>NC_086154.1:52898865-53500911 GCF_035149785.1 Candoia aspera
CAGCACCTACTGGACAACACGCCTAAAAGAGATGTTATTTTCATCACGGGAGGCTGGAATGCTAAGGTGGGCAGTCAAATGACACCTGGAATTACAGGTAAGTATGGCCTGGGAGAACAAAACGAAGCAGGACATAGGATGATAGAATTTTGCCAAGACAATTCACTCTGCATAACAAACACTCTCTTCCAACAACCTAAGAAACGGCTTTATACATGGACTTCACCAGATGGACAACACCGAAATCAGATTGACTACATCCTTTGCAGCCAAAGGTGGCGGACATCTGTACAGTCGGTAAAAACAAGACCTGGAGCTGACTGTAGTTCAGATCACGAACTTCTTCTTGCACAATTTAGGATCAGACTAAAGAGATTAGGGAAGACCCACAGATCAGCTAGATATGAGCTCACTAATATTCCTAAGGAATATGCAGTGGAGGTGAAGAATAGATTTAAGGGACTGGACTTAGTAGATAGGGTCCCGGAAGAACTCTGGACAGAAGTTCGCAGCATTGTTCAGGAGGCGGCAACAAAATACATCCCAAAGAAAGAGAAAACCAAGAAGGCAAAATGGCTGTCTGTTGGGACACTAGAAGTAGCCCAAGAAAGAAGGAAAGCAAAAGGCAACACTGATAGGGGGAGATATGCCCAATTAAATGCAAAATTCCAGAGGTTAGCCAGAAGAGATAAGGAATTATTTTTAAACAAGCAATGCACGGAAGTGGAAGAAGACAATAGAATAGGAAGGACAAGAGACCTCTTCCAGAAAATTAGAACCATCGGAGGTAAATTCCAGGCAAAAATGGGTATGATCAAAAACAAAGATGGCAAGGACCTAACAGAAGAAGAAGAGATCAAGAAAAGGTGGCAAGAATATACAGAAGACCTGTATAGGAAGGATAACAATATTGGGGATAGCTTTGACGGTGTGGTCAGTGAGCTAGAGCCAGACATCCTGAAGAGTGAGGTTGAGTGGGCCTTAAGAAGCATTGCTAATAACAAGGCAGCAGGAGATGATGGCATCCCAGCTGAACTGTTCAAAATCTTGCAAGATGATGCTGTCAAGGTAATGCATGCTATATGCCAGCAAATTTGGAAAACACAAGAATGGCCATCAGATTGGAAAAAATCAACTTATATCCCCATACCAAAAAAGGGAAACACGAAAGAATGTTCAAACTATCGAACAGTGGCACTCATTTCACATGCCAGTAAGGTAATGCTCAAGATCCTGCAAGGTAGACTTCAGCAGTTCATGGAGCGAGAATTGCCAGATGTACAAGCTGGCTTTAGAAAAGGCAGAGGAACGAGAGACCAAATTGCCAATATCCGCTGGATAATGGAAAAAGCCAGGGAGTTTCAGAAAAACATCTATTTCTGTTTTATTGACTATTCTAAAGCCTTTGACTGTGTGGACCAGAACAAATTGTGGCAAGTTCTTAGTGGTATGGGGATACCAAGTCATCTAGTCTGCCTCCTGAAGAATCTGTATAACGACCAAGCAGCAACAGTAAGAACAGACCACGGAACAACGGACTGGTTTAAGATTGGGAAAGGAGTATGGCAGGGTTTTATACTCTCACCCTACCTATTCAACTTGTACGCAGAACACATCATGTGACAAGCTGGGCTTGAGGAATCCAAGGCTGGAGTTAAAATCGCTGGAAGAAACATTAACAATCTCAGATATGCAGATGATACCACTTTGATGGCTGAAAGTGAAGAGGAACTGAGGAGCCTTATGATGAAGGTGAAAGAAGAAAGTGCAAAAGCTGGCTTGCAGCTAAACCTCAAAAAAACCAAGATGATGGCAACCAGCTTGATTGATAACTGGCAAATAGAGGGAGAAAATGTAGAAGCAGTGAAAGACTTTGTATTCCTAGGTGCAAAGATTACTGCAGATGCTGACTGCAGTCAGGAAATCAGAAGACGCTTAATCCTTGGGAGAAGAGCAATGACAAATCTCGATAAAATAGTTAAGAGCAGAGACATCACACTGACAACAAAGGCCCGCATAGTTAAAGCAATGGTGTTCCCCGTAGTAACATATGGCTGCGAGAGCTGGACCATAAGGAAGGCTGAGAGAAGGAAGATCGATGCTTTTGGACTGTGGTGTTGGAGGAAAATTCTGAGAGTGCCTTGGACTGCCAGAAGATCAAACCAGTCCATCCTCCAGGAAATAAAGCCAGACTGCTCACTTGAGGGAATGATATTAAAGGCAAAACTGAAATACTTTGGCCACACAATGAGAAGACAGGACACCCTGGAGAAGATGCTGATGCTAGGGAGAGTGGAAGGCAAAAGGAAGAGGGGCCGACCAAGGGCAAGATGGATGTATGATATTCTAGAGGTGACGGACTTGTCCCTGGGGGAGCTGGGGGTGTCGACCGACAGGAAACTCTGGCGTGGGCTGGTCCATGAAGTCACGAAGAGTCGGAAGCGACTAAACAAATAAACAACAACAACAGCTTAGTTTACAGTGATAAATAATTTCATGATTTTAATATAACTCGTACAATCTAATGCAGAATTAAATACACAGATTTTAGTGGGCTTAACAATGCAATGCCATATGCATGTCCACTAAAAACTAAGTCCTGGTGAGTTCAGTGGTCTTTACTCACAGAGAGGTAGATACGTAAGCAGAAGGCTGTTTGAGGCTGCTGTCCAATGCAGATTTACTTAACAATAAGTCTACTGAATTCAGTAGTCTATTTCAAAGCACTTTATTTGATGTGTTTGTACTTTGCTTTTTGGAATAATTCTGAAGATTTAACATTTCAAAAATAAGTAAATACATCTTTTCCAATGAAAGCCACTTTTTAATCTACTTTTATCTACTAATTTTTAATTGCTCTCTGCATGCATCTGGAGATGCATATATTCCTACCAAAAGTCAAAGAACCAAGATATCTACAGATATATATTTTCCCAATATTTTAGTTGGTTCTTTAGTGCAGTTCCACTCATCAGGGAAATTCTGTCTTGTCTCTTAGGGGACTTCCTGTGGCTCTCCTGTGCATTTGATCTCTACTACTTGTAGCAGCATGACTCTTTTGCTCCATGCCCCCCATCCCTTCTTCTCTTCGCTGCCTCTTAGAATGGTTCCTAGGCCATCCAAGAGCATCCAAACAGTACACCCATGTTTTTGTTATGGGGTCCCCCCACCAGGCAAAACAGGAAATTACCTTCTATTACATCCTGTCAGTTTTGTAATGCTGGCCAAATCTTGCTGCTATGCAGCACCCAGGGATTAACTTTAAATGAGCAATTAAGTCCAAAAAACCCCATGAGATTTAACATTTCAAAAAATAAAAAGCCATGAGAACAGGCTGTATATACATAGCCAGCTCATAAACAACCCAGCTGTTAGCTAATAATAAAAACTTGCATTATTGGCTTGCTCTTGTGGTGTACTATGTATATATTATATTACTTTTCTTATGTAATGCTTTATTTTATTTTACTATGCTGTTGCAAGTCAGTATGAGTCTAGAAGACTCAGCAACATAAAATTTTGATACATAAATAAATGAATAAGTCCAACTATAACATAATGCCTCAGCTGAAAGGCAGACTCTATTCTGAAGTCACAATTTCTTTCATTTTTTTGCCTTACTGGGAACTGTTGACAGCTCTGGGTAACCAGAACAAATTCCTGCTCCTCTTTTCTTTTCATCCATGCCCACCATCCTCCTGATGGCCCACCATCCTAACGGCCAACTTTCTTTCCTCAGCCTCCTTTCTGGCAAGGAGAGAGAACTTTAACCTTGTACTGTAGTAACAGCCACTCCTCTCTGAATTCATCACAGTGAATGCAAGCATGTAGGATTACATTGGCTTTTCTTGCTCCAGTCTACATTTAGCCTATCTGTGGGTAAACCTGTATGTATACCACCTGTGTAGGCATAGGCAAGCTCTGCATGATGAGGCAGACATTGCCTATGCCTGCACAGGTGGTATTGTGAGGGCCAGCCCAAGAACAGTGTCGAGTCAGTGTATTCCAAACTCCAGTTCTTTAGTGCATTCACCATACAGACAGAATCTTGCCAGACTAAGGCTACCCTAACTGACCTAAGGGTAAATAACCTGGGAGACCCTAGGGCGGAGCTACCTCGAACCTCTTAACTTTCCCAGCAACAGTCTCTGGACTGTGAATCCTCTTATCTGCCTGGAATGCTCTCCCTCCTTCCTGGGAATCAGCGGCAGTGCCGAAATCCACCACATCACCCCCTCCTTCAGGAACACATTCCATCACAGGTATACATACAGGTTACCCACATTCACTTATAGGCAATGTCTATATGGAAAGAAACCAAGCTTTAGGACATGCATGCAGAACCAAGGTTTATACATTCACCTTCACAAGTTAAGCTGTGCACATGCAAGAGCAAGGACAGCAAGAGCAATCCTTTTCCTCCTCTACCCAATAACCATAATGCAATAAGGAGTCCTTTGTTCCCTACAATACTTCCTCCCCAGGAAGATCCACTGACCATCCACTCTTGGGTGCCCATCTGGCTTCTTCACTTGCTTTCAACTCTGCCCAGTTTTAGAGAGCTTTGGGGATGCGTTGAAGTCAGCTCTGTATACCCTTTATGTAATAAAAAAAAAATTCTGAGTTTATAAGTTGTGGTAATGTTGGATTGGATACTGTGCTTCTCATGGTTTGTTGGTACCTCCAGCTTCCCTTTTTAAGATTGTACAGTAAGACACCACTTTCCTAAATAATCTTAATTCATAAAAACAGTATTGGCACAAGCAAGATTTGGCTTGTACACCATGGACTCTTAGCTATATTTCTACATGTTGATACTTCCATAATTTCTAGAGTAGTCTTCTTTGGTCTGGTGATCTTCAGATGCATTGGATTTCAACTCCCATAATTACAGCCACCAAGGCCAAAATTTAAACTGCAGTACACTTCAAAGTGCAGCACCAAATTAGGTAGGGTTAGAATGAAAACTGCTTAATATGTTTCACAATGCCCTATTTTACCAAGAAATTAAGAACCATTTAAGATCACAGTTTCTCTTGATGAGCTTTAATACTTACATTGGCATCTATTTTATAATGCATTTTTTTGCATGTTGATTCAGAACCAAATGCACCTTACTAGGAGGTAACTGGGTACATGATTAACAGTCTTAATACATGTTGGTGTCACTCAGCCTGGTTTTTTTTAAATCTGGAACATGTTCCTGAGTTTTTATTGGGAAGCCATCTTGTGCAATCCAGGTAACAAAATTGAGAGTAAATACTACTTAAGAATATTCACATAAGAATTCCTATGTGAAATAAAATCCAGGTAACAAAATTGGGGGTAAATACTACTTAGGAATATTCACATAAGAATTCCTATGTGAAATAAAATTATGGGTGTTTGTGTGTTTGCTTTAGCCATTGGATGATGATCATTCTTCAGCTATTGATGCACCTTTGCTGAAGACAAAACATTAAGAACAAATCTGTTTAAAGCCTTGACTGTTCCTAATTAATATTTTTCATTTTGCTCCTGCTGATTGTAGGTGGGATTGTGGAAGAGCCATGCACATCATAAGAAAAATGGGACTTGCTTTATAGGCAACCAGAGACAACAGGTTAACAATAGATTCCAGAATTCCAAGTGCCTTCAGAGTGTTCTAAAGGAGGTTGAATTAATCCGGAGTTCTAGGGATGGACAAATTGAAGAAGCAATTAGGTTTAACCAAGAACTGGAAAAGGAACTAAGGAATTCTCATGAAGCCCTCATAGCCCTGGAAGATTGTAACCACAGCTTAAAGAGAGAGCAGGCAGAAATGAGGAAGAAAGTTGAAGAAGCAAGATGTGTTATCCTTAACAGCCTTGGAAAAGTAAAGGAGCTAGAAACTAAAGCTCATAAAGTATCCCAACTCCAGATCTATATCCAGCAGCTAGAATCAGAGCTACAGTATTATAGGTAAGCCTGAAATTCTAAAAGTAAATAAATATAACACACTGAATGCAAATGTGGTTTTGGAACCCTGGCTGAAATGTCTTCTGAAATGTGGGTAGATAATTAGCCGCTACTTAGTTATTTTCTTAGTAGGGGCTCACTGCAAAGCTTTACAATAGCAATAGCAATAGCAAACATGATTTACTAGTAACAGCAGAGACCACCAAAGGAAATCCCAACATACCATTGACAAAAATCAGCAGATGTCAACAATCTAATTTAGGAGGCATTATTAATGGTATTGTGGCAGTTGATGTTTAGAAAGGGTAACATGTAATCTAATGGGGGAAAAACACAGCTGGTAAGCATTAAGGGCATTGGTTGTCCTCAGTGTATTTGAGCTTCAAATTAATATTTGTACAACACTGTTGAGATTTCTCTTGTTTTGGTACTGCATAACTTTTCCTTACACCGTTCTATAAAATATTTCAGGCCATATGTCAAGTGCTCTGTCTGAGATACAATTACGCTATTACGCTATTTAAGGTTTGTAAGCAAATGCTTTGTAGGATAATTTTCAAAAGTGAACAACACTCGTAGGCTCATCACCTTTCCTATCTGCTGCTTACACAGTAATAATAATTATGAGTGCATCATATATGTTCAACTTTATGATATAAGTAATCATCTGATTTGGTATGTAGGTATGAGTAATGATTTCTCTATCCAGTCAAGATGAAGAAAAATCAGAAGTAATACTGAGAAATAGGGTCACAATATTCCCTTCAATAGATATATTATATTAGCACTACCCAACATTGATCTCAGCCTGCTGCCCCTGGTAAAGAATGTTAATGCAGTGGCTGCAACAGGGGGGCAAAAGAGGTCAGGCTGACGAAAGCAGTGCTGTGGTGTTGTAATGCAAGCCTTGCTCCTTTTCTAAGTGCAGCACAACATCTCATGTCACCCCAAAAGTGGCAGAGCTTCCAGTGAGACACCGCAGTGCTGCTTTTGTCCTTTTGACAAAAGCAGCAAGATCCTGTCAACACTGCTGAACAAAAATTCCTTCCACACCTGTGATTGAAAAGTAAAAGAAGTAAAAGTGTGTGTGTGTGTAAGAGCAGTAAATGTAAGCATGTGGTTCTGCTCAATCAGTGAACATCAGTTCCTATTTTTGCCAATTCTTATACATCTGGAATTGATTTATCTGGAAAAAAAACGTAATGTAAAACCTTTTTTTTTTTTTTTTTTCATATCTCTATAGCAGTGTTTCTCAACCTTGGCAGCTTTAAGATGTGTGGTTTTCAACTCCCAGAATTCCCCAGCCAGCATGCAGGCTGGGGAATTCTGGGAGTTGAAGTCCACACATCTTAAAGCTGCCAAGGTTGAGAAACACTGCTCTATAGTATAAAGTGCATTCTTGATTAACACAGGTTACTAGGACTGGACTATAAAGTAGAACAATCAGTAGTTGGTATTCTTCCCTTTATGATCTTACCTTTTCATGGAATAAATCTGTTAATGAACTTTCATTGCTTCCTTTGGGTTAAATTCATTACAGTAGCCCCCATAGATTTCAGTGGGACAAGCGCATAAATGTGTGTGAATATATGACCAATATGCCATGTCTGAAAGAAGTATTTCATTGTTTATTCATTTTCTATCCCTTAAAGCAACGGTGATGGCTAATTATAACAAGTCCATGCCATGTAATCACTCAATAAAATTTCACTCAAGATGTGGAATGTCAGAAACCAAAGCCAGAAGTATGATTAAGCAGTTGAATTGATGACTTTTTAATGTTTAATATAATAGGGAGCTCATTTTACTGTCTTTTTCTAATTGTGAGAACAATACCCTCATTAAATTGTAAGTAATATATTAGATCGAGCATGTAACAATACTCTAAGCAGGCACCAATACTGAAATTTCATTCAGTCCTATTCTAGTGAAGCTTGGAAGGGTTACAGCTGCAATAAATCATATAGTCCAAAATCTATGGGAACTGCTTCAAACACCATTGACATGTTTAGCATATGAATATTGCATTTTATTTTTTCCAGCTTACTGTGATGTTCAAAAGCGACACTATAAACACTTTTGGTAACTTAAAATAGCCATTTCCTTTGTTAATCTGCTAGTTCCTCTCCATTGGTTTTACAGGGTTTCAGAGTGCGTTATTTGCATTGTCAAAGCTATTGTGTCTGAAGTTGGAGAATAGTTTAAAAATAGCAATCCATGGTCATTTTTATTGCTATTGTAACTGTGTTTTTTTAACATTTATTTAGGGAAATACAGATTTTTTTTAAAAAACCTAAATGTTACTTTTTTCCCCTCCCATTCATAGATGCTTTTGTCATTGGCATGTTGGTTCTCCAAACTTACATCATTGACTAATTCCATTACCGTTGTTAGAACTTGATTCATATTTAGGAATTCCAGTGGGAATTGAGTAAGAAGAACTGCCTTTACATCATGGGGAAAGGAGGATTTATAAGCAAATGTATAGCACCCTTGGTATTTAGGGATCAGGTTTAATCTTGGATTCTTGTCTATTAGTATGTTTTTCCAAAGTTTAATTGTGCATGAAGTTCATCTTTTTGGAAAGGGATATTGGCTAATTTAATAACCAAATATGGACCCAGGCTTGCCCAGGAAGAACTTTTCAGAACAACACCAAGGTGACAATCCATAGCTGGGGAGTAACATGTATAAAGCTTATGATTAAAAGCAATTCCTTGCAATGACATATCAGTGTGTGTTCAGACTTTTTTTGGGGAAGATATTTGAATGGACTGAGATTTGGAAAATGCAGAATATGGCCTCCAATAATTTAATTCTGTTTCTGATTGTCCTGTAAGCTACTTCAAGTGCTTTTTAAGTAGAAAAGAGAGATAAAACTGTTTATATAAATCAAATGCGAAGTTTTTCATTTAATAAAAGAAAGAAAGGAGAAGATGGGGCAAGCTTCTAGTTTTGATAAATTGTAGGACTGTGGAAGAAAGTTACAGGAAATAAAAATTGTTCTCCCTCTATATATTTCTTTATTTTACTTCTAATCTGCCCAGGAGCCAAAGTTAGTCTAGGGCAAGTGGGGCCGAGATATTTATTTACTTTTTTTTTCTCATATTGGGAATTCTCTTCCCCCTCTGCTCAAAAGTAATTTCAACCTTCAATATTGGAGGATGGGGAGAGAGAAAACAGGATATATGAATAGCTTATACTACCTATCTTTTGTGCTGCTTTAATGTGATGTCATTTTATTCAAGAGAAGTATTCAAGTTACCCTTATTTTGTTTAAATTATCATAAGGTACTGTTTGCAGTTAATCTTTTGTTCATTGGTTTGTCTATAGAACTTAAATCTGCTTTAGCATCACAGGGATAAGGTGAAAGGTACCCTAGTGATTGTTGCATCCATAGGCTAGGGCCTCATTGGATGGAAGGCTAGAGAATCAAGTTAGAAGACATTCAACATGCTTTCAATACCATCTGCTGGGTACAATTAACTTCAAGCAGTTACTTCTTTTTCTAAGGAATTATACTCCATAATGCTAGTATTCTTAGTTTGTAATGAGGGATTCAGAGCAGGCTGTTACATTTCTATTCTTGCTGTGGAGATTTTTCCTTCTCTGAAACCTACTCTCAAGATTTTTCCTGCTCTTTCAGATCTTCTATCTTGTAGCTGTAGTAGGAAGGAATAATATCAATATGTGACCCATCAGTAAAATCTCTTGCACTGTATGTGTTTTAAGCTGATCAGCCATAGGATTAAAAATGATTTCATGAAAGTTTCACTCAGGATTCAAAACAAATGATGTAAAGAATAGCATTGTTGCTGAGTTGCTCAGCCTTGCCAGGTGTACCCTTAAAAGCTTGGTTTCATATAGCCTAATGAAGATCTTCAAGGAAATGGCTGAGAACTCAGAGCTATCAAGACATTAAATACTGGTTATCTCCAGTAGCTTGCAAGCTTCTTTCCTCACTGTTGGTCTACTCCTTTGCAATCAAGTCATCCCAGGTACATCCAGAACTCACACACTATACCAGTGAGCACATTAGCATTCATTGGTATCCATATGGCCTGCACCTAAGTAATGTCCATAACTGCCTGTTGTACTTGACTCTTTGTCAGCTGTCTTTCCTACCTTGGTTGATCCAGGATTTTAAAATAAAAAAAAAAGACTACCCCCACAAGAAAGTATTGCAAACCACTTCTGTAATATAGGTAGTCCTTCAGGTTTGAAGATGACAACTTGTTGTGCAATTCATCTGTAGACACAGAGGTGACTCTGCAGTCCCAGTGTGGAAGTGCAGAGTCTAGCACAATGGGGACACTGGAAGTCCATTGTTGTAATAACTGTGGGTATTATTCTGTGATGCCACTCACAGTTTTCTATCAGTTTCTGGCAGCGCCTGTCTTCAAAGCTGGTGGAAGCTTCATAGCACAGGGCTCTCCAGCAGGTTCTGTCAGCAGCCTCAGCTTCTAGTACCCTTGGCTGGATGCCACAGTGGCATAGGGTTTCCTTCACAGCATCTTTGTAGCACTTGCATGGATGACCTCGAGGTCTCTTCCCAGGCTCCATACACCGTAGAGCAACTGGTGAAGTATATGGTGGTTGTCCATTTGGATGATGTGTCCCACCCACTGCATCTGGGCTCTGATAATCAGGGACTTTGCACAATCCAAGACCTCCAGACTGGAGACACAGTCTTGCCAACAAATGCCAAGGATGGAGCGGAGAGCATGCATGTGAAATTTTTCCAATTGTTTGATGTGTTGTCACTGTAGAGTCCAGGACTCATACCCATATAGGACAGAAGGGATAACCACAGCTCTGTAGACCTTCAGCTTTGTGGAGATATAGATGTTGTGTTGATTGAGCACTCTAGTATGCAGCCGTCCCAGAGCCTGGCTGGCCTTCCTGGAGTCAATTTCTTTGTCAGAAGACCCATCCCTCAAGATAATGCTTCCCAGGTATTTGAAACTGTTTACATTTTTCAGCTGGGTGTCGTCAACTGTGATTTTTGATTCTATGGGGTTGGTATTTGGTGTGGGCTGGTAAAGTACTTCAGTCTTGTTCAGGCTGATAGTCGGGCCGGAGAGCATACCAGCATAGCAGCATCTGAGAATTTGTTCAGCATCAACTGTAGATTGCTGTCTTTGTGCACCAGGAGCACACAGTCATCTGTAATACTGCTAAGAAAATTACATCCATATGTCCAGGAAATAACAAAGAGTTTTTCTCAACTTGAAGACTTCAGATTTTCTTAACTTAGTTTCTTCAATATTTCTGCAAAAATATTTTGAGTGTTCCTAGGTTTACTGATAAACATCCTTTGAATATATTATTCTGTATACAGAATGCACTGATTACCAATCATTGCAGCAGGGATATTTAGTTTAATTCATTTAGAGGAGAACCGTAGACCTGGGTACTAAATACTATATATCAATAGTGATGCCAAGAACATTAGAACAAAAGTCATTTTCAGAACTAATGGAAACCCCACCAAATAGACTAAGCATTCATCCCTCCAGTTTAGTACAAGATTTCAGAAGATTGTCCCTCCCTCTTTTTTCTTGTCACCCTTCTCCCTTTGCATTGTTCCCGTGAACAAAGATTTGAACATAGTAACAATGAGCCTCAAACAAAAAGAAGAAAAAATAGATTACAGTATTTATTTTATGATAGGCGTATGCATCTCATAGCTTCAGTTATTATGGATGCTCTGTACCTGTAGGTCAGTTACAATGGGCATCTGTTGGATAATTCAGTTTTGGAATGTCAGTAATATTTAATTATTTGATATCTTGCCTTTTTACTCAGATAAATACTTGGGGTGGTTATCAATGTTTAGAATAAAAAAATAAAAAAATAACAAATTATAATCAAGATTAACATAAAACATAACACTTGTTGAGATGGGTGGCTATAGAAATTAAACAAAGAAAGAAGGAAACAAAAGAAGGTCTCAAGTTAAGATTGATCCCTGGTAAGCACATCCGCATTGGGGACGTGGTGGCACTGTGGGTTAAATCACTGAGCTGTTGAGCTTGCCGATCAGAAGGTCGGCGGTTCGAATCTGCGTAACGGGGTGAGCTCCCATTGCTAGTCCCAGCTCCTGCCAACCTAGCAGTTCGAAAACATGCCAACGTGAGTCGATTAATAGGTACTGCTTTGGTGGGCAGGTAACGGCGTTCCATTTAGTCATGCCGGCCACATGACCACGGAAGTGTCTACGGACAAACGCCAGCTCTTCAGCTTTGAAACGGAGATGAGCACCGCCCCCTAGAGTCGGACACAACTGGACATAATGTCAAGGGAAACCTTTATCTTTACCTAAGTGCATCCATGCAGATTTGTTGGAAGTGTTATGGAAGTGCTGTACCATTGTCCTCTGGGATTTTTGTTTTTTGTTTTTACTTCCCAGTCTTGCCTACAGTCCTGGAATTCTGAAGTTGTCCCTGATCCAAGTACTAAACAGGACTAACATGCTTATCTTCCAAGATCAGCCAAACTCAGCTAGATGCTGTTACCCATTGAGACTAAGACTAATTCATCAACAGTTTTAAAAAATTGTGAGTTTTTTTATAATATTGAGAGAGGCAGGCCAAACACAGTACTTGAAGGAATGTGTTTTGTAGCTGAAGGCCCTCTCTTGCTTGCCAGATTAATGACCCTCTGACGATGAGGGCATCTTCAGAAGGACCTCTTGTGAATATCTTAACACGAATTTATAATGGCAAAAGTAGTCCCTTTGCATCAGACTTCATACCAGTCATAGCAATAAATATTAACTCTCCAGAAACTAAGCTCCATATTCAATAATAGCAGAAGCTTTACAGGCTCATTACGGCTAGGTACGTTGCTTTATTGCAGACAAGAAATAGTATTTCTTTACCACATTTGCATGCCATCTATTCCTTATAGCAGAAGGTCTGCATTCTGAAGAACACAGGAATCAAATGTTTGTCAGACATAGGGTTTAAATCCTGGGACAACTTCTCCTGCCCTTTTAAGTTAAGAGATTTTAGGCTGTTCTTTTCATACTCTTGAGAATCAGAAACATCTCTTCAATGTTTACATAATGATTCTATGTAGTCTGAGACTACACAGTCTCTGAGACCACATTTTGTATTCTGTCTTGCCAGCTTCAACCTTAACACTTAATTAAATAATTAAATAAATTAAATAATAAACCTTAACACTTAAATAATCAGGCCCTAAGCCTATAGGACTTTCAGGTTAATATCAGCAGTTTAAATTCTGCCTGATGAACAGCTGGCAAACAGTGTACTTTAGACCAGGTGGCAACCTAGCTGCCATATTTTGCACAATGGGGACTTTTCAAGAGTATGCTGTGGTAGTTAATAGGGGATGAAACAGGGTGTAGGTAACTACTGCAAAATCCCACTGACTGAGAGCAATCAGAGGTGGCATACTACTCATAATGTCATGAGTAAGGATGGCGAGCAGGGGGCTCTCACCCAGACTGTCAAGCGCATGCGTAGCACTGAGGAACTGTTCAGCCATTCAAAGAGACACAGATCGGGACCGCCTTAACCTTTGGGGTTTATATGGCTGGGTTTTCCCACGCTTTCTCAGTTTGTTAGGATTCTTGTTAAGTACTACTAATAAATATTAGAGACCAAGTCCTCGCCTCAGTGTGTTTCCTGGTAATCAGGACATATAACATACCTAGCTTATTATCACTTTCCAACAATATAGCCAGTCTGTTATCAAATTTCAACGGAGTTCAAGGGTACCAATTGGATCCTTGAATTTAGTTGTAAGTAGAAATAGTGCTGACATCACATTTCAAAAGTTTAGTGATCTCCCTTTGTAGTTCCTTGTAGATATTGAACAAAAGGAGGGACCCAATGGGATTATTTATTTATTTACCCACCCAATGGGATATCATACATTGATAGTGATAATGCCTCTATCCAGCTTCTGGCATTAGTCATCCACCAAAGTGACTCAAACAGTTTAAGTGACATAAGCAATCATTTAAGTGAATAGGTATTTTTTTAAAAAAGAGTATAATGTGCTATATTGATTATCAAGTCTTCAGCTTGCAGGGATTATTCATTTTCACTTTTACATGTTTAATGGTAAGGGCTGCTTGAAGTAAATAAAGTAAAAGCTTTTTCACAATCCCTTTCTGTTTTAAATAATTTATGAAAGTTGTGATTAGTGGTATAGTATCTTTTTGGAAGAAAGACTGCCAAGCTTCTTGCTATACTCCTTTTTCTGTTTTGTTTCCTTTTTAAAACATATTGTGGGATGACATATTCCTCAACATTCAGTGAATTGGGGAAATTCCATGGAAGCACAATATAGTATCACCCACAATTCTCAGTGTTCATTGAAGCAGACCTACATTTGCATAGTCTGAGAGATTCCAGAAGTCTGTGTGGGAGCTGTTTGTCACACATCTGTCACTGTCACTTAGCAACCAACATTGTGATGCACAATTTATATAGGCTGAGATACTAAGGTCTGTGAGCAGTCGAATGGAAAGGAGGGGCAAAAAGCTTCACAGGCCAAAAACCAAAGGGGGTCTATCACAACTTGGGTGGTAGACTTTTTACCCTAACAAAGAATCTAGGAGGACTTTTTTTACATGTTAAATTTCTGTAATTATTGTAATATACATTGCATACCATATGTATAATCTCTTGGAAATGAAAGCCATGTGGGTTTTTTGTTGAATTTCATATTTAATCAACTTAAAGCTGATTTTGAGACTCCATTCTACACTCCGAATGTGGTAAGGACCAGGTACATTTTTCAATTCAGATGTGGCTTGCCAGGTTTTATGGCAAAAGGTCTTCTTTTTTCTTTGCATTTGAAGTATTATGCCCTCTCTCTACCATAAAAACTGTAACTAAAAATCATACAGTATTGTCCATTTTGGATTCGTAGCAATCTTTAGTAGCAGCATTTAGTAGTGCCATCTCATTTTGGCCAGGTGGCAATGATGCAGTTCTAAATGCTAAAAGGTTTAGTACCAGCATACAATTCTGATACGTATGGTATGAGGAGTAGGTGTAAAACAATAGCACAGGCACACTGCATTTTTCAGCCTTGGAATATTTTCATGTGGCTGGCTTTGTGGTATATGTACTTAGTTAGCAAGGAGCAAAGATACACATGGTATGTTGACAATCATCCTGCAAATGAGGGGGTAACTGCAGCACTGTAATGTGTGTGATCAGTTTTGCATTCCTGTAAAGAATGGATGTGCTATCTCCTTGGTAATTAAATATACCAAGCATGAAATCTATTCAGTTCTCCAAAGTGATTGATCATCAGCATTTGCTACAGGGCGCAGCAAGGAGGAAGTGCGTAATAGAATATAATAAAGCATGTATATTTCTTCTGACATTTATAGAATTCATTGGAGATTTTCAGTAATCATACACGAATATTGACATTCACTAAAACTTGATGAATGAATATTTAATCATCCAGTGCATTAGGTGCTGAGAAAAAAGAATTAGCTGCTGTTTCAATATGCCACATATGCAAGTTTCCTGGATGTCTCCTTTGGGGATAAAATGTTGGACTTTTTGCTGAGTGCTGCGGAATGATTCCGAGGGTCTCGTTCTACAATTATGCTCTACAAATGTTTGGTTTTGTACAGAATAAGAGTATTTCCACTAAGAGTTGTCTCTTTAGAACTGTCTCGGAAATGAAGTATCACCGAACACTATTCTGTAATTCTTTGAAAAGCTATGAAGCATATCTGCCTTTCAGCTACAAAATGGCACACCCATTATTAATGTTGAATAATGGAGATAGAGAGCCTTAGAGTGAGTGGATGCCGCTGCAAAACCTCCCAAAGATACATTTTCACCACGCATGCACGCACGCACATAGACAAAGATTAAGTGTGAGTGCCAAGTATTCCGTCTTGACAAAATCTCCGTTTTCACAGTGCAATGTTTTAGTGGATTCTTCTGATGTACGTTATTCGTAATGCTGAGAAACTGGCATATAAGGAACATCTGCTTGGTTTTTATTCTCTGTACTTGACTTTATGCTGCTGCCAAATCTCATTCCATTTGTTCATAGCTCATCTAACAACAACAACAACAACAACAACATCTTAGGGATGTTTGGGACAGCATGCTAAGCGGTTCACCAACTTCAGTGTAGAATTTTGGAACCTCTGGGTTCAGCTACTGACTTCTTGTGGTAAAAAGACATCCATTCGTAAAAGGATCTGTCAGTATGAATAACATTGTGCCTAACATGAGACTTAGAAATGGCAACCAAAAATGTCAACCGTCTTTCTCTGACTGGATGCCTTCCAGAACTGTTGCACTGAAACTCCCACATTTCTCAGCCAGCATGGTGGTTTGGCTGTCTAATACATCTGGAGGACACTAGATTGGGGAAGGTTGATGTAAAACTGGATATAAAGGAAAAGTACTTCGTCTTGTAAATCAGAGAGGCCTGCAAAGCTAAATCTGTATTCCACTCACCTTTTCTCTAAGCCTTCTCCCAATACACTCTTCTATTGACACACACTCAGCATTTGTTTGCTAGACTTTTATTTAAGACCCTTTGCATAAAATGGTAGGTCTGGAGCTTGACCACCATTTTTGCCAATGGCATTTAGTATTTACCTTTGGCCTATCTAGGATCTAGCAAAAGTCCCTTCTTTTTCCTTTCAGAAGGCTTCATGGCCTTGCCTGCTTAATCTTTTCCCTTCTTGGCTGATTCTGCATGGCCTTTGCTCATCCAGCCACCTCAAAGAATTTTGCCATCTCTCCTTTTCCGCTTTAGGCTTCTACACTTGGAACTGTTTCCACAGTGTGGCCATGTTTTTTCTCCTTCATTCTGTCCTTCTTCTGAAGCCATGAATAGGTGTCATGGTTTGGCAAACATATGAAATTGAACCATCCTTGTTTATTCTTTCCTTCTCTTCCATTCCTCAATTTTAGACTAAAAAATCTGTGTCACATCCAGTGATAGCTCTATAAGTACTAAAAATGATATAGGGGCCTCATTTTGAAAGTAACAGGGTTGACCTCAATGTTGAAGGAAGAAGTTGACTTGCTAATAGTTAGTGGTATAGGTCCAAGCCTGTTCAGTGAAGCATCACAGGCTTCATTGATTTGTGCAAACTCTGTTGATTTAGATCAAAAGTATATTTCTGTGGAAAAATTAAGAAATATGATGCTTTGATATTTGAACTTACCAAATGCATCCAAGTAATTCCAAAAAGCTATCTCAAGAAGGGGTTGATCTTGCTTCAGTGGTAACTTTCAGCTGAAGAAAGAAGAGTGAATACCTGTAGAGATGGAAAGAGTTATTTGTCTCTGAACATCTGAAGATGTTGCCTAGTCTGGCAATGAAATGTCTGCAAGAAAACAACAATGCTCAGAGAGCACCAAGGACTCCACAAGTTATTTGTCTCTCCACCTCCACCTACATCTCAAGATTGGATGAAGTTTTTTTTTAAAGAAAATTAATGGTCTGTCTTTCATTCTGTTTCCTAATAGGATATTTGTCTCTCTTATCCGTACCTCCTGATTGCTGATTTCACATGAAATAAATGAACTAAGGGCACTTCTTTACTGGTGATGATTCTTCAGGCAGATCTGCCTTGGCTGTGTTCCCCCTCGCACAAATCAAGTCAACTTCTTGCTTCTGCCCCAGATAGACTGGGTTGGCTGCTTGTCTCTTGATTCTGATTCTGTTCCTGCCATTCATTCATTCATTCATTCATTCATTCATTCATTCATTCATTTAAAATTTCGTCACTGCCCATCTCCCTCAAAAGAGGAGGTAGAATTCATTGGGACGTACCTATATCTTTGTTTTCTTTCTTTTAAATGAATGCATTGCCTTGTTTCTGTTGCTTTATTTAACATTTTTTAAAAATCAAAGAAGTTCAAAAATAATAGGGCAGTATCTGTAAAAGTAAGTTGCATAACATAGAGGTGCTTAAAAGTTTGTAACTCTATTGAATTTTCAATTGACATACGTTTCCTACATACAAATGTGTAGCTTTGGATCATTTTCCTCAGCAAATAAATGAACAAGTATCATGTTTTTTACTCATTTGTTTAATTGGGTTCTCTTTGTCTAGTTTTAGGACTTGTGTGGAGAACAAATCAGGATTTAGGTCATATTTATGCAGAAATGTTGAAAATTCAAAAGGCTTCACAAACTTTTAAGCACCACCATGTATACAGTATAAATAGAGTGTTACATTTTGCAAGACGATTGTCAGTGAACAACCTCCTGGGAACTAAGGGAATATTGATCACTGGGAAACAGCTCTTGATAGAACAACCCTCACATGAGCAAATCACAGCAGTGAATCCATATGGGATGATGATACCTGCATAAAAAGCTACGATTCATGTGCACAGAAAAAAGTGATGGATGGAGGTATTGGACTGGTGACCCTCCCCACCCACTATGTTGTCATTTTCCCATTCTTGTTCTAGCACATTTTTTATTTTAACTTTCATTAATCAAGACCATGCCCTGTGCCAGCCCACGGTGCCATTGTGAATTCCTGCAGTGTATTGCCCACAGTCTTCAGCAAAGGATCGTTACCGTGTCGTGGTGCTGGAGCTTGAGCACCTCAGTGATGCCATGAGCTAAACCGTGAAGGGCCACCCAAGACGGGAAGGTCGTGACAGAGAGGTCAGACTAAATGCGATCCCTGGGGAAGGTAATGGCAACCCACCCCAGTATTCTTGCCATGAAAACTCAATGGATCAGTACAACCAGAGATATGTCAGTATACCATCGGAAGATGAGACCCCCAGGTCGGAAGATGGTCAAAATGCTACTGGGGAGGAACAGAGGATGAGTTCAACTAGCCCCAGAGGTGATGACGCAGCTAGCTCAAAGCCGAAAGGACGGCTAGTGGCCGACGGTGCTGGTGGTGAATGGCGAATCCGATGTTCTAAGGATCAACACACCATTGGAACCTGGAATGTAAGATCTATGAGCCAGGGCAAATTGGATGTGGTTATTGGTGAGATGTCAAGATTAAAGATAGACATTTTGGGCATCAGTGAACTGAAATGGACTGGAATGGGCCACTTCACATCAAATGACCACCAGATCTACTACTGTGGACAAGAGGACCACAGAAGAAATGGAGTAGCCTTCATAATTAATAGTCAAGTGGCTAAAGCAGTGCTTGGATACAATCCAAAAAATGATAGAATGATCTCAATTCGAATTCAGGGCAAGCCATCTAACAACACAGTGATCCAAATATACACCCCAACCACAGATGCTGAAGAAGCTGAAGTAGAGCAGTTCTATAAGGATCTGCAGCACCTGCTGGACAACATGCTAAAGGAGATGTTATTTTCATCACAGGAGACTGGAATGCTAAGGTGGGCAGTCAAATGTCACCTGGAATTACAGGTAAGCATGGCTTGGGAGAACAAAACGAAGCAGGACATAGGCTGATAGAATTTTGCCAAGACAACTCACTCTGCATAACAAACACTCTCTTCCAACAACCGAAGAGACAGCTTTATACATGGACTTCACCAGATGGACAACACCGAAATCAGATTGACTACATCCTTTGCAGCCAAAGGTGGCGGACATCTATACAGTTGGTAAAAACAAGACCTGGAGCTGACTGTAGTTCAGATCACGAACTTCTTATTGCACAATTTAGGATCAGACTAAAGAGATTAGGGAAGACCCACAGATCAGCTAGATATGAGCTCACTAATATTCCTAAGGAATATGCAGTGGAGGTGAAGAATAGATTTAAGGGACTGGACTTAGTAGATAGGGTCCCGGAAGAACTCTGGACAGAAGTTCGCAACATTGTTCAGGAGGCGGCAACAAAATACATCCCAAAGAAAGAGAAAACCAAGAAGGCAAAATGGCTGTCTGCTGAGACACTAGAAGTAGCCCAAGAAAGAAGGAAAGCAAAAGGCAACAGTGATAGGGGGAGATATGCCCAATTAAATGCAAAATTCCAGAGGTTAGCCAGAAGAGATAAGGAATTATTTGTAAACAAGCAATGCGCGGAAATGGAAGAAGACAATAGAATAGGAAGGACAAGAGACCTCTTCCAGAAAATTAGAAACATTGGAGGTAAATTCCAGGCAAAAATGGGCATGATCGAAAACAAAGATGGCAAGGACCTAACAGAAGAAGAAGAGATCAAGAAAAGGTGGCAAGAATATACAGAAGACCTGTATAGGAAGGATAACAATATCGGGGATAGCTTTGACGGTGTGGTCGGTGAGCTAGAGCCAGACATCCTGAAGAGTGAGGTTGAATGGGCCTTAAGAAGCATTGCTAATAACAAGGCAGCAGGAGACGACGGCATCCCAGCTGAACTGTTCAAAATCTTGCAAGATGATGCTGTCAAGGTAATGCATGCTATATGCCAGCAAATTTGGAAAACACAAGAACGGCCATCAGATTGGAAAAAATCAACTTATATCCCCATACCAAAAAAGGGAAACACTAAAGAATGTTCAAACTATCGAACAGTGGCACTCATTTCACATGCCAGTAAGGTAATGCTCAAGATCCTGCAAGGTAGACTTCAGCAATTCATGGAGCGAGAATTGCCAGATGTACAAGCTGGCTTTAGAAAAGGCAGAGGAACTAGGGACCAAATTGCCAATATCGGCTGGATAATGGAAAAAGCCAGGGAGTTTCAGAAAAACATCTATTTCTGTTTTATTGACTATTCTAAAGCCTTTGACTGTGTGGACCATAACAAATTGTAGCAAGTTCTTAGCGGTATGGGGATACCAAGTCATCTGGTATGCCTCCTGAGGAATCTGTATAACGAACAAGTAGCAACAGTAAGAACATGCCACAGAACAACGGACCGGTTTACGATTGGGAAAGGAGTATGGCAGGGCTGTATACTCTCACCCTACCTATTCAACTTGTACGCAGAACACATCATGTGACAAGCTGGGCTTGAGGAATCCAAGGCTGGAGTTAAAATCACTGGAAGAAACATTAACAATCTCAGATATGCAGATGATACTACTCTGATGGCTGAAAGCAAAGAGGAACTGAGGAGCCTTATGATGAAGGTGAAAGAAGAAAGTGCAAAAGCTGGCTTGCAGCTAAACCTCAAAAAAACCAAGATTATGGCAACCAGCTTGATTGATAACTGGCAAATAGAGGGAGAAAATGTAGAAGCAGTGAAAGACTTTGTATTTCTAGGTGCAAAGATTACTGCAGATGCTGACTGCAGTCAGGAAATCAGAAGACGCTTAATCCTTGGGAGAAGAGCAATGACCAATCTCGATAAAATAGTCAAGAGCAGAGACATCACACTGACAACAAAGGTCCGCATAGTTAAAGCGATGGTGTTCCCCGTAGTAACATATGGCTGCGAGAGCTGGACCATAAGGAAGGCTGAGAGAAGGAAGACAGATGCTTTTGAACTGTGGTGTTGGAGGAAAATTCTGAGAGTGCCTTGGACTGCAAGAAGATCAAACCAGTCCATCCTCCAGGAAATAAAGCCAGACTGCTCACTTGAGGGAATGATATTAAAGGCCAGACTGAAATACTTTGGCGACACAATGAGAAGACAGGACACCCTGGAGAAGATGCTGATGCTAGGGAGAGTGGAAGGCAAAAGGAAGAGGGGCCGACCAAGGGCAAGATGGAGGGATGATATTCTAGAGGTGACGGACTCGTCCCTGGGGGAGCTGGGGGTGTTCACGACTGACAGGAAGCTCTGGCGTGGGCTGGTCCATAAAGTCACAAAGGGTCGGAAGCAACTAAATGAATAAACAACCAATTAGATCTGTGCTACAGGAATCCAGATGTCCATCAGGTAGGAGTAAAGAATTAGACTATTCTGTGTCACTTTGCTGCCATCTGGTGCAACTTAGATCTACCCCAAATCTAGAAGAGAGTTGTGTCTTAACTCAGCACCAAAGAACGAAGAGATGGAGAAGTACTGGAATGCTTGGGAGAATGCCTGGGGACTAATGTTCTCCTTGGGGCTAGATTGTTTCTCCTGGGTAGGCCAGCAATCATAATCCAATCCCATCAGCTTCAGCGGTGCTTACGGAGGCCCAAAGCATTTATAATAATAGCTTTTGCCATAACCAGGGCTGTGTTAGTTTAGAGGCTATACTCCAATTTGGAGAGAGGTCAGGGTCTTGCCCCTTAAATCCTTAAATTTGCAGAAAGGGTAAAGGTCAAATTTGAGAAGGCCTTCTCTCTGGGGGTGTAGGAACCTTCAGAAGTGGTACAAACGGGCTGCATTTTTTTGGTACCCCTATTCTAGGTTAATTCAAATGTTGGAACAATGTCGGTGTCACCTTGCCTGTGAATCATGATTTTGCAACCTAGGCATTAGATATATGACAATACCTTGCTGATATCCTCTGGAACTTGCTGTAAATATGATGGTGATGATTGTTATTGCTACTGTTGTTTACATTTAACTGATGAGAGGTACTTTATTAGGATGGTTCCATAATTATTTTATCTCTGCTAGAACAAACAAGTCATAAATTACACATACTAATTTTAAAACAGAACCTATATCAAAGGGTCGAAGATCTGATGCAATACTCTCTTAAAATAAATTAAAACAGAGGGAGAAAAAGACTGTAGATCTTGAATGCATACAGATGTATGTAACTTATCCAGAAGTCTGCAGTGAGGCAAAAATTGTGTTTTCAAAAATGAATGAAGATTATTCAGTTTGATGTAACTTACCACTAGCAAACTCATTTTAAACAGAAATACTCTATGAGGGTGATGTTATTTGGACTAGAAATATGTTAACTATTGGGGGGAAGGGATGATCTTTCTTTCCTTGTTTTCCACTAACTGGAGAACTGCCATTTCCTCAGCCGGCCTGCTGGTCTCAATCATCCTTATAGTTCAGATATGTTTAGTATCATTGGCTGACTTCCCACATCATGCTAAGTCATTATTTGTTTTAATCACTGTTTTGGGCATGCCATAATCGGATTCGTATGCAGTATAATGCTGAACCATAAACTGCAGTGTTTAAGTTCACAGATCAACCTAATCCAAACAAACAAGCTGAACAAGGGTGCTGGAGGTACAACCCTGGGGCCACAAGTAGCCCACCAGTATTAAGGGGCAAAACAGGTGCTTTATGTCCCCATTTGGGAGTGTGGCTCTTGACAAGCTGTGAAAAGCCTGGTGCACCCCTTAAGCTTAGAACGATGTATAAATTCTCCAGTCTCCTATTTCCCACTCATGTGAAGGTGAAAGGTCCCCTGTGCAAGCACCGAGTCACGTCTGACCGTTTGGGGGGACGCCACTTTTGCAATGTTTTCTTGGCAGCCTGTAGCGGGGGGGAGGGTTGCCATTGCCTTCCCCAGTCATCACCTTCCTCAGCAAGCTGGGTACTCATTTTACCAACCTTGGAAGGATGGAAGGCTGAATCAACCTGAACCGGCTACCCAAGAATCCAGCTTCTGCTGGGATCGAACTTGGGTCGTAGGGAGTGTTTCGGCTGCAATACTGCCACGTACCACTCTGCGCCACACGAGGCTGTCATTTCCCACTCATAGAATGTGATTAAATAATGTTAATTGTCAATCCTTTCCCATTTTAGTTCTACTAGTCTTTTATTTTCTGCATTATTTCTAAAATACGTAACAACTTTTCCTTCTATCAAAACTACTATAGAGCCAGAGCTTCATACAAATAAACAATCACCTTATTCGTCTGCCGTATATTAAGCTATTTTAATCATACATGAACCTTCTTTCTTAAATCCATCTCAGTCTACATTTTGGGACTAACAGCAGGCATACTTTGCATTGTACACTGATAAGCCACAACATTTATATCACATAGATGAAGCTAAATAGTGAAGGTCAAATATTATCATTTATTGCATGGATTTCTTTTAGCGATATTGCAATCTTTTGAAGTTCAGGACAAGCGTATGGTAAAAATAAATAAAATGGGGTAAGTTCTTCCATTCCTTAATTAAATTGCTGGCCACCTAGGATGCCTCAGGAACAAAGGGTTGCAAAGACTGTTCATATAATTAAAAGTTAATTCAGCTTCACCCTGAGGGAGTGGATAGATTATATGGCTTTAAAAAGCTGAGTGTCAAAAGAGAATGCAGCCCATGACTGTTATAAAAACCTCAGCAGGGTGTGCAGATTATTTTCATGTGGTAAAGTTGTGGCTATTTGCTTTACTCCTTGTCTTTAGTTTCCTGTGCCTTAGGAATGATGCTAAATTGACATCAACCCATGTAGATTTATTGCATAATGTGGACTTACGTATCCCATCTCTTCCTGGGAGTACAGTTTGCCTCATATATCATACAGTCTTCAGCTCGGTCATCTAGAAAGAAAGATGGCAGATTTGGTGTGAACTGCCTAATCTGCATAGAAAACCAATGTAGCTAACAATTTAAAGTGATACCTCCTAAGCTGTGTGTAGCTTATACATTCCTGAATAGAAACTGAACCCATAAACAGTGGTAAGCAGCCTCCCTCTCCAAGTCATAAAGACTTCATGTGTCTGCAAAGATCCTCACTTCAGACAATCATGCTGCATACCCAGAAACCAGTTCTTCTGTGCCATCTCTAATGGAACCTGAGGAAGGGTTGATCACAACTGCATGTTCAGTTCTACACACAGAGGAATCATCTGAACAGGACTAGCACACTGAGTCCATGGATGGCTGGAGAAAGTGGATGGGGAAATTTTTCTTCTTTAGCACCATGTGTAGTTAACCTGTAGAATATATTACTACACTAACCTATAAAGAAGGATTGGATGAATTCATGGAGGGCATGTCTATTAAGGGCTAATCTTGAAAAATCAGCATTACCTCCAGGTTAGGGGTGGCATATCTCCAATTACCATTGGCAGGAGAAAACAGTGGGTTGGTTCAATCTCTATCTTCTGCTTAAGAGAATCCTAGAAGCATCTGGTTGGCCACTATGAGAAACAAAAGGTTGGTCTAGGATGAGTCTTGCCTGATCTGACTGGGCTGGTTTTACATTCTTACTTTTTGTAAACTGGGCCTTTATGCTATATGTAAACAGGATTGTTGATTATGTGGAACAATATATGGTTATCTATAATTATATATTCCATTTCTTCATCTTAGCAATCACAGCAAAGCCTTGTGGATAGTAATGTGAACATTTTTACATTAAATTACATCAGGGTTGGGTTATCTTTTGATTTTGAAAACCAACTTAATCCAGGATACATATTCTGAATAAAATGGTAACAGGTACTGATTTTAATAGTTGATAAAAGATGAATAAATACTGTAGTTGCTACAAGTGAACTGAGCACAGTATAACAGTAAATCTTTACTATTGTAAGTCTGTAAGTCTTTACTATTCATCAAAACAAAGAGCCATCCTATCCTGAGAGAGAGAGAAAAGGAGATCTGAATCTCTCCAGCCTGAGTTATAAGATTATAGTCTGGGTTATTGTTGTGATAGTGTAAACAGAGGAAGAGGTCTGTCTCCTCCTCTAATGACTACAGACATCCGGCTGTCTCCTGCGTCAGTGTCCCTTGACTCAGGCTGTAAACCAAACTCAAGATTGTTCTGTCACCGTGCTGCATGGGGCCACTGTTTTGCAAGTTCCTGCCCACTGCTGTTAAACCTTTAAGGCTATACGTTGCCTTGCAGGGCTATTTTACTCCTAACACAGTATAATTACTGTGCTAGCAGCAGATTTTCGTGAACTTGTGAAATTGCTAACATAAATGAACTTGTAAAGTTTTATACAGATAAGGTTGATAATGACCAAATGGTTAAATTGGTAATATATTGGCAGCTCTTTTTTTCTCCCCAGAGACATATTTTTTTAGCATTGCCAAATATTTGCTTCAATTATCTCCTGAAACACCAGATAATTATGCAACATCATTCTGAACCATTTCCCCATTAGACTTAGCTTATTCTAGTGTCTAATTGGGGATTTTTCTGTATCAAAATATTCTACTGCTTAGCCTTGTATCTTTCTTACACATTGTAAGAAAAATGCTTCATTTTTACAAGATGCCTTTCCAAACCATTAACATAAGGTAGAAAGGAATTTTATCATGGATTGGTTTCTTGTTTAATTCCCATGAAATTATAAAGTAAAAACTCAAATAAAAAAAGGAGTTTTTGGGGAAATGAAACCGCAAACTATTGATAGCATCTGATTTCAGAAGAAAGTAAATTGTTAAAAAAATTCTTTCTCCCACAGACACAGCTGTGCATGGAAAAGGGTTATTTTGGCCTTTGCTTCCTCGTGCTTGTTAGTGCTCTTTGTTATTTGTATGTTTAGCTCTCCTTTGATTGTGGGGATCAGTCTCAATAGTACCTTGCTCTTTTTAATGAAGATAAGAAAGAGTAACTGTCATTTAGAAGTGTGTGTATTATTATAATAAAAGGTTAACATTTGTAAAGAGAAATCTATTTGCCACATTTATATAGTACTTTGGTCTGAACCGACTTAAGTGTTTTCAATATACTTAAAGTGGTACTGTGTATACACTTAAAGAGCAGCACTAATACAACACTAGTGCAAAATAACCTAGAACACAGTGCAATAAAACATCATCCATGGTCATCATGCCCATTTATCAGTGGCAAGAACTGCACTTAGCCAGTCTCTGATGGCCTTCTAAAACAGTCAGATTTTATGCAGCTTTCAGAGCACCATGAGAATGGCAGCCACTCTCACCTTGGGGTGTCCCCGTAGAAGAGGAAACCTGCCACAGATAATGCCTGCTTTCTGGTCCCTTCCCATCAGACCTCCCCCTTCAGCTGGCACTCTCTGCCCAACTGGGTGGGCAAAAAGGCAGTTTTGTAGATACCCAGGCCCTGAGCCGCATAGGGCTTTATAGCTGATGGCCCAGACTTTGAACTGCACTTGGAAATGATGAGTAGCCAATCCAGTTCCCATAACAGCAGTGTTGTATAGTCGTAACAAGACTGTCCCATAAGAAATGCCACAACACAAAGTCTACTAAGACCTAGGAGGAAATCCTTTTCTGCCATGGCCCCTGTCCCATGGAACATCATTGCCCCCAGGGTGAGGCTGGCCCCAATCCTGTTGGCCTTCTGGAAGACCCTTAAAAGATGGTTTTGTCAACTGGCAGGGGGAATCCCATGATAGAGTGGAGCCCACTAGATGGCTATATGATAGTTACTGTAATTGAATGCACTCTCTTGCATGCTTTTCTGGCATTTGGCTTTTTATCTTGTTTTTAAATTTAATTGGTTGCTTTTTAATGGCTTTTCTGTATTTGGGCTATTATGTATGCCACCCAGAGTAACTACTTGAGATGGGAAGCTATACAAATGTGATAGATAGATAGATAGATAGATAGATAAATAAATAAATACACACACACACACACACACACATACAGGTAGTCCTCACTTAATGTCCATTTGTTCAGTGACCATTCAAAGTTATGATGGTGCTGGACGGATGGACTTACAACTGGACCTTGAAGTTCTGGCTGTCACAGTGCCCCCATGGTCATGTGAACAAAATTTGGGCCCACCCACATTTACAACCACCCCCACTTCTGCCACCACTCCTCCATCCCCAGCTGTCCTTCATCATCATTTTTGCCTGCCTCCCCTCCACTGGGCTCACCATCCCAACCATATCTGGGGGAGATGCCATGGAAATATCCCACAGGCCAGCAGGTGAGAGCTATAGTTGGGGGGGTGCCATGGGCAGGTGGGTGTGTGCCACACTACATGCCACTACTGACCAGGGCCTTCTTTCACGCAGCCAGGACCTTCTTTCACATGCTGGCCAAGACCTTCATTTGCATGCCAGCCAGGGGCTTCTTTCACAAAAGAAGGCTTAGCTGGCATGCAAAAGAAGGCTGGCATGAAAGGAGGCCCCAGTGGTAATGGTGTGTGGTGTGTGGTATGGCAATGGGAGGGGCTGGGCTGGGCAGCAGGGCAGTGGGCAGCAGCAGGTAGGTGGGTCCAAGAATGGCTTGGATCTAGGTGGGTCCTTGCCTAATGACTGTGCGGGATTCACTCAACAACAGCAACTGGGACTGCCGGAACTGCCGTTGCTAAGCGGGGTGGTCACATGACATTTCACGATGTCTGTGTCGCTTATTGATGGAGTTGCCAGTCCCAGTTAGGGTTATTAAGTGAGGATTACCTGTATATATACTGTACATATAGATACACACAATATATACTGTACAACAGACCACTTTGTAGCTTTATTTATTTTCAAACTTCACACCAAAATATAGTAGAAGGGCAGAAATGACATATGGAGCAAAACATTTCTTCCTTGGCCTGTATGGTCCAAAGAACAGCTCATACTAAAGATCTCTGAGGCAAGGGAAGGGGGATATAGAGCAGTTAAAAGCTGCCCGTCCCACAGTGGAGGTCATTTTCCCTTGTTAGGGGTTAGGAATACAGCTGTCCTTGTGCTGAATCACTGGGTTGCAAGGGGCAGCCTGCTTACACAGTGTCTTCCAGCACTGGAGTAGCTTGGAAGAAGTCCCTTTTGTGTTGAGCTTTACTTGAGCAACAAGATCTTCCTGAGCTTTGAAGTGGACATGCTAGCATAACATAATCTGAAATCTTGATGTTGTTATTGGTAAAGTTAGCTAATTTTCAAATGCCATTTCATCAGAAAATAATTTGCCATAATTATCAGGAACTTCCAGGGCTGTGGCTGAAAATGTTGGTTTGCCTGCTGCTTCTCCATGTTGAGCTGGGAGAACTACAGCTTGGAGCATCTTCCCTAGTGGTGAAAGGGTCTTACGATCACATGGATTCCTCTAAAACAAGAAGAGTTGTTCTTGGTTTGAAACCTGACCAAAAGACAAGGCACTTCTTCTGATTCTAGGGTGCTGTAAAAGAACTCCAGTGCCTGGCTCATTACTGTGAACTGCTTATGTCTCAGCCTTGAGCGCCAGAAGGAGCACTGAGTGTCTTCTGAACAATTTGATTCTCTCAGCCTCATCTACCGCCCAGGTTGTTGAAAAGAGAAAAGGGGAGGAAGGGAAGCCTAGGTTCACACATACCTTGCTGAGCATTTTGGAGGGAAGCTAGAAAACAAAGGTAATAAAGACAGTAAACTTTATTTTGCCTTCCTTCTGTCACAACATGGAACAATACATGTGTTAGATTGTGCTCTGGTCTAAAATACATGGAATGTGAGGATGAGTGGGGCATGCTTTGTTTGCACGTTTTTCCTTTACAACAGTCATGTTTGGTCAAGAGAGAGTGCTATGGTTTTGATAAGAGTTTATGTCTTTTCACATTTTCTTCGAAGCCATTGGTGGACAGCTAGGACCACTGAATGGAGCAGAGCTTAACACAGTGAAAGATATGCACAGAAAAAGAATATTATCTCAAATTGCATTAATGAGCACATTAGAGAAATATGGGTTATTGATCTTACACACTTCGCCCACCCAAGCATAAAGAATTACACACTTAGACAAAGTAGGTTTAGAAGTAAGTAAAAATAAGTCTTACCCATTTTATTTGGTCCAGATACATCCATTCAGAAGAAAAATGATGATTCTTGTTCTTCTTCTGTCCGTAAACTGAATTGACCCTCAGCCCTCATTGCTGCTGAAGGCTGCATAGAGAAAGGGGGAACCTCCTGAATTCTAGGCCCACCTCATGGCCCAAGATGGAAGGGCTGGAGCCGCATGCTCCCTTCCAGGATGGTGAATGAGGAGGAAGTGAGGAATGTGGGAGGGGCAACAAAAAGCTTCCTCCAGAAGCACATAGAGAATTTGCATCCTAGAGCAAACTCATCCACATGCTAATGAGGCATGCTGATTTGCTGGGACCTCCAACATTCTTCACCCTCATTTAGAAATGCCTGCTCTTAATTTGGAGTTGGAAAATGGCATTGAGAGAAAGAATAAAGTTCTCCTTCCCTTAGCATCACCATAGTATAGAAAATTTGGGAGATTTGCCTTTCAGCCTTAAAATCCTCATCATTCATGAAATTTCTTTGCAAATTCATTCAGCTTGAATGTATGGTGCACTGAATTCAAATCTGTCGCACATGTTACCTGACACCTTGGGGAGAGACCAGAAATAATCACTGCATGAGGTACTCTAACTTTTTCTTTTCTCTCTCTCTCTCTCTCTCTGAATAAAGGAAATAGTTGTCTTTCATTTTTTTTAATAGTAAAGGGAATTGGTTTGAATGAACACTAGTTTTGTGCATAATGTGCCCTTTTGAAAATGTATGCTGATAAATGACTTAGGCATGATATATGGCATCTGGGAAATCCATTTGAAAACAGAAAGATGGAAATGGATCACACTTTTAGCAGCATGACTGCGAACTTTCAGTGAGAAGCAGCACGTTTCCCTTTATCTACCCCATTTTGTATTTACATCATTGGCTGGATTGACTTCTCTGCTTGTTTCATTATAACTTATTTTTATTACACAGTCTCTCTGCACTCTCTCTCTCTCTCTCCCCCTCCCTCCGTCTCTCAGAATCAATGGTTGAGCTAAAACAAACAGGTTAAATGTTACAATCTTCACAGATATTTTATCAGACATTTAACTTAGGGTATGTGTTCACCACATCTTGCTGCATATAATTGTACCATCCAGTGTGGGATATGCTGCCTAATTATGAATCCAGAGATTATGGGACTTAAAAAAACAGGAAGTTTTAATGGAATAAATCTGAATACATGTAGACTTGGTCTGCTACAGACTGTTAGATGCAGGAGCTTTGGGAAGAAGCTTTATCCGATCAGACAACATGACTTTGTTCATTGAGAAGAAATCACTTTCTCTAACCGCTTCAGCATCCAACACCAGATGAGATCATGTGATCAAACAGCCTGGAGTTTTTCTTGTTTGACCCTTCTGCCTGGGGAGAAGAGGCAGTACGTGACCCAATTATTCACATTTCTGGAAAAACTCTAAACAATGGAAACTTATCCAGGGTTACCAAGTGATTTTCATTTTTTAATAGGAAATTAGCTCCCAATTCTCCCAGTCCAAAACTTAACTGCATTTTACAGTATTTTTTGAGATACCGAATTCCATAATTTTAAGGATAAAGAGCTTTCTTCAGTCTGGCACATTGGCTAAAACGTCAGGAAAATAAAGTCCAACTCTTTTCCACTTCAAGCAGTCTCTATTCACTGATGGCTTAGGTAAGCCATATTGTTAGACTTGCAAATGAATGGGAATGAGCGAATGGCTGTCCTCTGTCTCCTGAGAATTATTCCAGATGCAATAGCCTGTGACAATCATTTATAGAAGTGATTAAATAATGCCAGAATTTCAGCTATTCTTGTTCATCACGCACTGCTTGATTATTTCAGAGAAATACATTGCAAGGTTGAAATCATGTTTTCATCAAGCAAAGATTAGAAATTCAGTTAATATTTTGGATCAGATTCCTCAGAATAGAATAGGGCTATGAGATCTGGGAGGGAAAAAACTGGACAGGTAGAATTTGAAAATATAATATGAAGTTTTGTTATGACAATAATTAGAATTTCAAACTTACAGCACCCAAAGAGTTGCGTACATATACAGATACTTTCTCTGGTCAGAAATTAGTTTTCATTTAATTAAATCTGACTTATTAGTAAGTAAGTATAAGGATTTATTATCCTATAAATATAATAATATAGGACTATAACTTTGATGACTGTGATTTCTTGCAAGCCACAAGATCTTGGGGTAAGAAGTTCATAGCAGCTTTTTTTTTTGGAAAGCAGATTTGTTTATACTGTCATTTTCAGAAATATTTGATGTCTAGCAAAACGAGGGAGTGGTGTGCCACTCTTTGGATCCTGGCCACTGCTACTTATTAAGTGTTGAGGTTTTCCTACTAACAGATTAAGACTGCTATATGTGCCTAGTCATTTTGGCCGGGTGAAAAAGGTTGCAAGTGATTGTCTCCTCTCACGTGCTTCATGCAAATCACCTGGGGGGGGGGAGGAAACCTGCCCGGACTTGTTCTCACTTCCTTTTTTTTTTCTCTGCCGATATGTAGCCAAGCAAGGCTTGCTCCAAAGGGAGCTAAGTCCTTTAAATGTTTTGCTTTTGTTTTTGCTTTCTGTAAATAAATTATTTTTATAGAAATGCTTGGTGTGTGACTTTTTTGACCTCTCCTGGGCTAAAGGCTTTCCCAGCATCTGCCAACATTAAGATCCTTTGGGGTTGTAGTATTCATTAAAAACTAATACTGGATTGATTCAACGCACAAAGAAGAAGCACTAATTGTTATATTAAATATGCTTAAGATTATAGAATTGGAAACTTTGTCAAGTAAAGAGAAAAAAATACTCCAGTCTAAAACAATCTAGCATAGGAATGTGAGCATAGGCAATAAAAGTATACTGTCTATTTGTAAGATGGGGTACCTGCCAAATAGCCTTCAAGTTAAATTCTTGCATGAAAGTTTGCATCACTTTACAGTTTTTATTATAAATGAGTAATTCTATCCAACTGAAAATCCATAACAAGATTTAGATTTCTGCAAGAATTAAATAATCAAAAGCCATAGTAAACAATTTTGAAAAACATCTATGAAATGATTCCAGATTGTTTTGTAGGGTTGTAAAAGCTCACGATCTCCAAATCAAAATCTGAAGAGAGCAAAAGAGAATTTTGTAGACATAGTTAAAAACAAGATCAGGCAAGGGATCTCATCCTTCAATGTCAGCAGGTAAACTAATTATTTTCAAATGTCTATATGTTAAATCTCCTTGTATTTTTATAGGATCTCTCTTATTCTGATCAGTATCATTTGCATACATTTGAATTTTAGACTCAGCTCTTTTTATTCTTGGCTCATGAGATGGTGTAGTAATGTTTTTCAGATCTTCCAGCTCTTGTTGAAACTTAGTATTTCGGGTCTAAATCATTTTCACTTCATTACAAAGAGATTTCATGTTGCTATCCAGAGTGGTTTTATTCTTATCCAGTCTACAAATATCCTTAGATAACAGCTGTTTCCTTATGAAATAGTAACCACCTCAACCACCAAGAACATACGCATATTTAACAACAATAAGCCGTGGTTTACAGCAAAGCTTAAGCAGCTATGCCGTGACAAGGAGGAGGCCTATAGGAATGGGGATAGGATTATGTATAATCGGGCCAGAAATGTACTTACGAGAGAGATTAAGGCAGCAAAGAGGAATTATTCGGAAAAGCTGAAAAATCAGTTTTCAGCAAATGATCCTGCAACTGTATGGAAAAGCCTGAAGAATATCATTGGCTTTAATAATCCATCTTTCCTGAATGATGAGAGTTGTCAATTGGCAGACGACCTTAATATGTTTTATTGCAGGTTTGAGAAGGAACAACTGTTATCTGCTGCTACCAACTGTATTTCAGATACATTGTTAGCACCAAACTTCTCTATACCCATTCCCAATTCCTTAGGCTCCTCACCTCTGGTGATCTTGGAAAAAGAAGTGTGAAATTTATTTCAAAAACAAAAGATCAGAAAAGCTCCAGATGGTGTGACTCCCTCCTGTCTGAGAGCTTGTGCGGAAAAACTGGCCCCTATTTTTACACATATTTTTAATAAATCGTTGGAGATGTGTTATGTTCCTTCTTGTTTTAAAAGCTCTACAATTATTCCAGTTCCTAAGAAATCTTCCATTAGTGAGTTGAATGACTACAGACCTGTTGCATTGACGTCTGTAGTTATGAAGACCTTTGAGAGGTTAGTGCTAGCCCATCTGAAAGCTATTGTGGATCCTCTGCTGGATCCATTGCAGTTTGCTTATAGAGGAAACAGGTCAGCAGATGATGATGTCAACATGGCTTTACATTATATTCGCAACATCCTGAATCTCCGGAGTCTTATGTACGAATCCTTTTTGTGGACTTTAGTTCAGCGTTCAATACTATTATTCCAGGAATTCTTTATAACAAATTGGTCCAGCTTACTGTGCCTGACCTTACCTGTGGGTGGATAATCAGTTTTCTAACAGATAGGAAACAGTATGTGAGGTTAGGCAAAACTATATCCAGTATTTGGTCAATTAACACAGGTGCCCCTCAGGGATGTGTGCTCTCCCCGTTGCTTTTCTCCCTCTATACCAATGACTGTATTTCAAAAGATTCTTCTGTTAAAGTTCTGAAATTAGCAGATGACACAACTGTTATTGGTCTCATTCGGAATGGTGATGAGTCGGCATATAGCCGGGAGGTACAACAACTGGCCTGTGGTGTAGTTATAACAACTTGAAACTGAATACGCCCAAAACTGTTGAGATGGTTGTGGATTTTAGAAAGAATCCTTCTAACTCCCCTCTTCTTACTGTATTTGATAGCCCAGCATTAGTAGCAGAGTCCCTTAAGTTTTTGGGCTCCATAATTTCTCAAGACCTGAAATGGACGCTTAACATCAGAACTATCATCAAGAAGGCACAACAAAGGATGTTCTTCCTGCGTCAACTTAGGAAGTTTAATCTATCTCAGGAGCTTTTGGTACAGTTCTACAGAGGAATTATTGAATCTGTTATCTGTTCTTCTATAACTGTCTGGTCTGGTTCCGCATCCAAGCAGGACAAATATAGACTTCAACGGATAGTTAAGTCTGCAGAAAGAATTATTGCAATCCGCCTGCCTTCTATAGAAGACCTGTATATTGCAAGGGTCAAAATGAGGGCGGAGAAGGTATCTGCAGACCCTTCGCATCCTGGACATAAACTGTTTCAACTTCTACCATCAGGACGGCACTACAGAGTACTGTATATCAAAACATCTAAACATCTAAACAGTTTTTTTCCTCGTGCCATTGCTCTGTTGAACTCCTAATTAATGTCGCTTGATATAATGATTGACAATGTATGGTAAGACATGACTGCTAAGATGTGACTGGTAATGCTCTGTTGGATGTGAACATATGTTGGACAACAGATGCAATATACTGTCCCTTAATTCTCCCTTTAAATATGAGTGTGTGTTAGTTAATAGCTGTAGTATTATTTCCTTCAATTTTTTTTTCTTTCTTGATTGTATAGTTTTAGTAAATAACATTATTACTTTACTATTGTTTATTTTTGATATTATGTAAATATATTGAGAGCTCTTCCACTGAAGTCAAATTCCTTGTATGTCTAATCATACTTGGCCAATAAAGTTGTTCTGTTCTGTTCTGTTCTGTTCTGTTCTGTTCTGTTCTGTTCTGTTCTGTTCTGCCATGATTTGACTCAGTTACACTGCACTTTCATCATCACTTGGAGAGCAAGCACTTCCTTATCAGTACCCTCATCAATATTTCCAGAAATAAGAATAGATTTTTCCAACTGGGATCACAAACTTTTGCTGCACCAGCATCATCTTCATCAAGAGATTTAATTGATTGAATTAGTTCTTTTATTGAGGATAGACTAGCTTCATCTACAAGGAATGAGACTTTTCTTGTCTTCTGTTTTCTAGACATACTCAGTCTGTTTTCAGGGGGGGGAAAAAGAGGATAATATATACTTAAATATCAATATTCAGCAAAGAAGGAGGAGGGCAGAAACAGAAACAAGGCAGCTACCTAAACATCCCTGTTACTATAAGTATTCCATTCAAAGATTAATCAGATTGTGGTTTCAGATCATGCTTCAGTTATATTTATAGTTCATTTTCAAGACTGTCAGTTAAAGGTAAATATTATTTTAACACTGCTCTGATAATTTTGTTGCTTATATTAAATGACAAAAACAACATTTTTTAAATCTCAGTCAAAATTCTACCAATTTACAAATTCTATTGGATGCAATTCAGGCTTACATATGTGAGTGCATTATTTCTTTAAAAAATAAAAAGAGAAATCTTACTTATAAATATATGGAAATTTTGGTTAAAGAATGTTTATTGGCATATGCAAGGAACTCCATGTTTATATTAGCTAAATTTTGGATGGGAACTTCTGCGCTGATCAAGTTGAATTGATTGAAGAGATTAAAGTTAAAGCTTCTGCTTTGTTACAGGTTTATAATGAATCATTTAAATCTGGTAAATTGCCTTTATATTTCTATGAGACATATATAACATTGATTTTAAAACAAATAAAGATCCTAAATCTTGTGCACATTATAGACCCATCTCATTAATTAATATAGATACCAAGATATTAACCAGCTTTGTTGGATTGTTGATTGCTTAGTTTTATCATGTCTTATTTGCCTATCTCAGTTTTGATTCATTAAAAATAGACAAGCATCAGATATTTTAGGTGTAGCTCAAGATAGATTGGGTTCTGCAATTTTAATATCTTTGGATGCTGAAAAAGCCTTTGATATGGTTCAGTTTTCTAAAGCAAGTTATGTCTATTTATACTTTCCCTTTTAAAAAAAAATTAAATGCAGTATAATTTGTTAATTGCAACCAGTAAGAAGAGTAATAACAAATCATTTCATCTCTGGATCAATTGAGTTATAAAATGGCATCCGTCATGGCTGTCCACATACTCCATAGCTATTTGACTTAATTCTTGAATCATTAGCAATCATTGTTAGGTGATCTCATGATAGCACTGGCATTACAATGATGAATTAAGAGTATAAATTATTTTTATATGCTGACGATAACCTGGCAATTCTGGATAACTGGTATGTGCTGTTTTTGTATTTGTTGGGTTTGATTTGTTTTTCTTTCTTTTTTGTATGCCACCCAGAATCACATTGTTTTAGTTGGGCAGCCATATAAATGCTTTAAATAAATAAATAAATATTCTACATCATAGTCTAACAGATGTGGGTGGTTCAACAATTTGGAAATTATTCAGATTAAGTTTACAGGTAGTCCTCATTTAGCAGCCACAACTGGGACCAGCAACTCAGTCGTAAAGTGAAGTGGTCACTAGGTGAAACTGCAACTGTGTTTATGATCTTACTTCAGATTTCCTTTGCTTTACAGACCTGTGAAGATCATAAATGCAATGACTGGTCATAAAGTTACCTTTTCATTACTGTTATAACAGCGAAGAGTCACTAAACAAGACAATCGCTAAACAAGGACTATCTGTAATTGGGAAAAATCTAATTTAATTCCTTTGGGTTCTGATATATCAATAGATCAATATGTTGGTTTTCGTCATATGCATAGAATATATCAAATATTTAGGAAAAAATATACCAAAAATATCTCCAAATACTGTATAAAGAAATTAATATGTCAAAGAAAAAATTTTCATGGATATTAATACATGGATTAAAGTTCCATTAAGTTGGGGAATAAAATTAATGTTATTAAAATGAATATTACTCCTTGTTAGATATATATTTTAAGTGGTGTCCTAATGTTAATTCCAAATAGGTATTTTATTCAGATTGATAGACTTCTAAAGAAATATTTATGACAAAACAGATCACCATGGATTTCATTAGCTAAACTGAGATTATCTCTAGAAGAAGGATGTTTTAATTTACCAGACATTCAAATATATAATTGGGCTTTATTTTATCATGTATATTTATGTGGAATGAGAATTTAACTGAATATCAAGCTCCATGGGCTGAGATCTTTCATTTCCTGGCTTACATGCAGCTAGATTTATTAGGATTTTATTGGGAGACAGATTGGCTTTTGATGTTGAGTCTCATGAATATTTAATTTTGTGGAAAAATTCTACTTTAAAGATAGGTGGGAAGGTATTCTCCTGGCAAGTATGGACATGCACAATTACTTTCAATCAATTACTTTGTAATGTTTGTAAGGATTTTCATCAACTAAAGATAGAATTTTCTTTGCCTAATACATATAAGTAGCAATATAATAAATTTAAGAATGTTTTGATTTTTCCAGATGGAGCGAATGCCTTAGCTGCCTCAGAAAAGCTTCAATATTACCTTTTATGAGGTAATATGTTTCTGCATTTAATGCAAAATTATATCAAAAATTGAAAAATGTATTTAAAGTAAAAATTATTGGAATAAAGTAAAAATTATTTATGGAATAAAGATTTGGAATGTCTGATAATAGAACATGGATTGATCTAAGGTATAAAAAGTGTTAAGTTAATTTCTTTGGCCTTGAAGTTAAAATTAATCCATCAAAAGATTTTATTCTGAGTCTATTTGATTCCTCAAATACTATATCTGATAGACTATAGATTTCTTTGTTCGCGAAATAAGAAATTTGAAGATGGATTAACTGATATGATTTGGTCATGTCCAGCTTTCATTTCTTTTTGAAAGAACATTGTAACAAATATAAGTAACATGTGTAAGTAAATGTTTGACACCTATAACTTGAAAATATTTACCCAATGTTATTCCAAAATTGTGGAAGCTGACCATTTGGTCTAGTGGTTAAGGCAAAGGGCTAGAAACCAGGAGTCTATGAGTTCTAGTCCCGCCTTAGGCACGAATGCCGCCTGGGTGAACTTGGGCCAGTCCCTCTCTCTCAGCCCAACTCACCTCACAGGGTGGTTGTTGTGGGGAAAATAGGAGGAGGAAGGAGCACTAGGTATGTTTGCCGCCTTGAGTTATTTACAAAAATAATAAAGGTGGGATAGAAAATAAATATTTTTTTTAGAAGAAGTGCTATATCACTGGGGGAATAGCCAAAAGAATTACTGAGAGATTGGAAAAGTGTTATTACTATGGATATCAAAGACTGGATTCAAGAAATGAGTAATTTATCCATTTTTAAAAGGGATTTTTTCTATTAATCAAAAAAACAACAATACATTTGTTATAGATTTCATAATATTTTACAGGAATAGGTAGGTTTTTATATACAACTTGATACATTGTTATTACATGATTAAATGATATATGTTATATAGTTAAGTGATTTATATTAAATCAATATGCTAGTTTTTTTAAAAAATTGCTGTGTGTTTATTTTTAAATATCTTTTTGTTTTGGTATTACAGTTCCATAAATAATTAATTTGACAGATTTTTTTCTTTTAATTTGTTTTCATATATTGTTTTGTTTTCTGTATTTCTCTTTTAAACATTGCAATAAAATTATAAACATTTTTAAAAAATGTTTAAGATTATAGATACTTTATCATCTTAGATGTTTCATGGCAAGTCAGTCTGCTCCTAGAGTTTTGCAGGAATGATTGCCTTTGAATTATTCTTTGATCCTGCATGGCCTTTAAGGAATTCAGGCAAATACCAGATTTAAGTTTGATGTTTGGGGCTTACATTAACCCCATTATATAAACACACACACACATATATATACATACACTATATATGTGAATTCCTTTCCATTCTCACACTTCCACGAGTGGAGTTGGGAACCTAAATGTATATTCCCAGCTCTTCATATATTGCCACTCAGAGTTGCTTTTTATGAGATGGGCAGCCATGTTGTTTATTCGTTTAGTCGCTTCCAACTCTTTGTGACTTCATGGACCAGCCCACGCCAGAGCTTCCTGTCGGTCGTCAACACCCCCAGCTCCCCCAGGGACGAGTCCATCACCTCTAGAATATCATCCATCCATCTTGCCCTTGGTCGACCCCTCTTCCTTTTGCCTTCCACTCTCCCTAGCATCAGCATCTTCTCCAGGGTGTCCTGTCTTCTCATTATGTGGCCAAAGTATTTCAGTTTGGCCTTTAATATCATTCCCTCAAGTGAGCAGTCTGGCTTTATTTCCTGGAGGATGGACTGGTTTGATCTTCTTGCAGTCCAAGGCACTCTCAGAATTTTCCTCCAACACCACAGTTCAAAAGCATCGATCTTCCTTCTCTCAGCCTTCCTTATGGTCCAGCTCTCGCAGCCATATGTTACTACAGGGAACACCATTGCTTTAACTATGCGGGCCTTTGTTGTCAGTGTGATGTCTCTGCTCTTAACTATTTTATCGAGATTTGTCATTGCTCTTCTCCCAAGGATTAAGCATCTTCTGATTTCCTGACTGCAGTCAGCATCTGCAGTAATCTTCGCACCTAGAAATACAAAGTCTTTCACTGCCTCTACATTTTCTCCCTCTATTTGCCAGTTATCGATCAAGCTGGTTGCCATAATCTTGGTTTTTTTGAGGTTTAGCTGCAAGCCAGCTTTTGCACTTTCTTCTTTCACCTTCATCATAAGGCTCCTCAGTTCCTCTTCGCTTTCAGCCATACAAATGTGAAAATTAAAATTAAATTAAATTAACCAAAGAAAAAATGCTTTGAAAAATTATGAGGGAGTTCAACCAATGACTTGATGGATTTTGTGCTCATATTATGATCTCTTTTCATTACCACTGTGTGAGAAGAAGCTGTTCGTAATCTGACTGGAGTTTTGATAAGATTAGAGCAGATTTATATCTGGATGATGCCTTTACTATGTCCCGTAATGTGGTGTTTAGTTTTTCATTAAAGACTTTGAAACAAAAGTCTAGATATTTCATATCAAAACTAAACATTCTGCAGGCAGAGTGCACATTTCACATTTTCACAAACTGGCCAGTCTATAATCAGGGATATCTGCCAACAAATATTCAAGAGAAGTTAATTGTAGCCATGTTGGTTAGTGGCTCCCTATTACCCATATTAGACAGGATGCCTTCCTCTCAATATTTCTTCATTTTGAGCCAAGACAGATATAAAATGCCTTGCCTTGAACATGGCTGATGGAAACCAGATTTCTGCATGCTTGTACAACAGCTTCATGAATCCTTTAAGGAGATAAATTGTACAGCTGGGTTTAATTACAAGCAGTACATTCTTTCTTTGAAAAGAAATTATTTGTGAATTGGAACTTATATAATATCTTATTCAGGATGCTTTTATAAGGCCTGCTTGATTGGAAGCTGTAGTGTGTCCATTTGGTGTACAGTGTTGGTTTAGTTAAGGTAATGTTTGTTTCCCTGCTATGTGTTCTGTCGTGTTCACTTTTGTTTGCTTTTTAAGGTATTGTATCTGTTTTTTAATCTATATGCCACTCAGAGTCAGTTTTGCATTGGACAACATTAGAAATCTAAATGATAAATAAATGTTATTCCATTAAGTTCTCTGTGATTGCAGATGATAATTTTTTAAGCCAGTCCTCGTTTTGATACGGTGAGCTACAAAATTGGTATACTGTACATCTACCAAAAACTGTAACAGGGAACATTGTAAATACTGTATTATAAATTGGTATAATTTTAAGATTTTATGGGTTATGAAAGATAATTCAACATTAAGCAAATCCAACTTTATCTTCAGAGTAGATAAAAATATATTTATAATGGAAATGGGTTAGGGAAATGGAAAATCATCTCTCCCTTTTTTCCAAAAGTAATATGCAATTTCATTGTTTGCTTTTATTTCAAGAGTTACCTGTGATCCGTCACTTCAAGGATATTTATTTTATATTTTCCAATCTCTATGTTTTCCTTTTCCTACTGTTGTTTTTCTATTCTTATCCATGTTTCCTACCTTTCCTGTGTATGTTCAGTAAGGAAGCTACCTCAAAACAGGAAAAAGATGTGTCTGAAAATCTGAGCTATCAAAAAGTTTTCTTTCATAATTCCCTAGATAGAAATCCTACAGTTTTCTTTATTCGTAAACTGAAATTAGGAGAACTAAAGAGGCATACTCTTGCTTATATTAAGGATTTGAATATTTTAAAAAATTGACTTAACATTGCTTATCAGTTGCAATATTGGGTTATCTCCAGTAATTTCACTGGTTCCTCGTAGATGCTATTCCCTCAAGAGAATTGATTCTTAATACTCACTTTGTGTCTGAGCTCTGCAGAAATTTTTTTTGGTTTAACTTTGGGTAAAGCTACTTTTCAATGTACTGATCTAAATATTTCTCGTGCATATCTAACAGACTTTTTCTCAGCTGCTGTATGTATTTAATTTTTAATACTGTGATTGTTTTCAGTTTTTAACTGATTTTATGATTGTTTGCCACCCAGAGTCACTTGTTTGAGATGGGAGGCCATACAAATTGAATACATAAATAAATAAACATTTAAGTGTTTGTATGTATGTATGTACGTATGTATCAAATTTTGCCACCACCCATCTCCCCCCAAAAGAGGGACTCTGGGCGGTTTACAAGAAAGCTTAAAAATTTAAAATACAATAAGACCATAAATAATACATAAAATATAAATATAAATACAAGATATGAGTATAAAATAGAATCCAGATGGCAGTTAGAAGTTCTAATCCAATTCATGTATATATGAGGACCACTTTAAGGTGCCAGCCATCCACAAGAATGACTACCCCCCTTCCCGCCCCAAGCGAGATGGCAGACCCAGTCTTCAACTTTTTCCAGAAGGTCAGGAAAGCGGGGGGTTGCCTCACCTCTGGGGGAAGAGTGTTCCAAAGGGCAGAAGCCACTGCAGAGAAGACCTGCTCCCTGGACCCCACAAAACAGCATTCTCTTATAGACGGGGTCCGCAGCATGCCCTCTCTGCACGATCGGGTGGGACAGGCTGATGTAATGGGGATAAGACGGTCCCTTGGGTAACCTGTACCCACACCATGTAGGGCTTTAAAGGTAATAACCAACACCTTGAATTGGACCCAGAAGCAAACTGGCACCCAATGCAGCTCTCGCAGCAAAGGTGTTGCATGTGCTGATCTTGGGGTACCTAAAATTGCCCCTGCAGCTGCATTTTGGACCAGCTGTAGTTTCCGGATACTCTTCAAGGGTAGCCCCATGTAGAGCACATTGCAATAGTCTATATGGGTGTTGACCAGGGCATGAGTGACTGTTCAGAGGGCCTCCCGATCCAGGAAAGGGCGTAACTGGCACACAGCATGAAGTTGAGCAAAGGCCATCCTGGCCACGCCAGCCACCTGCTCTTTGTGCAGGAGTCGTGAGTCCAGAAGGACCCCCAGATTCCACACCGAGTCTATGTAACCCCATCCAGAGCTAAAGATGGTAAATTCTCAGATACAGAGGAGCCATTGGCCCACAGCCACTCTGTCTTACCAGGGTTCAGCTGAAGCCTGTTGTTCCCCATCCAGACCCCCACAGCCCCCAGACACTCAGAGAGTGGCCACAGCATCACTTACTTCACCTGGGATGGAGATGTATAGTTGGGTATCATCTGCATACTGATGATACCTCATCCTGTGGTGACGAATGATCTCACCCAGTGGTTTCATGTAGATGTTGAAGAGGAGCAGAGAGAGTACCCAACCTTGTGGCACCCCACAAAGGAGGGGCCGAGGGTCAGATCTCTTGCTCCCTATCACCACTGATTGGGACTGGCCCTGGAGCAAGGAGGTAAACCAGCACAAAACCACGCCGCCCACCCCCAACTCCCTGAGCCGACCCAAAAGGATACCATGGTCGATGGTATCGAAAGCCGCTGAGAGGTCAAGAAGAACAAGGATGGATGTATTGCCCCCATCCCGCTCCCACCAGAGATCATCCATATGTGTGACCGTTGCTGTTTCCATCCCATATCCGGGCCTGAAACCTGACTGAAAGGGGTCCAGATAATCCATTTCATCCAGAATCCTCTGGAGCTGCAACCCCACCACTTTCTCAACAGTCTGCCCCAAAAAGGGGAAATGGAGACTGGATGAAAATTGTCCAGTACAGTAGGGTCCAGCGACGGTTTATTGAGAAGGGGGTGCACCAATGCCTCCTTAAAGGCAGCCGGGAACACCCCCTCTCCCAAGGATGCATTTACCATTGTCTGGACCCAACCACACATCACCTCCTGAGCTGCCTTCACCAGCCAGGAGGGGCATGGATCTAATTGGCAGGTGATTGCATTTACAGTCCAGAGGATCCTCTCCACTTCCTCGGGCCCAGCAGGATCAAACTGTTCCCAGATAACCAGATAAGTATGTTCCCTAGGCATCTCCACAGACATTAATAGTATTAATAGTAACAGACAAGATTCACATCTTTTTCTAAGTTGATTGTTTTATTGATTATAAAATACGAATAATACATTATAGAAAACATAATAACTGAGTACGGTGGTATTTATACAACAGAAACTTAGTTAGCATTATGAGTTAGATAAATTAAGATGTTAATGAACATAAGATTGCTTAAATTGCACTATTAATGCTGAGTATGACACTGATAAAAAGTTGCAAAATGCATTGAGTTATTTTCTAATATGAAAGAGGTTTAGATCTTTGAGCTTAGTACTTAATACTTTAGTCTCCACTATATTATTGTTATTTATGAATGTTAAAAGAGAGAAAAGAGGGAAAGGGGGAAAAAGGAGCTGCTTGGAAAAAGCACATCTTGTTTGGTTTGGATTAAGTGTGCTGGGTCATTCCTAATTACTGTGGTTTGTAAATCATGTTATTTTTCTTAAGGGTGAAGTGTGAGTCTAGCCAACCACTCAATGGTAATCTTCGCACCAGTTCTTCTGTCTGGTGCTTTTTACTTTGGAAAGAAACAGGCTCAGATGCAGGAAGGGAGGGAGGGGAATCCAGTGTTGAGCTCCTTCTTCTGAGGTTGGGGGTTTCACTCTAACCTTGGAGAAGGGAAGCTAAAATCCTCTGGTTCCAGGAATATCTTCCAAGGGACCACCGGACTGTAGCTTAGAGTTCTTATGTATATCAGCTTCTCTCAGTGATTTCCATTCATTTTGTGAATGATAGAAATACTGATTCAGTACATCTAGAAGTTGTCAGCCAGGTTTACTATCCAAGTTAATAATTAGGATCTCACAAATCAGCCACAGTAGAACCAATCATCTGTACTAATGCAATTCATTCATTCATTCATTCCTCCAATTTCTAGGCTGCCCAGCTCCAAAAATGTTCCTGCTATATATATGAATGTTTTAAAGTAAGATAGCATGTGAAAGAAAAGTTGAATGCATGTACTTTCCACCCAGTATAGATTTTTATTGTACGTTCATGTTGTAGACCAAATTAGTTCTCTGTGCAAAAATCAAGGTTATAACATTTAATAGATGAAAGTCATCCATTAAAAGCATGTAATTAGACATCAGATATCAGATTTTAAACAATATGCACAACAGGTCGCAACACCTGAGCACCTTTTTCTGCACTTGGAAGCTAGGCATTGCTAGATCTGGGTAGTGGCTAGAAGAGAGCATCAGATAATACCAGGTTAGCCTAGGAATTAAACAACAAAAAGCCCACATCCTGAGAGAAGATAATGGACAACCACTTCCAGACTGTTGCCAAGGAAATTATGTAGACGTGTCCATGAAATCACCAGGAGACAAGCCTTAATCCAAAGAAACTTTATCTTTACAGACCCTACTGATGACTAGATAAAAGGATGTGTTTTTTTCCAAGGATCTTTTGTGCTAAAGCAGGCATCCAATAAAAAGCAAGCATATTTTAATCAGTTGTTAAAAAACCTATGATCAGTAAATTAAGATTTCTTTAATCAGGTGATAGCCTTAGCAATCATTATGTTAGTTTGCATTTGAATGTCCTTGCCTAGTTCACGTTCTGTGCTGTGTCAACCGAATATAATATGCAACTGAAATCAAACACAATTGTAACTAAGCACTGGGAGAAATCACAGAAAAAGATTCGTGCCAGAAAAAGATGCACCCTGTAGAAGTTTACATTTACTCTTTTTCTTGCTAGATAGCATAATTAAAAGTAGGTGTGGCTGTTCATAGGCATGTCTGAGAAGTATTATAAAATCTGCTCAGTGTTAGATTTTAGTTATATGGCAAATATAAAAATTGACACATCATCTACCAAATGGATTTGACATGAAGTAAGCTCTTATCCAAACCTCTTGTCTATGTGTCACATAAGAAATATTCCTTACACCTTTCTCTATTACCTGTAGCTCAAAAACCACATTTTTATTTATATTTACAGCTTAAAGTACATTGCCTGATGTGTCCACTGTCTTAACAGCATTCAGCCAGGTCATGCAGGGCAAGTGTCCCAGGAATATTAGGCTAAAATGTTTTGTGGTTCTTTCTTTGTGTTTTCGCTTGGGATACCCTTTCCTCTTTCAACTCAAAACAACCTGAGTGTTGAGTGGGCATTGGTGCTTGTAAATTCTCCCTGGGTTTGTTTAATGAAAATTGTTGCTATTTTCAGGTGCAGGTTTTAATCTTGTATCTTAGTTGTTTTTAATTTGAAAATATCCTCCCATCTGTTTTTCCACGACCACTTTTTTAAAAAAAAATTAGAAATGAAAATAGAGCTTGGGGGAAAAAACTGAATTAAAAAAATAGAGGGCAAGAGATAAGCACGCTTTAGAGAAAAGGAGTATTAGACTAATAGATATAATTTTATACATTTGTAGCAATCCAAGTAAACTGGTTCTTGTTGTTAATTTCCCAGGGAGGAATAGACTTAATAAACTTTCATGAGTATATCCCAGTTTTCTTCACACTTATTTCTAGGCAGAAAGGAATTTTTCCTTCTCTGCTGGCCAAATGCATACCAGAAAAAACCTGAGCACTCCATACACAAACGAATAGAAGGGACAGAAATATGTAGTCATCTCATGGTGAAGAGAGTAGTGGACATTTGAAGCTCATTTCCAATTTTATATCACTGACTGAGGGTACATGTAATCAAATTCAATATCTGTAACTGAACTTTTCAATCTAATTAGATTTATTCTGAAGACTTAACGTTTAAGTACCAGTTATATTGGAAGTGCTTCTAAAGGCTTTGTTTCATTATGTTCTCTAGCTGTACTTGTTGTCTTCCCTGTTTTTCCAACTCTAAAATAAATAAAAAACTAAATAAACTAAATAAACTCATGGGACAAGATTTCTGAAGGGATTTGTTTTTCAGGTGGACATGAAGATATTTCAAAGCCAGCCTGAAGTATGTTGTAGTCAGGAATAAAGACTTAGACTTTTATAAGCCTTCCCACTTTCAGTGTGCTCTTTCTCTGTGATATATACAAATTAACTGCTAAGTCACATTTTCTTTAATCCAATGTGCAAGATTTGTATTACCACCATCAGTTACAGTTAAATCAAATCCTATTCAGAAAATATAAACAGAATCATGTATATAATTATGGTGGTAGTCAATATCTGTTCAAGACAATGGAGGTTACATCAAGAAAACAAGCTAAAGCTGTCACTGAACAGGCCCCTAGGACAGCTAACACAATTCTGCTACCTGCAGATAGCAGAGGTGGTAATTACATGCCAACTGCTGTAAATATCTATAAAATCAGAGTGATTAGATTTCAGTTTTATGGTTTCCGGGTTTGCTCTTATACAGAACCAAGACCTCTTGAAGTAATCCAATCAAATTTTTAAAGATTTTTGCTCCACATTCCTCAGAATATTTCCTATCACTTGTTAGGTTTGATTTCAGGACTTCCTTCTATACAGGCTCCCATAAGAGCTTGTTGCCTTAGTAAATTGACCTTGGATAAGGGTGCTTTGGCCTCCTTGAGTCTTTTGAATAGCTTCCAGTCATCTTGGGGAAAAGGCATCAAGCTTGCTCCTATGGCCTTCCCACCCAATATTTCATTCCATTAGGGTTTGAGACAGCCAACTTTGAATTGAAATAATGCTCTCAGCATCAGGTTCCACAGTGATCAGACCTTTATTATGAGGTGCTTCAGATGGAAACCCACTTATTCCAGCTAATTATTTTATTAACAACTCATGTTCACCTCATCAATGTGTCTTCTCCCTGGCAAGATCTAATACTTTGCCATCTATGTTAACAGAAGAGAGATATATCAGTCTTCCAGTTCAAAAGAGATTTTATCCATATCAGTTAGGAGATACTGAATCTATCTGGCATGTTTTATTATGCTGCCCATTTTACCCAGCTTGGTGCTTAGGCTTAATAATCCCCTTGCTGTTGGACTGATCAGGCTGGTCCAATGCAGGGAGAACTTGTCTCCCTTTGGCTTCTTTCTAGAAAAATCTAGAAAGGAGCCAGTTTTGGTGAAATTGCTGTTGCCATGCAAGGGGAAGCATGATTGTTTCCAGTAATTAAATATTACTGATTTACACATGTCAATTTCATGCCATATATAAGATGAAGAAGATTCTTAGAGCCTTGTGAACTTTTAACTCTTTAATTGTTCAATATTTTTATTGTCTTCTGTCCTAAAAGGTAGAAGGCATCTACCACTATGATATATTCATTGCCAATTCAAAGGCTGGTTGTTCTACCCATTATCATTAGTTTGGTCTTCTTTATATTTAATTTTAGTCTCATTTTTTTCACTGTGCTCCATGACTTTTAGTATTAAGGCTTGTGGATCCTTTGTATTTTTGGCTATCAGGATGATGTCATCAGCATAGCTCAGGTTATTGAAGCTTCTTCTTCCAATTTTAAAACAACACTCATCTTCCAATCCAGCTTCCTTTAATATATATTCAGCATATAGGCAATGAAGATATCGAAGTGGTGGATAGCTTCTGCCTTTTAGGATCAACCAACAACAGTAAAGGAACAAGCAGTCAAGAAATACACTGCAGACTGGCACTTGGTAGAGCAGCCATGAGGGCCTTGGAAAAGATATTCAGATGCTGTGAGGTGTCTACATCTACAAAGATCAGAATCATTCAAGCCATGGGATTCCCTGTGACACATTATGGAAGTGAAAGTTAGACTTTGAAAAAGCAGGATGGGAAGAGTATTGACACTTTTGAACCTTGATGTTGGAGAAGACACCTGAGAATACCATGGACTGAGAATACCAAAACAAACAAATGGATCATCAAACAAATCAACCCAGAGTTCTCACTCGAGGCACAAACGACCAGGCTCAAATTATCCTACTTTGGGCACATTATGCAAAGACCCAGCTCTCTGGAAAAGGCTCTAATGCTGGGAAAGGTGGAAGGAACGAGAAGAGGACAACCAGCAGCAAGGTGGATGGACTCAGTTGTAGTGGCAGTGAATGCAATGTTGAAAGACCTGAAAAACCAGGTTAGGGACAGATTGTCATAAGGAAAGTCTATCTATGTGGTTGCTAGGAGTCAAAAACTACTTGATGGCACGTCATCAATCAATCAATCAATCAATCAGGTTGAATAAATAAGGGGAGAATATACATAATAATTCCTTTAAATTAATTCCATAATTCCTCTGGTTCTCTTTCAATGAATTTCAGAATTTCAAAGCAATTCCTGATGTTCTCCATGAAAATGGTTGTATATGTTCAATATCATATCATGGAAACTGACTGGCTTTCTTCTTCTTTAGCCTAACTTGGAGATATAAGAGAGACAGAGAAACAGAAATACACATACACACATATATACACATAACCACATATTACATGGACCCGTCCCACCCAGTCAGGCAGAGAGGGCATGTTACGGAGCCTGTCTCTGAGGGATTGCCGATTGACAGGGTCCAGGAGGAGGGCCTTCTCTGCCGTGGCACCCGCCCTTTGGAATAGGCTACCCCCAGAGGTAAGACAGGCCCCCACTCTCCCAGCCTTCTGGAAGGGGGTGAAGACATGATTATTTATTTTATTTATTTATTTATCAAATTTATGACTGCCCATCTCCCCCCCAGGAGGGACTCTGGGCGGTTTACAATAAAATGGAATTAAAACAGTACAATATAAAACTATACAATAAATATAGATACACAATAAAATAAATATGATAAAAACCAGATGGCTAAAGGTTCTCTGTGAATCCGCAAGTAAAACAGGGTCCTTCTAGGGAGCAAGCCATCCCCAAGAGTGACTGCTCTCCTTCCTGCCCCAGGCAAGATGGCAAAACCAGGTTTTCAATTGCTTGTGGAAGTCCGGGAGCGAAGGGGCCTGTCTCAACTCTGGGGGAAGAATGTTCCAGAGGGCAGGAGCTACTGCAGAGTAGGCAGAGTTATGCCACCTCACTTGGGAAGGTGGGGATAGCCATTCATGGGGATGGTTGGCACCGTGATGGTGCCAAGGATAAGATCTTACTGCCATCTTTTATATTTTATATTTTCTGTATTTTATATTTGTGTTTGTATTTATGGGTATTTATATTACATTGTAGTTTTTTAGCGATTTTTCATTTTATTATCTGTAAGCCACCCAGTTGTTGTATGCGAGATGGGCAGTAGAGAAATTTGACAAATAAATAAATAAATAAAATATACATACGTAAGTCACCCAGAGTTGTTGGGAGTCAGTGGCATAGAAATTTGATAAATAAATACATTGGGACTGAACATGCCACTGTTTTCTACCTCATTTTGATTGGTAGATCTCAGAGTTCTAATGAAAAACAAAGTAGATCCCAAAAGTACAATCAGTTTACCACAATATTTATAGTCTGTTTCTAGACAAAGTGGAAAGTGTTACTATTTCTTCAGATATATTTTATTAGGTTGAGACTTTGCTCCCCATACGGATGCTTAATGGCAGATAAGTAGAATCAGAGCCTGGATTTCTCTCCATGTTCCCACAGGAATTATAAATGAATTTTCCTTTTTATTTGTTTGTTTTATTGCTGGATGTTTTTATATATATTTGCTTGGAAACTACTTTCAACAGCCTTTCACAAGGGCGTGCTGTGCATAACAATGCATTAGTGATGTGAGCTGCTCTTTGTTGTGAATTAGTTGAGTCCTGTTCAGGCATTCAAGTGCACATGGGAAGAGCAAACTGGCTAGAGTAGGGAGTCATGCACATCGCCCTGTCCTCTATTCTCCTTGACCCCCATAAATAGAAGGACCTGGTGGTCTGAAGGAGAGTGGTACCCATGTTGGCATAAAATCATTTGAGCATAGTTTTCAATACAATCCAAGGCAGGATCCAAGATCTTGTAGAGAGCCGTCCTTGCATCCTTGCAAATGCACGAACAACTCTTTCCTGACTTCCAGCTGAATACTATATATGGATGTTGGGAAGAAAGAAGCATGGCCAGCTTGCATGGACCTCTTGTCTACTCAATTGAACCTTCCACATATTCACCCAGACAGGATTCCTGAGTGTTTTGTGTACTGAGAAGGACAATATAAATAAAGTGACAGAGTGTTCTGGTGAAATAATTGTCACTGTGTAAACTAAGAAAAATGTAAGTGACTCCATGTAAATTTAAGCCACAGTAAATGATGCTGTTTGTAAAACATATTCATTCTTGAGAAAATGAACTTTGAGAGGGCTGTTCTTGCTAATGAAACTAAGCTAAGGACTAAGGACAGGAGAAAAATGCAACAAGAAGCTGTGGATAAAAATCCATATATTAACTGCTTGGAATGTCTTAAGATGTATATTGGAAAAGCAACTCAAGTAGGACTGCAATATACAGACAGTAAAAGTTTAAGATTAATGAACTATAGTAGAAAATATTAGCTTAATGGCCAGATTGTGGTCTGGAATTTATGTCAGTGGTTTTCAAATTGTTTTCTGGAACCTCTTGGGTTCCTCAGAATCTGATCTAAGTTTCTGCATTGAGAAGATTAGAAACCGCAGATGGGGCTGCCTGAAAAACAGCTTGATTATCTCTACTCATCTCATCCTGTAATACTGTGCTCTCAAGGGAGCACTTTTAGACAGACTGTTGCTGAGACCAATCACTGGTGCTTTGCATAAACTGAGATCACGTCAATATCCAATGCACCTTAAAGTTTCCTTGGAGAGAAAAGGAAAAGCAATTGCGCAAAGTGGCTCCGGGAAGTAGAGGTGTAACTATGCTGTCTTAGCAGAAAGATGAACAGATGCTCAGGGGAAACAAAGCCCCAGAACCTATAGAAGTCTATGGAAAGCATAGATTTTTGCATACCTTCTTTTAGATAATGGCAAGGAGAGATTCTGCATCCACAAAATTACATAATGAAGAACTATTAGATTTCTCAAGCAACTGAGAGTCCTTAAAATGTGGGTGCTTATTTTTCTATTAGAAATAAATTCTGCATTTTCAACACAATTGGGTTTAAGACTAATTTTAGGCTAAATTATGAGAAATGCATGATGATATTTTGCAACTATTTCCCTATGGGTGTTAATCTTGTGTTTGTTTGTTTGTTTTGTTTTGTTTTGTTTTTTAGAATTCTGGGAGCCAATAAGTAGTAGTATTAGAGTAGAGCCACCAATATTCTGAGCTCCTTCTCTGGAATGGAGAATACACCTGTCATGAGTAAGGATGGCGAGCAGGGGGCTCCCATCCAGGCTGTAAAGCGCATGCGTAGTACTGAGGAATTAGGTGACCATTCGAAGAGACACAGATCGGGCCCGCCTTAGCGTTTGGGGTTTATATGTCTGGGTTTTTCCCACGCTTCTTCAGTTTGTTAGGATTCTCTGTTATGTAGCAGTAATAAAACACTAGAGACCTATTCCTTGTCTCAGCGTGGTTCCTGGCTGTTAGGACAACACCCTTGTGTAATTAGGTTTTACAGTTTGAGATGTGGAAAGATTTGCATTCCCCTGTGTAACACATTTCCTCAAGATTTCTCTCTCTGGTGGTCTCTACCTATCCTATTAGATCTGGCAGGAAGGGCATGCTTCAGGTCCCATTTATTTAAAAATGCCATCTTATGGGACCCAGGAAATGTGTCTTTTCTGTCATAGCACCTGCCCTCTGGAACAGCTTACCACCTGGGATCAGAGAGCCCTGACCCTGCTGGCCTTCCAGAGAGCCTTGAAAACCTGGTTGTTTGCCCACATGTGAGGTTTAGAAAGTTAGTGAAGTCCGGGTAGGTATCAGGGAAAATGGCGAAGAGAACCACACTGAGTCAGATGCAGACTCTAGTTTCTTTATTATTCTCTACCATACACAGAATCTTGCCATACTAAAGATCCCTTAACAGAGCTGAAGGGAAAAATCCTCTTGTGAATCTAAGGTGGGGTGAGTCTAACTTTCTTCCTCGGCCCTTCCCCCTTCTCCAAGGAAAGCAAATTGTGAGAACATTCGTCAGCCTGGAATGCACCCTCCTCTCCCCCTTCCTCAGGGAGACATTCCACCACAGTAGGTTAATATTGTATTATATCATTTTTAATCTCGGATGCAGTTTCTTTTTTGAATTCTGTGTTTTAATGGTTTTATATTGTGGTTTCTGTTTAACTTTAGTACTCTGCCCAGAATTGCTATGGAGAGGGGCAGCCATATACATCTAAATAATAAGTAAATAAATAAGATGTACAAGTCCTACTAAGATACTTGTACACAGAATGGAGAAGAAACTAATAGGAGGGTCAGTACCACAGAATAATTAGTTCAACAAGTTGTATTGCCAGACCCCAAAATACTTATGAACAAAAATTTTCTACAAGTATTCCATTACAGATTTTTTTTGAATACTTCTCTTCATGAAAAAAAAATTGCAAAGCAGTTTACATGTGAAGAACAATACTAAGATAATTCTTCCATAAACCCATATCTTCAGATCAACCTGGTACAAATAACATCAGGAGAATCTGAATGTTTGATAGCAAATACCATAATTAAGATGTCTTTACCTAAATCTTTGATGTTAAGCATAGTAACTATAAAGGGATATCGTAAAAGGACTATGCAATTTTTTGTTTGTGGCCATTTTCTGAATTTGATCTGACTTAGATCAGTTATCTTGGATACCAGTTTTCATTTAGGATAGGAAATGTTGATATGGCATAAACTTTGGAGACTGATCCACATGTATGAACCAAATTAATGGCATTAATCTCACATTTGAGGAGCAAAATGGATGCTAAACATAATTGTCATTTGATGTATTGGTACATTGGGCCTAAATGTTCCTTTGAGCTAAATACTAATATAGTGTAATTCATGGGCATCATCAGCACAGTTCAAAATAAATGTAGGCTATTAGCATTAAACTTGTTTTCTTGTGGAGAAAAATGTTCTTCAGAGAGGAGGGTGCTAGTTGAGTTCATGGGAGGATTGCCAAGATTGGGAGGGGGTCTGGAAACCAAATCCTATGAAGAACATTTAAAGATCTGAGAATGTAGCCTACAGAAGAGATGACTGAAGAAAGATATGAGAGCAGTCTTCAGATAGCTGAAGGACTGTCACATTAAAGAGACACTGGAGTTGTTGTTTTTTACTGAAGGCAAGGGTAGGACCAAAATCATTGGATTAAAACTACAAGGAATCAGATTCAGGTATGCTGTCAGCCAGTGGAACAGGCTGCTGCATGAAGTGGTGAGTTCTTCCTCATTGGAGGTCTTGAAACAGAAGCTGGATGGTCATTTGTAAGAGATGCTGCAATAGATCCTCCACTGAGCAATATTAGACACTAAGGTCCCTTCCAACTCTAGGTCTATGACTCTAATTCCCTATGTTGTCAAGCTAGAATTTCAGATTCCAACCTTATATTTATGGTGCTCTATAAGAAGCAGAATGATAGACAGTGCTAATGGTTTAATATTTCCTGACGCAAAGTTACAGTAGTTATTAGTTGTGAAACCAACCTCATACTCACTTAAACAATGCTATTGAGGCATTTTGTAGTATATCCCCTTGGATGTGAGTCCCAGTAGGATTTCCTTCCAACCCTTCGTCTCCACCTCAAATAGCCCTCTGGAGAAATCCAGATGATCCTCAGTTTGAGACAAAAGTAAATTTTTATCTACTGGGTTCCAAAAGATTTGCACAGATTTTTTTAATATATTGATTTATGGATTAGTGCATTAGAAGTAACAACTCTTTTCAAAACTAACGTACCACAATCTGTATAAAAACTTCATAGTATAGTTTAATATAATACACAGACAGGGAATGAAAATATTTAAGAGACCAAGAAGAAAAAATCTTGACTTTTCCTTTTCATGATTATCATCTGTATAATATGATTCATGCTAGACATCTTGGCTCCAATCAGACAAGCTATGTTTGGAGTTTGGATGATACATTTTAAATATTAGTTATAGAAGGCTGTTTCTAAGAAGGATATACTTATAAATGACTGATGAGATTACAGGAAGCTAATATGTACATGATTACATTATCTGGCTGATTACATTGTCTGACTCTGAGAATAATAAAATGTTTATTCAGTTTCTAATTTTTATTCTAGTATGCTTTCTTTGAGATATTACTAAAAACTAATCAAGATAGGGAGAATTTGTCCATAAGTCAGTAGGAATTGAACTTGACTTCATGGCACCTAAGTAATTAACTAAACCCCTCTACAGTATTCAATCAAACTAATATCAGTGGAACACGCAGAGGAGATGGAAAGAATGTGCTATGTATAAAATAAGCATTCCTTAGTTTACAATACGACATGCTTCAGTTTCATAGTTCACATATTGTTGCTTATTCGTTCAGTCACTTCCAATTCTTCATGACTTCATGGACCAGCCCACGCCAGAGCTTCCTGTCAGTCGAGTTCACATATATACACATATATTGTGGCAACTCAATAGTTTAAATCTGGATAGAAAATAATATTTGTTCCAGTAGCCTAAAGCAGTACAGGTAGACTTCATTTAGTGATTATAACTGGGTCTGGCAACTCAGTCACTAAGCACTGTGGTCACTAAGGGGAAAATCATGTGACCACGATGGGCTTACAACCTTACTTCCCCTTGAAGTGCCGTGGTCATTGAGCAAAACATCACATGACCGTGACTTACGATTTTACTTCCACCTTCTCTATTAACTCTGCTTGTCGCAAGCCAGTTGCAAAGCGCCTGAATGGCAATCATGTGACCGTGGGATGCTGTGGCAGTTGTAAACGCAAGGATTGGTCACAAAGCCTTTTCTTACACCGTTGTAACTTCAAACGGTCGCTAAGCTAGGCAGTTGGTAAGCGAGATCTACCTAATCCTATGCATGCCTATTTGGGAATAAGTCCCACTGAAAACATTGGTGCATACATCTTAGGTAAATCGGGGAGAATCCTGCACAGGCTGTATATGTTAGGTATAGTGAGGTAGTTGCACACATAGCATGCTATGCAGTTTTAACAATGGTTCATTGATACATAAATGTGTAAAACCATTTAATTTCAAAGCCACATCATCCCACAAAACAGTATTGCAAAAGAAGAAGAGAAGAGAAAAAGGAGCTAGCTTATTTTCTTAAGGACCCAAAGGTATGTTTAAAAACATGCCAGATAATTGGCAGAAAACATTAAGCTGAATCAGTATTATGTTTATTCCCTTTTTATTATGGATGTAGGGTTGGAGTTTGGAATTGGGTGTGAGGGGCAGGGAAAGACATTTCATTATTTCCATCTTTTCATTCTTCTTACAAAAATTACCTCCTTCCTCTTGGAGGCCTTGATCGACGTCCCTTGAGGCCACATGTCACCAGGCCCGCAACCAGGGTCTTTGTCACCTGGGGCAAACATGGATTTCGCGCCAATTTTGGTGCCCCCCAGCACTCATTTTGGTGCCCCCCCAGCACGGCACCTGGGCCCCTGCCCTGCTTGCCCCCCCCAGTTGCGGCCCTGCATGTCACTTCCAGAGCCCTTTCTTTGCAAACCCTGAGACTCCGAGAATAGAGCTGCCCCAACTGGAGGGCATATATTCTGAACACTGTTGACACAATTTTCAGCAAGAAATAAAAGGAATAAAGTTCCTTAAATCTTGGGGCACATTTGGTGCCCCTAAAACAGCCTATCCAAAACAGAAACCCCCAACGAGAAGAAAAACGGAGATGCCTGTTCTCAGGGGCATTCGTGGGGAGGGATGTCAAAAAGTCAAGATGGTGGTCATGACCACTCCTAGGTTCTTGGACTCACTCCTGCAGCCATTCACTCTCAAAAATCAGTTTAAAAGAAATGCATGCAGTTCCCCCACCACTAGCAAGAAATGCCTGTTCCTACGTTAGGCTAATGGGTGTGTCACTCCTGATGCAAATAACTTTGTGACAAATCTTGATAAAATAGTTGAGAGCAGAGACATCACACTGACAACAAAGGTCCGCATAGTTGAAGCAATGGTGCTCCCCGTAGTAACATATGGCTGCGAGAGCTGGACCATAAGGAAGGCTGAGAGAAGGAAGGTAGATGCTTTTGAACTGTGGTGTTGGAGGAAAATTCTGAGAGTGCCTTGGACTGCAAGAAGATCCAACCAGTCCATCCTCCAGGAAATAAAGCCAGACTGCTCTCTTGAGGGAATGATATTAAAGGCAAAACTGAAATACTTTGGCCACATAATGAGAAGACAGGACACCCTGGAGAAGATGCTGATGCTGGGGAGAGTGGAAGGCAAAAGGAAGAGGGGCCGACCAAGGCCAAGGTGGATGGATGATATTCTAGAGGTGACAGACGCGACCTTGGGGGAGCTCAGGGTGGCGAAGACTGACAGGAAGCTCTGGCATGGGCTGGTCCATGAAGCCATGAAGAGTCGGAAATGACTGAACAAATAAACAACAACATGATTTTTGTCAGTACTGCAAGGAGACAGGAAAGGGTAAGCTTTCTTTCTGGCCCCATGGTTGTCTTGATTGTGTTCATGCCACTCTTTCTCCCAAGAATATTAATTGTTTGTTGCATTAACATCAAAAGTACTTACGCTTCCAGTCTTAAATGATTGCTACCACCATTTACTCTGGCTAAGGTGGATGATTATGTAAAATAACAATCTGGTTAAATTTACTCCATACTCCCTTACCCTTCCACCGCAATTTCTCATTTAACTTTTAGTGTAAAAGTGAGCTATTGCCTTCTTCATTTAAAAAAAAAAAGATTTTGATCTTTTCTGAACAGGAAAGCTTTGAAATAATGGAATATTTTAGCTTTGTTTATAGTGATGCCTGTAGGTAGCTTTTATGGTAAAATGCACAATCTTGCACAGCTCTCTTAGACTAAGGGACATCACATCAAAGCAGAACCAAAAAATTGGACATCTGATCTGTTTATCTATTCTGTGTTCTCATCCTCCAACATTAAAGACAAGCAACTTTGACAAAGTGGGGAAAGGGGTTTCCCAGAATAGTTTCTACCAGTGAGAAATTGTATAAATTGCCCGTGATTTGCTTAACCACCACTGCAAAAAAGGTTGTAAAATCGGGTTGGATTCCCCTAATGAACACTTCGCTTAGCAACTGAAATTCCAGTCTCAGTTGTGGTTGTTAAGCAAGAACTACCTGTAAACATGAGCAATGAGTGCTTAGCCCAAAATCTCTTTGGTGGTTTTTCCATTAACTCTGAAAAACATCCTGTTTTGAGTGTTCTTTGCTTCACTATTCATATATTCAGTCCCTAGTACCTATCCTGCTCTTTAATTGCTTTAGGCTAAATGCTCCTATAAACAGTACAGTTTACCAAAAAAAAGCCCTCTCATGTTTATCAAGAGCAAATTAAAGTTTGGAAAATCTAAGTTTCCTTAAAGCTGAGCTTGGCTCCTAGTTGCTTCATGGAAACATCCACATGGTTCATGGAAATGGTTTCCCATTGCCCCTTTTGGGATGATGATGATGATGACGACAATGACAATGACAACGACAGCGGGGGTACCCCAAACCATCCAAAAAAGTTTATGCATATTCAGTGAACTCAGAAAATGATGTTAGTGAAAAATAATGTGAAAACAGGGTGAAGAACACAGTGGGTATAACATGTGTCCATTGGAACAAGGAGACAAACAAGTGATAATCAAATATATGGCTAATAATTAAAATGGGAAGATATTACACAGAATCTTGCTGACCTTGGCTGATCTCAAAAAAACTAAGCTAGGTCAGATCCAGTTAGTACTTGGATGGGAATAATTAAATTCCAGGGCTCTAGGATAGTGTGAGAAATCAATATCCAGGAGGCGGCATTGCCAGGAAAACTCCATGGCTGAGCCTATGAAATCACCAGAAGTCAAGTTTGACTAGAAGGAGGCTTTATATTTTATTTTATGGGAAACTGGTTGAAAAGGACTGTTAAGGAGAGCAGTAGGCAGATGTTATAGAAGGAGCTCCTTAAAAACATTGGAGGCCAACAGGAGCAGGAAGGAACGATGTAGGCCAGGGGAAGTTGAAGAAAAGTTGGGAAGGAGGCAATGTCAAATCATTTCCAGCTTCTTGCCAAGAAAGCCATTGGGATGTGCACATGTAATGACTCTGGGTCAAGGTAGACTCATAGGAACCTTTATCTTTTATGTAATATATAATGGATGTGTGTGTGTGTGTTCCAGGCAGTGTTGACTCCCAGCAACTGCCTTGACAACTCCCAGCAGTTTTCTTGACAAGGTTTTTCAGAAGTGGTTTGCCATTACCTCCTTCCTAGGGCTGATAGAGAATGACTGGCCCAAGGTCAACCGGTTGGCTTTGTGCCTAAGGCAGAACTAGAACTCACCATCTCCCGGTTTCTAGCCTGGTGCCTTAACTACTACACCAAACTGACTCTTGCATATAATGGATCATTCCATTACAAAGGAAAGCTGAAATCAGTGGTGTCATTTTTGTTGGGGAAGAATTGTTTTAGAAAGCAGAAAAGATTCCTAGAGTATTATGTCTATAGAAGTCAAAATACTATATATCCTGTTGGTCTAGTCAATTTAAATACACTCACTAAGTTCAGCAAGCTGTATTTGATTTCCTGCTGCAACTGCCTAATTTGTCTATTTCAGATACAGTTTGAAAAGTCAGGTTGAAAGTTTAGGATATTATTTATTACTGTGTGAAATGCTAGGCTTACATATGTGTGTGCTCTCTCTCTTTCTCTGCTTCTAAAGGAGAAAGGACATAAAGTAAAAATGCAACCATATGCTGCTTAGGGGATGAAGCCATTCACTGTTTGAACAATATTTACACCAGTTGTGATTCATTCACTTTCTTTTAGAAGACAGGGTCTGTAAGGAAGAAATGTATTGGGGGGAGGGTTCTTGAAAGGCCACACACAGATGCCACTTCAGTTTTATTACCACAGCAAACTATTAGCATTTTGAAAATGGCTAGTATAACCAGAGTTGAAATAATGGGTAACCTTTTACTAAAGGGGTTTTGCATTAAAAAGGAGATTGACAGATATCCTCAGATTTGATGTTTGGGACAAGTAGCCATCTAGCCAAGGTATTATTTAAATTAAGTCCACATTACTTACTGCTTGATATATGGTCTGTTCTTTGGAGAATCAAACTAAAGAGCCCTTCAGCTCTGTTCTTTCTCCAGTTGGAGGCCTTTGGAAGGCCCACAAAGAGCACATGATACAGATGACTGAGGTAGGCATCCCTGGTGGGTATCTTTGCTAATCGCCCCTGCGTGTCAGATTCCCTCTAACACATGCACCTATGTGGAAATACAGTTTTTTATCCAGTCCTGCTATCTCTGCAAACTCTTTTAACTTTAAGTAATAGAAGCTGTTGTTTCAAGTTAATTGTAGTTAAAGTTTTAGTGATCGTGAAAAGAGCCTTGATTAAAAAGCAATTAGTCACGGACATTATTTTGGAGTCCCAATCTATCCAGTCACTCTGCTTCTAGATTTTCTCTCAAGCTTCCTATTATCTTCAGTAGAAAAGCTTTAAAATGAATGTAGTCTATTGTTTGACATTCTCCATGGAAACCTTGTTACAAAGCATAGTAAGACATATTTCCCAGGCTCCTCAGAGTCACCTTCCCCTATGGTCTTTGCTTCACACAGACGTGCCGCTCATTCAGTCTTCTTCATTGTTTGTCAGATGTTTTAAGAATGCTAATGAAAAAGGGCCAAACCCTGAGTAGAAGATTCCGTGAGATTGACAGCGCTCATTTTTACATTTAAAACAGAAAGTTAAGCTCTTCATTAAAATAGAACCACTCTCCTTCCCTTGCAATGAGAGTTTGGAGACAGGAAATCAGCCCCTCTCTCTGGAATATGTTGCCCAGGGGACACCTTCTTCTCACTTTGGGTAATCCATAACCTGGTGATTTACATTGGCTGGTTCAGGTGTATGGACCAGGGTTAATGTCTGTTGTGAGAGCCTGAACTAGGCCTTGGAAGGACATATATATTGAAAACTATGTAGATTATTCCTCCTTGGAGCTAGCATCCAGCACATATGAATGCATCTTCCACTGCAGGGGTTCATAAATGTGGTCAAACCAGATGCATCTCAGATACATTATTTACCCAATCTGTACGAGATGTAGAATTTAACATTTTATTATTTATTTATTAAACATATTTCTCTGCCACCACAGTCAGAATGACTCTCGGCAGCTTACATAGAGAAAATACAGTGTAAAACCTACCCAAGATAAACTAAAAACCCAACAGCAATACATTTTGGACCAACTGCAATTTCCAAATATTCTTTAAGGGCAGCCCAAAGTACAGCATATTACAGTAGTCTATGCAGGTGGTGATAAGGGCATGAGTTACTGTTGCCAAACAAATCCCAAAAAACCAAATATATTTTACCTTATGTTAATCTGCCTGTCCCCTTTTTTATTTTTATTTATAAATGAGAGAATGAATTTAAACAAACAAAGCGATATGGATAAATAAAAACAAATGTAAGAGGATAACTGAAAACTTTGTTGTCTTCTATGTCCCCACAGGGCCAGTTTCCTTTAAGTATATTCTAGTTTCTTTTCTTAGATGCTTTTTTCCTTTACATAAATTTAGCTCCTCTACCTGTGATAAATAAATCTTGTAGGAAGTGTCTTATCCACATCAGTTTAAAATGTAGATTTCTTACCTCAGGATATAATTTGAGAAACCTAGTAAAGGATGGACCCAGTCTGCCTAGTTATCATTAACTGAGGATACCAGTAATTAATATTTTACTTGTGTTGGAATTTCTGTATATTTTAACTTATTTACTAAACTTCTATTTGAGTTAGGTTAACAGAAAATGAAGGAAATATTCAGAGAATTAAATTTCAGGTCTTTGAATTTGTAATCAAAGATCACACACATGTAAAAACACTGTTTAAACAATCAACAACATACTGTAGCATACTTGAGATTTTTGTTGTGGTAGTATGTTTGTTTCGTCAGCCTGAGTGCTTAATGATGAAAGATAACTTTCAGGCAGCCATGGTTTGAAGTAATATAGTAAATTATATTTCTGAACTATCAGTTAACTTTGATTATGAGTAGATAAGTATGACGTTTAAGATTAAGGGAAGAACCTTACATTATCTGGGTGAAGAAAAGGATTCTTCTAAAGATCCCTGATATATTCATATTTTAGCAGCAAGCATGCCTGTTCTTTGACTCACTAAGCTGAATAGAAACCAGCAACCACATTTGATATGGCATTTTTAGGAGGATAGAAATAGTTTGTTTTTGAGTCCTATGCAAGCTATAAAAAACATGATTAGAGAAAGTGAAGTTCCTTGATAGCTATGGAAGAATTTGTGTTGTTTATTCGTTCAGTTGCTTCTGATTCTTCGTGACTTCATGGATCAGCCCACGCCAGAGCTTCCTGTTGGTCATCAACACCCCCAGCTCCTGCAGGGACAAGTCCGTCACCTCTAGAATATCATCCCTCCATCTTGCCCTTGGTCGGCCCCTCTTCCTTTTGCCCTCCACTCTCCCTAGCATCAGCATCTTCTCCAGGGTGTCCTGTCTTCTCATTATGTGGCCAAAGTATTTCAGTTTTGCCTTTAATATCATTCCCTCAAGTGAGCAGTCTGGCTTGATTTCCAGGAGGATGGACTGGTTTGATCTTCTGGCAGTCCAAGGCACTCTCAGAATTTTCCTCCAACACCACAGTTCCAAAGCATCTATCTTCCTTCTCTCAGCCTTCCTTATGGTCCAGCTCTCGCAGCCATATGTTACTACTGGGAACACCATCGCTTTAACTATGCGGACCTTTGTTGTCAGTGTGATGTCTCTGCTCTTAACTATTTTACTGAGATTTGTCATTGCTCTTCTCCCAAGGATTAAGCGTCTTCTGATTTCCTGACTGCAGTCAGCATCTGCAGTAATCTTCGCACCTAGAAATACAAAGTCTTTCACTGCCTCTACATTTTCTCCCCCTGTTTGCCAGTTATCAATCAAGCTGGTTGCCATAATCTTGGTTTTTTTGAGGTTTAGCTGCAAGCCAGCTTTTGCACTTTCTTCTTTCACCTTTACCATAAGGCTCCTCAGTTCCTCTTGCTTGCAGCCATCAAAATGGTATCATCTGCATATCTGAGATTGTTAATGTTTCTTCCAGTGATTTTAACTCCAGCCTTGGATTCCTCAAGCCCAGCACGTCATATGATGTGTTCTGCGTACAAGTTGAATAGGTAGGGTGAGAGTATAAAACCCTGCCGTACTCCTTTCCCAATCTTAAACCAGTCCATTGTTCCGTGGTCTGTTCTTACTGTTGCTGCTTGGTCGTTATACAGATTCTTCAGGAGGCAGACAAGATGACTTGGTATCCCCATACCACTAAGAACTTGCCACAATTTGTTATGGTCCACACAGTCAAAGGCTTTAGAATAGTCAATAAAAGAGAAATAGATGTTTTTCTGAAACTCCCTGGCTTTTTCCGTTATCCAGCGGATATTGGCAATTCGGTCCCTAGTTCCTCTGCCTTTTCTAAAGCCAGCTTGTACATCTGGCAATTCTCGCTCCATGAATTGCTGAAGTCTACCTTGCAGGATCTTGAGCATTACCTTATTGGCATGTGAAATAAGTGCCACTGTTCGATAGTTTGAACATTCTTTAGTGTTTCCCTTTTTTGATATGGAGATATAAGTTGATTTTTTCCAATCTGATGGCCATTCTTGTTTTGCTGGCATATAGCATGCATTACCTTGACAGCATCATCTTGCAAGATTTTGAACAATTCAGCTGGGATACCATCGTTTCCTGCTGCCTTGTTTTTAGCAATACTTCTTAAGGCCCATTCAACCTCACTCTTCAGGATGTCTGGCTCTAGCTCACTGACCACACTGTCAAAGCTATCCCCAATATTATTATCCTTCCTATACAGGTCTTCCATATATTCTTGCCACCTTTTCTTGATCTCTTCTTCTTCTGTTAGATCCTTGCCATCTTTGTTTTTGATCATACCCATTTTTGCCTGGAATTTACCTCCAATGTTTCTAATTTTCTGGAAGAGGTCTCTTGTCCTTCCTATTCTATTGTCTTCTTCCACTCCTGCACATTGCTTGTTTAAAAATAATTCCTTATCTCTTCTGGCTAACCTCTGGAATTTTGCATTTAATTGGGCATATCTCTCCTTATCGCTGTTGCCTTTTGCTTTCCTTCTTTCTTGGGCTACTTCTAGTGTCTCAGCAGACAGCCATTTTGCCTTCTTGGTTTTCTCTTTCTTTGGGATGTATTTTGTTGCCGCCTCTTGAATAATGTTGCGGACTTCTGTCCAGAGTTCTTCCGGGACCCTATCTACTAAGTCCAGTCCCTTATATCGATTCTTCACCTCCACTGCATATTCCTTAGGGATATTAGTGAACTCATAGCTAGCTGATCTGTGGGTCTTCCCTAATCTCTTTAGTCTGATCCTAAATTGTGCAAGAAGAACTTCGTGATCTGAACTACAGTCAGCTCCAGGTCTTGTTTTTACTGACTGTATAGATGTCTGCCACCTTTGGCTGCAAAGGATGTAGTCAATCTGATTTCGGTGTTGTCCATCTGGTGAAGTCCATGTATAAAGCCGTCTCTTTGGTTGTTGGAAGAGAGTGTTTGTTATGCAGAGTGAGTTGTCTTGGCAAAATTCTATCAGCCTATGTCCTGCTTCGTTTTGTTCTCCCAGGCCATGCTTACCTGTAATTCCAGGTGTCATCTGACTGCCCACCTTAGCATTCCAGTCTCCCCTGATGAAAACAATGTCTCTTTTAGGCGTGTTGTCCAGTAGGTGCTGCAGATCCTCATAGAACTGCTCTACTTCAGCTTCTTCAGCATCTGTGGTTGGGGCGTATATTTGGATCACTGTGATGTTAGATGGCTTGCCGGGAATTCGAATTGAGATCATTCTATCGTTTTTTGGATTGTATCTAAGCACTGCTTTAGCCACTTGACTATTAATTATGAAGGCTACTCCATTTCTTCTGCGGTCCTCTTGTCCACAGTAGTAGATCTGGTGATCATCTGATGTGAAGTGGCCCATTCCAGTCCATTTCAGTTCAGTGACGCCCAAAATGTCTTATCTTTAATCTTGACACCTCGCCAATAACCACATCCAATTTGCCCTGGCTCATAGATCTTACATTCCAGGTTCCAATGGTGTGTTGATCCTTAGAACATCGGATTCACCGTTCACCACCAGCACCATCGGCCACTAGCCGTCCTTTCGGCTTTGAGCTAGCTGCGTCATCACGTCTGGGGCTAGTTGAGCTCATCCTCTGTTCCTCCCCAGTAGCATTTTGACCCTCTTCTGATCTGGGGGTCTCATCTTCCGATGGTATACCGACATATCTCTGGTTGTACTGATCCATTGAGTTTTCACGGCAAGAATACTGGGGTGGGTTGCCATTACCTTCTCCAGGGATCGCATTTAGTCTGACCTTTCTGTCATGACCTTCCCGTCTTGGGTGGCCCTTCATGGTTTAGCTCATGGCGTCATTGAGGTGCTCAAGCTCCAGCACCATGACAAGGTAAAATCCTTTGCTGAAGTATGGAAGAATAGCCCATACTTAAACTTTGCTTGTTGATTTGGATTTCTTGCTGTTTGGTTTATTTTGTTGGTTTGTCTTTTTTTCAGATCAGAGGTCTTAAAGTGTCCAGTTCCCTCACAAGACAACTCAGAACAGAAGACAAATGTAGCTGTGGAAGGACAAGATATCTTATCACTTATACAGCAAGATAGAAGTTCACCCACTGGTGGTGCAGGAATATTGGAAAATGGTAAGAAGGGGACAAAAATCTTCAGCTCTTACTATAGAGCTCTTTAGTGGAAAAGAAACCTCTAAACATCAAGGGTGAGGATTCTGACTGAAGAAAACCTCAGGAGGGTAATTGATGGTACAAGTAAATGTCCACTAACCCCTCAAGAGTTTCTTCAGAATATACTGACTGTGTTTTTAATGGCCTCACACTATTATGGAAAACTTGGAAATGGTGATGTTTGTTTCTTTGAAATGATTTTACAGCATTGAACATATGTTGCCTCAGCCAGGACTATAAACACAACAATGTAGGAAGACTTTCTAATAGGAAGGCATGAACTGTAGTGCTAATTTTTATTCACGTATTCGGATTCATTTAATCTTCCCTTTGGAGCAGAACTAGAAAGACATAAGCATAGTTTCTGGGTGAATTCTTTTTATCACAAAATGAAAAGGCACAGCTGTTTTGTTTTCCTGGGCCAGCAAACAAGAGTTCCCTGCAAATGTGGATCAGCCATTACAGGATAAAAAGGGACAGCTGAGCTTACAATTCTTCACCCCATCAGCTGAATTCAAATGGAAAAATTGTACATGTGTCTGTTAAAGGGGGCAGTGTTTCCTCCATTGCATCCTATTTGCTCTTTGTTCTTGCTTTAAAAATGGTCAGATTTATCCAGTGAGTGAGGATAATCGGTTAATCATTTCTGTCCATTTCATCTTACAGTAAACACTGCAGACCATTTCCTTTTCCAGAAGACTTGCTTCTGGAAAACTACCAGTTCACCTCCTGGAATGGCTGAACTAACACATTCTGGAAGAAAAATGGAACAAATGTTCCATTCCCAGAACAGGGTTTTTTTCACATAACTAGACTAACGCTGTTGCTGAAGTCTCCTGTTTGGAATGCTTGGAATGTTGGCTTTTGCCTCTGTAGAATGGAATCCCAGATCTGTAGTTTATTCTCCAAGATTATCCAAAATGTACTCGGACATGAAGTCATAGAGTTGGAGCTTTTCAAACTGATTTAAATTTGACTTTTTCCAATTGATTTAAATTTGTCCTTCATCAATAATTCTTTTTTTTTTTACATAATTTCTATGGTGCCTCAGCATAAGACTCTGGGCAGCTTATAAAAATGAAAGAAAAACAGAAAAATGAAAGCAACATAGTAGTGAAAACTGTGAAAATGTAATAAATACAACCAATAAAATAATATAGTGCTAGCAGCCCCCACTATAGATTATGTCCCAAAGCCTGATGAAAGGGGATAATCTCTCTCCTGAAGGTTAACAGGGAGGGGCCCTTCCTTACATTAAAGGGCAAGCTGTGGTTGCCTAGCTTCTTGGTTCTTTTCCCACTTGGTTTCACAGGGGTGGGAATCCTGCAGCCTGCTTCCCTAGATTAAATGTGTAGCCCAGGAAGTTTGTGATAGCATGTGAGGGCGACCCTGGGGAACAGAGGGAAGAGATGCTGCCTAGGGAACGATCAGATAAAAGGAAAGGAGTCAAAGAGAGGGTACAGCTCTGAAGAAGAAACTTGGGAAAGACCCGCCCTGAACACTCAAGTGATAAATAGGGAGGGCGGGAGATTTGTACTTCCAGACTTGCAAGATTCCGTTAATGTAGCCTTACAATAAAGTAGAATTAATTCATCTAGCCATGTTTCCTGTCTGGTTTCTTGTTAGCCTGGAAGGGCTGACAAGATTCAGCATGAAGAAAATGGTCCCACAATAACTGGGACGACTGTTCCAGAAGATTGTGGCCAAAAAAATCAAACTCTCATCCCCCATCATCACAGTATGTAACCATCTACTTAGGAAGGAATGGAATTACTATAATTAGTGCCTTCAGCCCCTGGTCCTCATAATGTTATCAAAGACTGCTGATAAATCTACCTGGACCAGAAGGGATGTACTCCCCCAGTCAAGGTGCAGGCATAGGTCATGCCCAAGAATGATCAATGCAGTTTCTGTCCTATGCTTAGCCTGAAATCTAACTAACAGGTATCTAGATAACCAGTTTCTTCCAAGACTTTCTAGGGCTCAGTTATCTACTCCAAAATCTTCTCCCAAAAGAGAATGTTGGAGATGGAGAGAAATTATTCAGTACAGCTGGATTAAGCGATGGTCTGTTAAGCAAAGCTATTGGATGGCATTTTCCCATGACAGTGTAGGCCCACATATGGATATATACCCATGATCATGTTTGCTCGTCATGATTATTGCTTTTGTCTCTCCTGCATCTTCTGAATATCTTTAGTGAACCTATCAGCACCCCTTGATCAATAGAAAAAGAGGATGCTTAAGGCTATCACATCCAGTGCTCTTGCTGGGTTTGAATTCCAATGGTTAATGAGGTATGCAGTGGAATTACCTGTATCATTAGGAAAATCCACAAGTATCTGCAGACTCACCCACCTGGGAAAGACCATCCTAACTGCCCCTACCACCCTGCAGAGATCACATGGAAAGTGATTTCACAATGGCAAATTATGGATGGAAATGTCCTCCATCTTCAGATCACAAACCAACATCTCTGAGTTGGTCAGGTATGACCTGGAATAAGCCATGACTGCTACCATGGCCATGAGATCCTGGACCACTCCTTATCTTCCCCTGGGCATGAAGCTCTCAAGTAATTGCATATCCCACCCCAATTCAACCCAACATACGTATTCTATAAAGGGACTGAGGTAGAACCTTTTCCCAAAACAACGTTAGGACAGCTGGAACATAATGGAGTGTACAGAAGAATCTAGTGAGAGTGAGCATTTAGCACAAGTATCTCCTGCTGCCATGGGTTGAAATACAACCACCAGATATTCCAGCTGGGTCACCTGCTCAATGTGGCAGCTATAAGACTTTTTTTTAAAACCATTACTTTAGGGGTTTTGTAACTCACTAACAGCTGTTCAACATTCTTATACCTAGCAGGGACAGGGAGAGAATGAGAACATCCACACACAGCCGAAGATATAAAGACTTATTTGCAAGCATGGGATGACTCATAAACTACTTTATTATATGCTTTATTTTCAGTGCTTTATAACTTTTTGGGTTAAATGAACCGACATAATTATTAATAATTTAATTGCAAAACAGTATAGTAATGACTAAGTACATCTGTATGCTTAGGACCAGCTTTTGTTTAGTATATAAGATACACAGTTTCTGTGGGCTTTTTTTAATATATATACTAACATTAAAAAAAATTGCGTAAGATGGAGTTTTGGTTTTAAAAGTCAGAGACTTTAAAAATTAGAGGTTTAAGAACACATGCTTCTAACAAGCATCTATGACAAGCACATGACAGAAGTTTCCTTTAAAAGAATGTGAGCAAAGATGAAAAAGAAATAGGGTAAATATGCTTATTTCCTTATTTCCTTATGCCTACCTGGATGCACTCCCTACAACTTCACAAGGAGCTTTGCTCTTAGATCATTCACTTCTGTAAGGCTTGTCTTTGGTTTCAGACTTGAGTGCCTCTGTGCATCCGGGTACCAGCATCCATCAGTGTAACTGAAAAAGGTCAGAAATGCTGTCTCTGCTCTTGAATCAAACAACCACCAGATTTAAACTTAAGGTTTGATGTGGTTTAAACTAGGCTAGTGCAAAAGCAACATTTAAAGGAGACAATACGCCCCCAGCCCCTATTGTTTGCTTGTTAATATATGTCACAAATCCCATAGTGATTGTGATTCTTACAGTTGGGTAGATACAACATCTGCTTATTAATTAATCATCTGGGACAAATGATTACATTCAAAGAAAAGCCTTGAAGTTGAAAGCTTATACTAAGAACATGAATATATGAGACAACCATGTGTTTGAACTAATGTTGGGAAATAAGCATTTTACTAATAGTGGATTGTCTACTTCACATAATTAGAGCTAACATTCCAACACACACACACATGCCCTACTTTTGTTATTGTAAACAAGAAAGACAACTTTGTTTGCAAGACATTCTTTGCCAAGCTTGTCTGGCATTTTCTGTATTTTTGGTTTTACTACAGTGCCCTCTGCTGGACCAAATGGAAAGCATTCAACCATTGTCACAGCATTAGAAGCAACAATGTTTATAGAGCAATATTAGAAGTCCCACTTGAAAATAGTACTTCTTGCTAGCAGAGTGTTGTGTCCTTTCATCCTCTTCTCAAATACCTGACACAGAGCTGACACAAAATAACATGTGTTCTGATTCAAGAGGCAATCCCTTGTATGTTTTCTCAAAAGGAAGATCCAGCTTTTCTTAGGAATAAAATACTGTCTTCTGGTTAAAGAGAGATACCTGGTTTTAAAGAGACATTTGAAGAAAATATTAAACCAGCCAGCTTAAGCTGAAGCCCTTAGAAATTTAAGCAACAGCTGATGAACCCATTCTTTTGGCAGCAATTCATCTGTGCAGGAAAAATAGGGCTGTGTTTTTTTATTCCCCTAGTGACACATACAGTGATTAACTAAAAAAACCTGACACCTTGGCTCGCAAAATAGCTACTTGCAACAAATGTGTGAATAATAGCCAGCAGCAGTCTTTACAAATGCAGTTTGTAAAGAAATTTGTGTCAATAAAACAGGCAATCATCTAAATTATTCAGCCAATATTGCTCTCCCTTGCAAACATTTTCTGGAAATTTGATTGAAAGACTGCCTTAGCCTAAAGCTCTTCATTTTCTCTGGGTGAGAATTTCAGTGCGTGATATCAGTGCAAAAATAAATCCCCTCTTCTCTGTCTACATGCCATAAACAGCTGGTAGAACACGTCCTGCAACAACTTTCCCCCTGAACTTGAGATCCCTCCATGATCTTGCCCCCATCTTCCCTCCATTCTTATATCAGACCCTTTCCGTCTTTGCTTGGCCATCTCCATCATCCTCACTCCTCTGAAATAACTCAGCCTTTTCTCCTTTTTGGGTGGGTGTGTGCTTTCGAATCATTGTTGACTAGTCTCCGCAGTTTTCTTTGGCAAGATTTGTTTGCCATTGCCTCCTTCCTAGGGCTGAGAGAGTGACTAGCTTTGTGCCTAAGGCAGGACTAGAACTCAGGGTCTCCTGGTTTCTAGCCTGGTGCCTTAACTACTACACCAAACTGGCTGTCACTCTTCTCCTTTGCTCCCCCCTATGTTGAAACTGCCTTCATAAAAACTGTCTCCATTCCTTCCTCCAGCCCACTTTTTCCATTAAGCCTCTGCTAATCCCCAGGCCTTCCTGTAACAATGGGATTCCTTCTGTACAAGATGTTGTTCATGCAGTTGTGCAACTTCAGGAACACAATTAATGGAAGTTCCAGGTATAATTGATTTCCATTTTTTAATATACTACTTTCCCCATCTTTTTCTTTACACACATACAAATCTGTTCAAGAGGAAAGCACAAGACAACCCTCTGTATGCAGTGGTGGTTACACTGTTGGGGATTGGCAAGGTTTAATAAGAAAGTTACTATATATAACTACAACAGTTGCACAATCAGCTGTTGCCGTTCTCCTATCAATAAATGTTAAACTCCTTAAGGAAGGGGACTTTCCTTTTTATAGAGGTCAATACACAGATATCTTCAGCAAAGGATCGTTACCTTGTCATGGTGCTGGAGCTTGAGCACCTCAATGATGCCATGAGCTAAACCATGAAGGGCCACCCAAGACAGGAAGGTCATGACAGAGAGGTCAGACTAAATGCGATCCCTGGGGAAGGTAATGGCAACCCACCCCAGTATTCTTGCCGTGAAAACTAAATGGATCAGTACAACCAGAGATATGTCAGTATACCATCGGAAGATGAGACCCCCAGGTCGGAAGATGGTCAAAATGCTACTGGGGAGGAACAGAGGATGAGTTCAACTAGCCCCAGACGTGATGACGCAGATAGCTCAAAGCCGAAAGGATGGCTAGCGGCCGACGGTGCTGGTGGTGAATGGTGAATCCAATGTTCTAAGGATCAACACACCATTGGAACCTGGAATGTAAGATCTATGAGCCAGGGCAAATTGGATGTGGTTATTGGCGAGATGTCAAGATTAAAAATAGACATTTTGGGCATCAATGAACTGAAATGGACTGGAATGGGCCACTTCACATCAAATGACCAGCAGATCTACTACTGTGGACAAGAGGACCACAGAAGAAATGGAGTAGCCTTCATAATTAATAGTCAAGTGGCTAAAGCAGTGCTTGGATACAATCCAAAAAACGATAGAATGATCTCAGTTTGAATTCAGGGCAAGCCATCTAACATCACAGTGATCCAAATATACGCCCCAACCACAGATGCTGAAGAAGCTGAAGTGGAGCAGTTCTATGAGGATCTGCAGCACCTGCTGGACAACACGCCTAAAAGAGATGTTATTTTCATCACGGGAGACTGTAATGCTAAGGTGGGCAGTCAAATGACACCTGGAATTGCAGGTAAGCATGGCCTGGGAGAACAAAACAAAGCAGGATATAGGCTGATAGAATTTTGCCAAGACAACTCACTCTGCATAACAAACACTCTCTTCCAACAACCGAAGAGATGGCTTTATACATGGACTTCACCAGATGGACAACACCGAAATCAGATTGACTACATCCTTTGCAGCCAAAGGTGGCGGACATCTATACAGTCAGTAAAAACAAGACCTGGAGCTGACTGTAGTTCAGATCACGAAGTTCTTCTTGCACAATTTAGGATCAGACTAAAGAGATTAGGGAAGACCCACAGATCAGCTAGATATGAGCTCACTAATATTCCTAAGGAATATGAAGTGGAGATGAAGAATCGATTTAAGGGACTGGACTTAGTAGATAGGGTCCCGGAAGAACTCTGGACAGAAGTTCGCAACATTGTTCAGGAGGCGGCAACAAAATACATCCCAAAGAAAGAGAAAACCAAGAAGGCAAAATGGCTGTCTGCTGAGACACTAGAAGTAGCCCAAGAAAGAAGGAAAGCAAAAGGCAACAGTGATAGGGGGAGATATGCCCAATTAAATGCAAAATTCCAGAGGTTAGCCAGAAGAGATAAGGAATTATTTGTAAACAAGCAATGCGCGGAAGTGGAAGAAGACAATAGAATAGGAAGGACAAGAGACCTCTTCCAGAAAATTAGAAACATCGGAGGTAAATTCCTGGCCAAAATGGGTATGATCAAAAACAAAGATGGCAAGGACCTAACAGAAGGTCTCTTTTTAATCTATCTCTTTTTAATCTGTGGTAGAAAATGGCATACCATATATACTTGTATATAAACCCATCTGTGGATAAGCTGACTCAATTTTTTAACCAAATTACCATGAAAAATGTGCCACCCACAGATAAGCTGACCCGCATTTTTCACGGTGTTTTGGTTAAAAATTTGAGAGTCAGCTTATCCATAGATGGGCTTATACACAAGTATATACAGCATATACAGGTACTTAGTATTACCATATATACTTATAGACAAGCCCATCCGCAGATAAGGTGGACCCAGTTTTGGGAGTCTGTTTTGGCACCTAAAATTCTCGGCTTATCTGCGAGAATATACAGTATAACTGGCGCTTGTGTGTTTCAGGTGATGGAGGATTATGTCCTCTTTTGTTTGGCAATGAATGACTGTAGCATTTGAACTAATTATTCCTAAAATTGTTCTTTCTTAAACCGAGTTCCACAAAAAATATTGCTACTTAAATAAGATGATAATAGCGATTATCTTCTTTGGGGGGGTTATTGTTGTTTATTTCCAGTGGAAGATCAGATGTTTCGTTCTGTGGAAGGCCAGGCTGCATCAGATGAAGAAGAAGAGAAATGGACAGGAGACCAGCAATCCCAAATGGCTGAAGTGAAGAAACTCCTAACTAGATTTCCTTGTTGCAATAGTGGGTAAGTTTCAGTGTGTATGTGAAATCATATTTGCATCGTTTGTTCTTGTTATCCTTTCTGACAATGCTATTGTGCAACATAACAAAACATTACAAGTAGAGCAGCTTTGGAATGTGTGATGCAGTTACACAGGTAGTTCTCGTTCAGCAACCACTTGCTCAGCGACTGTTCAAAGTTACGATGGTGCTGAAGGAGGGGACTTCTGACCATTCCTTGTAGTTGTGGCCATTGCAGCATCCCTGCAGTCATGTGATCATGATTTAGGCACTTGGCAACCAGCTCATAATTATGATGGTTGCAGTGTCCCACGGTCACATGGTTGCCATTTGTGACCTTCACCGCCAGCTTCCAACAAGCAAAGTCAGTGGTGAAGCCGGTAGGAGGTTGCAAATGGCAATCATGTGACCGCAGGACACTGTGACTGTGTGGGATTCACCTAACAATGGCTAAATTTGAGTAATAAAATAAATAAATAAATAAACTGGGACTGCCGGAACTGCTGTCATAAGTCAGCATAGTCGCCTGACATCACACTTTACAACCGTGTCGCTTAGCAATGGACTTGCCAGTCCCAATTACCATGGTTAAGTGAGGACTACCTGTATAAAGCAGTCATACATAAGGTTCATTAGTAATTGTCCTTTTTTTTTTCATGCCTTCAAGTCATTGTTGACTCCTGGTGACTGCCTGGAAAAGTCCCTGCAGTTTTCTTGGCAAGATTTCAGAGGTGGTTTGCCATTGCCTCCTTCCCAGGGCTGAGAGAGAGTGACTGGTCACCCAGCTGGCTTCATGCCTAAGTCACCCAGCTGGCTTCATGCCTAAGGCAGGACTAGAACTCAGGGTCTCCCGGTCTCTAGCCTGATGCCTTAACCACTGCACCAAACTGGCTCTCAAATTGTCCCCTACAGCCTGTTAATCGAATCCATCTGATTCAGAAAAAATATGCTAGGGATGAGAATGAAGTTTCCCACATTGCCTTCTCTGGCATCTACAGAGTTCAGATGGAATCCCAACTACTGGGATTCAGCACCAGTGAGAAATGCCAAAGACTATAATCTCAGAGAGCATACAGGCCTGTTAGAGCAGAAGTGCTCATTGTGAACCAAGATGGTTTGATGGCTTCTGCTGCAGTCTCTAATGCAACTGAATGTACAAACATTGATTTAAAACTTAGAAAAGAGCTTGTTGGTTTGCTCTGTTGATGAACGGTCGCTAAAGGAAGTTGATAGACATTCCTCCATGAAGGCAGCAGGAGCTCTCTGGGAATACTCTTAAATCCCAAGTCGATGCTCTTACCCTAGTCAAGAGATCCTTTTAGAGGTGCACATCTCTGAACTCCATTGTTGTAACCATTCTAGATTAGTGGCATCATAGTTCCAAGTCAGAAAAACCTAATAAAGATAACAATAACAATAACAATGTCTTTCTTATACAGGTGAATCATATACCCTAAATTGTTATATAATGTTTAGCAAATGGTTTTACCTCCTAATGAATGACTGTTTAATGTTTAATTGTTAGACTACTAGGATGGAGAAAAACAGTCACCAGAATTCTCCTCTCTCTAGATGTGATGACACACCCACGAAGCAGCTGAGGTCCTTTGGAAATGCCAGTAGCAGTGGCCATGAAAACTCCCTCGTGGAATTAGTCCAGCGACTCTCAAAGTTAAAAGAGGACTTTGAGATGAAAGGGCAGGAAGAAAAGGCCCTGGAAACAAATATGGAAGAGGTAAATTCATCTTGTATTCTGTCTTTTCAGGAGGTGCGTTACTTCCGATTTGTTGGGCTGCTTATGTACAAGGGCTGCTTATCTCAGAATTTCTTTTTCTTACCAGACCTGCTTAAATTTGGTCAAAAGCCACTTTCACTGATATCACGTGCGCATTTCAGGACAAGAAGTTTCAGCTGTGATAGTGTTCAGCTCAATTCTTACACAATTCTTTAATTCAAAGCTACTGCCAGTGCATAATTTCATGCACTCTTATATAGTAATCTATTTACTTACTATCTCTTTATCAACAAGCCTCTAAAAATGCAATTATATTCTATTAAAGTATAGGACCAGTGTACATCCTTATGTTACCAGATCTCAACTACTAATCAGCTCCAGCCAGTATAGTCAGGGATAGTGGGATTTTTACTTTGACAGCATCTGGATGGACATAGGTTACCCAGCTTGATCTTATACTACACTTTGTAGGCTTGTGGCTCATACTGTGTATTTATTGCAAATGTCTATTTATATGTGAATACACATATTTCATTGTAAAAGTAGCTGTGTTCCTTCCTTCCACTGCAAATTCCACCTCTTCCAATTTAAGCTGTTAATATTTCTGAAAATGGAAATCTAATGCATGAGTGGAATTAGCAACTTCCCAATTGCCACTTTAGATCTCCCCTTCCTTTCTTTAGTATTTTATCCATTCTGTGCTGTTATGAGGCATAGTTTATATCCTGAGGAAATTGGAAAGAATTATTTGATTTGCCAAGTGGTAAATCTTTTTACACTTCCAGAAATCACTTCTAAACATCTCTAGATCTCTGAACTTCTGAGACCTGGATAGAAATACTAACTTGCTTATAATTATATATGAATATTTCAGGTTAATTCTGCACCTAAGTGGCATGGCAGGCTTCGTTGTACATCTAACACCAAGTCTTAAAAAGAAGTGTAAAGAAAAGAAACAAACTGGAAGTCATTTCAACTCCAGGCAAATCAAGAATAATGGGCACCTGAAAGGATCAATAATTGATCCAATCTTTTTCATCTCCTATGATTCTACAAAAGCCAGAAGATGAAAAAGGCTGTTCACTTTGTTTCCTTTTTAAGTGTATTCCAATAATGAGCTGCAGTTAGAGAGCTTTTTGCAAAGAAAATTTAATGAAGGTGTCAGATAACAGATGATATATTGAAGAAAACATTAGTCAACTCTGAAGATAAGTAGATATTTTGCTAAGCCGAGAATTACAAAATGTTGCTGGTAGCATAGACATCTGACAGTCGCTAGAATATAGTTTTTCACTGACCAAGAAATGTGCCTTATCTATAAGGAATTAACTGTAAGCATGCATTTTCTAGTGTATTAAATACATGAACACTGGAACAGCTTTCACAAGGATTTAGATAATCTTAATGTAGACAAGGGATTGGTTTAGACATAATGATAATGCAGTACATTTAAAACCAGCCTGTAGTGTTACATACATTCCAAAGGAGTTTTAAAGTTGGATAATAACAGCCTATGCAGTAATTATAGCACATTTACGGTGCTGATCAGGAAAACAGTTGAGGCTGAATTAGTAGCAAACCCAAAGTAGTAAGATCCTGGGAATTCCTTCACTGGTTTTGTTATTTGTGCAAAATGCAGGTAGCCAGTGAGTTTTGGGATACTTGCTTAAAATCATCTTGTTGCATTTTCTTTGTTTATCTAACAAAGAAAAAATGGGCAGAAAAAAAATAGAACATTCTGGAATCATTTTGCAGGAAAGTGACAAATTCCAGCCTCCCTTTGGATGAAGGCATGTGCGTCATACAGGGAGCCGGTGCTGACGATTTCAAGAATTCTGTTAGCCGGGAAGGCAGGAACAAGATAGTGTAGTGAAAATAATCTACCGCAGTTTCATAGTTGTCTCAGGAAAGAAAAATAATTTCTAAACCAGGCTGCTGATCAGATGGCGGTAATGTGATTGCTGACGAGAGCAGGCAGTTATTTATGTGGGGTTTTTTACTACGAGAGGAGTATGGATATAGGAATTTAAATAACGTGTTTAATAGTTGGGAGGGCTATGTCATCTTTCCATACTGCAGGTTGATCTTGAAGTCAGAAGATGACTTCATTTTAGAGTAACAGAGCTAAATTAACTTTCAGCTGATGCTGTCATATAGCCAATTAAAATATATTATACTGTAGCTCTGAAAAAAATACAGTGGCTTTGTTAGAGAAATTCTGGATGGATCCTAGATTATTGCATGCTTTATTCAGATAACACTTGTTCTTCAGTTACAAAATATTGATTACAGTAATATTTCCTACCAATTTTAATTTAGAAATTAACAGCAGCTTTTCCTTTCAGTTCCCTCTCAAGGTACTCCAGCTATGGCTGGAACTGCAGTAAAAATGAACAATGCTTACAAAAAAGGATAAACAAGGACTAGGAACTGTAAAATGTATGCCTCAGGAAGTTTTGTTTTAAACTGCAGTAAAAAAAATCAATGGATTAGACTTCTGTTTTGCTACAAGCAATTGCAGAGAGTGATAATATTTAAGGATGCAGCAAGGATTCTCATTGCTTGTTACAGCAACTCCGAATGAGGTTTAGTCTGAATTGTTAAAATGTAAGCAGGGATTCAGATAGCAAATAAATGTTTAAGTTGGGCAATCTTCCTGCATGGCAGGCTATAATATCTCAGCCAACGCATCAATAGAATCCTAATCTATAAGATGTTCTTTCTTGCATTAATCCCAGTAATACAATCATACCATGTATGAATTGTAAAGGATTTTATAGGTCATCTAATCCAACCCCCTGTTCAGTGCTGGAATGGCAAAGTCATTCTGTGATTTTGTCCTCCAACTTGGTTTCATCTGCAAATCTAATCAGCACGCCTTCCATTCCATCTTTTAGGTTATTCATAAGGATGTTATCCATGGCTTTGGGACAAAACAAGCTAATAGCCCAAGTGGTGCACAATTGTACAATGCCAACAGATAAGAACAGTCATGCAATTTATCTGGGTTGGAGCCAACTTAGTGGGACTCATTCTCATGATATACTCCAAGCCTTGTGAGCATATTGACCATTTTAGACATTTCCACATTTAACATTTCCTCATAATAAGTAAAACTGCTTAATATTACAGTAATCAGAATTCATTAATTGTAATTCAGATTACAGTTATTCACAGACAAAATCCCTGCTATATTATTTAGTCAATTTATTAGTCATCTCAGTTGCTGAATATTAGAGTATACAGTAATTGGATTCTGTGCAATGTGCAGTGCTCAGAAATTTTGCATCTCTGTATTAGTTGACTCCAAATGTTAATATTGCTGTTAATTATGCTTATCAAACCTCTGACACCATTTTGACCCATTTCCATATTTTTAACTGATCAATAAAACCAATACAGAATATGAAGCAAATGTGGAAACGGGATGTCTGAAAACTAATTTTGGCCTGATTTCCATTTCAGGAAACCAAAATAATTTGCTCTGTGTTTTTGTGCAAATCATGTAATTTTCTTATCTTGTCTTTCTTTATTAAACAGAGGGACTAGTGTTGCTTCCACATTAGCCCTGTTTTCTGGAAGTGCCATCCTTTTGTTCAGTCTCTATGGAGCATCTGGACAATTCCATTCATCCATTCCATTCTAACATCTTCTGCACTATTCTGCCACTACAGAAGGAGGATTAGCCATGAATAACATCTTTATTGTTCCTTAAATAACATCTCCTAATTGCCTCGACATTTTGTGTTCCAAAGTAGAAGTATTGGGGCTTTAATTACTGGATTCCCCTAATTATTTTTCTTCTCTTTCTTCAAATAGCAGAGTAGCATATTTCACTATTTAAAAGAAAAGAAAAGAAAAGAAGGCCAAGAAACTAAGGGCTCGAGCCCTTCCTCCCGCAGGCACAGAAACTGTCACTGGGACAGCTAAAAGAGGTGATTTAAGAAGCGGCTAGTAGGCAAGGTGTCACTATTCTTCCTCTTACCTGCTCCTTTAGAACCATCAAGAAGCAATAACACGGGCTGAACAGAAAAGGGGGAAACTTGCTATCAACATTGCTGAGAAGTTTGCTGAAAAGGGCATATTTATAAGCAAACATTTATAGCCAGGGGAAAACTTTCATGAGGGCTGGGATGATGGGAACAGAATATCTGGGGGGTCCCTGGTTTCTTAAGACAACCAGGATGACTACAACCATGTGAAGGGACATCACTGAATAATGCATTGAGTCATTAGACAATCACATGGAACCTCCATTTTAATTTTATTTTTAGTATTCTAATATGGTATCAACCTACTACATTGCTCTTCCATCTTACTCATTTTCCTGTGACTACAAACTGTAGTGAAGATGCTAGCTTGTAACTAAGGCGTTAGTACTTCAAATTATGATTAGGATAGCATTGGTGAGGCATGCCGTTTTAATAGAAATGTAAATAATAAATAAAATAAATAAATGCTGTTTTTTATCTGTTTACAAATTACATTTAAATTCTGATATTCTCCAAATCAATAGAAATATACAGAAAAGGAAAGAGACTTTTGATTGCAATGATTGCTTGTTTAAACCCTCATAATATTGTTCAAACTCTCCACCCTGAAGATCACCACATTTAAGCCATTTAACGAATGGAACTTAAGATTTGCATCTCTCTTGTGAGATTAAACCATATTCCTGAAGGAACTGTATATGTTGGTGACAAAGAAAGATTTCTTGGAATCACCTGGTAAGAATTTTCAAACAAAGAAATATTTGACTGTTTTCTTAAGGTTAACTGTGTGTCAGCCTTATGCACTATACCTTGTAACCAATCTTTAAATCATAATTACCTGAGCATGCAAACAGACCGAAGCAAATATTTTCTCTTCTGCTTAATAGAGTTATAGAATTGAAAGGGGCCATTTATGTGTTGAAGTCCAACCCACAGGTCCAAATCAAAGCATCCCCAACAAATGGCTTCCCAGCCACGGCTTGATCATATAAAATGAAAGGAAAGCCCAAAGTTCCTCTCTGAATAATTGGTTTCGTATTTAAACTGCTCTTAGGAAATTTTTTCTAACATTCAGTTGGAATCTGCTTTTCTGTAACCCACAATTATTACTCTGTGTATTGCATTTTGTGCTGGTAGAGAATAGGCTTTGGCCTGTGACACATTAAATGATACATTTGAAATAATCAAAGGTTTTTCACAGAAGTGCAGTTTGGTCTGCATTTAATAAGGTTATTCTGAAACAGTTATGGTTGAAGGAGAATTATTTTATTATTGCTTCAACAGGAACTCCAGATTTATAGGGGCAATGAAGCTGTGGAATAGAATTAATCGCAGAAGGCAATTCTGTGTATGTTGCTTTCCTTGGAAATTATATGTGCATGTAGAAAATATATTTGGAATGGCAGCATTTAAAATCCCCAGTTGATCCTAACTACATCAAGTAGTCAGCAAGATACCAATAAAATAGGAAATCACATATTTGTGCACACATCCTACTGACTATATTTTTCACTGACACATTCCATTTAGTAAAATTAATTTGAAAACAGACTTCTGAGGCATCTACCACAGACTCAGGCAGAGAAGTCAGACTTTTTATTTTTGTGTTGCACAATACTTTTCATGTCATCTGTTGTTGTCCAGATGAAAGGCCCATTGCTAGGGGAACTACAGCAGAAGGTGGAGGAGTCTGAATTGATGAAGATGGAATTCCAGATGTTGGAGACAGAGAGAGTAAGGCTGTCACTGGTGGAAGAAAAGCTCTTGGATGTTTTACAGCTGCTTCAGCAACTCCGGGACCTGGTATGGCCAAAAAAAAAAAAAATAGTGGGAGAAGTAACAAGCTTTGATGCCACTCCTCGGTATGGATGGACCACCTCTGCAATTTTCTGCCAGGTCTTCAGTAGGCAGACCTTATCTACTATCACACTGGGTTGCTGCAAAAAAGCTCAGCTGTAGATAGCTGTATTAGAAAAGGAAAACCAGAACATCCAGGTGAATAACTTTCCATTAGAGATATTCAGGCGCTCTCTGCAATTTAGAGCTAGGATGGTTTAAAGTAGCAGTTAATATCTTTCCCGTTGAGAGCATTTGACTTTGTATATAATTACTGTAAGAGCTTCTGATCCAAATCTTACCTCTGCCTTGAATTCTCTTGGTGACCTTGAGCAAAGCATTCTCTCTCATATTGATCTGCAATATGGAGCACTATCTTTTTAATATGGGCTATTTTATGGCTAGTTAGATTATATAAGTGAAGAAAATGCTGTTCAGCGGTTAAATATGATAAATGAGCAAAAAGGAAACAGGGTGGAAAAAGGTAGTCATAGAATTACTTCACGCCCACACACAGAGAGAGACACTTCATACCTGGCTTGTAAATTAGCAATAGAAGATCCAGCTTTCTTCCTTTTGCTTTTTTAAAAACAAAAATAGCTTTGCTATTAGCACTCCTAAGGTAATAGGTTTGTCCAGCTGCACAAATGTAACTTAAAAAGGGTGGTGGCATTCTACTTTCTAGTTCCAGATGTAGTTGCTTTAAGTCTAAGAGAAAAGTTTCCTAAGTTTATGAAACAAACTAAATCTAGCTGTGAACAACTTTCATTCCAATTGATCTACTGATAAATAAATACATACATAATTCTTGTATGTACTAGAAAATACAATGCACACCATTCAAATAAAAGATGTTGTTAAAGAAAAGTACATGATCTTCAGTTGATAGGGTATTGTTATAAATAGTTTTTCCCCCTTTTTAAAAGAAAATTAAGTATGCAGGTAGATAAACTGATACATGAAAGAGGCAGGCTCATTACCCTGCCAAACCTGGGAATATAGACACCCAGACTACACTCTGACATTATATAAACCAAGATATGAATGCGACCTGAGTACATATCAGTACACTTCGTATAATGACTTGCAAAGTAGTCTCTAGATTAGAGATCTCTATCTGGCATAGAATAGTGTTACCATGCTTGGGACTTTCCAGTTGTCACATACTGCCCAAAACGTGCCCAAATTACTAGTACTGTTCTTACCATTAGCAAGGAATGGTGCCTGTGATACCGGTACAACTAAGGCTGGTAACCTCCTCTATATCTTCTCTATTTTATCGAAAAGCATTATGTGAAAACCTCCATTGACCAATTGGTGGCAGAGATCAGTATCTATGGGACCATCTGGTGACAACCTTGTCATGTGGAAATTGTGACTTAGTAAGAGGAGTAAACCCTGTACAGCATGAATTAACAAATGAAATGGAAGAAAAAGAGATACATTGTATGACTGAAACTGAGAAAGGTGAAAGATGTAATAGAAATGAATAAAAATAGTATCAGCTTATGGGATGGAAAGTAAAGGGATGTTAAATTATGAATCAGAAGGCTAAAAGGTATGCCAAAAATTTGAACTGGTGTAATTTAGCTTGCATGGGGTATGTATGAAAGTGCTAATTCATAGATTGGAGCTAGCTGCACGCCATTCTCCAAATAGCACGCGCTATTCTTGTGATGCTTCAGAAGGCCTCAGAAGCTTTCCAAAGGCTTTCCAAAGCATTGCAAGAATGGCACACGCTATTTGGAGAGCAGTGTGTGCTACCTGGAGAACGGCGCAAGCAGCCTCAAGACAAAGGCCGGGCACGACCAGCAGCTGCCTTGCAGAGGGCCAGGCTGGGTGGCCTCGTCAGCAGCGGGAGGAAGTCAGCGAAGGTCAGCCGAGCCCACAGGCCTGCGGAGTGCAGGGCGGCAGGGGCAGTGGTACCTTTGCTCTGTGGTGCTGGGGTGGCTGGCCACGGTACAGGACTTGAGGCAGCACTCCTCAGCAAGGGGCTGAAGTAAAGTGAAAGGATGAAGGTGATGAGAGGTGAGAAAGTTACAGAATGAACTGCAGTGGGTATGAAGAAGGGGTGGACGTGGTGGAAACGGGGCAAGAAATGCAAGGAGTGGTATAATGAATGGTGCTGTTAAAAACTAGTTTTAGCTACTGTATGTTTCTTCTTTCTTTTCTTATCTCGTGATTCTAATATCTTTATTATTATTTGTTACTTTTCTGCACTCTGCATTACGTTGCTTACCCTGAAAAGGAATAGCATGATAGATACATGTACGTATGATAACTTTTATTTTTAAAGGATGTTTGTTGCTTGCTGCTTTAGAAACAAGGACTCGAAAATCAAAAACCAATTTGCATTCTATCTGTTTTTTGTTTCTAAGTGCATTTAAGGCCACTATTTATTATAAATGTAGTTATATCTAATGAATGCTGATCTGGTTTGATGCCCCAATTCTGTTCATTGCTCTTGTGAATATATGTAGCATTCTCCTATTATGTTCACTTTCTTCCATACTTGGCAGGCTTTTATGTCTTTATTGTGGCAATGCTTGCTCCTTAAGTCAGTCAGAATCTGACAAAGGATAAGCTAATAAAGTACCATGAGTAATTACGATTTGGCAAAAAGTATCATTACATTCTCATTGTCCATCACCTTCTGGAAATCATACCAGCTAAGCAATCCATCAACTGACATATAACACCAAAGTGAAAATATTACTGTGAGTCTTGTATGTTACCATATATCATAACTCTAAGTGGTAATAATATGATGACTTACCACTCCTTGGCCTGAATGTTAAGAGTATCTCCTATAGAGTGTAGGAATCTATACAACAATTCAGTCACAAAGATCATGGTAGGTTCTGTTTCAAACATGGAAAGGAAATAGCGCCTATGAAATCCCCATGAGGTTTTTTTTTTTAGATTTTTTAATCCTGCCTTTATTATTCCTATAACTCAAGGCAGGGAACATACCCAATACTCCTTCCTCCTCCTCTTTTCCCCACAACAACAACAGCCCTGTGAGGTGAGTTGGGCTGAGGGAGAGGGACTGGCCCAAGGTCACCCAGCTGGCTTTCATGCTAAGGCGGGACTAGAACCCTCAATCTCCCAGTTTCTAGCCTGGTGCCTTAACCACTAGACCAGACTGGCTCTCTGTGAGATTGAGTTGAGCTCACAGAGACATTATTTTTTCTTAATTTTGAAGGTGACCAACTACTAGAGGAAAGACGAGACTTAAATATAATTACAAATAACAGTAAAACATAAATCTAGTTTTCATGAATGAGCATGATTATTTGACTGCATGAGGCTAGAAAATCAAAAGCCCATAAATCAAAACTATTTTTTCAAGGATTTCAGCATCATGCAAAGCTCCCTCAATATTTAGTATCTGATTTATTGCCATTTATTGCCCCCTCTCCACATCTCATGCTTTCTTCTTTTCACCTCTCCATGACCAATTTTTTACACTTTGCTCACATGATTGGCAAATAAAGGCCAGGCTATATCATGTACATTTACTGGGCCTACCCATTCTTTTTGACTGTGTGTAGAACTCCAAGGCTGACCATGTACAGGTTGATAGTCCAACTGTCCACCATGAAAAAGGGAAGGATGGAATATATAAAGAGCCTGCTCATAAGGGCATGAAAATAAGAACTGTTTTCTGTTGGGTAAATAGATAGGATGTGTATCTGTCATAATACACTACGTATGATGAAACTGTCTAGCTATCTTGTGGCACATGTTCTGCATGTTCACCTTCTGTTCGTATTCTGGTATCTGTCTGTCTCTTTAGCTATCAGTCCTGATGTGTAGTTGCACCATTCATGTGTATGATTCCTCTTAATTGCCATCTTGTCTGTTGATCATAAAGGATATCAGAAGTAAATCCACCAGATGCCTTTTATGTGGATTTTCTTTTTGATTTTGGAAGACGATTGTTAATATATTTCAGTACTGACATGTGCAGATAAACCTCCCTAATATTATTTTATGTTTTAAAGAACATTTCTAAGCGCACCTTGGGGAAAATCTTACTGAACACTTTGGAATCCTGCTGTGACTCCCAACATGGTAAGAAAGTACAGTAACACTTGGCACAGAACCTCACAGTTAGGCTGGCAAGACCACAGGAAACTTCTTTGGATGGAAGAGAATTAGCAGTGCTCTGACATACTATATACTGTGTTGCTTGGAAATGGCTGTTGATCAAGACCATAGATAGTTAACTGGACTTAATGATCTTAGAGATTCAGAGATAGAGATTCTTGACATCTGATTCAGGTGTCAAGAAAGATATCCTAGTAGCTATCAGTAAAGCTAAGAAAGGATTTCAGTGATTCCAGGCATAGACCAGAAAGTACTCACTCCTTTGAACCCAGATTATTGTTCTCTGACATGGCAAGAAAATGGGTGGGAAAAATGGGTTCACATCGGGAATGAATAGCTGGTGATGTGGCAATGATTTTGGGATAGTGTATCAAAACATCTAATCCTGCCTTGGTGTAGAACTGGGGGGGAGGGGGAAAATTCTTGTAATACATTCAATTAGTAAAAGAGAAATGTAAGGTAATTTAACTGAAAAAACAAATATTGCTTAAGTTTGGAAGAAGTAAAAATGTTATTGAAATTTTAAACTTGAAGAAATGTTCCAACTTTGGAATTACGTGCAACATATATTCAGCTTAACACATCATTTTGTATGTAACTGGAGACATCTAGGGCCAGATCCTATCTGATATAGCTCCATTCCTGACTGAAGGTAGGATTTTTTTCCCCAGTAGCCTGATCCACCTCAGAGGCTTATGCTGGCAATTTACATTGCCAGAATAAGCTTCTTCATCTCAACTTCTTTTTTCTAGTGACATTGTATAGGATTACAGGAAGGCAGAATATATGCCCTCTAGACCAGATAGATCAAATATTTATTCAGCTACCTTAGATTTCTTTTCTTGCCTCAATGCAAAGAAAGAAAATACCAGAGGAAAGAATTGTCTTTTAGTAAAGAAAGTAGGTCAGATCTTCAATATTATAACCTTTCATCTTTATACAATACACACATTTCTTGAGTCCTCTCTTCTCCCCAGGCAGTAGCCCACTGTGCAGATCCCATTGTTACGAGATTTTCAGGCTCCAAAGGTTGTTTGATGACTTTGTTCTTTATAGCAAAGTTCAGTATGTGCTTCCTTTAGTTATCCTAGGAGGGCAATGCTCCAGATTCTTCTCACAGCCCCAAACAAAATTACATTTATTTCAGTATGAAGCAAATAAATATGTATCTAGAGAAAGAGAGAGAGGAAAAATAGGAATCTTTAATTCCACTGATCTATCTGAAGCAAGAAAAAAATGGCAAGGTCTTTAAAGTTCAACAATTCTTCAGTTTGCATTTTTGTTTTATACTGTAAACTGCCTCGACTATTCAGTTGATCAGGAAGGTAGGATATCAATTGCTGAAAAAAAATTCGATGTTTATGATTAACAAAAATATGTACATTTGAAGAGTACCTAGGTACAGTATCATTTTTTTACACCAGTATGTGCAATATATTTCAATCCCACCAAAAAGAGGGGGGCTACCACAGCGGCATGAGGTGTGACTTTCAGAGCAATGCCTTTAGCATCCTGTCTGGTCTGGCCACAACTGCTATGATTTGTTAGGCTAGAGCTCCTGTTTGTTTCCTCAGGCTGAGATAGTAACACTTAGAATGAACATTTATTATATATATATATGTATATGTATACACACCCACACACACACACACACACACACACACATACATACATACACACACACATGCACCCATCTCATGAAATGTGACTCTGGGCGGTGTACAAATATATTAACAATTAAAACCATAGAACAAACATAAATAAAAAGCATAAAAATCCAAGAATGCAGGAGAACAACAGTCATGTGATCATATAACCATCTTGCAGGCTCACCATGTGATCCTCAAGGTTGATGGTAAAACCAGGTTTTGAGGGCCTTCCAGAAGGCAGACAGAGATGGGGCCAACCTCACCTCAGGGGTAATGATGTTCCGGAGGGTGGGGGCCACAACAGAAAAGGCATGCCGTCTGGGTCCCACCAGATGGAATTCCTTGGGGGACAGTACCCGCAGCATACCGCTCCTGCTTCACCTGATGGGACGGGTAGGTATAATCAGGAAGAGGTGGTTCCTCAGACAACCTGGTCAGATAAGAGATAAATTTATCTGCAATAATCAAATATTCGTTTCTATTTCTACATGTGTAGCATCTTTGCTCAATCAGAACAATTGGGACTTAACTCCACCTTGACAGTTAAAAATAAAAAATCAATTTTTCTTCTGGCATTAGTATGCATAAATCTTACAGAGCGGCCTACAGGGATAGTACTATTAGACTTCAATCCTATGTACACTGCAACTCCACTGAATTTAAGGAAACATACCAAAAAAGTGGCTCCTAGGGGTGGAAAATGAACATCATGGCAATTTTCAGCATAAGACATTAATTGATCTACAATAATAAGGTGTTTATTTCTGTTCCTACATGTGTAGCATCTAATGACATGAGTGGTAGTCTTCAAAATAGTAACCTTTATCTAAAATGTAAATCTGCTTTGGGAACGAATGTAAAAGAAAGCGCTAAACCATAAGTTCCATTAGAGACTTCCATTATTGAATGAAATACAATTAGCTGCTGAATCCAGTAGCGAGAAATAACATTGCATTAAGTATTTGAAAAATTAAATGACTACCCTCTAATGTTCCCACCATTTCTTTCTAACACATGTTTATAAATATTAAGGAACAATATGAAAGAAAGGACTTCTCAGTCCAATATGAAAATAGAGTATGTTTTAAATGAATAGATTTAGTATGCTTATTTGTATATTGATCTCATATTTTATAGTTTGGAATTTTATTTTCTAAAGTGACAGCTAAATTCTTAGGTCTAACAAAAATATTTGTAATTTTTATTGATAGGGAATTTTCCCATTTGCCCTTTCATACATAATTCATACTGGTGAGGAAAAAAAATACACATTCTTGATATCCTTTGTAACTGTGCTTTAAACTTGAAATTGATTAAGGGATATTATCCACAGGCCTGCCCTTTTTCACAATTCTCTTACCAAGCTTAAAACGCAGTTCTGTCCATATTTGTGTGGGGCACATCTTCATTTGATTTTTCAGCCTTTAGAGGCAGAATTCCTTACATCTCAAAATGTGTAGAAACTGAGCTCACAAGCAGAGCTGCCACAAGCCACTGTACACCACACAGGATGCTGCATAAGGAGAGAGGTGACAGCTGCAAGGTAAAAATTGTTTTCAATCAGCAGCTGGATTTTTTAAAAAAACATGTTTTTAACAGTGCACGAGTGTGCATTCGCACAGTTGGAATTTTTAAAAAAATTGGTTTTGTGCACAAGGGCGCCTTGTATGCCAGCAGTGCCCCTGTTCACAAGCTTCTTCCTTAAAGCTGCTTCTCATTTCATGCATTTTTACTCACTAATGCATGAATCCCTTCTTGAAATTGAATAAAATGTTGCCTATTTGGCAGCGGAAAAACAGTGGCTGCCATAGATTATCAGTGCGGTAGAAGTCAAATTTGATTTGAGGTATTTGAGGTATGAGATTATTTTTACATGCAACTCCATCTGTATCCACAGTTCCAGGAGATTCTGCTTTACAAGGACAATTATTTCAAAACTTTTTCCATTCTTTGTTCAAAGATAAGGAGTTAATGACCCCAATGTCTGAAAGACAAAGCAACATGCAAGACAAAGGGGATACTTCACTGTGGGATCACTTTGATTTGAATAAGAATGTAGAACAGTGGTTCTTAAACTGTTTGATCCAATTACCCCTTCTCCTGCTCTCAAATACTGTCAACCCCCCCCCACCCCCCACCCCAGTCAGACTCTTGTTTTACACAAGCATCTTGGTAGTGGCAGTGCTAAATTGGATCCCTGAGTCATAAACAAGCAATAATAAATTGCTCCATTACTCCCAGGATATGCCCAAATTATCCCCTTGGGGATACCCCCAGTTTAATAACCACTGATATAGAAGGGCCCTGATGTATCAGGCCAAAGGTTCATATAACTTTCTTACAATGTCTTTCTTACAATGGATAATAACCTCCCACAAGTAGGATATGAGCACAGTCATATGCTCCTGCTTGCCTTTTCCTAGTGATGGATACTCAAAAGCATATTGCTGCTGCTGCTGCTGCTGCTGCTCCTCCTCCTCTTTCTCCTTCTCTTATCCATCAATTTGCTTGATCTTTTTGTAATATTGTCCCAAACTGGTAATCTTTACTGGCATCTTATGGTTAGAGAAGCCATAGTTACTGTATGTAAGGAAACCCTCCCTTTTGTATGTTCTCACACTGGTGTACTTCAAAAAAATCTACAGTGGGCTTTGGCACATGCTGGTAGAGTTGCAATTGCATAATTTTGATTTTGTTAATCCAACATTCAAATTTTTCTTTATCTTAAAGGAAAACCACCTATTGTTGAAGTCTTAGATGCTCTCTACCATGAGCTGGCTGCCTGCAAACTCACTGGAAGCAAGTCCCTTGAGAAAATACCAGGACACCAGTCTTTGTCAAGCTCTTTGGTCATCTCCTGTTGATCAACATTGCCCTCTATTATGTGTTGTGATTATCACTATGGGCTCAAAAGTTACAGTGCGAAAACATGGAGTGTTCTGCCATCTATGAAATGGTCCAGTGCAAAAGATGGAATGGTAAAATAAATGGTATAAATATAAAGAAATAGGCAAATGAAACAGAAAGTCCAGGTTTATCAGTAAGGACTGACAATGGGCCTTGAACAGATTTTGAGGGATGGGTCTCTCAACCTTTCTCGTGGGTCTTTATACAATTGAATACGTTTGGAGTTTAAATTTGAGAACCTATACATCTACAACATATATCTGGAACCTGAAGTTATGGACAATATTTCCGAAGTCCCAAAAATTCTCATTTAATGTGTAAGTAAATTTTATCCAGCTGATTGCTCAGTTCTTATCACATTATTTAAGTGGCACCTGAATTCTCCATCTTACCAGTATCATTAATACACTACAGGGAGTCCTCGCTTAATGACCCTAATTGGGACAGGCAACTCTGTCGCTAAGCAAAGCAATCATTAAGTGAAACATCACATTACCGCCGCACCTACTGATGGCAGTTCTGGCGGTCCTGGTTGTGGTCATTAAGTGAATCACCCACAGTCATTAAGTGAGATATCATGTGACTGCAACTTGTGACCTGCCAGCTTCCCCATTGACTTTGCTTGTCAGAAGCTGGCTGGGAAGGTTGCAAATGGTGATCATTATGACTGGGATGCTGCGACAGACGTAAGTGCAAGGACCAGTCATAAGTCACTTTTTCAGTGCTGTCAAAACCTCGAACAGTTGCTAAATGAATTGTTGTAAAGTGAGGACTACCTGTAATCTATCATATGCAAAATAATACAGTGCTATTATTACCCAGTAGAACTTTACTTTTCTGAATATAGTAGAGAAGAAGAATTGCATTTTAAAAATTATTTCACTACAGTTGTCTTTCCTTGGGCATTTCCTTATTGGGCAATGCTATGAATGAAGAAAATAAAAAGGTACCAAGAGAGATTATACTTTAAATGAGGAATAAAGCTGACTTGAAGTCTGCAGGAACTACTTTAGGGATACCAGATGTGGGCTACAAAGATTTAGACAATGGCACCAAAAAGATACCATATCTACAGTAATTGTAGCACTACTTTGTTTTTTATTGGAATCCTAAGAACCTTCCACTGGAGTTAAGTGCAAAATGGGAGCAGAAAAACAAGGAACAGAGTGCTTCTGCAGGGAGGGAGGTAAAAGAAGCAGATAGTAATTTTTTTTTTCACACAAAAATCTACTCTTCATTTTATTTTACATTTGGATGACAGCCACCTTAGTTACTGTATTAAGGGAGAAATCCTGTTCATCTACCACAAACCACTCACATCCATTCCCACTAGTACCTCTTGATCTACCTTCTGTACATCCTTGCCTTGCGGCAATCTATAAAATAGTTATAGATAGTTATCACTGCATGTACTTGGAGGAACTATGCATGTTAAAATAATATGTCCGGATGATGTATGTATGGCTACTTGTAAACATACAGCTTATTTGATTCTAGAATTATGTCTACATTTTTTCAACTGGAAATTTACAAATGTAGTATGTAGTACGCAAGAGCTTTTAACTACAATCTTCAACCATAGTAAAATTTAGCTGGCTATATTAAAAGCCACCTTGATTCTTTTATAGTATCCCAGTGCAGCAAAGAATTTAGGGTATTATAAGCCAGACAGAATCACAGTAAGAAACGTCAGCAGTCTCTGATTATAACTTTGAAGGTATATACAGTAATTGGATTCTTTCAATGGTATTCCTTCCCATTGCCTACCTTTGTTGTAGTAGCCTGGTCTATGTCCTGGCCTAACTTTTCAGTCAGCTCTGAGCAGACACTAGCTCTATTCAGTCATTCTTCATTGTGGAGTTTCATTGGCTTTTCAAGGATTCAAGATCCTTGTAAAGCCTGATACTAAATCATGTGAGATCGCAGGAGGAGAGCTGTGACAGTCTATGGTAGCCAAATCATCAGAAGTCTCGTAGCAATTTTGCAGACTAAAAAATGTTATTAAAGGCACAAACTTTATTTATGAACTGGCAGTTGGTGGCATATATCACATGAGAGGAAGAATATGGGAAGGAGCCTCAAACCTTGTGTGTAAAGTTGTTGGGACTGGTGATGGTGGTGCTGTTAGTGTAAATGTGGGGTCAAGGTAGACAGCTGAGTTTGTTACCTGCAACACCCCTGTATGGATGTGATGTATGCCATCATCTTGCAATGCTTCTCTGGATTCTACATAGGGCAAACAGGCCAGCTTTACTCAGAAGAATTAATGGATACAAGTTTGACATCAAAACTCAGAACAAGGACAAAGTAATAGCAGAGCATTTTAACCATCCACAACAGTCCATTATAGATTTCAGAGTAGCTGTTTTGGAACAGAGAAACATTACCAGCACAACTGAGTAAGACACTGTTGAACGTGCACATATCAAAAGGTTTCAAACTGTCTCAGAAGGTCTTAACAAGCAGTGGGTTTTTAATACATTACAACTGTTAATTATGAGGTACTTGTATTCTCACATGTAACCCGTATATTCTATTCATAACTACTCTGTCTTCCCCCCATCCCAGTTTAGATCCTGTAGCAGTTGAGCTACTCCATGTACTTGATGGAATGAGCTGCAGTTTACAAACACGCCTTTTAATAAGATGTGCTAGTCTGAAAAGGTACTATTTGCTGCCTCCTTTTTTTTAGTTCATGAGAAATCTACGTAAATGAAAGCATCAGATTTCCTGCTGCAGAAGTTCAGGTGATTGTTGGCAATCAGTTGTAGGAGTGAGGCCAATAAACCCTCGCTTCCCTGTCCCATTACATCATTAGAATTTGTGAAAATGGCTCATCGCCAAAATACATGGCAAATGACTCAGTTCACCATTCATAGCTGGATGCTTGACTATCTCAATCTGAAATTATTGATCTGATTTGGAGATCATGCTGCCCCATGGTTTAACCATGATACCAAATTGGTTGAGTTTGATCAGTGTGCTATGCTGTAGACAACTTTCCGTACGAAGTGGCTGAATCACACAACCTGCAAATCCCATCCCAAGCCAAACTTTACAATTTAGCACATCTTGACTTTTGACTCCTGCAGGTGCCCCTGGCAATCACTGAATAACAATATGAACTTACAAGACATGCGCTAGATAAGTATTTTTCTTCTCCCCATTCTCTTTATTTTCTTTCTGTATATATTAACCATCTTCCTTCATGACATGTTTCTGAGAATTCCATTGTATTCCACAATTTTGTAAGCTTTCAGATGGACTAATAAAGATATTCCCTCAATATGGGGTTTGGATTTTTTTTTCTCATTGCCAACGTATTTGCATTATCCTTTAATTAATGACTTCAGGCAAGTTGCTATCATTTCAAAGCATTCTGACCAAAACAGTATTGCAGCCTTAAGCGCGCTTACTTGGAGGCTGAGTTTCTTTAAAATATTGGATTCAGTGATTGATTACATTTTCAGGATAGTGGGTTCTACAAATCCTGTCTTCATGTGTTTATTGGGACATTATTCTCTCTTCGATAGCCTCAGAGGAAAAGTACTGGAGCTGTTCAGATAAATCCTTCTAGTGCTAATAATCAAAAGACATTGTGTGTCTGGTCCACCTTTTCCTTCTCAATTGATTTTTTCTTAGTATGAAAAAAAAAGGAAAGCACTAGAAAAACGTAGGAGATGTCAGCACCTGGACCCCCCATAGAATTTTATGCACGAGAGAAATTGGTTTGCACAATGAAAGCCTTATTTGGAAGCATCTTGCATATGTCTGTTACTTCCTGTTGCTCCCAGCTCTTGGTTTAAAATGCAAATGCTATTTTGCAGTGAGAGAATTCAGCTAGCCACTTGCTTGGTAACATGCTTCTTGTTTGCTTGAAGCACTGTGCTGGAATTGGGCTACAGCCATTGTTTTCGAGATGGGTGGTGGAAAAAATACAATAAATAAATAAATAAATTCCAGCAATTGTTCTTAGTTCTGCTGGCAAATGGACTCCTGAATTATCAGGCTGAGCCACAGGTTTTATGGCCATATTTGTGCAACACACCTGGCAGAATGAGCTGGTTCTTTGGGGTCAGCACTGATCCTCGTGCTCCAGCAGTGCCAAAAAGGAATGGCGATTTTCAGTATCCTCCCAGCAATTGCAAAAAAAGGCTAGGGGACTTGGTTTCTTTATCTGCAGTGGCCTGATCTGGATCAACAGATCGAGTCAGGCAGCTTATTCAGCCACCTATCCCTTCCCGTTTACAAATCACCTCTGTTGCAGGACTGCTGTGAGTGTGTGATTGTTTTGAGCTTCATTTTGCCAATCCTGCTGCAAGCAGTCTCCATATCTAAACTACCTAGGGTGATTACATATATAGTGCTGGAATCTCCCAGATTAGTAGTTCTTGGGGATTCCAATCTCTGTGCCCACATGGACCCCACTTGAAAGGAGGAGATTCATGGCCCCCATGGCAACCATAAGACTGTTCTAATGATTACTGCCTACATTTATACAGCAGGAAACATTCTTACCTTTTTGCTCAGGACCAGAAAATGATGATCTGGGTATTGAGAGCCAATACATGGTCTCTTTTTTTATGGACAGATCACTAATAGTTTTTATACTGTGGAGTCCTTGGTGCTCTCTCAGCTGGCTGGTTTGATTACAGACATTTCATTACCTAGTCAGGTAATGAATGTCTGCAAGCAAACAACCAAGCTCAGAGAGCACCAAACACTCCACAGTTCAACCCTGAGCAACTGATGTTCTCTTCTATTAGTTTTTATAATAACTAGGATTCCTCTGCAGTGGTGGGGGATTTTTCTGTGCCTTCAAAACAGTGATTCTGTTAAGGACATTGTCATTCTAAGGCAGGGAATCAATCCAGACAGTTGACCGAATTGCTTCTGAGGATCCTCTCACTTTCTTATGGAGCCAACTGAGACCACTGGTTGTCCAGGAAGCTCAGGACAATGAAACAGCAGGGCTGGCAGCTAGAACAATGGTGGAGGAAGACTTGGAATAAAGCCTAGCGCAGGCTAGAATCCATGTTAAGGCCTTTGCTACAACAATGAAGAGAGCAAAGAAAATGCATTTTCTACTACAATTGCATCTGCAGTTGAGCTATTCCAGATTGTAATAGCCCTATTACAAAAAGAACTGAGGAAAGCTGAAGTAGGCAACCTTCCGGCCTGCAATGACTTGTTTGAGAGACACTTGGTAGAAAAAAAAATCACCTTTATTCCAACTTGAACTTTTTGGTTATGGTAGACTCTAATGCTGTATCTCCAGCCTCTGCCTGTTTTGGCGAAGCCCTCCTCTATGGCACAACTTGGTGAGAAGACAAAGGGTCTTTTCAATAGTTACAGCCAAACTATGAAAGTCACCAGATCAGCACTATCTCTTGTGGTTTTTTGTCAATGGTACAAGACTTTCTTCTAGAAGAATGCATTCACTCAACAGACAATGTAAACTGTTTTTGAAAACTTTCAGACTTGGCTCTATCTACTTTATAATTATAGGGAACTGGTATTAAAATATGCTGGCATCACATGCATCATTCATCACATGCACACTTGCCCATAGTTATAATTTATATTAGGGATTTTCATAGTTTTTAAAAATTATTTTTATTTATTTCTCTATTAAACTTCTTAAATTTTGGATTGATTTAATTCTTGTCTGCTGCCCTGAACGATGTATGTGCATTAGAAGTGTGTGATATAATTTCCATATTAAAAATGCCTGTGAGTCACATAGCAAATGCAGAAAATATTTTAACCAACAAAATAACAAACGGGAAAGTTTACTTCTTCTTTCCTGGAACTGTGGTCCTCCTAAGGGTTGGGAATAAAGTCCTGTTGACAGACTTGCCATGATTTTTCTGAGTTCAAAGTCCTGGAAGTTACTCACTGTGAAGAATAATCAGAGCAAATGTGGAAAACTGGACTTTTAATATTAGGGATTTCTTAAGTTTATTGACTATTCCAAGATTGTGTAACCAGTAATAACAGTTTAGGAAATGTGGAGAAAGGGGTTTTCTATAAAGCATCATACTGAAGGAAGAAATTACAATATTCTAAATGTAGAAAGGACATTTCCCTTACAGATGTATTAATTTCTTGCAGGTAAGTTATCTATTAGGGTATCTTTCCCATATGTGTATGCTATTTCTCACATCAAAAAAATCCATCAATTTATATTATATTTTAGACTGACCTGCAGAGTTCTCTTTGGTTAGGCTACATTGTTTATGTCTTGATAAGCTCCTTAAAAGTATTTTATCTAAGCTGTTGCATAAGATGAAGGTTTCACAAAATCTTCATCAGTAGTTTTAGTTATGACAGTGCTTGCTCAAATGAGAAAAAAACAGGACTTACTCCTATTCTAACAGGCTTGTTATAACAACCTGCTGTGAGGGAAATGGGCTGCTTAGTGAGTCTCTGATTGCCTCCCCATCCCCAAACTAATATCCCTGTGTTCTTCCTCATATGGCAGGTGATCCTAATGGTCTCCAGGAGGAAGACAGAGGGGCTTTTAGACAACAGTAACAGCAACAGTACACAGAAATAGCAGTTTAATACTAGCTGCTTATTTTTTTCTTCCTCATTGGGCAGATGGTTCCCATGGCCTCTCTGAGGAGAAAGAAAGGGATTCCAAAACCATTGACAGAAGGAACAGCAAGTGTAGATGGTCACACTTCACACTGCTTCTTCACCTCCCCTCTTGGCAGCTGGTTCCAATTGTTTAATCCCACCAGATTTTTTATCAAGGCTACTGCAAACATTGTCCTCTCATTTACTTCCAAAATAAGAAAAATAGGATGCAAAGTTAACACACACCTCACAACCCAGCTGATATAGCCACCGTACTTCCCAAAGTGACTCAAGATCAAATGCCAGAAGGTTACATAAGATTCCAGGCACTCGAAGCCTACTCTTGGTAACTTATTTAGTTCTTGACACTATAAAGAAAGTTGTAGTAGCGTGAATAATGAGTTGCCAAAAAGGAAATGCGTTTTCACACAGGGAAGTCACACCACATTAATTAAATAGATTGGATATATATCTTGATCTATGCCTTTTAGCAATGTCACTTCAAAAAGAAATTGACTTAAACAAGATTGATAAGGTGTTGCGAAATTCAAATTGGTTTCCTACAAAAAAAGAGATGTTTGCACTTAGTGTATTATTAAGGAAGAGTCCAATTCGATTGAGATGAAGTGGCATGACTATTTTGTATATCTGTTCACATATTCTGAACTGAATTGTTGCTCAAACTTTTAAAAGGGGCAGATAGGAGCTGATTTGGCAATATCTGATATATGGAGGAAAAAAATGGATGGAAAAATGTGAGGCTCAATAAATTATTAAGGTGAAACCAACACAGTTCTGGGTGAGCAGTGATGAAAAAGCAGTATCAGATCTATATTTGATATTAGATTAAAACTACAGTGAATAATGATAAGAAAATAGAACAATAGAAATATATCTAGTCGTACCAAAACTAAATATTCAAGGCCTACATATCTGTAGAGCCCTACACAGAAAAAGAGATGCCAGATGTTCAAGCTGGCATTAGAAAAGGCTGAGGAACATAAGACATTATTGCTGACGTACACTGGATAATTGAGAAAGCCAAAGAATAACAAAAAGAAGTCAATATGTGCTTCATTGATTATAGAAAGGCCTTTGATTGTGTCAAGCTGTGGAAGGTATTCAGAAAAATGGGAATCCCAGAACATCTCATTGTCCTCATGAGCAACCTACAAGTAGTCCTCACTTATTGACCAATCATTCAGTGACTATTTGAAGTTATGACGGTACTGAAAAAATTGCCCTGTTCCTCTACATATACCTGAATTACCATGCTTGAGTATTTGGACTCTTTGGCTATCGAGGTCAATCTACTGCCTCTCTTGCCAGCTTGCCTTGCTGAACATTTTGTTCTTATTATAAATGTGCCCAGATAAGAGCCATTCACACCATGAGTGTCAGTTCATGCACAATCTGTATTTCTGTCATTGACTTAAAAGACTTCACATATCAAGTGATGATTGCCATAGTTAAGGGCATCTCAGCTGTATTTTACTAGCTACTCCTTCTGGTAAGACATACCATCAACAAGTCACAAAATAAAGGCCATTTCCTGCACTAACGGAGTGACATGCTATTGTAGGCATAATTACTTGAATCCAGACTTAAGTAGGTTTGAAATCAACCTACTGATATGAACAGGATTTAAATTAGTGACTTAAATTAATTAAACATTTTTCCCTTCATCATTTAAATAATACCAGTTCATCTTCCATGAGGATCCATCACACAGTGTCTTTGGCCATACACATTCTGATTTCAGCACTGGAGGGTAGGTGGAGAGAATCATTTTACAGTAATAGTACCTTATACAGAATTTCTCAGCAGATCCTTATGACATTAATACTCCTAGCATGTATATGCATGACAAATCATATTACTACCTGCATGGTTTTCCCTAAGCAGAGTAATTTCATGGACATTTCATGCCTATCCTTTCACATTTTGCATCAGCATACTTGCTGGATAAGCTATCGATAATTCCATTCAATGCTAAAGCATTACAATTGAAGTCTTAGAATTTAATTGAACATCATATTTCTTTCTACAGTATTTGACTTTGCTGAGATGGCTTTTCTACTTTTTTTTTTTGCTCCAATTGTTATCCAACTCTAACATATAGCATCTTTCTGCATACTGTTGTGCTGCATGTGTGCAAAGGAAAAGAGAGTATTTTGAAATGTAATTTCTTCTGAAAGAAATGCCAAAAAAAGGATGGATGGATGGATGGATGGATGGATGGATGGAAGGAAGGAAGGAAGGAAGGAAGGAAGGAAGGAAGGAAGGAAGGAAGGAGCTGGGGCTCTGGTAGAGCTATCAAAGAAGAGCCAAAGTCAGAAAAAAGAAAAGGACACAAATAGAAAATAGATGCTTAAAAATCCCTTTAAACTGGAGTGAAAAAAATTGTCCTAGTAGAGAGGAAAAATTAATGACCTCTATAATAGAAGAAATAGGGACTTCTGGGGGAGGTATGGCAAACAAGACAGCTCTGTGAAAGCAGAGCAGATGACCATGGCAAAGACCAAGGAACCAGTGAGTAGACCAGTTCCTTGGAACCTCTCCAGATAAGGAGTGGATGGGAGATTGGCCACATCTACTCTGGACAACTGCCTCCCCGTAAGGAGACCACAGGACAGCTGTTTTCTGTGGGTTTGAATGCCAGGAGACAACGGGATTAGCCATCTTGCGTGCAACTGCAGCGGAGCATTTTAAAGGACACTAAGTTCTCCAACCTCACTTTCTAATCACTTTTGGAAATTGCTCACTAACTACTTCTAAGCTATTAGAGACCTTCAGAATGACAAGTCTGAAAACATCAGGTGAGTCTACCTTCAATCCTGAATGAAAGAAAAATTTAATCATAAGCTTAAGAATTTAAAGAATCTGAAATAAACAGCAAAAAGCTAGATAAGATTTTGATCTTAGAAAGTTATAAATGGACTAAGGATCCAGATGAAATTGGAATATTGAACTTTTACAATAAGATTTTGGAATTAATTATAAAGAACAAACAGCTTCACATGGGAAATAGATTCTCTTTTTGGTTTTTACAGGATATAACAAAGGTAAGCAATTTCATGATTTCAAAAATGGACACTAGGGAAGATTAAAGTTTTTAGGTAAGGAAAAATGTACAAACCTGTAAAATGTTGTAAAACATTGTAACAATAAAAATACTGGAAAAGATTTTTGAAGAATGGGATCAGAAAATAGTAATCACAATACCAACTATGTTAGTAATGAGGTCTGCTTTATGGACAAATTATGTCCAAAAGATGTTATTGAAGGAATGTCAGATGTAGAATAAATTTTATCTGACAGTATAGAGATGGTATCAAAAGTGGATTTACAACTGACAGGCCAAGAGAATGACTTAGAAAAGAATGTTTCACTGGATCTACAGAAGAAACTGGCTGAGGTTTTAAAATTTAAAAGGGAAATACAAATGAAAAACCAAAAGAGTGACCTGAATAATTTTTTCCTATTGGATTTATAAAAGAGCCTTGTTAAAGCCTTGAAGAAGTCTGTGTGATGGGACAAAAAAGAAATGAAGAGGAATCAAATCCTACAACAATATTTGAATGAACTAAAGATTAAGACTTAGAAGTAAAAGGAAGTAATATAAAGTTGGTTTATTTGATCAAGATGTTGCTATTTCTGGCAACTCTTTATGGACTTTCTGCTGACACCAGGATTGAAAAGATGATGCTTTATGGATTTGGTTATAGATAAGAGATGGGATATGGGATGAAGAGATAAATGTTTGTAACCTTAGAGGAGGTGAAGAGTCATTAAATTTGTTTATACGGGGCCTCCCCCATGCCCCTGTAGCACCCCCACATTCTTTACCTGGGACTTTCTCCACTTCCCACACGTCTGGGGTTACAACAACAAACAGGACTTCCTGGATTGCCATCACTAAGCAATGTGGTTATGTGTGAGATTTCAGCCAGCCTCTGACTCAGAAAATGAAACTCTTTCTGAGTCAGAGCGGGAAACAGAAACTTACCAGGCTGAAACTGGGAAAGCGAAACCCAGAGATAAGTCAGCAGCGTGGGAAAAGTCACAGACGCTGATTGGTCAGTCTTCGGAGGAGGATTCGAATCCTCCAATCAGCACACGTTGTCCTAACAGTCAGAAATCACACTGAGACGAGGAGTGGGTCTCTAGTGTTTATTACTGCTACATAAAACAGAATCCTGACAAACTGAAGAAGTGTGGGAAAAACCCAGACAGATAAACCCCAAAGGTTAAGGCGGGTCTGATCTGTGTCTCTTTGAATGGCTGCTTAATTCTTCAGTACTATGCATGCGTTTTCCACCCTGGATAGAGGCCCCCTCCTGCTCGCCATCAGTACTCATGACACACGTGAACAACATGCCGAAAAGCACAAAAAGGAGAAGGCAGCCCAATTGGCTGAAGGAAATAAGCATGCAAAAGATTGGCATAAAAGGCAGGCGTGTGAAGAGCAAGCCGCCAGAGACAACCGATCCTTCGAGTTCGCAGTTCCAGCAGAAGAGTACCTGTGTCAGAACAGCGTCTGTAACCAGAGGGGAATCAGCGCCAGTGTTTCCTATCGGAGGGAACTTGGATCCTGCACCCGTTGCCACTGAGGATCTTCTCCTTGCTGAACCCCGCAGCCTCAGTCTCACATCCAGCTTTGGACCTCGTCGACCTTATTAAATAGTTATTTAATAAAGAGTATTTTTTAATATTAAATCTGCCTGGCCGCCTCATAGTCTGAACAGGACATTATGTGACATCATGTTTTATGACCTCATCACTTAGCAACAGCAATTCCAGTCATAACTTGAGGATGACCTGTACTTGTTGTGATGACTGTATTTGCAGCACTCTTATATACTGTTGCACTAACATCTGCAATTCTGGCTAGTGAATATACTCTTCCAGAATAAGGTGTATTTTTGGCAAGGAGGTGAAGTTCAACTGTAATGCCATTCAGATAGACTTAGATGATGCTAATTATCTTGATCCATTGTCGATCTATGTTTTAATGTGGATTTGGTCTATCCTAAAAGGATCACCAACACTAGAAGAAAACTAGTGAAGTCCAACCTCAAATCAGTACCACTAATTAGAATATCTTTCTGGAATGGCTCTTAAGCACGGGTGTAAATTTCTTCAGTGGCTCCTTTCCTAGGTCCAGTTAAAAAGGGTACTGGTAGGTATTACTGCTTGGTCCCATGATTATTAACCAAAGGTGATTAGCCTATGCAAAATTGCTGGATGAGGTTGTTGCAGAAGACACACTAACCTGAAAAGAACTTTGGTGATATTTTTTCGCTGACATTTTCATGTTTTGAAAATTAATGATACAAACATTCACATGAATCCTTCATCTCAGAAGAAAGCTTGCAGTGTTAAAAGCAATATAATCTAAACAGCAGTTTTCCATTAGAAAAGGGGGAAATAGATAAAGAACCCTGGAGCAAATTCCTGCTAACGTAGCAGACATGCTTATGTTTATAACCAGCCAAGTTAGAAATCAAATTCACAGCACGTTCTGTTTATATCCTGCTAACATGGAGAAAAGCTGTCTTTTTGTCTTAAGAAGTTTGCAGAGGAATAGGCAAGCTGTCAGGCTGCGGAGACAAATTACTATTTAAATAGCCAGCGAAACAGGAGATACATTTGTGATAGCTATTTAATTTTCAAAGTTTTTCTAGCAGCCCAAGAGATCAACAAACCTCACACATTTTAAATTAGCAGGATTTTAATTTCACATTGTACAAGCTGTTTTATGAATTCACACTTTTAAATTCAGAAGGGAAATAATCTCATCTGAAAAGATGACATTTTATATTAAGATTAAAGAGAGCCACTGATTAAATGAAATAGTTTGGGGACGGAAAAAAGCCTGTCATCCTGGATGAACAGATCAAAGTGAGACCAAAGTTCAACAACATATAACAAGCTGCACTATAACACAGCAGTGCTCCTGTGAGGTGGACATGATCTAATGTGTGGGCTTAAAACACAAGTCTTGCCTTTCTACTGGACAACAGTTACAACAGATCAGTCTGACAGTTCATGCACTGTTGAGGCATTCATTGTATAAAGGGGGGCAAAAGCAAACCACCCATATCACCTTGAAATCTAGCTGCAGTATTTACCAAAACCGTAGTCAATAAGTGGCAGCCACATGGACTTCGGGTGGGGACATGGACTGAACAGCTGTGCCCATGGGCTTAGTGGGCAGAACTGACAACATGGCATTTTTTTCAGGCTCAGGCAGGTTTTTCCTGAAGCCCAGGAATGTTTTTCTGGGAAAGGAAAACACCTGGAATCACCCCATCTGTCCTCTGGATGGCGGCTTGCAGACAGAAGATTGCAAACAGCGTTTCATGCTCGACTGGTAAGAGCAGCCAGGAGGCTGGGACATCACCATTTTCCAAGCCACACTATAGCCTTAAAGGGACATTAAGACCAGCCACCCCGTTTCTAAATCATCCAATTTATATATATTTTTAAAGTATATGTACCCTAAGAGAGGCTTTCTATAGCAAGGAGAAGCAGTTCTCTTGGTGCTTATTGTTATTTTGGGGGTTAATTTTTTTTAAAGTTTTGGCTTGTTTTCCATCCAAATATTAAGGATTGAGAGTAAATAATTGTCTGCCTGTTATTATTTTTGTACTAAATTTGAAGATATTAACATTTTCCCCTTCAGCAAAGGATCGTTACCTTGTCGTGGTGCTGGAGCTTGAGCACCTCAATGATGCCATGAGCTAAATCGTGAAGGGCCACCCAAGACGGGAAGGTCATGACAGAGAGGTCAGACTAAATGCGATCCCTGGGGAAGGTAATGGCAACCCACCTCAGTATTCTTGCCGTGAAAACTAAATGGATCAGTACAACCAGAGATATGTCAGTATACCATCGGAAGATGAGACCCCCAGGTCGGAAGATGGTCAAAATGCTACTGGGGAGGAACAGAGGATGAGCTCAACTAGCCCCAGACGTGATGACGCAGCTAGCTCAAAGCCGGAAGGACGGCTAGCGGCCGACGGTGCTGGTGGTGAACGGCGAATCCGATGTTCTAAGGATCAACACACCATCGGAACCTGGAATGTAAGATCTATGAGCCAGGGCAAATTGGATGTGGTTATTGGTGAGATGTCAAGATTAAAGATAGACATTCTGGGCATCAGTGAACTGAAATGGACTGGAATGGGCCACTTCACATCAAATGACCAGCAGATCTACTACTGTGGACAAGAGGACCACAGAAGAAATGGAGTAGCCTTCATAATTAATAGTCAAGTGGCTAAAGAAGTGCTTGGATACAACCCAAAAAACGACAGAATGATCTCAATTCGAATTCAGGGCAAGCCATCGAACATCACAGTGATCCAAATATACGCCCCAACCACAAATGCTGAAGAAGCTGAAGTAGAGCAGTTCTATGAGGATCTGCAGCACCTACTGGACAACACGCCTAAAAGAGATGTTATTTTCATCACAGGAGACTGGAATGCTAAGGTGGGCAGTCAAATGACACCTCGAATTACAGGTAAGTATGGCCTGGGAGAACAAAACGAAGCAGGACACAGGCTGATAGAATTTTGCCAAGACAATTCACTCTGCATAACAAACACTCTCTTCCAACAACCTAAGAGACGGCTTTATACATGGACTTCACCAGATGGACAACACCAAAATCAGATTGATTACATCCTTTGCAGCCAAAGGTGGCGGACATCTGTACAGTCGGTAAAAACAAGGCCTGGAGCTGACTGTAGTTCAGATCACGAACTTCTTCTTGCACAATTTAGGATCAGACTAAAGAGATTAGGGAAGACCCACAGATCAGCTAGATATGAGCTCACTAATATTCCTAAGGAATATGCAGTGGAGGTGAAGAATAGATTTAAGGGACTGGACTTAGTAGATAGGGTCCCGGAAGAACTCTGGACAGAAGTTGGCAGCATTGTTCAGGAGGCGGCAACAAAATACATCCCAAAGAAAGAGAAAACCAAGAAGGCAAAATGGCTGTCTGCTGAGACACTAGAAGTAGCCCAAGAAAGAAGGAAAGCAAAAGGCAACAGTGATAGGGGGAGATATGCCCAATTAAATGCAAAATTCCAGAGGTTAGCCAGAAGAGATAAGGAATTATTTTTAAACAAGCAATGCGCGGAAGTGGAAGAAGACAATAGAATAGGAAGGACAAGAGACCTCTTCCAGAAAATTAGAAACATTGGAGGTAAATTCCAGGCAAAAATGGGTATGATCAAAAACAAAGATGGCAAGGACCTAACAGAAGAAGAAGAGATCAAGAAAAGGTGGCAAGAATATACAGAAGACCTGTATAGGAAGGATAACAATATCGGGGATAGCTTTGACGGTGTGGTCGGTGAGCTAGAGCCAGACATCCTGAAGAGTGAGGTTGAGTGGGCCTTAAGAAGCATTGCTAATAACAAGGCAACAGGAGACGACGGCATCCCAGCTGAACTGTTCAAAATCTTGCAAGATGATGCTGTCAAGGTAATGCATGCTATATGCCAGCAAATTTGGAAAACACAAGAATGGCCATCAGACTGGAAAAAATCAACTTATATCCCCATACCAAAAAAGGGAAACACTAAAGAATGTTCAAACTATCGAACAGTGGCACTCATTTCACATGCCAGTAAGGTAATGCTCAAGATCCTGCAAGGTAGACTTCAGCAGTTCATGGAGCGAGAATTGCCAGATGTACAAGCTGGGTTTAGAAAAGGCAGAGGAACTAGAGACCAAATTGCCAATATCCGCTGGATAACGGAAAAAGCCAGGGAGTTTCAGAAAAACATCTATTTCTGTTTTATTGACTATTCTAAAGCCTTTGACTGTGTGGACCATAACAAATTGTGGCAAGTTCTTAGTGGTATGGGGATACCAAGTCATCTTGTATGCCTCCTGAAGAATCTGTATAACGACCAAGTAGCAACAGTAAGAACAGACCACGGAACAACAGACTGGTTTAAGATTGGGAAAGGAGTACGGCAGGGCTGTATACTCTCACCCTACCTATTCAACTTGTATGCAGAACACATCATGCGACAAGCTGGCCTTGAGGAATCCAAGGCTGGAGTTAAAATCTCTGGAAGAAACATTAACAATCTCAGATATGCAGATGATACCACCTTGATGGCTGAAAGTGAAGAGGAACTGAGGAGCCTTATGATGAAGGTGAAAGAAGAAAGTGCAAAAGCTGGTTTGCAGCTAAACCTCAAAAAAACCAAGATTATGGCAACCAGCTTGATTGATAACTGGCAAATAGAGGGAGAAAATGTAGAAGCAGTGAAAGACTTTGTATTCCTAGGTGCAAAGATTACTGCAGATGCTGACTGCAGTCAGGAAATCAGAAGACGCTTAATCCTTGGAAGAAGAGCAATGACAAATCTCGATAAAATAGTTAAGAGCAGAGACATCACACTGACAACAAAGGCCCGCATAGTTAAAGCAATGGTGTTCCCTGTAGTAACATAAGGAAGGCTGAGCGAAGGAAGATCGATGCTTTTGAACTGTGGTGTTGGAGGAAAATTCTGAGAGTGCCTTGGACTGCAAGAAGATCAAACCAGTCCATCCTCCAGGAAATAAAGCCAGACTGCTCACTTGAGGGAATGATATTAAAGGCAAAACTGAAATACTTTGGCCACATCATGAGAAGACAGGACACCCTGGAGAAGATGCTGATGCTAGGGAGAGTGGAAGGCAAAAGGAAGAGGGGCCGACCAAGGGCAAGATGGATGGATGATATTCTAGAGGTGACGGACTCGTCCCTGGGGGAGCTGGGGGTGTTGACGACCGACAGGAAGCTCTGGCGTGGGCTGGTCCATGAAGTCACGAAGAGTCGGAAGCGACTAAACGAATAAACAACAACAAACATTTTCCTACACATTGAATTGGCTGTTTTGAACTTTCAGTTTCCTGCTCCTACTTTCCCTGGGAAATTGTCTGCTTATCACTTTCACATGTAAACATATTCTGTAACTCCTTCATATCCTCAACTTTTGCTGGTTAATCTCCTAGGGGGCGCCATAATATATTGCTTGAGAGATGGAGGATCTTAAACAAACTTTCTCTGACTTCCACCGAGATTTCAAACAGATTCTTTCTGATTCTTACCAAGTTTTTATGCAAGGCATTCAGGACATTGTGGAAAATATGAGCTTTAATGGGGATGTCGTGGATGAAACTGAAGAATTTAATAACGAGAGAAATGTCTCTTCGATTTCTGTTGAAATGCTGGAGGAAGATTGGATAGTCAAGTTGAAGAAATTAAAGAGATCGAGTTGCAAGCCATAAGTGAAATTGATTTTCTGATGGAATGCCATGGAAAAGGGGGTATTATGTATGGGAGGTTTCCTGAAGAGAAGTCAGAGTTTTTGAGGGGGGCAGTTGGGCTGTTTGATCTCTATAAGAAAAAAGCTCTCTGCACATTGTGGGGACATGTAAGTGCTTTGGTCTATTTTGAAGTGGGATAAAGATTTAAGAATATCTATTTGGATTGCTTTCAGGGTTTGGATGATTTCATTTATCCTTAATGATTTGGATTAAGATTACTAAGGTATAAATATATGTGCATATGACGTATGTACGTATGTGTATATACTGTATGTATGTATGTGCGTGTATATATGTGTGTGTGTGTGTATATATATATATATACACACATACATACATACATACACACATACACACTATATGTGTGTGTGTGTATTGTTTTGTTTATTCATTCAGTCACTTCTGACTCTTTGTGACTTCATGGACCAGCCCACGCCAGAGCTTCCTGTCGGTCCTCAACACCCCCAGCTCCCCCAGGGATGAGTCCGTCACCTCTAGAATATCATCTATCCATCTTGCCATTGGTCAGCCCCTCTTCCTTTTGCCTTCCACTCTCCCTAGCATCAGCATCTTCTTTAGGGTGTCCTGTCTTCTCAGTATGTGGCCAAAGTATTTCAGTTTTGCCTTTAATATCATTCCCTCAAGTGAGCAGTCTGGCTTTATTTCCTGGAGGATGGACTGGTTTGATCTTCTTGCAGTCCAAGGCACTCTCAGAATTTTCCTCCAACACCACAGTTCCAAAGCATCGATCTTCCTTCTCTCAGCCTTCCTTATGGTCCAGCTCTCGCAGCCATATGTTACTACGGGGAACACCATTGCTTTAACTATGCGGGCCTTTGTTGTCAGTGTGATGTCTCTGCTCTTAACTATTTTATCGAGATTTGTCATTGCTCTTCTCCCAAGGATTAAACATCTTCTGATTTCCTGACTGCAGTCAGCATCTGCAGTAATCTTTGCACCTAGAAACACAAAGTCTTTCACTGCCTCTATGTTTTCTCCCCGTTTGCCAGTTATCAATCAAGCTGGTTGCCATAAACTTGGTTTTTTTGAGGTTTAGCTGCAAGCCAGCTTTTGCACTTTCTTCTTTCTCCTTCATCATAAGGCTCCTCAGTTCCTCTTCACTTCCAGCCATCAAAGTGGTATCATCTGAATATCTGAGATTGTTCATGTTTCTTCCAGCAATTTTAACTCCAGCCTTAGATTCCTCAAGCCCAGCATGTCGCATGATGTGTTCTGCATACAAGTTGAATAGGTAGGGTGAGAGTATACAACCCTGAGAATATAAATAAAATTTGGTTTTGGGTTTAACATGATTAAGATTATTAAAATTGTATTATCAAGTATAATGGTAGACCATTTATATGCTTTTTAGTTTGATCTTTATTATAGTAGACAGGAATGTGTAGAATAGTAGCAGGAAGGAAATAATTAAATAAATGTTATCCTTGAGGGGGTAGTTGATCAGGATACAAACACACACAGACATATACATTTCTTTTTTCCTTTTAATATAAGGCAATGGAGCAACTGTATTTAGTGATTTTTATAATGTGCCAATGGGATGATTTATAGATATAATGTGAGTTTGGTTTAATATAGAGTAAGGGACTGATTATGGAAAATTGTTTTATATGCTTGCTGTTAAAAGTCGGAAGTCACCTTTTAAAAAAAAAAATTCTCTTGTGTTTTCACACTTTTTTAGTTTTTTCTTTTTTCTTTTTCTTTGTAGTTTTTTGGTTTTCTGTAGCTTTTATCTATGTCTGATACTTAATAAAATTCTTATAAAAAAATAAATAAGTGGCAGCCACACAAGATGTCGGGCTGTTTTTGAAAAAGCCCTTGGAAATGGCAACTTTTCTGGATCATGATTGCTCAGGATATTCCATTTGAAGTGCCACTTTTAATCTTTAAAGCTCTAAATGTTTTGACATTGGATATTTTAAAGAACATTTGTTCCCACATCAGTCTTTCTACACATTCAAATGATTTTTGGAATCTGAGATTTGGGTTTCCCATCATCTGGGGTAGTCTCTGGATTATCCTTCCCTGAAGGGATATTTGCCTTGCCTGTTAATGATTCTTCCAGGATTCTGCTGTTTTATCCCTCTTTCTCTTCTTCTCCCTCTCCCTCTTTTAAAGTTTGTTACTACCTCTCCTGCAAAAACATGGGGCTTAAATGTGGAATAAAATAATTTAATAAACATATAATGGTAAAGAGAGAAACATTATATGTCAGGGATGCAAAGCAAATGCATTAGGTTAGCCTACATTAGATTAAAGCATTCACTCTATCCACATGACAAATAAATCAATATGGTTAGTCATTTCTACAAGCTCTGTTAACGTCCACTGAGATTTTCTTGCTTAGAAGAAATAGCTGCTGACAATTGAAAAACAGACAGCCCATCCAATTCATTTTCTACTTATTGTGGATATCAATTCTCTCCCTTAGGAGAAATGGGCAGCTGGCATTTCAATGCCTTTTCCAGCCATGTGACAACTCCGCAGTTATCACCTCATGACACTTTTGCTCGGAAGAGCTACAAGAACCCAGCCTTTCCAAAAGCTGATTGCATTTATGCCAGTGCCAGTGTACACAAGGGCTCCTGCAAAAGCCAAGAATTCTTTCTTCAGGGCAATTTCAGAAGCTGCTGTATGGCCATACATCACTCTTGTGCACACAGAGCTGTCCTTGACATTATAATAAAGGAAGGTCAAGAGTATCAAAACTAGCTTTTCTGCAGAGATGTAGACTGGAGTAACCGTGAATATTCTTCATTTCACTGGTGATGGGAACTTTCTGTCATATGTCCTGAGAACTTCCTCAAGCAGGAATCACTGCAAGCCTTGACTATGCTCCTGACCTACCCAGTAAAAAAGTAAATAAATAAATAGCTGGCCAGTGTGCTACAGGCATTTATTTAAAATCTACTTAAAGGTTTTGGGAGAATAGGGTTCCTTTTACCTGATGTCAAGGTAGAGAATGGAACCAGCTCCTCCTCCTTCTCCTCCTTCAGGTGGAACTTCAAATCAGGAAGCATTCTCTGTGGTCACAACCTCTCTTATTTGCGACTGTAGAGGAACCAAAGAGAGGGTTTTGATATTTGTCAGGTATGTTTTGCTTCTGTTACTTCAATTCTTGCCATGAAGGTCTCTGTAGGTAAGTTGCCAGTCTCTTAAATTGGACTCAGAAGTGGACTTATGTCAAGCTTACATCAAATATGCAGGAATGAAGGAATGATGGTTCAAGCCTGTGGAGATTCACAGAGAGAAAGCTGGACTAAAACCAAGCAAACCCTGCAGCAACTGATGGCTATTAGTAGTCTCTCCAAATCTCCTATTTGTTCCACAGTTATATATTAAGAAGGTATTTCTATCCTAAACGCAATTAATCTAGTGCAGTTCTGTTTGTCATGAGGCTAATGAGCAAGTTAATTCTGGAGAGTAACCATCCATATGGTATCTAGTAATCAAAACGATTCCAGCAAAGATCCTGATCTGATCTTTCTGGGGGAATGCAAACCAGGGTGGTCCACAGAACTTCAATTCAGAGAGCTTTTCTTTTATCAAGACGCAGCTTGAAGATTTCTGGTCTTCACAGTCCCATTATCACCTCCAGGCACCGGCTCAGCCCTCCACTGAAATGTAGAGCAATCATATGCAAAGGAGTCCTCTGAGATAATTAAACCTGATAGTGCAAGATTTGAGCACTTGAGCATCTATTCAGGAAGCATCAAATAATTTAAAAGATCTTTCACACTGGCCACATTCAATTGATTCTCCTAACGGTTTCCTTAATGGCATTCTGCTTAACTTTTTCATTTTGTGAATATGAAGATTATTTTTCCTGCAGTGCATGACTCAAGCAATATATTTGGGTCAGAAGAGTTTAATAAGTACAGTGAAATATTGGATGGAGGCTCCTACACTTAGCAAAGAAAAAAAACACACACAGCTGGAACTGGTGTTGTTGAGGGTTGGATTGGTTTTTTTTTGTAGCTGACTTAAACTATGAACAAACAGACCTGACTGAGCCATGTTTGCATCATAAAATCAGAGTGAGAAAGACCATTCAGCTGAATCTTCAACCACTACAGCAACCATAAGAATTTGTCACATGGCTTCTTTTTTTTTTCCTTCCATTCTTTTTTCTCCTCTGTCCGCTTTAGAATAATTAATGATCCAAGATGTAGAAACACATATTTTGGGCACTTGGTATCATTGTTTAAAATGAATCCTAAACTGAAACAGCTGCAGTCTCATAAGACAGAAATTCATCTTGTCACAAACGTGACCACGTACAACTGTAGAACAAGTAGCACATTGACCATTGAGTGTTTGTAATTTATAAAATGCCACAAGGCTTACTGTATATAGTCACGGATAAGCCGAGAATTTTAGGTGCCAAAATACACCCAAAAAATTGGGTTTGGCTTTTCCGTAAATGAGCCTATCCATGAGTATACGTGGTAATACTTTTTTACAGTACCTGTATATACTCCAGATAAGCCCATCCATGGATAAGCCGACCCTCCAATTTTTAACCAAAACACTGTGGAAAATGTGCCACCCACGGACAAGCCAATTATGAAAATTAAAACATATGAAAATTTTGAGAGTTGGCTTATCTGCGGGTGGTGCATTTTTCATGGTATTTTGGTTAAAAATTCAAGGGTCAGCTTATCCGTGGAGTATGTATGTATGGTTTTCGTTGTTTATTTGTTCAGTCGCTTCCAACTCTTCGTGACTTCATGGACCAGCCCACGCCAGAGCTTCCTGTCGGTCCTCAACACCCCCAGCTCCCCCAGGGACGAGTCCGTCACCTCTAGAATATCATCCATCCACCTTGCCCTTGGTCGGCCCCTCTTCCTTTTGCCCTCCACTCTCCCCAGCATCAGCATCCTCTCCAGGGTGTCCTGTCTTCTCATTATGTGGCCAAAGTACTTCAGTTTTGCCTTTAATATCATTCCCTCAAGTGAGCAGTCTGGCTTGATTTCCTGGAGTATGGACTGGTTTGATCTTCTGGCAGTCCAAGGCACTCTCAGAATTTTCCTCCAACACCACAGTTCCAAAGCATCGATCTTCCTTCTCTCAGCCTTCCTTATGGTCCAGCTCTGGCAGCCTGTATGTACGGTAGTTTAACAATAATTTTATTTATTTCTAATAACTAGAATACATGAATTTTCTTCATACTGTGGATTAAATGCAATTTGCATTGGGAAGGACTATACAAGAAAAAATAAGGGGTACTTGTATTTGATATTGTATGGAGGAAATAAGGTTTAGCATATTTGTTATAAAATATCTGCTATCTTATTATTTAGAGTAATAAGTCAGATGTTACAGACAATTAGTATTTTTGCATTATGAAAATTATTAAATCTATGAAAGAGCAATATTAATGTCAATTTAATGACAAATACGAGAATATAGTTTTAGGAAAATGCTAAACTCCTTTCATGATGCATCTTTATTTGTACTGGACTCCTGTGATCATACAGATGCTGGTTTTCAGTTCTGATTATCCCTGATCATCACCCTGCTAGTAGGGTTGAAGAAAAATACAGTCTGGTAACATCACAAGTTCTATTTATTTTTATTTATTATGCAATTTACTATATATCAAGTTGTTCCCCATACATTCCTCACTTCCTGTCATGATTTATGGGATGAGATCTTTCTCTTCTGGCTTGTTATCTTGAGTTATGTATGCCAGAAAGAAAATTTAAGATCTCCTTGATTACCATCCTCATCAAAGGAGTCCAAAAATATCTCACTGCACAAGAGATCAAAAAGGAGTGTTCTATTCACAAGTGTCTTGGGGGGGTGGGGAATGAGTGACTCTTACACATAGAAAGAATCCCCTAAAATCTTAAGCTGCTTTTCTGTATTATGTTTTATGGATGTATGGAAAAGATTGCAGCTTGTATATAGTATAGTATTGTTCAATGTGCTCTGGCAATTATGTGTGGAAAGGACCACCGGCAGACATTTTAAACATTCTGCCCACCAGTTTCCTCATTATTACTTTTTCGTTCAGAGTTTTTTGAACAACATTTGGCAATATATGTCTTCGTATGAGAAGGCAAGACCCTTCTAGCCAAGCTCAGCTCCAAGTAAATTCCTGGGTATGTTGATGAAGTTTTCTTGGGGTCAATATGGAAGTGGTTTGCCATTGCCTTCTTCCACATATTCCAGATTCCTGGGATTTTATTTATTTTATTTTACTTTATTTTTATCCTGCCTTTATTATTTTTATAAATAACCCAAGGCAGTGAGCATACCTAATGCTCCTTCCTCCTCCTATTTTCCCCACAACAACCACCCTGTGAGGTGAGTTGGGCTGAGAAGGAGTGACTGGCCCAAGGTCACCCAGCTGGCTTTCATGCCTAAGGCAGGACTAGAACTCACAGACTCCTGGTTAAGCCCAGCACCTTAACCACTAGACCAAACTTTGTGAAATTACAAGGCCGATTTCAACACAGCATTAATTTTAAATAATAACACAAAAAATTCCCCATTACATATGCTACAAATGCAGCCTGCTTTTTTTATATACTTAATACTAAGTGAGGAGATGGTTTTAGGCACAGTGGTTATGTTAGTCTAGAAAGTGCCAATGTATCCGTTACTATCTATATTTATAGCAAAATTAAGAGCTACTTAGCTCTGAGGTTTACTCTTCTGTAAGAATGCACACAGCACCATTTATATTAGTAACCGCAACCTGTAAAGAACATTCAGCTTGAAAAACAACCTATTAATTTGGCTAATATTAATTAACCTGGATCCTTAAAAGTAAAGAATTAGCTACCATTTCACTGGAATCACTGAAATCAGCCTTCTCTTTGTTATAAAATTACAGCTAAAATATACGAAACTTAAGCCTTGCTGATTCTGTTTTGTCTTGCAAAAGAACATAGGAAGGAAATGTTTATTTCTGGTGTTCTGCTGGCAGATGTGAACAGCGATGAATATTTCAATTTAAATTCAGACCGTCTCTATGCTGAAACAATTTTATGTCATACAGGTAGCATAAGAGAAAAACCAGTTGGGCTTGATTTGAGCCGCTTGTGTCAACAGCACTTAACATTTGTCTTCCTGCCACATTGTCAAGGCAGTCCTGCACCTTCTCTGTCGGCCCTTCCACACCCCCTCTGCCCAGTATTTGGACTCACCAGTTTGGCTGTCACAGATATTTGCTAAAACCAGGGTCTGCAGGAGTGATTTTGTTTTGCCATTTTCTTTCTTTGCCAAGGTGATTATATTATTCATTCCCTTTCTGACCCCGTGTAGTTATTTCAGAAGATCAGTCAGAAGATACATCAAGGCAAGGCAAAAGGAAAGCTTTTTCAGAACATCTTGCAGAGATGTGACCCAAATGCTAGTTACAGAAGATAAATAGCTTATTAGAGGTATAAACAGGGAATGGATCTGAAGGCAGCTTACTATCCAGTGATGGTTGGATGTTGCACTGAAACATGACCCGGGAGAGCACCTGGAAGATGAGAAGGTTCAGTCCAACTAACAAGGTGCTGCGTTAGAAAAGACATTTCTTTTTTAAAGAAAAAGAAACTTCCACTATTATTAGGTATAATAGTAGCAATAAAAATACAATAATACATAATAGGAATAGTAAGAATAAGCTATATATATATACCCCCCCAAAATCCATGAGTACATTAGTGATATCATCTCAAAGTACGCACTTTCAAAAACTTATTTTTGTTTAATTTCATATTTGTATTCCCCAGGGATTGCAGTAAATTTCAGAAAATGAGTGAAGCCATTGCAAATAGTAGGGGTTCGCCATGATCAGCAAGGAAATAACTTGAATCCTAGGAAACTGGGTGCCCAGGGTTGAAATTTGCAAGATGTAGGAAAAAGGCTTATAAAAACAAATAAGGGGAAATAAGGTAATTGATCACAAGATTAAGGGTTCATCAGATGAAGTGGCACCTGCAAGGAATTAGGAACTTTCTCAAGGACGGGGAGAAGTAACCCTGAAGAAGTGAGGGGATGAAAAAAAACTTAAAAGAATTTGGGAAATATATAACAGGTGTGGAATTCTGGGGTGTAAGGACACAGACCAGTGGCCTTTGTTTGACACAAACAGGTTTGATCCAGAGAGGCCAATTCTGGAAGAAATAGCTAGAAAAAGGAAGTGGTTAGCTTAGCAAGGCAACCTGAGAAGATATAAAGGAGGAAGAGATTTAAAGTAAATCCGAAGATTAGTTGAGGACAAGGGAGAAAGGAAGAAAAGGTTTAAAGTAAGAGAAAGATTACTTGCAAGTTAAAGGCAACTTAAGAAGACAAAAGGGAGGTAAAAGACAAAGCAATCCAGTTGGGAAAACCAGTGAGGGAAAGATAAAGGGAGAACACACCAGACTTTCCTACCTGGCTGGGTGTTCTGCTGGTGTGCGTACCTGCAGCTGGGGTTCAAGGAAGGCGGATCAGTGGACAAATTCCACTTCTGAAGGGAAGGAGCACCCAGTGCATCAGACTAAGAGTGTAAGGAGCACTCAGTAAGTGATGGTTGGAAGAGCAGATGAGGCCTGGCAAAGCCAAAGAGCTGACAAGGAGCTGAATGGATCTGGAAGAGTGGGCATGGAGCAGGTCTAAGAGAGTGCAAGTTGCTAGAAGTTAGACTTCTGTTTGTTTGTTTGTTTGTTTGCACGACAGCCGTAGTTCAACCACCTTGGTAAGGGAAAAGTTGCACTATCGTGTATGCGGTATGTATTGCATTCGCGTCTATATGATGAGAGGGGAAATGCATTGCCCCTCTGAGTAGCTGTTAGGATGGGTGAGGAAGACACCAAACAAGCCTGACCCGATGGTACTGAAAGAACTTTGAAACGTTAGCAAGACAGGACTTACCTATAAAGAAGCCAGGTTCATTCTTCTTCTACAAGACTTGCCCTGGTATAAGCTTCATAATGTTGTTTCTAATAGTGCTGCTATCATTACTTTCATAATTTGCCTGGAACAGATAATAAATAACTGGCTTGCATTTTCCTGGATTCCATTTAGCTCCTTTTTTTTTCACATTGCAATTTGCCAGGTCTACTCATATTATGTTGGCCATTTTCCAGTTGTGATTTTCATGTTGTTGTTCATTCGTTTAGTTGCTTCCGACTCTTCATGACTTCATGGACCAGCCCACGCCAGAGCTTCCTGTCGGTCCTCAACACCCCCAGCTCCCCCAGGGACGAGTCCGTCACCTCTAGAATATCATCCATCCACCTTGCCCTTGGTCGGCCCCTCTTCCTTTTGCCCTCCACTCTCCCTAGCATCAGCATCTTCTCCAGGGGGTCCTGTCTTCTCATTATGTGGCCAAAGTATTTCAGTTTTGCCTTTAGTATCATTTCCTCAAGTGAGCAGTCTGGCTTTATTTCCTGGAGGATGGACTGGTTTGATCTTCTGGCAGTCCAAGGCACTCTCAGAATTTTCCTCCAACACCACAGTTCCAAAGCATCGATCTTCCTTCTCTCAGCCTTCCTTATGGTCCAGCTCTCGCAGCCATATGTTACTACGGGGAACACCATTGCTTTAACAATGCGGACCTTTGTTGTCAGTGTGATGTCTCTGCTCTTAACTATTTTATCGAGATTTGTCATTGCTCTTCTCCCAAGGATTAAGCGTCTTCTGATTTCCTGACTGCAGTCAGCATCTGCAGTAATCTTCACACCTAGAAATACAAAGTCTTTCACTGCTTCTACATTTTCTCCCTCTATTTGCCAGTTATCAATCAAGCTGGTTGCCATAAAATTGATTTTTTTGAGGTTTAGCTGCAAGTCAGCTTTTGCACTTTCTTCTTTCACCTTCATCATAAGGCTCCTCAGTTCCTCTTCACATTTCAGCCATCAAAGTGGTATCCTCTGCATATCTGAGATGGTTAATGTTTCCTCCAGCGATTTTAACTCCAGCCTTGGATTCCTCAAGCCCAGCATGTCGCATGATGTGTTCTGCATAGAAGTTGAATAGGTAGGGTGAGAGTATACAGCCCTGCCGTACTCCTTTCCCAATCTTAAACCAGTCCGTTGTTCCGTGGTCTGTTCTTACTGTTGCTACTTGGTCATTATACAGATTCCTCAGGAGGCAGACAAGATGACTTGGTATCCCCGTACCACTAAGAACTTGCCACAATTTGTTACGGTTCACACAGTCAAAGGCTTTAGAATAGTCAATAAAACAGAAATAGATGTTTTTCTGAAACTCCCTGGCTTTTCCCATTATCCAGCGGATATTGGCAATTTGGTCTCTAGTTCCTCTGCCTTTTCTAAACCCAGCTTGTACATCTGGCAATTCTCGCTCCATGAATTGCTGAAGTCTACCTTGCAGGACCTTGAGCATTACCTTACTGGCATGTGAAATGAGTGCCACTGTTCGATAGTTTGAACATTCTTTAGTGTTTCCCTTTTTTGGTATGGGGATATAAGTTGATTTTTTCCAATCTGATGGCAGTTCCTGTGTTTTCCAAATTTGCTGGCATATAGCATGCATTACCTTGACAGCATCATCTTGCAAGATTTTGAACAGTTCAGCTGGGATGCCGTCGTCTCCTGCTGCCTTGTTATTAGCAATGCTTCTTAAGGCCCATTCAACCTCACTCTTTAGGATGTCTGGCTCTAGCTCACTGACCACACCGTCAAAGCTATCCCCAATATTGTTATCTTTCCTATACAGGTCTTCTGTATATTCTTGCCACCTTTTCTTGATCTCTTCTTCTTCTGTTAGGTCCTTGCCATCTTTGTTTTTGATCATACCCACTTTTGCCTGGAATTTACCTCCAATGGTTCTAATTTTCTGGAAGAGGTCTCTTGTCCTTCCTATTCTATTGTCTTCTTCCACTTCCACGCATTGCTTGTTTAAAAATAATTCCTTATTTCTTCTGGCTAGCCTCTGGAATTTTGCATTTAATTGGGCATTTCTCCCCCTATCACTGTTGCCTTTTGCTTTCCTTCTTTCTTGGGCTACTTCTAGTGTCCCAGCAGACAGCCATTTTGCCTTCTTGGTTTTCTCTTTCTTTGGGATGTATTTTGTTGCCGCCTCCTGAACAATGCTGCCAACTTCTGTCCAGAGTTCTTCCGGGACCCTATCTACTAAGTCCAGTCCCTTAAATCGATTCTTCACCTCCACTTCATATTCCTTAGGAATATTAGTGAGCTCATATCTAGCTGTGGGTCTGTGGGTCTTCCCTAATCTCTTTAGTCTGATCCTAAATTGTGCAAGAAGAAGTTCGTGATCTGAACTACAGTCAGCTCCAGGTCTTGTTTTTACTGACTGTATAGATGTCCACCACCTTTGGCTGCAAAGGATGTAGTCAATCTGATTTCGGTGTTGTCCATCTGGTGAAGTCCATGTATAAAGCCATCTATTTGATTGTTGGAAGAGAGTGTTTGTTATGCAGAGTGAGTTGTCTTGGCAAAATTCTATCAGCCTATATCCTGCTTTGTTTTGTTCTCCCAGGCCATGCTTACCTGTAATTCCAGGTGTCATTTGACTGCCCACCTTAGCATTCCAGTCTCCCGTGATGAAAATAACATCTCTTTTAGGCGTGTTGTCCAGTAGGTGCTGCAGATCCTCATAGAACTGCTCTACTTCAGCTTCTTCAGCATCTGTGGTTGGGGCGTATATTTGGATCACTGTGATGTTAGATGGCTTGCCCTGAATTCAAATTGAGATCATTCTATCGTTTTTTGGATTGTATCCGAGCACTGCTTTAGCCACTTGACTATTAATTATGAAGGCTACTCCATTTCTTCTGTGGTCCTCTTGTCCACAGTAGTAGATCTGCTGGTCATTTGATGTGAAGTGGCCCATTCCAGTCCATTTCAGTTCACTGACGCCCAGAATGTCTATCTTTAATCTTGACATCTCGCCAATAACCACATCCAATTTGCCCTGGCTCATAGATCTTACATTCCAGGTTCCATTGGTGTGTTGATCCTTAGAACATCGGATTTGCCGTTCACCACCAGCACCATCGGCCGCTAGCCGTCCTTTCGGCTTTGAGCTAGCTGCGTCATCACGTCTGGGGCTAGTTGAACTCATCCTCTGTTCCTCCCCAGTAGCATTTTGACCATCTTCCGACCTGGGGGTCTCATCTTCCAATGGTATAGTGACATATCTCTGGTGTTTTTCATAAAGAGACTATTATTGAGGACAGACATATTTCAGTTAGAAGACAATCAATTTCACATGAGAAAACTATTTTTGTTAGAAGGTCAGAATATTTACTTATTTGGTCTTGGGGGTGCCTATACTGGATCCCAACTACTTTTGCCAACTTCAGAGCCAAATATTGAAGCAGAAAATTTGTTTTTTTTCCTTTGTGTTTCTGGGTTAGCAGAAGTGAAGCCAATCACTTGTAACAGCCAGTAACATATAACAGTGATTTTGACAGACGTACAGTGCAAACAAAGGCAATGTGGAGATCCCCTTGATCTACATGTGTCTATGAAAAAGCGATGGAGGATACACACACATAGATATATGCACAATTATTTTCAGCTTGCAACTGACAGCAAATCAATTGCAATAAGCCTCTAATAACTATAATGAATTGTTTTGCTGGCACTTCTTGAATCAGTAGTTAAAGTGGCAATCAACTCTATGCTTTATTTTTGCCCAAGTGAGTACTTCTGTGCTATTCTCTTCACTAAGTATCTTCTTGATTTGCTATGAGAACAATCCTAAATGGGGCTCTGAATATGATATAAACTCACAGATCCTCCACTGTTTCCCAATCCTGCTGAACTGTGCTGATCCAGCAGTTAGAGAGCTGGTGGCAGGGTCTCCAGAGCTATTGCTGATTGTCTCTTTAGTTCTAAGGATAGTCAGCTTTATAAGCAAATAGTTCATTTTGTGGCCTGTTGCTGACAGAATACCACTGGTAGCAGATTTTCACCTGCAGGGCTTTCCATAATCATAATTGTGGTCTCCAAAGAGGACATGCTGTAACCCCATTCTAACCCCAATCAGCTAATGGATTCATGAGTCAGGATTGTTGTATATAATACTCGAATTTATGATTTAATAAAAGCACCACTTTCCAGAAGCTGACCTAACAATTTTAATGAATGTTAACAGGCAGTTAAGTGAAGTGTCCATCATGTCCCTTTTTTAAAAAAAAAAAAAAAGGGAAGGAAAAGTCTTAACTTTCATATTAAGTTAGAAAGTTACACTGCATGCACAAATGTCTGCAGAAACACAGAGAATATCTGAAGGGAGCTCATCATACTTTGGAAAACTGCACAGAAATCCTTTGAGATGTTGTAACAAATGCCACTATAACTAGACCTGCAGCAGGCACCCCTCTAGCCCAGGTATAAGACTAATGCTGACTGATTTCAGATCCATCTAAAAGGCATAGTGTTGACAGAAGGGGATAAAATGGTCCCCTTCCATTCCAAGCTTTTCTTTTCTTTTTTTGCCGGGGGGGACTGATTACTATTGGGAGTTCAGTATCTGGCAGACAACAGAAAGGCAATAGCATGACAAATGGCAGCCTCCAGCAATCTGCAGTTATCAACACTGGCATGGCTACTGTTATCAGTAACCTCCAGATGAGAAAGACAGTTTCCCTGAGTTTTCAGCCAGCCTCATTTCATTGGACAAGAGGAAAGACAAAAGCAGGCACAGTGAAAGCAGAGGCAAACTCCAGCAGCGTTTTCAGGGAGTCAGAAAAGCCAATTCAGAAAAATCTACTTCATTGTTAGGACATCACTAGCAGGGCTGTAGGAAAATAACTACAGCGTTAGAGCTCCAAAGGGTAGTTGCAGTGTACCAGGCAAACTGCAACTGTAACACCAGACTGCCTAGTCAGCATAGCAAACAATTATTCTTTTCAGGTTGAGATATATAAATACATCTGAAAGGAAATCTCATTGGATGCAGTGAGCCTGACATCTAAGAAATTATGTATAGGACTGCACTGATAGGCTTCTGAAGCACTCCTGGGCAATTAATTAATGTTCCAGGATCAACCCATTTTACTGATTCACCATGAGCACAGAAAGATTAGTCTCTTAATTAACTAATGCCAATTTCTCTTAATGAGGTAAGGAGATTTCAATTCTTGATTTATTATCATCATCATCTCTTTCTTCTCATTTTTATCACAATACAACATAATCCCACTAAAAATATGAAAAAAGTGTAAAACAATTAATTAATTGAAGCTTCCCATCTCTCCTGCAGGAAAAGATATTGGGGCAGATATTAAGACATCTTTCTTGGGAGACAATTACTAATCTTTCATCTTCCATCAATGCATATGAACCAAAGCTAAGGGTTCATGTAGCTGGTAACTTTTGCTTTTTGAATATAATATTTATTAAGAATTTTAATTACAATAGTAAAAACTAATACAAACTAAACTTAGAGAAAGAGAAGAAAATGGGGAAAAAATGTTACAACATTTTGTGTCATTTTTTAAGTCCCAGTTTTAACTGACATCAAGAATAGGCTTGTATTTTTTTTTCTTCTGCTTAGAATCTTTAGTTCCCTCTAGTGTCCAGTTCCTAAAATCATCACTTATCTTTGTTATGACTTAAAATAGCCAGAATAGCTAAAATAAGTCTGTTTCCCACAAGAAGCTGTTTATTTTTTATAATTAATTCTTGTAGTATAGTTAATTCTTATATTAAAAGTCATATTCCAAATTTATCTGGACACTTAGCCCATTTATAACTTTCTTAGATCAAAATCTTATTTAGCTTTTTGCTGTTTTATTTCAAATTCTTTAAGTTCTTAAGCTTATAATTAATTTTACTTTTGTTCAGAGTTGAAGATAAACTCACCCAATGAAGACTTTTCAAATTTGTCATTCTGATGGTCTCTGATAGCTTTAAGATGGTTAATAGGTAATTTCCTAAAGTGATTAGAAAGTGAGGTTTGTGGACGTAGTGTCCTTTATAAGGTGCCACTGCAATTATGAGCAAGATATTATGAGCTGATCCTGTCATTTCCCAGCACTCAGATCTATGGAAGATCACTGTCCTGTGGTCTCCCCATGAGGAACAGCCAACTGGAGCACATGTAGGCGATCTCCCGTCCTCTCCTTATCCAAAGAGGTTCTAAGGAACTGGTCTACTCAGCGGTTTGCCACAGTCATCAGCTCCAATTTCACAGAGCTGTCTTCAGTTCGCCATTCCTCCCCTGGAAGTCTAGCTGGTAACTATTGCTGAACAAGTCTTGTGTGACAACCTCATAACCAGATGCCAGTGAGAATGGTGCAAATGAAGTAGTTTTTACAATATCTCCGAAGTAAAGCCTTCCAATTTCACAATTTAATAGAATCCAAACACTTGAAACTAACCATAGGTTGCCTGATCTTTTTAAAAATTTAGTAGGGTAGGACCCTGTTAGTACTGAGATGAGAAACTACTGAAGGCTATAGCCTAGATGGGAAGGTCAACAAATATCCCCAAAGAAAGCAATGGAAACCACTTTTGTCAAAAAAAAAACTACGTGGACATATGCATAGACATCTGCAGGAGGGTCAATGGGGGCAAGGATGAAATGTGTATTATGACATTATAATACAAATACAAAAGGGTGGCATGTGAATTGTGGTGTCATGATACATGTAAAGGTATCTACAAAATCTGATTATTTCATCCGAAGGACAAAATGAGTATCACAACTGGAAATGCAAGCTCGCCCCTTTCATAGCACACAGCACAACATTCATTTCATCATTTGTCCCCTTCTGCAGACACCTCTGGACATAAGTTTCATAAATTTGGTCTCATCATGGTTAGGAATGGACTCCTATATGCTTATTGAGAGAACCACCAGAAGCTGAACTGGAGTTGAGAGATCTTTATCTAAACACTGGAAGAAAAAAAAATCCATCCACCATTAGAGTTTGTAATAATGTTCTGGAAAAATACATTCTCTTTAAATCAAAAGTAATGCAAGGATAGCTGGTCAATTAGCCTCTGTTGAGGGGGAAGTGACATTCATAACCCTTTGGATATAAAAATGAAATCAAATGGCTTTTGAAAATGACCTGGCTCGTCACCAAAACCTTCCAGGGTTCTGAGGTCACAAACCATAGCTTTTCTGATTCTCACTCTTTTACATCATCCACAAATTCATTCCTAATTGCTGAGAAGGACAAGGAACTGTCAGGACAATGGCACATAATCCTTCATTTTTTAGCTCATCAGGCAGAAATGTCAGCAAAGTCTGGTGCTGGGGGCAAAGCCTCCATTTGTGCCGAGTTCTTTTAACAAAATCAACAACAATCTGTTCCAAGTGCTCTCCAGTCTCGCCACATCTTCTATAATCCTGTTGTCATCAGTATTTAGTTGGTGGGAAATTAATTTATATAGCCCTCGGACCCCTTCTTTTCTCCATTCTCAGAACATAAAACTGACTTACATTTAACTGAACGAATGACTCAGATCTCAGTGGGTTTCGTACAACGTTTATTTTCAAAATAATCCTATTTGATTAAAAAGGGCATTCCTCTCACATATGCATATGATTGCAGCAAATTTGCTGGATTAACCTTTCAAACAAAACAAGTTTTAAGATAATTATCTGGGGGGAAGCAATTTGGAGGGGTAATTATAGAAGTAGGAAAAGATCTGTATGCAGTGCAGGTGATGCGCATGCACATAGGGAAGGTTTATCCATTACAGGGATCTTAGGTCTTAGATCTTTCCTGGTAGTTCAGACCAGGAAATCAACTCCACACAAAGGCAAAAACTACTTTTATGGAGACTGGTTATAATAACAGAATCTTCCAAGTCTGATTGTGCTGTATTTTGTGTTCTGCTGAAATAACACTCAAAAACTTTGGAGTGTTCTGGCCAAAAGAAGCACTGGGTATTGCTGCTTCCTTGTTCTCAGGGCCTTAACAGTAAGTGGGATGGTTGATCCATGCTGAGGTTGATTTCCCCAGTCTCAGTCCCAGAAATTTTGATGTGGGGATGATTTTTAAAACATTTTAATGGAAACAGTGAGAACACACTACTCTCATCAACATAAAATATGAAATGAACAGAAAGCAGTCTTTTCTGTTTCTGTAAACTCCACTGGGTCAATCAGCCAATAGATCTAGAGCAAAGAGAACCATTTTTAACATGCCTTTCAGTTAGCACATCTTCCTTATGAGCTTTCTCTATGTTTTGATTTAAAATTATATTATATTATAATTTCAAGGGATCTATCTATCATCTATCTATATCTATCTATCTATCTATCTATCTATCTATCTATCTATCGGAATTCCTGATCAATATTTCTGTGGACACTGACAGCAAGCTTTTTAAAAATCTCCCTGCCAGGTACAAGGCCAGAAAAAGGAACTACACTGCTCTTTACTGATATTTTTGATTCTCAACAGGGGTGGATGCTGGCTATAAAAAAGAAGGGCTGCTTGTGCTTTTTAATTGCATGAATGATGTTAACATTACAAGACACAAGAGCAGGATTAAGAGGATGCAAGAATATGCAGAATACATGTCCATAGCAAAGCTTAATAAACCAGCCAAACTAGCATTGTTTTACTAGTTTTTACATTTACACCCCAACACCATTAGCAGTGCTTGTTGCACTTATACACACACCCCTTTGCATTACCTACCTGCACAAAAAAGCACAGCACAGCACAATGTGCCTTTCTGTCATTTTTTTAAAACCACCTGGGGGCTTAGTTACCCACTGTAAGTGTGCCCTTATTCCCATAGAGCCAATTTCCCAAACTATCCATGTTCTCTGCACAAACCTGAGGCCGCTCATTCTCCTGTGCTGCACACTCCACCTCATGCCTATCTCTGCCCCCTTTGACACAGTCCTCCTGTACTGCCTGGTTTTTGCATGGGGAAGACCAGATAAAGTGTTATGGGGAGGAGGGGGGAGAATAAAAAAAACACAGAACGTCTAAATATGTTCCTAATCAAAGAGAAAGGACAGTAATAACATGCACAATGGATATATCCTTTACTTGATTTGTACGCCAAATACTTCACGTTTCTCTAGCTTCACAGGAGAAGTTCAAGAGGCCAAAATTCTTTACTTTGCTCCTTTTAAAGAACAGACACATCATAACAAGAGGACTTACTTTATTTCAACTGCAACAGAGGGAGGGTAAATCTACTTCCTGAGTGCCATGATTATGATATTTCTTGGGCCCTAATATGGGGTGATGCTTTAAAATGTTTTAATTGCCTACATGCGGTGGACATTTCCACCCTATGTATTTCAAATTCCTAAGGCCAAGAGAAACATTCATAGGTTCATTAAAAAAAAAAAAGCAAAATCACCATACACTTATTTTCCAAGACATTTTTTATCTCAGCAAATGAACTCCAATTAAGAAGTGCCCCACCACACAGCAAGTAAAAAATCCAGCTCCATAAAGCAATAGAAACTCAGGGTTGGTTACGAAAAGTGCTGTACTAAAGAACTATTATTGACAAGAAGGAAAATAGGACCTACTACTCCATTTAGGGCAAACCATCGATGCTTCTCAGTAGGAGACTGACTTTCAGCTACAGAAACACACAACAGGAACACTAAAATTATTGACTTCTGTCCTCACGATTATTGACTATGATCTAAAAGCTGTGAAACAGAATCTAATTATCTCCATAAGGGGCACCAGGATGAAAAAGGGTTAAATGTTATTATGGGGGGGGGGAGCAGAAATGGTGTCCTTGAGGTCAGATCTAGGGACCACAACCTTGACAGGGGATCCTTCGATGTAAATTACTGCACAGGGATCATCAATCATCCTATCTGAAAGTTGATCTGATTATCATTCTGTGAACAAGGAGAAAATAAAAGAACTTTGCCTGAATTTGGATGGAAGCAGTCTATTTTCCTGAGGATACAGAGATAAAAAATGTCAAAGGATCAGAGACCAGATCTAGCTATGTACTAAAACAGGTACATGCAATGTTTTAGTGGTCTTGGGTACTTTTTTTTTCTGCAGAGAACATAGTAGTGGTACTACTGAAATATCACAGGAAGAGTTGAGAATGATATTTTTGGCCTGCCTTTTCAGTGCAGGGTACACCAAGGAAGGCAGTGACTTAAAGTACTTTTTTTCACAAAAAGAAAAATGATGTCACTGAACTTCTCATTTAACCATAATGAAGTGTTGGTGACATAATCTGGAGGGCTCTATGAGCTTCCCCGCCCCAAATGATCTGGGGTCATCTGTATGCTGCTGACCCACAGATCACCTATTTTAAAATGAACACTCCGGCTCAGAGAAGGTGGATGGACTCAGTTACAGTGGTGACGAGTGCACCATTGGGAGACTTGAAAGAACAGGTTATGAGGTGGATTTCAGCGGTGCCGCTGGTTCTCAGGAAGGAGGGAGCTCATTCCAAGGAGGTGGAGGAGATAAGTGGAGGCCAGTCTGGGAGGCAATGGGGGGAAAACGAAAAGGTTCAGGATAGCACCACCCTAGAGTCTCCCAGGTTATTTCACTTAGGTTAGGTAGAGTAGCTTTAGTCTGGCAAGATTCTGGCTATACGGTGTGAGCAAATAAAGAACTGGAGTTTGAATGGACTCATTCTTCTTGGGCTGGGCCTGACAGGTTAGGGATAGATTGTCATGGAGAACATCTATCTATGTGGTCGCTAGGAGTCGAAAATGACTTGATGGCACATAATCAATCAATCAATCTGGCTCAGAGAAGAGCAGAAAGGAAGCAGAAAGTCTATAATGGGACTAACACTGTGGGAAAGCAACTCCATGCACTATTTCTATGGATGTAGCATTTCTCTAACCTGTATTTTGTGCTGTAGTCCATTTCTATTAAAACAACAATTGCTGCATACCCATTAGACAATATAGTACATACAGTACAATATAGTATAATTGTGTTTTTTTTTTGTAAGGAAAAAGAAAGCAAACAAAATGGGTGGGTTAAGCTGGGGGTGCAAAACATCACATTCTGTATCTCTTTCCACTCACCTAATAGTGGTCTGAAGATTTCCAGCCCAGATCAGAAAGCCCTAGTTTACAAACCTACATAGACAACTATCTTATGCATGATAATCTCAGATGGCTCACAACAATATTCCATAAAATCAAAATAATATGACCCATGAAACTCCATATCAATATCATATATTTTATCACAAAGCCATAACATCTCACTAATTTCTACATTTGCATTTGCTGGGCTGACTTTCATCCTAGCCCAATGCCTGAGTGAAGAGCCAGGTCTTTAATAGGGCGGAGGCCCTCCAAATCTCAGAGGGAGGTTATTTCAAAGGATCAGGGCAGCCACAGAGAAGACTTGTCTCCAAGGTCTCATCAAATTTAAGGGAAGTGACCTGGAGCATGCTCACCCTATCTGACCTGGTAAGATGGGCAGATACCCTCAGGGAGAGGCGATCCCACAAATAACCTGGCCCTGGGCCATGCACAGCTTTAAAGGTGATAACCAGCACCAGGAACTGCATGCAGAAAGCAACAGTAAGCTAGTGCAACACACACAGCAGCAGTGTAACAAGGGCAAAACATGAAGTGCCCCAAACTGCATGCTGCTGCGTGCTGGACCAGTTGTAACTGTAACTTCTGGTGGTCTTCAAGAGCAGCATGAACAGCATGTCACAGTAATCCAGCTGAGAAGTGACGCAGGCATGAATAACAGCGAGCAAGGCCGCCCAATCCAGGAAAGGGTGCGGTTGGTGCACAAGATGAATCTGTGCAAGGGCTCCTCTGGCCCTGGCTGCCACCTGCTCCTTGAAAAAGAACTGCAAGTTCAGAAAGATCCCCAAATTGCTCACCAACTGTGTCTGGGGGAATGCTACATCTTTTAGAGTCAAGGATGACAACCCACCCAGCCCTGGAGGGCCAAAATCCCAAAGCTGCTCTGCCTTGCCAGGGTTGAGTCTAAGCTGGTTCCTCCCTATCCTGGCCTTCATGGCCTCCAGGCACTGGATAAGCACCTGAATGGTATCACCTGCCTGGCATGGGATGGAGATGTATAACTGCGTATCACCCACATACTGATGTGCTGTCAAATAAGTTCACCCAGCAGCCTCACAGAGATGTTAAATGGGAGAGTGGAGAGACCAGAGCCCTAAGGACCCCCACATCAAAGGAGGCCTGGAGGTGGACTTCTCCCCCACTACCAACACTGATTAGAATTGGTTATCAAGGAAGAAGAACCACTGCAAAACAGTGACCCCCACTCCCAACCTCCAGAGCCAGTCCAGAAGGATACCATGGTTGACAATATCAAAAGCCACCAAGAGATCTAGGAGAACCAGAATGGAAAGACCACCCCCATCCTGAGCTCTCCAAGGTCATCCACAAGTGTGACCAATGTAGTTTCAGTATTGTATCCCAGCCTGAACCCTGAATGAAAAGGGTCCAGATAATCCCCTTCATCCAAGGCCCTCTGAAGCTGAGAGCCCACCACCCTCTCTACAACCCTCCCTAAAAAGGGAAGGTTGGAAACTGGGTGAATGTTGTCCAGCATGGTTCAGACATAAACAACCATGGTTCTTCGAGTAAGTCGTAATGGTGCAGTTCATACATAATCCTAAACTGTAAAGAGTAGATTTCTATATCAGCTAGGCCAAAAACAAATGTTATGGTTTAGCATTTTTATATCATGCCAATTTATAGATCATTCCAGCACCTGATCAGCTGTACCTGATCATATAGAATAGAGTACCTCTCAGTGGGTTCAAGTTACAAAAGGCAGATGGTTCTGTATGAAATGGTTGATCTTAACAAAAATACAATTTAGCGTTTAGCAAGATCAACCCTTTTTATATGACAATTCTGCTCATGCCTACCCTTCACCATACCCAGCATCTGCAACTGAATAGGAATAGATGGTAGTAATGCATTAAAATTAAAAATAAATAAATAAATATTCCTTTTTTTAAAACAAAAGAAAATCCTATTCCTACCAAATATTGTTTTCCTATACAACGAAACAGAAGTGGGCCTAAAGTATTTTATTGCACAACCCTCTATACATTTCCTTCTATAAACAAAATGATTTTGCTGACACCTTCTGGAAGAAAAGGGAACATTCAGTTGTTTGGAGGAGTTACAAAACAACCCTAATTGAAACTTCTTAACTTTACTTTTTTTTAGATTAAAAATTTCAGCATTAGAAGAGAACATTTTCTGTATAGTGAAAGGAAGACAAGGTATGAAACGCAAAGCTTCAATCCCATTTAGGTTTATCTTTTATATGTGGCCCTCTGCCCTTAATGAAACAAACTCTTCACTGTATGGAGCTTAGTTAGAGCTGAGTTAGATCTAGGGTTGCAGAAATACAGGTGGCCTCTAAACAGCTTGAGTGCCAGGACAGTGCAAATACAAGAACTGAATGAAAAGTAATGCCTCCACTTCCATAACTTTAACCTGAACAGGGATATTTTAATGAATGAAACAGGAAAATAATCCTTGAAATGAGCTCTGTTATTACCTTTATTTACTTTTCCACATAACTACCACCATTCACTACACACTTCTGCCAACAGTGAACAAGTTTTTTAAAGCTGTCACCAAAGAACTCCATACTTTGTCTCTTCAACCACATCCTGACAGTCCTTTTCACTCTTCATTCAAGTCAAACAAATGCCTGTAAAGGTATTGTTTCAATTTGGGGAAAAATGAAAGTCACGTGGCAGAAGTCTGGATTGTATGGTGGATGGGGTAAGTTGGTGAGATTCAGCTTTCCAGTTGCCTCTTTGGTAGCCTAGCATTGTCATGATGCAACAAAATTTCCCTCTTGGGCTCCCAAATTATGCTTAATCATTTTCAAAGTTTTCAGTGTTGCAATGAGTTCAAGGGAATCCATGTAAATACAAGTAAATGCAAGCTGAGCTCACACAACTGATGGAATAATCAATTCCCAGAAGAAAACAGCCCCTTGGAAGAAACCTTTGAGAATGCAAGAAAGTGGAAAATTTGTTAGAGTCTGCTATGTTTGAGCTCTTCCACAGAGACTTGGGAAATTCTGCAAAGGGTCACATTATTTCAACTTTATATCAAACGTAACTATGTGAGAATGTACTCCCTTAATGTACCCTGCAGCAAGAAGCATGTGTTGAGGGGGTTGGGGGCGGGAGTATTCAAATGAACACTCTGCCCCAAGCTTCTCAAAGTTTTAAAAAGTCCTGACTATACTGTATCAGCTCATTGAAAAAATGAAGGAACACATCACTCTGAGTCATGTGTCTGCATAGAGGGATGTAATATAAAGTCATGTTCAAATGAATAGGAAAAACAGGAAAAGAAAATGAAAAGCTATTTATGGCAGATGATGTTTTTACAACAAATTATTCTGTTCTCAAAATCTGAACATCACAGATTGGAACTATCCATATGTCTCTCCTCCTTCTTACTTGATCCTTCCTTACTTCCCAGTGTTTCTTTCTGCTCTCTGGTGTAGCCAAAAGCCATCCTGTTACTTACCTAACCTTTAAGAACCCATCCCTTCTCTCTCAAATTGGCAACATGGCCAAGTTAGTACTCAGCTATGATGATTGTCCACACATTCAAATAGGTAAGCATTATTCTGCCCCTAGTGCAAATAGACAGGTTGAGACTGAGATACACCGAAGATCACATGATGACTGCAGGTGAGATTTGAATGCAGACTTGCGGGTGAAACTGCTCAGTCTCTTCAGCTGCTATTTGCTCTGTAATGGGGCTTCCATTGAAGCCAACATTCCCCCTTCCCAGGGGCTAGACTATACAGATGATATAGAGTGTATTCCTCTGTTTCCACACCAGTGATTGGGGGCAGAGTTTCAGGGCTGGAGGATCAGCATTTCTGCCACAGCAGCTTTCTCCTTCTCCCCCAGTTCAGTTCAGTTGCATTTTGTTTAGTTCCCCATCAAGGGACTGGCTCTTGAACAGCTTTTCCATGGCTCTTCTTCATGCCTCACAAAACCTGTCCCTGAGCTGCTGCAGCTACTTCTTTTCACCTCCCATAACCTGTAGTTTCTTCCCTTTTTTCCTTTCTTCCCATTCTCCCCCTCTGGTAGCTCCAGCCTCCTCAGGCAGGCAGCTTTTTTCTCACAGCTGTTTGATGACCTACCAGATGTTTAATAGGCCTATCTCCTGGTAGGTCATCATATAAAAAAAAGAGAGAAATGTATTATTATTTTTAGCTGGGGGTTCTGAGATGCTGGTGTCAGATATCTCCTATAGCCAATACAAAATGGCAATAGTGTTGCAGGGCCCAGTGACTGGATGGCACAGGAGGGGACATGTCTACCCAACCAATAGGACCTGGGCAGTTCCCAGCCCCTAGCTACATCATCCCCAGGCTTCTTATCACCATGGTGCCCTGAATTGTCCACATGGGAGGTCTTGGGGTGGGATGAGAAAGCGCCATTTTTATACCAGAACACCTAAAGCTGACTTCAGTCTGCCTGAGAGGTAGGCTGGCAATGAGATGGAGGTGGCATCATGAGGGTGTGTCCTCTAAAAATGTTAGTGGGGCATCTTCGTTCTGTGGCAAGCAGGATGTGAGGACAAGCCCTAAGTATAAAAGAGCAATAGTAGAAGAATTTGTATTTTACTTACTGGACAGGTAAAAATTGCTTAGTAGTCCAATTTTCAGCCTAAAACTCTTTCCCAGTGTATTTTAAATTTGTATCTGCTGTTTAACTTCATGCTATGGATGCTAAGGGAGATGCGTCAGAACTTCCAGCACTATTTCTCTTAACTCAGTTGCTGTGGAACTGATTATATATCAGCCTTGCTGTCCCTTATCTTTTCCTTAGCCAAGGCAGGATGCTCAAAATATTCTCTCCTTATTTGACCCCCGAGTTGGAAGCCCAGCTTGTTCAGAATTCTAGAAGCGAAGTCACAAAATAAATTTGTTGGTCATTAGGTTGGTGAATCTGGCTTTAATACAACTGATATCCATTTTTTCCAGTTTATATACTACTTCTACAATTACTATCTCCAACAAAATTATTCATTGCCTTTTCTCGTATTCACAGTTCTCTATAGATCAAAACAGGCAGGAAGATCATCAACAACAATAATAACAAAACAGAAGTAATTATTTAACGCTGCAGTGCTAATTAATCATACTAATTGCAATATTTTTCTATCAAGGACTCATAACGGACCTTTGCTAAATTATTAATTTCAGAGGTTAATTTTATTCCAAGATATCTCTCTAGTTTTTTATGCATAAAACCAACTGAATCAATACATGTGAGTGATTAATTCTCTCTCCTCCTCCCTTTAGGTATGAAGAAGCAAGAACCATAGCCGGTTCACAAAGCAAATGTTCTGGGATGCCATGGAAATGCCTTCACAGTGTCCTGTGTTTAATGAAGTAGCTAATTCCTCACCCCTTCCAGCTGCCCATGTTATGATGGTGCTATATAAGGTCCATAGACATGACAGCATCTGGATAGCCTTGTCTGGGCTGGAAAGCTGAGGAGGGTTGGGCCGGGGTGGGAGAGATTTTTAGGACTGTAGGCTAGATTGGGAGTTTTAAAAACATTCTGAAAGAAGGCAGTAGCAAAACCACTTCCATATTGTTGCCACAAATACTACTTGACCAAAAAGAAACATTACATTTAGCACTGCAAGAAAGTTATAATAATAGTAAAAAATCTCCTTTGAATCAAGGCTAGTTCCTGGGGACTACATGGACAGGTCTACAGTCTTGATATTGCCTGGTGGTCTCCTATCCAAATACTAACCACCTCCCACCTTGCTTTGTTTTTTTTGAGATCAGCTAAGGTTGGCTATGTTTCAAGAAAGAGAAATAAATGAGAAATAGATTGGGGATGTGCAGCACTTTGGATCCAGACTCAAAAAGGTGCTTTGGAGTAGCATGGGTGCATGTGCCACATCTGTCCTGGCAATATCCATCACCCCCTCTTTAAAGTAGTTGAGACCTTTCCTGGGCTTATATGGTAGCCATGCACACTCAGAAAAATACACAGACTTAAATAGGTGCTGACTGGGCACCCACACCTATGCGGAAGCACCTTTTTGGTTTGGATCTGAAATGCTACGTCTTCCAAGCTGCCATTTTATTTGCTGTAGTGATAGGATTCCTCTTTCTTCATTTCTGAGGGACCAGTGGCTGTAGAAGAGAATAAGTGAACTTCATCTCAATGCTGGGTTGCTCTAGGGTCAATAGTAACATCTCTCATGCTACCAAAAAGTGTAATGGTTGCCTATTCTAAAACACTATCAGACTCACGAGCAGGAATTCAAAGATATCTGATTTATTAAAGAATAGTGTGCAGGATCACAAAGAAAGCTGAGAATGATAAAAGCACACCAAGTACAAACTAAAAACCCTTGGTGCAAATGAAATCCCTCCCCCTGTAGAATCTTCTCAAGTTCACAATCCCAGGTGCTCGTAATGGTTTCTAATGGTCTGCGGGAAAAGGCCTTGAACAGAGAACATAACCCAAACACATTCCATTGTACTGATTTCACATACAGAGCTTGGTACAAGGTCTCACAGCAGCTCCCTCCCAAACAGAAATGCGCGTCAGCGCCATGGCATGTGAAACGTTACGATGTATACTGTACATTGAAACAGTGAACATGACAAAAAGACTGAACAAAGTGAAAGAACTGGATGCTACTCCAGAATTATTTAATTTGAAATACAGCTTTTTCGGACTCTTCTTCATGAAATACAGCCTTTTCTTCCAGGAGTGAACCTGGATATGTGCCAACAGACTAGCCAGAGAGGTGCTGAGAAAGAAAAAGCAGTTTTTCATTTTAAAATGGAATATGTTAGGGGAGAAACAAGCCAGTATCTCTAAAAGAAGTGAGTGATACTGAGTGTCAGGTTAGAAAAGAAATTGGTGGTAGGGGAGAAGATCGGTTTGGAAAGCCTGTTTTTCAGTATAGTGAAATTAATTAAATAACCACCTATAAGATAAAGCAGGAGAACGGATAACAATCAGCTCATTCCCTATTTATTAAATGCTCAGCCAATTTTAATCTGGTGGCTATGACTACTCATAGTGAAAGCAAACAGGTATTTCTCAGATCAGGGGCATCCCGGAGGGGTCAAAAAAGTCAAATGGAGGCCACATTCACATGATGGAAACCAAGCCCCGCCCACAGTCAAAGAAACATGCATAAAAACTCAGGTGGAGCTTCAATTGTGCAGCTGCCATTTTGGCTTTTTTGAACCTCACCCCATGGACACCCTATCTTATTGTTCTTATATTGTGGAGCCTCCAGAGAAAAACTGCTTTGAAGCCAGGAGTGGTTTGACTGCAATAATACAGAAGAGAATAAAATGAAGAGGATGAATGACACTTGAACTTTTCTTCATTTAGAAAATGAACCATGAGGCTTCCCACTCCATGAGGGTTCTCTAAGAATACCTTTTCCTCTCCTCACACAATCTGATGGCGTGGGTAGGAGCTGCAGCGCACGGGTTTTGAAGAAAAGTGTGCTGAACTGACTGACTTGTTAATATGTTTTCTACTACAAATGAAGGTTACTATGGTAACTAATCATTTTGGCCAGGTGAAGAGGTTGAATTTAATTGTCCCCTTTTCACGTGTTAATGGTTGCATTGCCTAAGGGAGGAACTTGCCTGAACTTGTTTTAGTTTCAGTTTCCTTTCTGTGTAGGCTTGCAGAGAATATGCAGCTGAGAGAAATCTCTCCTCTCAGCAAACAGCCTTTAAATATGTTTGTTTTCTGTAAATAAAATTATTTTTATAGAAATGCCTGGTGTGTGACTTTTCTGATCTCTCCTGGGCCAAATGCTTTCTAGCACTCTGCTAACATGACTGACTGAATCTTTGCTGGCTGATTCCAGCACTGCATTCATTAAGAGTCTCTTCAGCAATGGATTGTGGCAGTAGAGCTGACAAGCTGACAGGGTGTTAATTTTAATGGGAACCATTTCTATTTCCCCATGAAGATCATTTTGAAAGGGGTTGAAAGGGTTTATTCTCCTGCTTGTAGCTATTTTTCAAGCAGCTCTTAAATGTTAAGAAACAAATGTGTTCTATAAATCATTTATAAGGAAAGATTACCAATTAATCTTCAGAGTTCTAGGGAACAGACCTGGATACGCTTAAGGCCACTTTTTAAAAATAAATAATAATTAAACAAAATCTCAAAACAGGTGGTAGTGTATGGCATAATTTTAATGTTGAGAGTTTCTTCTGACTCCTCATTTTTCTTATAAGACAATAATTTATCATCATTTAAGAGGCAGGAAGCCCAGGTTGCAAACATACAAAATTGTGATTAATTTAAAGTTGCATTGAATATTTTAAATTTCTGCATAGGCTTTGTGGGATGGAGAATTGTGTGCATGTGAGGACGATCATGCATAAAAATCTGTGGGAGAGGAGAGCTGGCCTACAAGTTCCAAATTTTTCTATGATAATCATAAAGTATGAAGGCTTAGCAGTTGTTTAGTGACATAAACAAAAGCAGTGGCACAGGGGTGTCCATGGTAAGGAAGTCAAAAAAGTCAAGATGGCAGCTGTAACTATGTGACTTTTTTATATGTGTCATGCATGCAACACAAGTAAAAAACAGGCAGGGCTTCAGTTACACGGGTGCAGATGCCATCTGACTTTCTTGACCACCCTTGCAGATGCCCCTGCAGGGTCAGGCAAATATAATCTGTTAAAAACAATCTGCTTCCTACAGAGCTAGTTGGGCCACTGATCACCCCTACACTTCACTTACCTTGTTTTTCCAGCCAAAATTGTGGTGCCCAAATGTCACCCCCATCATTCCTAATTCTCTTTGAAGCAGCATTATACTGAGTGAGATAATCGGTCCATCTAACCAAGTCTGTTTCTATCCCTGCAGCCTCAGTGTCTGTTATTAGACTGACCACCATACTTAAACCATGAGTATGGCTACGACACTTTGCTGGTGAGGTAGTACAGAGAGCAAGGATGAGGGAGAAAGATCTGCATCCTTTAAAGGAAGACACCCTCATACAGGAAGAAGCCATCCTGCATCTGAATGGCCCTTGTGTTCAGGCAGATAATGATGGAGGGCTGCCCTCTGTGGGGAGCCCTTCCTAAACTCATTTCCTTCCTGAGTTCAGAAACCACTTATTGTATTTGCTCCTTTGGTGCCAGTGACAAAGCTTCAGTGAGAAGAATCCAGCCTCTATTTAAACTAAAAATAAAACAAAAGGTAAGAAATATGATTCAATTCTCTTTTAGCTTGCACCTTTCTGTTCTTTTATGTTGCTTATTTTTCATGTTATATCAGTGAAGATAACCTGCAGCAGTAACTGGTTATCTATCTCTAACAGCTAAAACTTGATTTCGTGTCATGGCATCTTCTTGAACAGATGAACCCACAAAACTGGATCACTTTTTTTCTACTTTAAATACTGTTGCTCTTGACGGACCACTATGCATGGTTGGAACTCTTGAAAAGCAAGATGGCCCTGGAGAGCCAGTGAAATATACTGGCCAAAGCAGCCTCTGGGGAGAATTCCCAGCCAGCATGCTATCTCCATGCATCCAGAAGGTGTCAGGTTGGAGAAGGCTAGATTGACTGTAGGCAAGGATGGGAGAGATTAGAGTTGGGATCCCATTCGTCCATGAGGTCATCCAATAATCCATTCTACCTCACAAAACTAATGCAAATACATTACTTTGCCTAGCTTCTTTTGCTGCCCTCCCTTCATCACTCCAACTCTGTTTTCCCCTCTTCCAGCATCCTTTTGTCCCTCTGGTCTCCCTACATCAATGTCCCACTGGGAAGACCAAGGGAAGGTGAGCAATGCATGTACACTATCATTTTAAAAGTCATGAAACTCCCTCCAAACTCCCATGAAGAATGGAAACTCATAGCCCTACTTGCATCCTATTGGTTGTCCTGCCCTCTTGTAGCCCTTGCTTGTGGCTTTTGGCCATCAGTAGGTTGCTCAACCCTGCCTTAGATAGGCAAATGGAAGCATCTGGCCCCTCAAAATCACTGAAGCTCTCCTGCTTATCCCCCTTCATTCAGCATCTCTTTGCATGTCAGTTGAATGTCTAAATGGGCAACTGACAGGAATGGCATCCCAGTCCTAAATATATTACAAAATGAAGTTTGGTTTACCCTCACATTAACTATTTAAAAATTAGCAGGTTGGGTGGGTTATATTGCATGGGGCCAGGCTACCTGAGGGACCATCTCATCCCCACAACATCGACCCGCCCCACCCGGTCAGGCAGAGAGGGCATGCTACGGACCCTGTCGATAAGAGAATTCCATCTGGTGGGGTCCAGGAAGCAGGCCTTCTCTGCAGTTGCCCCCACCCTTTGGAACATCTTGCCCCCAGAGGTGAGGCAGGCACCTTCACTTCCGACCTTCAGGAGGGCCCTGAAAACCTGGTTCTGCCGTCTCACGTGGGGTGGGAAGGTGGGCAACCATCCATGGGGTTGTCTCACGCCTTAGAGCCCCTCTCACCTGATCAGAATTTTTAACCTCTTGGATTTTATACTTATTTATATTGCATTTTATATTTGTAAATTGTTTTTATAAGATCTTAATTGTTTATTATTATAGTCTTAATTTTATTGTAAATCACCCAGAGTCGCTCTTTTGGGGGAGACGGGCAGTAGCAAAATTTGAATAACAAATAAATAAATAAATATTCCAAAAGATAGGAAAGTGACTAAGGCTTTGAGAGCAAACTTGACTAACCTCAAGGGACTTAACTTCCAAACAGATGTGCAGAGGACTGTGCTGAGTAATCAGGCAATGCAGGGACATGGGTGATCCAACTTTATATTCGATGCTAATCATTTTAATAAATACTGCTTCATACTAAGGCAAGGATTAAGAATTGTGGCCCTTTGGGGAATTATTTCTTGTTTTATCCTGACTGATAGATGCACTTCCAGCACTATCTATATGTGCTTAAAAAAGTTTTATACGTTCTACTGCAAGATTCTTAGGGACAATTTAGATGATAACACTGAATGCAGTAATAGGGTGCTGCTGTACTTTGTGTGAAAGCTATAAGCCCTTGATGGATCACTCGAGGCTTCTTCAGAAGAAACAGTGTGTCAAAATCCTTATTCTCCTCTACTTTGCACTGGTAAGACCAGTGGTGCACCTTGTATATTTGACACCTGGAATGGATAATTTTTAACATCTCCCTCCTTCACTGCTGACAGCCAGTTTGGTAAAGCAGTTAAGGTGTTAGACTAGAAACCAGCAGACTGTGAGTTCTAGTCCTGCCTTAGCCACAAGCCCACCTGGGTGATCCTGGGCCAGTCACTTCTCTTGACCCTAAGGAGGAGGAACCGGCAAGCCACTTCCAAAAAATCCTGCCAATAAAACTACAGGGGACAGTTAAGACTATCTTGCAGACACAATTTTTTTCCTCCATTGCTGCTGCGCTGCCACCGTCAAACATCTGTTTGGTGCATGAGCAACAATGATCCAGCTCCACCCCTGCCACTAGCCTCCCCGTGTCTTTGGCAGCAACCCCAATTGTCTGCACCCTGGGTGGACCACCCTCCCTTCCTGCACCACTGAGTGAGACCACACCTGGAATATTGTCTACAATCCTGGCACCAATTTCCAAAACAAGTCCAGGGGAGGGTGACAAAAATTATATAGGGCCTTGAGGACATGCTTTATGAAGAAGGCTGAATGAACTTGGAATGTTAGTCTGGAGAAAAGATATCCAGGGGAGAGATGATAGCTATTTTCAGCTACAGGAACTACCTCCCATTGCCACAGAAGCCAGGACCAGAAATATTAGGTACAAGTTGCAGCTACCTAGATTTTGTTTAAATACAAGGGAAAAAATGTGATGGTAAAAACTGTATAACAGTGGAACATTCTACCTAGTGTGGGTTCTCCATTTCTGGAAGATTTTAAGAAGAGGCTGGTCAGCCACCTCTCAAGGATAGTTTAGCTGGTTTTCTTGCCTACTGCAGAGGGTTGGATTAGATGAATTTTGTGGTCTCTTCCAACTTCACAGTTCTATTATTTTATGAATGATAAAGCTAATGCACATCCAGCATACAGGAGAGTAACTATGCTGCTTTTGATGAGTTGATCATCCACATTGTACTACAGCTACTCCAACACCCATTTAAAACATAAGATCACCTGGCACGTCTATCTTATGTAGAGCGTCACTTCTTAAGAAAAAGAAGAACGCGTGCATAAAAGACACAGAACTCAAAGCCAGAAATGCCAGTGCGTCAGTGGCTTATTTAGCACTTCATCTCAGCTGAATGCTTGCATTGACTCCATTGAAAAGCAAAGCATTTATGGTAACATCAGATGATGAAAGGTTTATGGATGTTTGATCTACAACACATCACTGACGATGCAAGCTGTAGTCATCAGAAGATGAGTGGGTGAGTCAGCCATCAAAGACAGGACAGAAAAAGAAGAGGGGATAATATGAGGAGGGAATGTGTTGCAGAAGGACAGAGAGGGAGAGTTCTGTAATTTAAAAAGAAATCTTTGTTTCTTAATAGCATGATGCTGTGTGTGGATATAGAAAATTATCTGTTGTATGGTAGAAAAGTCCTCCCTATCACTCAGCAGTGGGGTGCTGACTCCTTGGAGAGAGAGCCACCCTAATGCAGTTGGTGAAAGCTAGTGTGGTAAAAGCTACTAAATGAACACTATGACAGGTGATCATCTAAAACAGTGTTTCTCGGCAGCAGCAACTTTAAGATGTGTGAACGTGAACTCCCAGAACTGGATTCCAACTCCAGTTCTGGGAGTTCAAATCCACACATCTTAAAGTTGCTAAGGTTGAGAAACACTGACCTAAAGGAAGAGGGTAAAACAATGCAGGCAGTGGGCTCCTTATGACTCTCCAGGACCTCTTTAGGGTCCTCAAAGTCATAGCATCTGCAGAATTCCCCAAATGGGTAGGCCTGAGACTGGTATTTAGTTTTTAGACATTTCTGGAGTTGGGAGGAGTCTTAAATTTGAATAGACCAGCCTTTCTCAATCATTTTACTCTGGGGGAACTCTTGAAATAATGTTCAGGTCTCAGGGAACCCCCGCCTAAAAATAGCAGAAAGTATGAAAACTCTACAATACAGTTCTTTTCTAACCTACACAATCCACATTTTACAATGTTTACAAAAACAGCAAAGGTGAGTTGCAGCACATAAGCATTCCCCCCACTGTGAATGCTAGCACTGGATGGCATGCAAAGTTAAAAAACAAAAAGTTTTCTTTTTCAATCATGATCTGTCATAGAACCCTAGTTGAGAAAGGCTGGAATTGATTCTGAATATGGAGTTCATTTACACAAAGGTCAAATATTGTTGTTGAAATAAAAAAGCATCAGCATCCAGGAAAATAAGAATACTTATAGCTGCTGAGCAGCCTAATCAAGGTGAAAGGAGAAATCTAAACTAAGAGGGAGGAGGGCAAGAGCAATAATCTTGGAGACATGGCCAGGGGGGAATCAATAGTTTGTTCTCCAGGCACTGATCATGACATTTCAGTGATCAATCAAACTCCTTGCCATGTAAAAGACTATAGCCTGAACTAAGACTACTAAATGGCTTTAACAAGGATTACCTTCTGTGTCCATATTTAACCACACAGCTTGGGTGGTACCACTGTCTAGTCCTCCTAATGTTCTTGGATATAACTCCCATCATTTTGTGCCATACTGATGGAGGTTGATGGGAGCTGGAATTCATCAACATCTGAAGGGCGGTATGTTTTGCTAAATGAAGAGAATGATATAAATGGGGCATTTCTGGATATTACACAACAGTGCTAACCTTTTGCATGCCTTGCATTTTCCATTTCCCTGTAATACTCAAAGATACTCAGTGCCATATTGTGCAGGAGCAATTTGTGAAGCATAGTTTTAATTTAGTTTTCCAGGTCTTCTACTAGTTGAACTAGGCAGACATGAGCTCACATTCTAGTCATGCATTATGTTGTGTATATTTTTGTTCCACAGCTACAAACAGCTAATAATCTCCATGATCAAAGGACCAATCATGTTGTTCTTAAACACAACCCAAGCTTGGATCTGCATGCTCTGTTCCTGCAAGCCTCTTGATTCCTGGGGTTGGGCAGCAAACTGCAATTTGATGGCACTCAAGGAGATGCCTTTCCTGAACTCGAGCATCAAAATTCTTCATCTACAAAACAACAATTTGACCACTGTTCCTCTTGGTGCTCTGGACATCTTGACCAACTTGGAGGAAATTAATTTTTCCAACAACCCTTGGCACTGTGACTGCTCTATTTTATATCTGAAGGAGTGGCTGGAAGATTTCAACAAAAGTTCTCTTGAAACGGCTACCTGTGCAACTCCAGCTTCCCTAAGTAAGAAAGCCTTAAGCCATCTGAAAGGGAATGAACTGGAAGGATGTAGGAAACCCCTCCCAATCAACTGCCGTGATTTTTTTTGGAGGGACTGTGGTCTGATTTTTTTGGCAATCATTGTCTTAATTTTAGCAGCATGCATTTTGCAATGTTCAAAACAGTTAGTTTTCCAAGCCACCAGAAAGCAGCATTCTTCTGAAGTCCCACTGCTACAGTTCCATGACCTGGAAAATCAGAAGTCCAAATGAAATGCTGCAGTGGGCACTAAGTCACCATAAGAATAAAACCACCCATTTAAAGGTCATATTTCTGCAAACTGAAAGTATTTATAATCACAACTAAATGCCTCTTTTGATGAAGACATCACTCTCTCACACACACAAATACACATATGTGTATGTCAATAGTCACTATCATTGGAATTAAACCAATAATTCTGACAGCTGTGTAAATTGTTTTGCTATGTAAATCTTTTTGTTGTGTAATTGCACTATACTTATTAATACTTCAGTATGAACAATTGAAATACGTTTCCAGGCATTGCAGCTTCTGTTGCTACGGCACTCAGCCATATAATCATTCACAAAGAGAATAAATAATCCTGATCTCATGCAAACTTTGTTCAATGTGGTAGCAATTTACGTATAAAAAAGTGGAATTACTCACATATTCACTGAATACCAAGACAGAGAATTCAGAGCTTTCAACTTTTACAATCCCATCTGAAATACAATCTGGATTAGAAATTTATATTGTATAAATTATGGCTTTGCTAATAAAATGTTTCATGGCAAAAATGAATTGGAAAATAGTCTATTTTTTGTAGCATTACAATCCCTATCCATTTAGAAATTGGAAGTACCAATCCATTTACTGAACGGATTATTAGTTTTTTAAAAGTATGGACACTTAACTACTCAACAAATTGATGAATGAGTTTGCTGGCTGTGTCACAAATACATTCATATTTCCTTCACAGGATTCTGCTAGGGCCTTTTGTTAAGCTCTGTTTCAGATGCTGCTTTCACTGTGAGATTGCACTGCCATATTCCAGGAAGTATATGCGGATTATGCAATGGTTTTCCATTTGTGATCTTTCTGTATTTTCCCATCGCTTATTCTGTCTTCTTGCTTGCTATAAAAACAGTGAGGAGGAAAAAAATGGACAGATCACACATTCTTTTATTGCTAGTGAATACTGAGAGCTGTCCAGAATATGAAAGTACCCAAGGACTTCATTTTGCTAGTAACAACTTTGGCCTTGAATTTATAGGCTGAGAGTGCTAGTACGTATCTGGTGTGATAATCATTTCAGAATAATGCACCATCACGCTTCTTATTATTTAACGAGCTATATGTCATTGAAAATTGTATTGGATTTGTTGATTTAAATGAAGCAAGTTGGTTATTCACTCTACCAATTCTATCAGAGCTCCACATCTCTTTCAATCTCCAGTTTTCTATTTTATTCCACAAATATTCTTCAAATTATTGAAGCGTTCTCAGTTATGCTCAGAAGACTGTCCTAGTGATCTGTATGTGGATGGCATCATGTCTGAATTTAAGGGTTTTCCATCAAATATCAACTCTTCATGCTAGAGAGACCATGCTAGAAAGTAAGAAATTTGCATGAAATGACAATTAACCAACATTGGATCAAAATTTAGTCATTGCAGCACATTACAATCATGTAATTTAAGTTAAATTGACCACAGATTTAAATGAAACTGCTCTAAGCATGGCAAACTCTAGATTTATCCCAAATTATCATAAAGCATCAAAGGTGCAAGAAAGAAAGAAGCAGCTAGAAAAACTAGAAAAAGAAACAGCAACATAAGAAAAAGAATTGACTCCCAACCTTCTTTGTTATAGATATAGGTATATAGTTACATCAAGCTCTTACTCTAAATTTACCAAATATTTTCCATTATTTCTACTGTCCATTGTTTATCTAATCATCAAACCCAAGTATCACAATTTCATTTTTTTCAGTTTCATGCAAAAAGTCCAGAAGAGGCTTCCAGGTAGCAATAAAATTTGACAATGTCTTTTGCCTAATCAAGGCTCTCAGTTTTGCCATCTCTGCTAACTCCATCAACTTCACCATCCATTCTTCCATAGTAGTTCATGTCGCCTCTTTCCACATCTGTACATATAGAAGCCTTGCTGCTGTTATTATATATAGAAATAAAGTACCATGAGCTCTTTCTAATTGCTTATCCATCAGTCCCAAAAGAAAAGTCTCCGGTTTCAGTTGTATATTGGTCTTTAAAATTTTCTGGATTAAAATGCGTATTTGATCCCAAAATCTTTTAACTTTCTTACAAGTCCAACAAAGATGGTAATAAATCCGCTCTTGTTTTGCACATTTCCAACATACAGTACTGTGCAAGTTTTAGGCAGGTATGAAAAAATGCTGTAAAGTAAGAATGCTTTCAAAAATATATATTGGAATTGTTTCTGTTCATCGATTTACAAAATGCAAAGTGAGTGAACAGAAGAGAATTTAAATCAAATCAATATTTGGTGTGACTACCATTTGCCTTCAAAACAGCATCAATTTTTACACTTGCACACTTTGTACACTTGCACAAAGTCAGGGATCTTGTAGGATTAGAGTCAGGTACATGAATAACAAATTATACCAAGCAGGCGCTAATGATCATCCATTTCATATGTAGGTTGAAACATAGTCATTAATTGAAACAGAAACAGCTGTGTAGGAGGCTTAAAACTGGGTGAGGAACAGCCAAACTCTTCTACTAAGGTGAGGTTGTGGAAGAGAGTTTCATGTCACAGGTCATGGCAAGACTGAGCACAGCAACAAGACACAAGGTAGTTATACTGCATCAGCAAGGTCTCTCCCAGGCAAAAATTTCAAAGCAGACTGGGGTTTCCAGATGTGCTGTTCAAGCTCTTTTGAAGAAGCACAAAGAAACGGGCAACGTTGAAGACTGTAGATGCAGTGGTTGGCCAAGGAAACTTAATGCAGCAAATGACACATAATGCTTACTTTCCTTCGATGCTGGAAGATGTCCAGCAGTGCCATCAGCACAGAACTGGCTGAAACCAGTGGGACCCAGGTACACCCATCTACTGTCCGGAGAAGTCTGGCCAGAAGTGGTCTTCATGGAAGAATTGCAGCCAAAAAGCCATACCTCTGACGTGGAAACAAGGCTAAGCGACTCAACTATGCATGAAAACATAGGAACTGGGGTGCAGAAAAATGGCAGCAGGTGCTCTGGACTGGTGAGTCAAAATTTGAAATATTTGGCTGTCACGGGAGGCAGTTTGTTCACCAAAGGACTGGGGAGCTGTACAGTAATGAGTGTCTGCAGGCAATAGTGAAGCATGGTGAGATTCCTTGCAAGTTTGGGGCTGCATTTCTGCAAATGGAGTTGGAGATTTGGTCAGGATCAATGGTGTCCTCAATGCTGAGAAATACAGGCAGATACTTATCCATCACGCCATACCATCAGGGAGGTGTGTGATTGGCCCCACATTTATTCTGCAGCAGGACAACGACCCCAAACATACAGCCAATGTCATTAAGGACTATCTTCAGTGTACAGAAGAACAAGGAGTCCTGGAAGTGATGGTTTGGCCCCCACAGAGCCCTGATCTCAACATCATTGAGTCTATCTGGGATTACATGAAGAGACAGAAGGATTTGAGGCAGCCGACATCCACAGGAGATCTGTGGTTAGTTCTCCAAGATGTTTGGAACAGTCTACCTGCCGAGTTCCTTCAAAAACTGTGTGCAAATGTACCTAGAATAATGGATGCTGCTTTGAAGGCAAAGGATGGTCACCCCAAATATTGATTTGATTTGGATTTCTCTTCTGTTTGCTCACTTTGCATTCTGTAAATTGATAAACATAAACAATTACAATATATACTTTTGAAAGTATTACTTTACAGCATTTTTTCACACCTGCCTAAAATTTTTGCACAGTACTATACATTTGAGATCCCTTTATACACTTTTGCCAGAACAGAACTTTCAGCACAGACCTCATATAATCCCTGTATCTTACACCAGTTACCAGCCCCTAGCTGTCACGTTTTGCACAAACTGTAACTTACAGACCCTTTTCAATGGTAGCCCCATGTATAGCCCCATTGCTGGAATCAAGATAAGGTACATCCAAAGGATGAACAAGCACTGTGCAATCCCACTAGCTCAGACTGGAAAGACCACAGTTAGTGAAAATAATAATAATAATAATAATAATAATTATTATTATTATTATTATTATTATATTAAACTTGTATGCTGCCCAACTCCCAAATACCCTGGGCAGCTCACAACAATCAAAGAAATTACAATCAAATCAATAAAACATAAAGATGAAACATGGCAAATGCAAAGTGAGGGGTCTCACTTTTCCTTGCCAAAGACCTGGGTGAAAAGCGAGGTCTTCATGGCTCTTCTAAAGAACAGCAGAGTCAAGGGGAATTAGGAGAAGTAACCACGCTGAGCCATAAATGCAGCTCTAGTCTACTGTATTGTTTCTACCAAGCACAAAAATCTTGCCAGACTGAAAGGCTCTGATAGAGTTCAAAGGAAAAATACCCTTGGGAAATTAGGGCAGTGCCAGCCTGACCCCCTTCTTCAGCCTCCCCTCACTTTCCATGCTAAGCAGGCTGAGATTTCTGAGATTTATCAGTCTGGAATGCTCTCTCCTCTTCCCCCTCTCCGATCTCCACCACACCACCTCCCTCCTCAGGGAGACATTCCACCACCATCCAGATCTTGGGGAGAACCTTGTTTCAGAGAGCAGGCGCTGCTACAGAGAAGGCACACTACTGGAGTCCCAACAGATGACATTGTTTAATTGAAGGAACACAGAGCACACCAATCCTGCAACTTTGAATTGGCTGGGGCAGATACTACAGGAGGCAGGCAGTACCTCAAGTAACCAGGCCCTATGCCATGTAGAGCTTCATAGGTAACAACCAGCATCTTGAATTGCACCAGGAAGTAAACCCACAACCAGTACAGCTTATGAAACAGAGGCATTACATGGGCCTACCAAAGCATGCCCATCACTGGTCACACCACTTGAAGCTCCTGGGTGGTCTTCAAGGGCAGCCCCACATAGAGAGTGTTGTGGTAGTCCAGCTGCAACGTGACTAGGGCATGAGTGACTGTCTGAAAGGCCCCCTGATCTAGGAAAGGGTGCAACTGGTATACCAGATTAGAACTAAGCAGATTAGTCAAGGAAGTATCAACCCAGAGTTCCACAACTAGGAGGAATTTTTTTAATTCTTGAACCATTCTTTTTTTTAAAAAAAGTCAAAATTAGTGACTGAAATTAGTGACTTTAAATTAGTGACATTGGTGACTTTAACTAGTGACATTTAAAAAAATATGTCCAAATCAGAAACATCAAAAGGAATGAAAAAGAGATGGATAAACTAGTGACTGGCTGTTCCACAAGGAAAAGTGGCCTGGAATGGGGCTCTTTGCTATTGGGAACCCTGGGGCTGGACCTCTAGGCTTTCAAGACTACAATCAATCACTTTTGCTTTATAGAATACATTCTTTGCTGAAAATGTTATAATTTGCTATTTCATGATAATAACTGCCTTAAAAACCCCAAAGCAATGGAACCAAATGCTTCACTAATGATGTGCAAAGAAATGTAACTATACTGTTTTCTTTGCATCATTTGTAAATTAATGAGCTGCAGCTGCACTATGTGTTGTATTTAGATTCCATCATCACTGCTGTTTAACTAGATATGATAATTGGCTTTTGTGTGAAAGTAAACCTAGATCATTTCATTTCACATTAAATTAACATGAAATATTTTCTGCCACAGAAGGTTCATTAGGAATATAAGAGTTACATGTAACAGGCAAAATGGAAAGAAATCCTTGACACATGTCCTACCACTCTATGCTTTAAGTTGGAGACATGCCTATAAACATATGCAACATTTGAAATAAAGTCCTTGATTCTTGTTCACTGCATTCACATCAACTCAGACGTGGATCCATTTTCACTTTCCAAATTAAAACAAAAGCTCTATTTTAAGGATATTTTTGGAATTCAGGACTGAAGATAGTTATAGCCGAGAATGTAAAACTGTTGCTGTGGGAAACACAAACTTTAGAGGTCTTAGGGAACTGTTGAAGGAGTGCAGCTTTTCCAATACGCAGAGGTCTCCTTATCAGAGGGAACCAGGATGTCTTTATCAAGGGAATTCTTCCAGAGAGAGAGAGAGTTAAGAAGCTGAAATGGTGGATGAGGGAGTATCACAGTCTTATCTTCCCCGGCCACTTCTTTCATAAGCTTTGGGCCACTTCCCACATAGCCAATCAAATGGATTTCCATAGGGTGTGCTGTTGATTGCTGTTCTCATTGCAACAACCCGCAGGAGGATGGAATAACTACCCCACCCATCGAAAATGGATCATGTGGAAGAGGCTTCTCGGAGAGCTTCTGAAAGGTGATGTGGTCTATGAATCAGCTCTATCTTCTCCTGCACTGAAAAATGCACAGGGTTAAAATCTGAAACGCTGAAAATCAACATTAATATTTACAAACAAAAATAAGAGAATGTAAAGGTGTGAAGAAGACATTCTCATGCGTTTTTGGCTTGAGGTAAGTTCTCTTTCTGGTAGCAAAGGTGTTTATTATAACTTGTTATATTTCTAAATATAAAAAGTTCTGGTTGTTGCTTATTGTCCATATATGCAAGCAAGACAGAAGGCACCTAAGAATTTCCAGAAATAGAACCCCCTGCCCATAAAATAAAGGGGAGGAATCCCAAACGAGAACTAAGTATGGTCAGGGCTGCACAACATTAGGTGATAGCTAATGCAGAAACAGAAAAGCAGAAATGGTATGGTTGGCATGTGGAACATCTGGACTTGGCAGGTCCCCACTTACATACAGAGGACCTGCTTTTTAAAATGAAAATAGACTTTTTAAAATAAATAAACCATTAATATGTTCAGAATATATATATAACAGAAGAGTAATTTTACATGAATGGCTTTAATTACCTTAAATGCTTGCTTTTACCGTGTGATGCACAATTAAGTTTTCTGAAAGGGTTCTTTGATAAATTGCATGCCTCACATTTTGCTGCTTGCTTGTCAGAGATAGGCATTTTGCCTTGTTTTGAGAATACAGCAGGATTTGCTGCTACATGAGAAACAGCAGCTGCTGCATGGGCAGGGAGGGATCAAAAACCTCAAAATGGCAACAGCAGCAGCCTGATCGATGTCCCACTCCGCTCTCTCTCCTGTCTTCACTTGGGATCATAGTAGTATATTCTGCTATTTCCTTAAAGTAAAATTCCTCAATTTCTATGCATTTCTCTCCAGAAGTAAGCCCCACAGAGCAAATTGTTTTTTGCTTTTATTTATTTGCTTGTTTTATTAAATTTAGAGAGCCTGACTCCAGATGACTCTGGGCAGCTTACATTATAAGAGAGAATAAAAACAGAAAAAAATAATCATGAAATATCCTAAATATCAGGAAGGGTAAATACAAAACGCCCAAAACCTGCAAAGAAAAACTGACAGGGTCTCAGCAACCACCCTATCCTCAGGCCTGGGAGCATTTCTATTTAAGTGTGGGAAAGCTTTTCCCAATTTAGTGTTTTTTATATGGGTTGGGACTAGTGTTTTGGTCTTTCCAACCAGCTTGGAAATGACCAATGTCTGAGATAACTTCAGACTGTTTATTTTCTGCTGCTGCATTCAGCACCACCTATCTGCTCCTTCACCAAGCAGATGACTGCTCTGACCGACATTTTCAGCAATTCAGAAACAGTGCCACCAGCATAAATAGGGGCAGGATATGCATGACTGGCTGCTTCTTGTATCGCTCAGACTGATATCCCAACCTTCCTCCACTGAGTTAATAGTTGTCAGCTTACTTTATTCTTTTCTATTATAACATAGAAAAGATCCAGACAATGGCTTTCTCATGATTACCCAATAAATTCCTGCTGATCACGGATGTGAATTAAATTTAATATGCTACCTCCTCCTCCTCCTTTGACAGCTCATTCTTCTATGACTGTCCAATGGAAATCTAATAAGTTAGTATGTACCGCAACTCTTTGAATTTTGCATATGCATAGTAGATGAATAGCCAGCTTGGCCTAGTGGTTAAGGCACCAGGCTGGAAACCAGGAGACTGAGAGTTCTAGTCCCGCCTTGGACATGAAAGCTGGCTGGGTGACTTTGGGCCAGTCGCGCTCTCTCAGTCCAGCTCACCTCACAGGGTGGTTGTTATGGGGAAAATAGGAGGACGAAGGAGTATTAGGTATGTTCCCCACCTTGAGTTATTTATAAAATAATAAAGGTGGGATAAAAAAATAATTTAAAAAAATTAATAGAGTTTCCTTCATTTTTGCACCTTCCTTGGGGAGGTAGCATGAGAAAGATGTGCTTCCCCAGTTCAAAATCTAATAGAATTCACTTTCCCATTTTTTAAAAAAATAACCCACAGGACTGATTATGTTTAATTCATTCTGTAAAACATGTTGCATTTTGAGCATCCCAAATGTATTTATCTGTAAATGAGATATGCCTGATCCTACAATCCATTTAGGAACTGAAAAGATTTGGACCTGAACTTCAGAACAGAAAAAAACATTTCTATGCATATGGCTTCATAAAGATCATTCCAGTTCTTAACTTTGAAAGAAAACATTCATCTTGTGCTTCACAATGAAATGAGAAATAAATTGTTCGTGTGAAAATAAACTTTCCCTTCCTGCTGGCTACTTATAACGTTATTGATTTCTTATTTGAAAGGGGCAGTAGGGAGAAGATTCACCTTAGATGTAGACTATCATATATTGCAAAAGGATCTAAAAAGCTAGATTCATTCTGTGCCCTATATGAAAATATTATTTAACTATATTATTAAAGACAACCATAACTCCAGCAGGGCCTTGTTAAGGGGAACAAAAATATTAAATCACCAATTAAAATATACTGTGAGCATGAGATATTAGTAAGGGGGCTGCGGTGGCTCAGTGGTTAAGATGCTGAGTCAGAGGACCATTAAGGTCGGCGGCAGTTCGAAACCCGAGAGCACAAGCCATGTGACTGAGTGAGCTCCCATCAACTTGTCCTAGCTCCTGCTAACTTAGCAGTTCAAAAGCATGCAAATGCAAGTACATAAATAGGTACCACTTCGGTGGGAAAAATAACAGGATTATGAAAGGAGACCCCTCAGGCATACTCCGGGCAATGGTGACATCACCGGCAAATCCTTTCAACACAGAAGTACCTTGGTAGGTGCTTCTGACACACACACAAAAAAAGAGATATTAGTTTACATCAACATATTTTACAGGTTTAAAATGGAGAATGCTGAACAAAAATAAATGTTCATGACCTTGCATTGATTTATTTCTTTATATGGTTATCCTCATTTAAATTTTCAGAATGGTCACATGTCAAGGATTACTGATTCTTCTGTTCCTTGAAGCTGCCTTTGCAAGCCCCTGTCCACACCACTGTACATGCTCTCCACCAGGAAACAGTCCTCTAAAACTGAACTGTAGTTTCATGGGAATGATGGTGCTTCCACTTTTACCAAGTCAAACACAAGAGTTGTACCTCCAGGGCAACAAGCTAGAAACGATACCTGCAGGAGCATTTGACCATCTTCAGGGGTTGAAGATCATCAATCTTTCTAGGAATCCGTGGCACTGTGACTGTGGAATTTTGTATCTGAAAAACTGGTTGGAAGACCAAATGGGAAGCTTACTTTCTAAAGATGTTAGGTGCTTTTCTCCTCCTTTGCTTCACAAAAAAATTATATTTGAGCTCAAGAGGAATGAACTGCCGTCTTGTTCCACTTCCCAAACACTTTGTTCTGATTTCTTGTTCAGTGATGCATTCCTCTTCTTTCTTATGTTCATTCCTTTTATTATCAATTGTTTCTTGATAACAAAAGGGACTAAATTTAAAGTGGATGTTTATGATAAGAATTCAACAGACCCAGGAACACTGCCTGCGATTTCTGATCAGCTGAACAGAAGAACAGGAAGACAACCAAGCCATTCATTATTGTTTGTGACTACTGTGCATTAGGTTGCAAAACAAAAAGAAAGGTCAAACAAATCATTTCTGTTTATCATTAAAAGTCAAATGGTCAACTGAAAAGCATAACTGTTTTGACTGTTCATTTTAAAGAACAGAAATTCATTCAGAATATCTACACTGAACAAAAAACACAATATGCAGCTTTTAAGATAAAATTCAAACTAAAGAGTTAGTATTCTCATTTTAAACATGATACTTCTGATTTTTCATAACATGTTTCAGTGCATCTGATGAAAGCACCTCCTGCTATCTGGACTATAATTCAAGTCAAAGATCAGGTGGGCAATTATAGGACTCAATTAATAAATCAGTATACTGAATTATTTAGCACCTGTTGACCTGGATTCTGTCCTGGTTGTGATCATTATCATTTAATCCATAAACAGTTTTTGGCAGCCAGAGTCCAGATGCTGATTAGGATATGCCACAATTATAAATGCTTTAAAGACTTTCCATTTACACTAATGCAGTGAGTAGTATATGTGGGGCTCCCTGTGTGTGTGTGTGTGTCTACATCTTCTGCTAACTATGTTTTTGATGTTATTAATATACAGTATCTATCAACAACACAAAAAAGTAGTTAGCAATGGATGTGATTTCTTACTGAGATTGCATGGAAGCACTTGTTATCAAGTTCAAAGAGCTGTGTTGGTTAATTGTCTCTGAGTCCAGTTCAAGATAATTGTGTTGACCTCTAGCTATCTATATAGTTGTGAAAACCCTAGCATAATTTAACACTTCATACCAACCTACTTACAGATTATATATCCTCCAGATCCCCCTCACACCCAAGATGTTTGCAATCAGACAAAGGACATTGTTAGCTTTTGCACCCTATTTGTAGAACTTCTTTCCCAGGGATACTTACTTAGTGTCTATCTTGCTATACATGGAAGTATTTCATGAATATTTTTGTACTGTTCTGACCTTTTAAAGTATTTTTAAAAACATGTGCAAATCCTTGTCCTCTGATGTTTATTATTCTCTAATATTTCTGCTGCAAATTATTGTTTTAAACTGCCTTTAACCATCGCAGTTTGTTATAAAGTTTGAGACACACAAAACATAAAACACAGACAAAACCCCAGTGATTATGGTAACCATTTTCTAAGAGCAGCTTATTCTTCCCATTTATTCTAAGGGCTATCCCCAAATTGCCTTCCCAATTTACCCTGAAAAGAGATCCACTATTTAACATGCATAAAACAATGGTTTTCTTCTTTTTCCTTATCAGGAAAAGAAACCAGGAGACCAGGAGTTCTAGTCCTGCCTTTGATACGAAAGCCAGCTGGGTGACCTTGGGCCAGTCACTCACTCTCAGCTCTAGGAAGGAGGCAAGGGCAAACAACTTCTGAAAACATTGCCAAAAAAACTGCAGGGACTTGTCCAGGCAGTTGCCAGGAGTCAACACTGCCTTGAAGGCACGCACACACGCACACACACAGAATTTAAACTAACTTTTACAACCTGGTACTTCCACATTAATTGGACTACTGCTCCCATCACCACAGCCAAAATAACTGTGGATGATGGGAATTGTAGCTCCAAATGAGCATATAATTTTTGCAGTTTAGGAGAAATCATATATTATTCATTCATTCATTCATTCAATTTATATAGCCGCCCATCTCAAACCAGTGACTCTGGACAGCTAACAATAATAAAAACAATCAACAATAAAAACAATAGCAAAAAAATTAAACATAAATACAGCCGAGAGATCTAAAAGCCATTGATGTTAACACAACTATGAAACGGGGCCCTTCACACATTTGGGGCCCCAGGCCTGGGCACAAAGCCAGGTCTTCAAGGACTTCCAGAAAGCCAAAAGGGTCGGGGCCATCCTAATCTCAGGAGGGAGGATGTTCCAGAGGGCAGGCGCCACAGCAGAAAAGGCACATCTCCTGGTCCCCACCAGCCAACATTCCTTGGCTGACGGGACCTGGAGCATGCCCATCCTGCTGGACCAGATTGGACGGGTAGAAACAACTGGGAAAATATATCCAAGCAGACTGCAAAACATACAAGCAGAAACTGCAATAGCAACAATGATTTTCACTAACAAAACCAATGAGAATAAACTGATAATTATTTCATTGGATAACAAGAATTTTACCATAATAACTATTAAAACATGATGCCCTTCATACCACAGAGTGTTGATCTGAATGTGCCACACAATACCCTTCCTCTCATCAAATATCAGTACCAGTAAAACTAGAAGATGGTCAATAAGCACCACTGTAGACGATACTTTAGAACAGTGTTTCTCAACCTTAACAACTTTAAGATGTGAGGACTTCAACTCCCAGAATTTCACAGCCAGCTGGGTGGGGAATTCTGGGAGTTGAAGTCCACACATCTTAAAGTTGCTAAGGTTGAGAAACACTGCTTTAGATGGTATCTGTAGGAATGGGACTCACATCCATCAAAATAACAAAATCCAAACCAAGGTTTCAGATTAAAGGGATTTGAATCTTAATGAGAATCAAACACTGCCACATACATCATGATAAAAAAATAAAAAGTCTTATATAACTGGATGAATTGAGCATACAATTCATGGGATTTTCAAAGTAGGCTGGTAAAAGCCTTTGCACTGTATTGTTTCTTTCCTTCTATGAGCACAGATTTTCCCCCCTCAGGCCTTTTCATCCACTTTTAGCAAACAAACATTTCAATATAAATAGACAGAAATATGAAGACCAATCTTTCTGTATACTTTTAACTGTACATTTTTAACATAACTGGTCAAAGGTAGCCTTCATGCACCACACAAATTTCAGAAATATACGTTTAAGCTTTTGTCTAATTCTCCCACTGAAATCAGTGGAATTCAGTTGCTTGACTTTGCCTTGGACAGGCTCCTTCTCTTTAAAATAAAACTACTTATTCTGGTCTCAGAAGGCCCTGTGTTGCATAAACACATACAGTATTTCACTGTAAAGAGATCTAGATGCAAGGTGCACTACAATCTGGAGGGAATGTCCCTGTTTGGGGCAGAAAAGAAGGAATAAAGCTTGAGTGGAGCTTGGCAAAAAGATTTCAGAACAAAGGGAATGCCAAAGGCTCGGCTGCTGCCAGTGCCTTCTGCGGCCCACATTATTTATGTACCTGCAGCAGCTGCAAACCATGAGGCACTTTATTCCACTTCATGCTTTCTACTTGAGCTCAAGAAAGAATTAGACAAGCCCTTTGCAATTTTCACAGTCACAGTTCTCAAGTTTATGGGATAGAGCTCCCTGAGAAAATATAGGCAGATGTTAAAGGAGAGAGAAGAGATTCTTTAGAAAATACTTGGTGGGAAAAGGAATTAGAAGTCAGAATCATTGTAGGTAAAAATGAAATACATATTCTCCTAAGGCAAACAAACATCTTAAAATTACACTTCTTTAGCTGGATGCCAATAGTTCTGTTACAATCAACCCCAAAGAACCAATTGCCTTGTTTATATAAAAGGAGTTACATCCATGGAATGGTTTGGGAATAACAGCATGGACACTGTGCACTCAATAGCCATTATTCAACGTATAAGCTCATGTGATCAGCACCGTTCTGAAGGGAGCCTGTGCAAGTCCAGAAGTAAAGATTATTTAGGGTTCCGTATTCAGAAAAGGAGCCTTTTGCATATGCACTTGAACTTGCCTGGCCCTGTTTTAGACTGATGTCAATTACAGGTTAGCCCAGTAGTGCAAGGAATGTTTGTGTTATTGTTTAGAAAAGGGCTAGCCCAGATGTCCTTAAGAGACTATAATGTATTTGATATCCACCATAATGGCCCAATAGGGCCAATATGGTTCATATATGGATGGCAATAATTATGATTAATATATATACCATGTAACAAAATATATACAGTTTCACTGGCAGCCTGCTCTTATGGAAATATACATGGAATTGATCTAACAAAAGAGTATTATGGCTGGCTACAATTATTGTGGATTTCACAGGCAGGAGTAGATTCTCTGGCAAGTTAAATCTATTATCCTCATAATCTTTTATCAAATCATCATTTATGATATGGCTGATGTGCTTTGTCCACTATTTTGTGGTTTGTTCTTTTTGCCAGCAAGCTCCCAAACATTGAGGTGCAGTGCATCAGGTGTTGGTTTAGTGTCTCAGACATTCAGACATAATTCCTGATTTGGTGCCAAGCTTATGGATAGTAAAAAACAGTCCAACCTCTGCCATAAAAGTCTATCTTCTCTAAAAGGCCCATTTGAGTACTCAGATTGTTTGCCTGGTGATAATCCTTTACACACAATTACACACCATTCAAAAGAGACAATAAAAATAGCTAAGAAGGAAAGAAAAGGACCAGAAAACATCCTCTCCAGCAGCCTAAACCCAGATAAGCAGGGATTAACACCAGGCAAACAATCAAGCAGAAAACAATATCCTAGTCAAGGAACCACCAAGGAGAAAACCACACACACCCCCAACACTGTCAGAGCAAGCCACTGTATATAGACAGGGAGCAAACCGCACACTCACTCACACTGATGATGTTACCTAGTTGGGTAATGAAACATCTGCAAGCAAACAACCAATCTCAGAGAGCACTAAAGACTTCACAGTCATACCTTCCTCCAGGAAATGTCATTCCATCCCCTCTCCCTGTGATAACCTTTATAGTTAATTAAAAATAATATATTTAATTAGCAACATACATTTGCATATCATATGCTAGGACGGGCAGGCAACATTTAGACTTCTGGAAGCTGATGAACCTAAATAATAATCACCCTAACTTGCATAGCCAATTGTGAAGCATGATGCGAACTGTAGCCCAAAAACACCTAGAGAGCCACTCATTGCACATATGTTTCTATGTCAATGCAAAGCTAAGGATGTTTATTTTAAAATAATATTGAATTTAGAATTACAAACCCCCACCCCAATTTTACAGTAAAATTATATTTAGAATATTTATTCCCCAACCTGGTATCCTATTCATGCAATGGAATTTCTTCTCCTAGAATTCCCAACTAGCATCAAAGGTATTCGGGAATACCAATTTAAGAGTTCTCTACCCTATATGTCAGTTTGAGAAGCATTAATGGAATTAAATTGTGTCCTAACTCTTAGGACTTATTAAGAAACTTGCTCTGTCTTTCAAACAAAGCTGCTGATCTTAATCACAATATTTAGGCCTGCTGCTTAGGATCTGGCTATTCTCAGAGCACTTCTGTCCCGATTACCAGGAAACACACTGAGACAATGACTTGGTCTCTAATATTTATTACTAGTACTTAACAAGAATCCTAACAAACTGAGGAAGCGTGGGAAAAACCCAGCCATATAAACCCCAAAGGTTAAGGCGGTCCCGATCTGTGTCTCTTTGAATGGTTGAACAGTTCCTCAGTGCTACGCATGCGCTTGACAGTCTGGGTGGGTGCCCCCTGCTCGCCATCCTTACTCATGACAACTTCAGTGTCATTCCTCCTCCTCCTGAATGAGTGGAAATGAAAGCACATCTTTTCTGAACAAGTAAGGTCAGAACTAGTTTTACGTTTGTTTTAAAGACAGCAAAGACTAGAAAACAGGGGAATCGTAATATCCCTGTAAATTGCTGAAACCATGGGTAGAAGAGAGCAGATGATGAGATAGAATACCAAACGTTGCATACGTGAAAGGTTATGCTCAGTGGGAAAGAGTGCAATGGGGTTTGGAGATGTGAAAAAATAGTGAGATTGTAATGTGTCCCCATACACAGCAAGATGTGTCAGCCCTGAATAACCAGTGGTTGCAAGATCTTGTCCCCTGCCAATTAATAATTTTAAATTTAGTCTGACAGAGAAATGGCCCGAACATCACATTAAACCAAAATGTAGTTTGCTTTTGGCTTGAATCAAGGCACCAAGGTTTGTAAAATATCATTTATGCTTATGTTATGCAAACCCAGCCAGTTATATAAACTAAATGTTGGTGTAAACCAAATTGCTAAGTAAACCGTGGGATAGTGTGAAGTCAAGAACAGAGTAAGGCTGTACTAAAGTCAGGCTTTTTATAGGGTCCATACCAAAAAGCAGATATAAATAAGTAAATCCTTGGAGGAACAGTAAAAGAATAAGACAGTTTTATGGAAACAGACATCTGGCAAAACAGTTATATGATTTATGTGAATCATAATTTCTTTAGATAGTACTTTGTAATGTAAAACAGGTAACACTGGCAGGGCAGGACAATACGGGGAAAAAGGAAGAAAGCTATATATAGACAAAGATTGGAATGATAGAAAACAATGCAAAACAATTCTTTCTGTAGTCATTAGCTCTTGCCAGGACTAATGAACTACAGCTGTTGAAAGATAGTAGGTTTACCCCACTGCAGTACCAGTAACAAAATAGCCCCAGAATCATGGTCATGGTCTCTGCAAATGCGAAGTTAGGGCTACCATATCTGGACTGCAAAATTCTGGACAATCATGGTGTATCAAAAAAGAGATAGAAAAAAAATCTAACTCTAGATGTTTTTCAAATCAGCTGTGGAAACATACACTAGAAGTGCTTCCAGCATCACATTATTTGTGAAAATTGCTTTCAGAAGAGGCTACTCTGAAAACACTTGCTTTTGTCTGAAAAAGTACTTCGACCCTGGTGAAAGTTTAAGGACTGCTGATTTACACTTAATGAGATGAATCCTCCCCAACCCACCTCACAAAAAACCATGAAGGCAAAGGAGAACATGCTATTTACAAGATATCCATTCAGAAATAATTAATGTAATTGAAATAAAAGTACAACATGACTGGGGAATTGGGGAAGGATGGACCAGCTGTGCCTGCTAAGTCTGGTGTCTAGTATGAATACTCAACTTCCATACTCTGCTTGCCCTTTTTATGCTGTCCTTTGTGGTTACTTATTATTAAATAAGCACACCTTAAGTTACTATTGAAAGTAATTTAACCAGGTAGCAGCAATCTCTGCTGAAGAACTGTTACCTAGATCATTTATTTTATGTTTTAAAATAGAAAGACATGATGGATAGGATTGAAAGGTATGAAGTAGACCTTCCAAATCTGGCCTGCAAAAATCTGGGTGACCGCTATATGACAGCCAAAAGTTGATGCCACCTATGGATTATCTGGAGTTTTGCAGCCCTATGTGAAACATCCTTAATTAACACTAGTGTTCAGCAATGGTTTTAGTACTTAGTTTTGTTTCAGCAGATTTTTCTCTGCTGCAATTAAAAGAATATCAAAAGCATCTTTTGAAATAAACAAACAAATAAGCAGCACTCATTTTTTATTATAATTAAATTAGTATTTAATAGATCGTACTCAATCCAATCCAGCCTTGGATTGCAACAATCTGTAACAATTTCAGTTGAAGCTCTCTGAAAATGTATGTATGCCTTTCCCTTCTGCTTAAGATTCTGACCAAGTAATAGTGTAATTATATATTATAAGCAAAAATATGAATTCGGACAAATGGTCACAACTTCATGATGTCACAGGATGGCATAAAAATGCAGAGCCAGCATCAAGGAACTGAAAAGACAGCAGCATGAGTATTGTTTGGGCAACCACCTGCAGGCTCCTGATATTAGACCAATGGAACAGGAATCTTTTCACTGCTAGATCTGCATCAGTGAATGGTCACATGGTTCAAAAGCTACACGAAATAATTATAGCCTAAATGCCGAGGGGAAGGCAATCTGTTCTGTGCAATATATCATTATCCCCAATAGTTGCCATAATAACATTAGCCAAATCGTACATATACAAATCACCAAAAAGCTCCCTACCAAACTCAGATGTGATGACCTTAAAATTGGTAATGGTAATCACTGCAAAATCTGTTCCAGATATTTATGTAAAGCAAGATAGGAAGCATCCTCCACCCAATTACTATTTTCCTCAGTGCTCCCTGAATCAATGTGTCCTGAAATCTGTCTTAATTACCTCTATATTGTGCCAATTTGACAAATAACACAGAATGCTAAGTTGGCAGGACTACTCATGGCTCACAGGCTAACTGCACACACAGCTAGCATCAAAATTCATTTGTTAGACATCCTGATGTTTAAGACTCCCCATGACCAGCTGCAGCAGAAATGAAATAAACATGAAGACAACAAAACTGAAGAATAAAAGACCCAAAACTTCAGCTAAGCCCAAACATCAGTCTATTCAACTTTAACACCCAGAGACACAGATGCACACACAAACACCAGTACTGTGCTACACATTATATTTAAGGCAAAAAGGTGCTTATGAGCATGCACTGCCTGCCAATTCTTAAAACAAGTGTGTCTTTGTCAGGAGTGCCTGTCAGCTGAGCGGGGTTGAAGTGGCATGGGGGGGGGATTAAAAAAAGGTCACAATGGCAGTGTACCCATTTGATCAAAGCCCTGCCCATTTGTACATATGCATAATTATGATACAGAAAGTCCTCATTTAACAATGCTAATTGGGACTGGAAAATCCATCGTTAAGTGACGTGGTTGTAAGTCAAAAGACCATGTGACCACACCACTTAGTAACAGCAGTTCCGGCAGTCCTGGTTGCCATCATGCAAGTCATTAGGTGTGCAAGTTGTTAAGTGAGGACTTCGCATGACCATGACTTCCAACTTCTTGCTGGCTTCCCTGATGACTTTGTTTGTGGGAAGCTGGGAGGGAAGTTTGGAAATTGTGATCACGTGACTGTGGGACACTGTGATGGTCATAAGTACGAGGTCTGGTCATAACTACCACTCATTCAGCACCATTGTAAGTTCAGTTACTGAACAAGTGGTCAAACAAGGACCACCTGCACCTGTACAAAAGGATTGGCGCTTCGATCACACAGACCATCTTGATTTTTTGATCCTCCCTTCAATGTCCCTAAGGGACAGCTATGCAGTTTTGGGAAAAGGGGCAACTGCTTTATGGGGTCACAAAGGTTTATGCTCCACATACTCTGAAGTACCTTTTTACCTTTGAAGCCAAACCACTCCTCTGTCTGTCTGTCTGTCTGTCTGTCTATCTATCACATTTTAACCTTATAGTAACAACAAAAACCACAGAAGGTATAAAAGCAGCAAATAAAAAAGACACATTGAAAACTCTATAAAAATATAAAAATATCAACAAACAATTGATTTTTTTCTCCTTTGTAAATTTCAGTGTTACATTATTTTATTAATTTGGGTTATTTATGTCAGGCTGCTGATTGGGGGGGTTTCAGTACCTTTTATGTCCCAAAAGATAAACATGTGCATGTGCAAAATGGCAGACAGCTTTTGTGCCCATGAAAGTCTATTTTGTAAAACTTTGTTTACCTGATTACCAGTGCTCTGGTTGGAAGCTTCAGAGAAAAGCATTCTTCCTTCCCTTCGAACCTTTCCACTTGTGAGATCATGGCTCTAGTGCTCTGGTGAGAAGAGAGACTGGTTACTTGTATACTTTCTTAGCTCCAGTGGTTTTTCCAATGACTGCACTAGGCTGGGGATCACACTTTGGGAAACACTGGCCTACGTACTTTTTCATTCTAAGTTAACATATTAAAAGTTTAAAAATGATTTCAGAATGGCCTTAGACATTAAAAGGCTATTAAAGACATGAGAAAACGGGATGTAATTCAGCGGGGCCTCAAACTGAAGGACTATTCATATTTACTGGGGAATAAATCTCACTGAATACAATGTGACTTAAGTCAGAGTTACCTATGTTGGAAAACACATCCCTCACTTCAGCTTTCAAATACTTTACTTCAGAAGATGAGAATATCCAGTGAAGGGCTGGTGAAGCAGAACTTCAATAGCCAGTTGGCTAGGTTGAGGACATAGGCTTCAGATATCCAAGCCTTCAGCTGTTTAGGGCTTTAAAATTTAAAAGCAGAATTTTGAATGGGGGATTCAAAAAATTCCACCACCAATTCCTCTGGGAGCAAATTTGGGAGTTCTACTTCTGGAGGAACCTACGGCAGGTGAAATACAAATGCATATGAAATCCAGCTACCATTTATCATTCCCCTTAAAAAGTACAAATGGAGGAGCACTTTTTAAAAAATGTATGAGGTGGCTATGGGAATCTCTTGACTTATTCTGCCACTTTGGAAAGTGTGGCACATTTACTGTAGTGCTGACTCTTTGGAGAGAAATTTATCCCCTTCTCTAATGCTTTCTGACATTATCATTTGCTTTATTTAATCATTAGTTATATGCTGTCTTTTCTCTAAGGAGCATTTATCCCCATGATAATCCTATGAAATTAGTACAGCTGAGGGAGTGACTGGCCCAAATTCACCCAAAGCGGTCTGTGGGGACTTGAACCTGGGTGTTCCTGGTCCTAGTCTGACACTTTAACCATTTAGCACAGTCTGGTGACTTTTAAAAATTATATACAGTATGTAAAAAAAAAAAGTTACCTGAAAATTGCCCTGACAATGTGGACAGTACAATGAAGCAGATTTCTGAGAACCTGCAAATCAGTACTGGAACTGACTTGAGATCAGAAACCAATTGATAATTGGTGAAAAGATTTTAATGCTGGCAAGATGTAATTTCCCACAATCAATCCAGTACACAATCAGGCTGCTACAATCCGTGCTATTTGCATTTGAAGTATTTTCACAGGCAGCTCAATATATGGCATATTACTATAGTCCAGCCTGGATGTCACTGGACTTTGAATCACTGTGACCACCCCTCCTTTTCCAAGAAAGAAAATCAGCTGCAATTATGAAAAGGAACTATATGCTATGAATGCCACCTGCCCATTCAGCAACAAAGGAGTTTAGATACTCCAAGCTATCTTATGGATACTTAAGGCAAAATGTAACCTTGTACAAACTAGACTGAATATTGTCGTCTTTGGCTGAGCTTCAGTTTATCTTCCTTGTCCAGTCCATTTCTGACTCTGGTGCATGGTACCCATAGCTGTATCTAGTCCACATGTTATAACAACAAACAGGTAACAAGGCTTTATTGTAGCACTGAATGTGCCACTAGTCCTGTTCCTCAGACAGTCCCATTTCTTCATTCTGAGGGGGGACTGAATTTTTTTTTAAAGTTAGGTAAAGTTGTTTGTAAAATTCTGTTAAAACTAGTTGACCTTGGTTGATCTCAAAAAAGCTAAGTAGGGTTAGACCTGATTAGTATTTGGTGGGAAACCACCAGGTTTCCAGGCTAAACAAGGAAGTTGAAAAAAACATCCCCAAAGAAGGCAAATGTGATGAACGCCTATGCGAGTTTCCAGCCAGACTCACACAAGAAGCTTATGGATATCTGATTTATTACTGGATAGTGTGCAAGTTCAAGAGCAGAGCCGAGAATGGCAAAAGCGCGGGTCTTTCAAACAATTAGAGCTTAGACAGTTCCAATCCCTCCCCCCAGAGTCCGAAAGAGTCCGCTCCCTGCAGCCGGCAGGTGCTCCCAAGGGCTCCTGCCGGTCTTCGGGAAAGTGTCCTTGAACAGGCGAGAGAACCCAAGCAGACATTCCAAAGCCTCTGCATCAGTGCCTGGTACAAAGAACAAGAGCAGAAGCCTCCTGAACAGTAACACCTGTCAGCACCAGCATGGCCTGGGAACTGGCTACGATGTTCACAGGAACATTGGAACAGGAACCACGACAGCAAAGTCAAACAGCTGACCCATGAAGTCAGCAGGAGTCAAGCTCAACTTGAAGACATCTTTAACTTTAACATCACTGTAGGCATGCACCACAGTTTTGGTGCATTTCCTCAAAATGGTAAGAAATCAATATTCAGTTGCAGGAGGTTTTGGAAAGTGCTTAAAATGAACTTGGAGATCACATATATCCTTAGGGCTATGAATGTGATTGATTAGGGAAAAGATTTTAGCTCAAGTTTAGCTCAACTCCCAAGTTTAATTTTTGGCAACTTCAGGAAAGGCTAGAAGACTCCTGCTGCCAATTTATATAAAGAAATGTCGGTAATTTCTGGCCTTTGGCCTAATTTCAGATGCTTACTGGAAGCAATCAGTTCAGACTTGTGGCAACTATGATCGTTCTGTTTCCAGTGATCTGCTGCATAGAGAAAAAAGAGAGTGTCAACAAGAAAAAGAAAAGGGATTTTGGAAAAAGATTTGATTCAACAAAGATTTACTTAAGTTCCATCTATTATTGGCATATAGCTCCTGAAAGATTATTCCTATACGGTGCAGCCCTCAACAGAAAAAGCATTGTCTACCCCAATCATGATTTCTGTGTTCCTATAAATTAGATGAACAAGAACCCATCAGACTTCATGTTTGTGAAAAATTATACCATTAAGAATAGTTTGAATGTTTATTGAGAATCTGAAAAAGTGCTTTTTTCTTTTCGTTATGGAAAGAAAGAAGCTGAACAGATTTTATCCTGAGGCTCTTTGAGAATCAAGCTTATTATGATAATGTTAGATGGTTAACTGGCCATATCTCATCTTGTATAAACCATTTCGAAGCCTGGAGCTTCTTCCAGCTGCTAAAAATGACTAGGAATTTACTGTCAAAAATATTGCTTTCTACCTGGCATTCAAATAGCTGAAAATTTCATCTCCCATATTTAATTTACATCTCAATTTAGAGGAAAAAAAGATGTCATCTTTACCTATCTTCTCTGGGCCTGGGGTCTGCACTGTTAATGAATAAAACTATGTTACTATCCAGAGCAAATTTTACAACAAACTAAATCGCCCTAACAAAAGTATAGTGCAGAATTTATGCCGTGTCATTTATTTCTGACATACTTAATCAAACTGAAAGTAACTGGTCTAGTTACATAGAAGTGCTATGTATATATTTATGTATTTTTCTTTCTTGTATTTATAAGCTGCTATTATTTATTTGTGCTGTAGGTAGATTCACTCTAATGCTTGTGAAAATAAAGTTGTGTAATGCTTCCTCATAGAAGTTCTTACTTTCTTGTTACGCATAGCTTTTTCAAACACTCCGTAAGTAGCCTTAAATGTTTTGCATCTCTAGTTAATTATTTCAAGTGGGAGGATGAAATTAATCTAATAAAAACTCCCCCTCCCCAAATTTGGGCCTTGATACATAAAAATATATATATAGTAATATTGGTCCATTGGGGGAAAAATCCACCAATGATGCTTTTCTTACTGTAAGGAAGTCTAAAAGTATTTTAAATAAATAACTTAAAACTATTGGAAACGCTGTATTTTACTTTATAAGGTACATACAGCATGTGTTACCTGTGAAATGTAGTTTGGAAGATGTTGCTCCCCCTATTGTTAGTCAGTCCATCCATGGACTATTTAAATACCACTGATGGGATTCCAAGTGGCCAACAAATGAAATTAAGTATTTTCATTTCAGCTCTGAAGTAGAAAACACACTGTCCAGTGAATCACTGGAGAATTAGTACTTGTGGATAAAATCTGAGCCAAAATTCCTATAATGGATTCAGAAAGAGATAGAAAATGCTAGGATATTCTATATCAACAATGCTTCATGTCTTTTAATGCATCCCTTCAGGTAACAGAAGCTCAATCTGTATAACGTATAATGCATTCTTACTGTATTTAATGGCATTTACTCCTAAGTATGTATACTTACAGTAGGTATGGACAGAGCTTTAATAAACCATTCATTGGATTCCACCAGTATGATAAGAATTGATGTTTCATTAGAGGATAATACAGATTTGTTCATCATTGAGAAGAGAAGGTCAAGGAAGAATGTAATAACAGCTTTCAAAAACCTGAGATGTTACACAGAAGATAGTCAAGTCCCTTTCTCTATTATTCCAGAGGGCAGGATATGGAATAAAGCAGTGCTTCCCAAACTTTTTCCTTCATTACCCAAAACTGCTTATCAGAAAGTCCTTTTTACCCAATGTAAGTAAAACACTTTAAGTCAATTTAATGGGTTCATGTGTCATTACCCAAAGAAAAACCACTTTTACCCAATTTTGGGTAATTTACCCAGATTTGGGAAGCACTGGAATAAAGCATTTCAGTTACAGGAAGACAAATTCTGATTGACTGTTAGAAGAACACCTTCCTAACAGTAAGATCAGTTCAGCAATGAAAAGACAGTCCATTGTGGTAGTAATAGGCTCTCTTTCACTGGATAGGCTCAATAGGAAGCTAGTCGGGAGGTGCTTTAATTCGCATTCCTGTGGTGATCAGAGCATTGGATTCAATGGCCAAGTTACCCCTCCTCAGTTTATGATTCTATGAAAAATGATACAGTAAAAAATACTGAGTAACTTTCATTGTTTGGCTGCTATACAATGCTAGAATATATTTCTCCAGGCTGCTCTTGAAAAGTGGCGGCAAGCAGGATCACACCAAGAATTCCCTCCAAAGGAAGGAATTAACCATAGTTGTTCAAGGTAAAGTACCCATTAAAAAGATAAAAAGGAAGACATTTTCACCTTTAACCCCTGCCTTGCACTCTAATCTCCAGCTCATTTCCTATTGCTGTCCGTAAAAAGAGCCTTTTGGCTCCTTTCCAGCTGCAACTCTACCTTCCTTAGCCTTTATCCCCACAAAAAATGATTGTTTGTAAAGAATTCTCTGCAATTGTAAATGTACAAAATGCTGATTAATAAGAAAAAAATAACACTCTTTAAAAAACAAATGGGAAAGGACAGCTGGAATTCCTCAACAAAGACAAAATATTGATAATTAAATATGGAGACCTTAAACACATTTGCTCAAGGTTTGTACAAATTCTGCCAAGGAATCATGGTTCTTAAACTAGATCAACATTGCCACCTAGTGGCCACTTAAATACTCTGACAGGGAAAAAAATTGCAGAACTGCTGCCTTCTCCCCTAAAATACAAATAGCAGCAGATCACATGGAATATTTTTTTCTTTTAACTGTGGACATCTCATTTCAAAACTTTATTTATTTAGCCAGCATTGATGTAACATAGCTGTGCCATGGATAAAAGATAAAGCTAGTCAGTTAAGCCAAACTGTAGTTAAATGTTTAGACATGGATGCACAGATCAGGAGGCACTGGAAAGTTGATTAACAAGCAATTTTTTTATCTGCATGAGATTCTGATCAATGGATGTCTTTTCACTTTCATCCCAGCACTTGAAGGGCAAAGGAGCCAAACATCTTCTCTCCTCTGGACACTTGGAAGATCAAAAGAAATGTCTCCCCCCTTTGGAGAGAACCAAGAGCTTCTACTATATAAAGGGCGGTGGAACAAAGAGGATTCTGAAGATCAACCTTTGTCAGTTCCTATATTTTGTCTGGCTAGCTTAATTGTAGTGAGTTGTGGGCAACAGTATGTCAGCTTACCAGGTAGTCTCTGGATTAGGGATCATAGTTTGCACACATAAGCATGAGCATGCCAGTGGTAAAACTGGGCTTCGACTGCACTTGGGGCATACTGGCCCAAAATGATCAGTATTGCCCTTACTGATCTGAATTAATGGGTGAGAATGAAACACAAAAAGTGATAGGGCCATCTGGAGATCCAAAAATGATCTTGGTACATGGTGAGTATCTGCTAAGTGATGCATGGTAAGCGTCTGCGAAGAAAAAGGTCTGTTTATTTCAAATACATGGTTAAGAATACACATGGAAAAAGTAAACATAATTCTAAAGCTTGATTCGTTTGATTTTTTTTTATGATGAAAGACTGAGAAAATTACTAAGGATATCAGGGGGATGAGAGATTCTAAAACTTGGAGAGACTACAGTCTTTATTAGTAGCATCAAGAGCAGATCTTGGAAAAAACGGGCAGGGAAGAAATGTAAAGAACTGATAGTGAAAGTAGAACAACTGTGGGAAGGAAAAGTATGCTGAGATAGAATAAATGAGAATGAGATGGACTGCCTTACGTTAAATCAAACAATTGGTCTATTTAGTTCAGGACCGTGTATCATCTGGCAGCATCTCTCAGGTTTTCCAGACAGGATACTTTTCCAGCCCCAATTGGAGATAACAGAGGCTGAATCTGGGGTTGTCTGCATGTGCTCTACCACTGAGCTGTGACCTTTGCAAGGTTACTTAATTCCCCTGGCCAGATAAATCAAGCTTAGCCATAATGCCCCTTGCAAAGGAATCAGCCGTGGTTTCTCACGACTGTTGTGAAGTCTTGGAACGGCTATTCAGAGCTCTCTGCAATTCTCTCGATCATGGAAGAGACAACTTTTAAGACCTTATTTATGTAATTATATAAAACTTTGTTTTATCTTGTGGTCAAATTATTATGCTTTGTCCTTTGAAAGACTGTACCAATATAAACATTTCAGAATAATCAGAGTAAAGGAATTGTGATTACCAATTATAGTCTGTCGCTAAATGATTCTAATTCTAGCAATATACATCTTGCCAATCATGGATTAGCAATGTAGTTCCCACAACTGCCTGAACAATCCTGGGTTGAATCACATACTGAATATTTCAATACAAATATTTTAAGAATTACATTTCTGGACAGAAACTTAACACTGTCCTGCCAGCACAAACCTGTCTCTTCAAAAGTAAGCCCCACTGATTTAAATCAGACATTATACTTTGTTTTACAGGTTTGCTGCCAAAGACCAAGATAAAAGGGTTAGTTTAAAGTATTGTAATGTACGTAAGACCTTCTTTGTGCAGTCACTTCCCTTAAGCACAGAATTTTAGTGGGAGAAGAATCGGATTCTAATATCATTTGTTTTCTCAACTTTTTTCTTTCATCTTTTCTTATGACAAAATTTCTATTTGGGCCTGAAAGACAAAATAGCTGCATAGTAATTTTTAACTGATTATACTAGGAGCTGTCAATGTATTTCATAGAATTGCATCATTGTGGAGTTGGAAGGACCTCAAGGATTATCTGCTCCAACCCTCTGCAATGTTCAGGAAAACCAATGAAATCATCCTTGAGAGGTGGCTGTCTAGGCTCTTCCTAAAAATCTCCAGAGATAGTGAACACACAACCTTCATAAGTAGACTGTTCCACTGTTTTACAGTTCTTACGATCACAAAATTTGTCCTTACGTTTAAGCAAAATCTAGGTAGCTGCAACTTCTATCCATTATTCCTGGTCCTAGTCCCCATGGCAGTGGAAAATAGTTCCTGACATTTTTTTAATGTATCTCAGAATGTACCTGAACACTGATATCATGTTTCCCCTTTATTTATTTGTTTGTTTGTTTGTTTGATTTTCACATGATTCTTCCATGACCTGGAGGAAGGATACATAGCACTCTATCCTCCAATTTTTCCCATAACCTTGATGTTATGTGGTGCACTGGGGTAAGAAATGATGACTGACCCACATCAATCCCAATCCTAGGCCTACACTTTAACCTACTACATCATACTGGTTACCCATAGAAAGAGAAGTTGGGCTGTACCACTGATCTTGTCCTGACATTTCACCCACCCATGCATTGTATATAGAAACTTGAAGAAGAACATCTAGGCATGAGCAATGGCTCCCAGACAAGGATGTCTTTCTATTCCTGTATTGATTTGAATATGTCAAGATGTGGTGGCAGTAGTGGTATACCACTCCTGCTTCTATGCGTGAGTTTCTTCTCTGCAAGTAACAAATGACGAGGGCTTACATCTCCTTAATAATCATGTTATGTACTCTGAAGTACAGTTAAGACTCTTAGTTGTTCGTTTGAGGATTTGTCCTTGTATTTTTTACAAAAAGGATACTTCATTTGAAATTGTTGATGATATTTCTTGTCAAGGCCTATAAGAACCTGACTAGAATCTGCTGAGAAATGTTGTCTTTCTTCGCAGGAAATACTAAAAATCTGGCCTAACTGTACTGTGAGGGAGCTTAAACCATGCTTAAATTATGTTCTTTTTTATTAATTATTTCAAAAATCCTCCTATATCAGTTTAAAAGAAACATTTTTTAAAAATCACAATGGACACTGTTAACATATACAGTAATATAGGGCAACTAATGGCTTAAAGCTAGTTTAGTGAAGGCAGCCTTTTTTACTTCAGCTCTACTTTATTATACATGCAAATTGTAGTATTGTGCTCAAATTGCATAGCTTCTTATATAGTTACTTATGTAGCTTCTTGCACCTGCAAAGGAGAGAGATATCAACCCAGAGAACTATATATATGCAAAAACAGACAAACAAATCCACAGCAGTGCTTACTTGTCAGAAGTTTTCTTTCTGTCTCCCAGCTGGCAACATCATTTCACATAAAAATATGAAAACTTTTTAATGCTCATGCATTTTAAAACAGCTGTTCACAGAATGTATATTGTAGAAATACAGTGTATACTTTTAGAACTAAAAGGATCTCATTAAGTTATTTTGTGAAACAGAACAATTGGGAGAAAGCATAAAAAATAACTGAGAACATTTTCAGGAAATCTGTTATTAATATCTGACACGTATTTTATTGAAAAACTGTAGCAACAATTTGATGAATAGTATATTCCAAAATAGCAGATGCATGTTATATTTATGATATACTTTCACAACAAATCAACAGTGGATTATGTCTCTATGCTAAAACTCAACTTTTACATTAGATGCTTCTATACTGTCAGAGTAAAGCCTGCCTCTGACTCAGAAAGCAAAACTCCTTCTGAGTCAGAGGAGGAAATAGAAACTTACCGGGCTGAAACCAGGAAAGCAAAACCCAGAGATGAGTCAGCAGCGCGGAAAGATTCCAAGGCACTGATTGGCCAGGATTCAGGGGAGGATTTGAATCCTCCAATCAGCATACGCCAACAATGAGCAGAAAAGTGTGCAAAGGAGAAGGCAGCCCGATTGGCTGCAGAAGGGTCCAGGCACACGAAGGATCGGCATAAAAGGCAGGCGTGCGAAGAGCGAGCTACCGGAGACAACTGATCCTCCAAGCCTGCAGCTTCAGCAGAAGAGTCCCTACCTGCATCGGAGACAGCGTCTGTTGCCGAAGAAAAATCAGCACCCTTGCTCCATGTTGAGGAGGACTTGAATCCTGCTTCTGCTGCCATGGAGGATCCTGTATTCACTGAGCCCAGCCGTCTCAGCCTTGCATCCAGTTTTGGAACTCCGCGGTCATCCTGTATGTGTGCTAGACACGTCTTTCGTCCTGCTCCAAGATCCCAGCCAAGTCCAGCAACCTTAGTCCCACCTTGCCGTGCCTCTACTCCACAGTTTCACCCCAAGTTTGCAGTTCAGCCTTGCTCCCAGTCTCCAGTCCAGAGAATCCAGCCTAGTCCAGGGCTTCCAGCTGAGTCTAGCCTTGCTCCGAGTTTCCAGTCTTGCTCCGAGTCTCCAGTCCAGAGACTGGACTGCTTTTTGGACTGCTTTTTCCAGCTGAATCTAGCCTTGCTCTGAGTTCCCGGTCCTGCTCCAAGTCTCCAGTTCAGAGGGTCCAGCCTAGCCTAGAGCTTCCAGTTGAGTCCAGCCTTGTTTCCAGTCCTTAGTCTTGCTTCGAGACTCCAGTTACCAGCTCCAAGCGCAGTGCGGGTCTTCAAGTCCCATCCAGTTCAGTCCTCAGTCCTCCAGCCATCCAGTTCCTGTTGGGGAGTCCTGTTCATGGTCTTGTCATTGACCAGTTGGGCTTGACTGAATCCAGTTCTTCATGCTTCAAGGACTTAATTATTGTAAATAGTTGTTTAATAAAGGATATTTTTGATATTACTCTGCCTGGTTACATAGTCTGAACAGGACATAGACTAACAGTCACCTGAATAGTAAGTCAAGGTTATTTTTGCATCAGAGTCAAACAAACCCACTAGTACTTCTCCCCACTCCTGGCAGTAAAATACAATGATATTAAATGCCTCACAGTTCAGTGTTCTACCTGAAACAGCTTCCTCAGTTTACTTAATGGTAGAGCCAGGCTAGCTGCAGGGTTTAATTTGTGCCAAAATTAAATTTTGCAACCTACTTTCAATACCAGAACTTAATTCTGGAATATGTGAAATAAAACAAAGCTCATAAGAAAGCTGGATTAACATATGCAAAACAGAACTCCATAATGAAGTAGCCAGAACAGCTCCAGGCCTTCTTTGACTATAATTATAATTAATAGTTAAATTTATTGGCTGCCCAACTCCTTCTTGACTCTGGGCAGCATACAATATAAAACTCACAATACTGTATAATGCAATTTAAAACAATGCCATATGGCAATGCATCTGGAAAAGTCATACAAGTTCTGACATACCAATCACCTGTAGAAAATATAATAAAGAAAACAGTGTCTTAAATAATTGGGACTGGAAAATCTTTAAAGATTTAAATAACTGCTGTTGCCCTTCTCTTCTCACTTAACTATGTAGTCATGCTGTCAGACCTCAACTGTGTTCTTAACAGAGGCTATGCACTACTTAAGGAGGTATGTACGATTTTCTCACTGGATCAAAATAACTGCTGAGGCTGAAAAAGATGAAAAATGCCTCTTTCCCCTGACAGGTGTCTTTATTAAAGGATATAGTACTAAAGGTTGTAGAAAATTAAAGAGAGCAGGTGTGCCAATAAGATATGACCTGGAGATTGTACTATCAGATATACGATCCATATAAGTAAAGGTAAAGGTTTCCCTTGACATTAAGTCCAGTCGTGTCTGACTCTAGGGGGCGGTGCTCATCTCCATTTCAAAGCCAAAGAGCTGGCGTTTGTCCAAAGACACTTCCTCTGTGGTCATGTGGCCAGCATGGCTACACGGAACGCCGTTACCTGCCCGCCGAAGCGGTACCTATTAATCTACTCACATTTGCATGTTTTCGAACTGCTAGGTTGGCAGGAGCTGGGACTAGCAACGGGAGCTCACCCCGTCATGCGGATTCCAACTGCTGACCTTCCGATTGGCAAGCTCAGCAGCTCAGCGGTTTAACCTGCAGCGCCACCGCGTCCCCACTACAATCCATATAGGGACCAATTTACTATGTTTAACTTATGCAAGAGGCAAGAGACTTCATAAAAACCAAAGCACAGGAAAAAATCCAAAATTTTAAATAGGAAAAGTTCCCGGTGCTTTCAAAAGGTGTTGGAAAAGATGGAGGGTGAAAGCCTTAGGACACTTACAGTGTCAAACAAGAAACAGTAAGACAAGATATCTCAATCAAGAATGTCAATAAAATGGGAAATATGACAAGGAAAGGAAAATAAGGTATGTTTTCAGAAGATCACAGAAATCACAGGAAATGTCCCGCTACATAAGCATAATGAATCATGGAAGAGATCTGATATAGGTAAATAAGATTAAGGAAAGACAGAAATATTATATTGAATTCTTTTACAAACCAGTTTATAGAATGGCAGAAACATTTAAACAATGATAAAATATTTAGAAGGAAATTACGTCTACTAGAAAATCAGGCATGATAGGAAATAGACTAATTGCCAAATAGGAAAGCATCACAAACAGATGAAATACCCAGCGAACTGTCAAAAGCTGCAAGGGAAGAGACAGTAAAATGCTAACAGCTTTGTGATGAAACAAAAATGTGTGGCCTAGAGAGATTGGTATGTAATTCAGTCAGAAGTACCTACAGGTAGATATAATGATCCCAAAATAACAAAGCATGCATTGTGATGTCAAAATACAGGGTTCACCCTTTCATACTTATATTATGACATCACTTACAAGTATGTAAGGGGCAGTATCTGCATCACAATGCACATTGGGAGAATCACAATGCCCCTCTTGCCACATCCTGTATGATACCTATACTGAAGAAATGGAGATTCAATAAATGCACAAATGGCTAAAAGGCTGAACTAATTTCTCACACAAGCAAAATTTTGTTTAAGATTTTAAATTTTAAAAAATATATTTGATAAGAGAAATGATAAATGAACCGACAGGCAGAGGGACACAAGATCAGATAGCTAATATTAAATAAATAATGTAGAGAGCAAGAAAACACAAGAAAGAAGTTTATATTTGCTTCATTGACTACAGCAAGGCCTTTGACTATGTAGATCATGCAAGAATATGGAACATATTAAGGCTAACAGCTGTGGCAGAACTCCTGCATTGTTCTGAAGAATATTTAGAATGAGCAAGTAGCTGTTGTATGATCCGAATTTGGAGAAACAGTGGTTCATAATAGGAAGGAAGGAACACAAGTATTGTCTCTTCAATCTGTTTAGTTTATAAGCAATACACTATAAGAATGGTGCGAATGGAAGAGATGGACACTAGAATCAAAACTGAAGCTCAAAGCAGGTCTGAGAGATTTGCAGACAATCCCACTTTGTAGGCCATAGGTAAAGACTTAGGAGACCTCATTATGAAAATAAAAATTGAAATTAAAAAATGAAAATGGGCTAAATATTAAAAATACAAAAATTATGTCACACTTTGTGAATTTACAGTTGACAATGAAGAAGTGATGGTAGTAAATAGTTTTGTTTTCTTGGGCTCAGGAGCAGATAAACATGCAAGATATGCTGAAGAATAAAGACAAGATTAATCAGAAGAAAGAAGGCACTGACAAACTTAGGCAAAGCTTAAGACTTAGAAGAAGAACAGCATTTCAATTACCAAAAAAATCAGAAGAGATAAAGCAATGGACTTTCCTGTTAAAGCAATGGCTGTAAAACCTGGGCACTAAGAAAGAGGGAGAGATAGAATGCTTTCAAATTTGGAGATGGCTATTAGGAATACCATAGATAGCAAAGAAGAAAAAAATCAGTCAGCCCCAAATAAAGACTGACTGCTCCCTTGAGGCAATGATCAGCAAGCAGAAACTCACATCCTTTGGGTATGTAATGCAGGCAGATGATTGATGAGTAAAAACTATGCTTGGCAAGGCTTAGGAAAATAAAGGAAGGCAACAGACTACACTGCTTGGGAGGAGGATCTTGTTAGCTGGATTACAGAATACTTCACTTACTAGTACAATACTTTACAAGCCCATCAAATGTTATGATGACGTCACAGAAAGGTATATAGATCTAGTGCTTTACCTGAAGAGATAAAACTAATGATATACTGATTTTCAACAGTGTTTTTCAACCCAAATAAAAATCCATTTAAATGTAATTTTTTTTCTCTTATAATTTAAAACCTTTTTAAAGTATAGGATAAAAGCACTCAATATTTGAAAATGAAATACTTCAGGAAATACGGGCATTTTTTCTGCATATTCCCCAGAAAGTGGCAAACTCTACATATATGAAAAATAAAGGCAAAGTTAATCAGCACTTTGTGATATGTAGCAGCAATACAAAAGTCACAATATTCTCTCAGATACTCTTTAGTGGTCAAAAAGATATTGGCTATTACCTCAAAATCCCAGTACCCATTCCCATTTCCCTTCAGTACTTAGAATTTTAGAATGCTAAATAGCCCTCAATCCATATTTTAAATGCACAGAGGGGGTGGACTATATTTTACCCCCCCCCCATTTCTGACTTTCCTTTGGAGTTGGCCATATATTATTAAGATCCCAATTCTATGGAGGGTCGTCATCCCATTCAACTATACGATCACATACTTATTACAAATCATGCTAATTGAACTGTCAAAGGTTGAGAGAGCAGGCCAAAGCCCATTGTTTTTCTTATGTCCATTTTCCAAAGCTTGAAGAGAGTTTATACATAATAATCATATATACATAACATACAATTCAACTATTTATTGACAATGTGCATAAATTGAATGATGTGCATGGGACTGGCATAATTATATGGGCATATCAATTGTACATGCACTGAATGGAATGTGTGAATGTATTTATTAATGTCTACTGCTATTCTTTATGTTTACTTTTAGAGTTAACCACAGAACATTTGTCATAAACAATAGTGGCAAATGTTCACATCAGGGAAAACTGGAGTTTTGTTTTGACTTGATCAATAGTGATTAATGCAAAGAGTAATTCTATAAGGGATGACAAGAAAGAATACATCTAACTTTCCATTCCACTACATCAAGATTGGCAACCACAGATGTTCTTCTTGCTAAGTAATCTATTCTGGATTAGGTTTAGATATCATCATTTTATAAGGAAATGTAAGGTAATTTCCAGCACAATTTACTGCATAGCAGTATCAGTATTTTTCCCTTTCATTGATAAACTTGCTTTGGCTAGGCATTGTTTCTGAAATGAGTGTTTTAATCAAGTTTGAAGATCACGTGACCAGCCATGGTTATGGTATCGGGCCACGCATTATGGCTACTGTATTTGAACCACAAAATCCAAACTACTACTAGAGCTATCCAAGACAGGGCCGCAACTAGGGAGGCAAGCAGGGCATGTGCCCCGGGCACCGTGCTGGGGGGGGCACCAAAATGAGCACAGGGGGGCACCAAAATGGGTGTGGAATCCATGATTGCCCTGGGTAACACAGACCCTAGTTGCGGCCCTGATCCAAGAGATAAAGAAAACTCCTGCTGCTTTCTAGTGGTGGTCCAGATTTTTGCAGCTCAAACATAGCCATACCACACGTATATGTAAACACTCAGATACACAGACACACACACATGATGGTTCTCCAACTAAGATGAAAAAGGGTGCATCCCATTTCACTCAAACAAGGAGAGACTGAATTAATCACACCTCAGGAAACAACAGCAGCATAAAAATAGGGGTAGAGATCTTGCAAGACTGCCAAGGGCTCCCTCTGTGACAGAAAGAACAGCTGAGCATCTTATGTGAGCCATAGGCAAAAGACACATCCTGTAATAAAGTTACATTACAGAAGAAACCACCACCAGACTTTTACAAAGGTAGAGCCTAATCTCAGAAACTTTACAGCACTTGGTATTGTCAACAAACATGCAAAGGACTAGCCCAAGTCCCTCATTACATCTTTGGAAACAAACATACTTGTAAATAAGATTATTTAAAAGTGTCAGCCTTAGGCCCACAACTAGGGTCTGTGTCACCCAGGGCAAGCATGGATTCCGTGCCCATTTTTGCGCCCCCCCAGCGCTCATTTTGGCGCCCCCCCAGCACAGCGCCAGGGGCACATGACCCACTTGCCCCCCCTAGTTGCAGCCCTGGCTTTAGTGAGGGACAGCCATATGGAGAAACACAGATATTACGACGTTTTCCCACTGTGTGTAATTTATGGTGCTGAAACAAATTTTGCCTCAAGAATTAACTCAATAAACTGATTCTGGAAAATTTTCTTCCTTCAGACCTGGCCACATCTTCCTCCTGTCTGTCTTGTGGGGTGCTACCCTTTGTTTCAGTTTTGAGAATTTCTGAAAACTAATAAGCAAATGCATTGAGTATTACTGTATTTCCTACACCCAGAGAGATAACTTATATAAAGCAGGTGCTAGTTATTTATTACAAATGGCTATGTGAATGTAATAATTAGTTGCAGGGTTGCATTTTTCTTCACTTCAGCCAACAACGTTTTCTGCTGCAGGGAGCTCATCCAGACTATTAGAACTTATTTCATCATCAGTTTTTACACACGTTGGACTGGCCACCCTCACTGTGACTTCTACACAGATAGTCTTGCCACACCCTAAAGACTAATACATTTAGCTTCGCCTCTAAGGAACCCAATGTTTTGTTTCTTTCGGCTATTCTTCTGGCAACTGTTACTGTTGAGAAAACCAAGGGGCAATATGTAAGTCATTGCACGTAAAACACCCATTGCCTCTAATTCTGGGGAACTTAGTGCTCAAGAGTCAAGGGTAGTGGTGCACTGCATACACCACGCATGTGACGGGGTTTCTCTAGACGCATACGCCCCCTTCCTGTTCCAAGGGACCAGAGAGCTACCATGACACGGAAATGTGGCTACCGTGCGACCTCAACACCTAGCTAAAAGAAAGGCTTTCCTCCTCCTTGCCCGCGAAGCAAGTTGCGCCCGCGGGCCCTCCCACTAAGCGCGACGAGGGGCGGCTCCGCACTTTTGCCTCGCCCTCCACGCCTGGTGCGTGCAAGAGGAAGGACGCTGGCTCCCGCCGCGCATGCCCACTGCCCCGGCCTAGCAGGGGAAGGCGGGCGGGGAAGGATGCTGAGGCGGGCGCTGCGGCGGGCAGACGGGAGCGAGGGGGCCTGCGGCGGGCTGAGCGCTAGGCCGGGCGCTGGGCAGCCGTGGGAGCAGCGCCGCGGTCATGCCCGGCTCCCCGTCGGCGCCGCCCGGGCCGGACCCGGAGGAACACTACGACTTCCTCTTCAAGCTGGTGCTGATCGGCGACGCCAGCGTGGGCAAGACATGCCTGGTGCAGCGCTTCAAGACCGGGGCCTTCTCTGAGCGCCAGGGCAACACCATCGGCGTGGACTTCACCATGAAGAGCCTGGAGATCCAGGGCAAGCGGGTCAAGGTGGGCAGCGGGGGACGAGGGAGGGAGGGAGGCGCCTCGCGGCAACCCCGTCCTTTTTCCCTTCGCGGCACGAGCCGGGCAGGTAACAGGTGTGCGAACAGAACAACAGCTGTGGTCGGGGGAGAAGAAGCTGGCATGGCAACGCCCCTTTCCCCGGAGACCGAAGGGCGGCCAAGATCTACCAGTCGATCGGTTGACATCCCTGGCGGAGCCGTGAATTCATCACAAACACAGGATTTGCCGAGGAGTTTGCGCTTATTGCAGCTCAGTTACCTCGATATAACTTTTTAAAAAATTAAAAGAAAAGGTAAATTTGCCTCCCACCCAGAGTTCAGAAGGTAACAATATCAGATACTGCACAGCCCCTGTGGAAATGACTGCCTTTCTGGAGGTGCTTATGAATGTTTGAAAAGCCTCTGAGCTTCTCGCAGGACCTCAGTTGTGATATTTCAGGCCTATTAAAACTCCCCACAGGAGGTTATATGTAATGTTTGAAAATAATATGACATTAGGAATTCTCTTGTAATTGGGCTATGTTAGTATGTAGCTCATGAACTTGGTTTGGAGCCTGTTTGTGTATGATAGAGTCCACGTCACTTATCTGATGATAAGTATAAAGCTTACAACAAACTTCAAGGCAAAGTCCTTTACTTACTTAGGAGATGGCTACACTGAACTGTTTAAGATTCCGTTGGTATCATGCAGAAATTAGGCTGTAACCCCTGTGTGAGTAGTTTTGTCATGTCATAGTCCGTAACTCATGTGAATGTTTGTGTGCTAAAGCAAAGATGGGCAATCTGGTTTAAATATGATTCCAGCTCTGTGGCGCACTGTAAAATTAACTGGGGGTGGGCAGGTTTTTTGTAATGCTTTAAATCAGGCTAATACATTAGAATAAAGGTTCTCAATAAATACTGATATATAGGGAAAGGGAGAGAGGAGGGAGGGAGAGATGAAGAGAGATAAAGATAAATAAATATAGTAAACATCTAGATCTGTATAAACTAAATATACCCCCTTCACTATTAAGGGTAGATTTCATAAAAATGCCCACATTTCAGGGAAGTATTACCATTTGCATTCAGTACAATAAACAGTTTTATTATATATAACATAAATGCCTTTAATGTACATTTAATTTTAAAATAATTGTCATGCTTTGTAATCTGGATCAATGACATCTCATGGATGTCAATAATGGGGAAAAACTTAGATGTCACAATAGGATTTTGTAGGGTGATCTGCAAAAGTGATTTGGATTGTGCTGAATAGATTTAGGATTTTAATCGACTTTAACAGACACATTGTGCAACTGCTTTATTATGTGACACAGCATACCAAAGAGGGTTATAAACCTGTTCAAAGTACTGGGAAAGTAAATAGAATGCTTTTCCAGACCTTGTTTTTGAAAGTAACAAAGAAATTTTCCAAAGACAACGTGTGCAATACGTCACAATTAGTTATTGCTAAACTGCAGGTTATTCATGGTAGGTTAAATTTATTTTATTTGTTTAAATTATTTTATTTAAATAATTTGTTATTTATATCCATACAGCAGTTGGTTAATTTTCTTTGATTCCAGTCCCAATGTTGTAATGAGATACACAAATGTTAAACTTATATTTAAAAGAAAGTAGCTATTAAATATACTTATTTAATATCAATATAATTAAAGAATCAGAGTTGAAAAGGGCTACCTAAGCCATTGAATCCAATCCTTACTCTGCACAGGAATCCAAATTGAAATATCTATGACATGTGCTGGTCCAGCTTCTGCTTGAATACGTATTTTGAAGGAAAGTTCACCATCTTTTGGAATTCTGATTTTGAACTGCTATTTTTTTCCCTAGTATTCAACCAGAATCTGCTTTTGTGTAATTTAAAACCATTATTTTTTGTACTACCCTTTGGGATGATAGAAAGCAGGTCTTGGCCTACATGTGTATGACATCCTTTCAGGTACTTGAAAAGTGTTATCTCCCCCCTCAGTCTTCTCTTGACAAGCCTAAACAGTACCACTTCCCTTAATAGAATTAGTTTCTAGTTCTTGCTCCCTTCTCTTACCCACTTCCAATTTTTCTAAATTCTATATAAAATAGAATTCAGAATATGACCCAGAGGTTATGCCAGGAGTGTACACCCAGAACATCCCAGCAGGTTCAGATGTTGGTGATTATGAATTGGCAAGAAGGGATTACAGGTAGTCCTCACTTAGCAATCACAATTGGAACCTGCAACTCTGTCGCTAAGCAAAACATCACATGACCACGAAGGACTTGCAACATAACTTCCCATTCAGTTGTTAAGCGAGTCACCACAGATCATTAAATAAGACATCAAGTGACCATAACTTGCAATTTTACTGCCGGCTTCTTGTGAAGTATGCAAATAGCAATCATTTGACCATTGGACACTGCGATGGTCATAAATGCCCACCAATTGTGAAGTGCCTGAATGTCATCACATGACTGCAGGGATGCTGTGATGGTCATAAATGTGAGGACTGCTTGTAAAGTTACTTTTTCATTGTCTTCATATGAATGGTCGCTAAACAGGGCAATCATTAAGCAAGGTCTGTATACAGACTTGGAAATACCTTGGTCCTGAACATCTGAAATAAGTGTTCATTGTTACTTGATTTATTTGGACCTCACCAGTTATCTTGGGTTTTTGTCAGGAAGCTGAGGAAATGTGGGAAGGGCCCTTCCAGAAAATCTCTAAACTGCTCTTCAAACTTTTGGTTTAGGAACTTAATGCAGTAGTGAGATAGTTTGTGACTTCTATAGAAGCAGCTTCTAAGAGGAAAGTAAATCGGACTGCCCCCCGTATGGAATTTACATCACCTCTTGAACTGCAGCTCTTTTAATGCTGCTTTTGAGAATTGGTTTCAAAGCAAAATGATTTGCATTCAGCCACAAAACTGATATATCAATATTTGCGCACAAATCCCTTTTACTAATGCTAAATATCGAGAGAGAAAATTCCATTCTATCAACTTGCATTGTTTGTTCTACATTGTGCATTTGCCTTTATCTAAGTTAATATGCGTATTGATACTAGGATAGTTAGCAAGGAGATTGAACTAATTAATCTTTTCATATTTACTGTTGCAACATAAGAATAGACTTTGTCCAGATTTAAAGATTAGCTTGCACAGCATATTAAGAAATACAAATCATAGTGCAAGACTATGTTTCAAAGATGCATAATTTCAAATATGGTATGTGCACCTGATTTCATATGTAAGTAATACAAGTTTGCAATGTGATTTTTGCAATGAAAACTACTAAATAAAACAGCAGTTATATTTTATTTCACTATTTTGAAACTTCGGAGTACAGAAAGAACTGTCCACATGTTTGCTTGTAAGGTTTGGAACAAGCTGGATTCTTAAGTTTTTCAAAAGTTGGCACCGCTTACTAGCTAGAGGATAGTACTTCATTTTTACCTGAATAATATATTGCAATTTGAGTAAGAAAATCCTGATTAAAAATTCTTCCTTGAAGGAAGATATCAGGAAGACATATCTATGTACAGGTAGTCCTCACTTACCGACTGCCTCATTCAGCGACCGTTTGAAGTTATGACTGTGCTGAAAAAGTAGGTTTATGACTGGTCCTCAAACCTGCAGCCGTCACAACATCCTGCAGCACTTGATCACAATTTGTGACCATCATAGATGGCATCTAACAAGCAGAGTCAATGGAGAAGCCGGCAGGAAGTCTCACGTTGTGGTCACATGATGTCACACTTAGCAATCCACAGTGATTCACTTAATGACCACAGCAGAACTGACATAAGTCAGGTATAGTCACGTGACATTTCACTTAACAACCATGTTGCTTAGCGACGGAGTTGCTGGTCCCAATTGCAGTTGGAAGGTGAGGACTACCTGTGCTCATTATTCATAATTACATGGGTTAGTAGGAGGTCAAGTAAGACTTTGAATGTAGCTAGTTATCAATGTGTACATTTGACACTTATTGTTTTATAATTTCTATAAACCATTCTAGAGGTTCTAGATATTATACAGTTAAGATTACAATACAATACAAATAATGCAATAAAATACAAATAAGCCAATATCACTAGTGGTGAAGATCTTACAGGTAGTCCTCAATTAATGGCCACAATTGGGGCTGGAATCTTGGTTGTTGAGCGAAGCTGTCATTAAGTGAGATGGCATGTTACTGCTTCACTCAACGACCATAATAACACTCCCAGTTGCAGTTGTTAAGCAATCTCATGGATCGTTAAGCAGACGGAGTCCCAGATAAGGAGCGTGGGATGCCTCTGGGGGGTGGGAGAGATGCTGGGAGGTCTGGTGCAGGCCGCGCGTGAGTGTCTCTCCGCTCAGGGGCTGAGGATCCTGCTTGGATCTCAGCTCCCGCTCGTCTCTGGGGGCTGTTTAAAGAGCTCCCTGCCAAAGGATTCCTGCTCCGTGCAAGCAGACATGAAAGGTTTAGCTAAATCCTTTGTGCCTGCTTGCACAGAGCAGGAATCTCGAAGGATTTCATCGACCCTCCAGAGGCACCCTGTGCTCCTTACCTTACCACACTGCCTGTCTGCTTGGGGGCTGAGAATCCTTCGGCAGGGAGCTCTTTAAACAAGAGCGAAGTGGGAGCCAAGATCCAAGCAGGATTCTCAGCCCCTGAGTGGAGAGGCAGTGTGTAAGGTAAGGAGCGCAGGGTGCCTCCGAGGGTGTGTGTGTGTGTGTGAGAAATCCTTTGAGATTCCTACTCCATGCAAGCAGGCACAAGGACTTAGCTAAACCTTTCATGCCTGCTTGCACAGACCAGTATTCCTTCAGCAGGGAGCTCTTTAAACAGCCCCCAGAGATGAGAGGGAGCCGAGATCCAAGCAGGATTCTCAGCCCCTGAGCGGAGAGGCAGTGCATAAGGTAAGGAGCACGAGGTGCCTCTGGGGGGCGTGAGTGAAATCCTTCAAGATTCCTGCTCTGTGCAAGCAGGCATGAAGAACTGAGAGGTACTCCTTTTGGCAGGCAGTAGCTTGTAACCTTCCCTGCTGGCTTCCCCATTGACTTCTTTGGGAAGCCAACAGAGAAGATTGCAGATGGCTATCACTTGATGGCAGGGCACTTGGCGACCAGTCATAAGTGCGAGCAGGTTTTGGAGCACCCAGATTGTGATCATGTGACTGCAGGGGGGTGGTGCGATGTTTTATGATGGTTGGAAGTGCTTTACAGGCCGTAAAGCACCCTTTCCAAGGCCGCCATAACTTGTACTACCTGTATTTCTGCTGTTAATCTTGATTCCTATTCTATTTCAATACAATCTGCATTTTCAAAACATTTCACTCATTTCATACAAACACAGACAGGATTTCCTAATGCTAGTCCTAAAGTAGACCATACAAAAATCTAATGCAATACTTTTATTTCAGTGATAACTTATTCATGGCTTGAGGTTAGGTATCTATCAGGTCTGTGCAACACCTTGGATTTGAAGGCAAAACAGTGCTTCGGAGCTTGTGGGGTGCACACAACACTGCCAACTCCTAAACAACTCCTTGCATCACAATTATAATTGCTCACTCTAACTTCTTCCTGCCACTGTGGTAACCAGTAATGTCAAAGAGCCATGGCTGCTTATCTACCATTGCCCTCTTGAACTTGCTGCCGCCTCTCCCTGGCCAAATTCATTCATTCATTCATTCATTCCTCAAATTTATGTAGCCACCCATCTCATGAAAAAGTGACTCTGGGTGGCGTACCTTGCCAGTCCCCTGAGGCCCCCAGGCCTGATGGCATAACCAGGTTTTGAAGGACATCTGGAAAATCAACACACTTGGCTGTGGCTACCCAGTGATAATGTGTTGTAATTCAATTGGGTGTGGAATTATTTTGTGCTCTCATAGATACCTGAATTCAAAGCATAACTATTTTACATGCCTTCAATCAATATGCATAAGAAAGGGTCACCTGATAAGTACAACCAGCAACTTTTGATTGAAGAACTGACAGGCTTGCTTCTTTTTTATTTCCTTTAGTTACAGATCTGGGACACAGCTGGTCAAGAAAGGTTTCGGACCATAACCCAGAGTTACTACAGAAGCGCCAATGGAGCTATTCTAGCCTATGACATTAGCAAGAGAGGCTCTTTCCAGTCCATTCCTCGCTGGATCGAGGATGTGAGGAAGTATGCAGGCTCCAACATAGTACAGTTGCTAATTGGTGAGTGTGGAAAAATCTATTTGGTAAGCCAGAAATAAAAAGAATTGTGCCTATGCATAATCAGTCAATAGCAGCTTGCGCAAAGGCATTTCTTTATTTCCAGAAATAAAATAATTTCTCCCTCATTTCAGAGTGTATTGAATTACTGCCTAGTCATTAGCAAAGCAGGGAAATTTTTGCCTTCAAATCTGTTGGGATCTGGTTCATGTTTATGCCATGCTGTAAATTTCCCACAGAGTATATAGGCGTTGAATAGCATGCATGATATTTGCATTCAGATGATTCAGAATGAAATAGTCTTGGCTCTTGGCCAAGATATATTAAATAAACTTTGAACAGTTTCATCTGTTAGGTATCTGTGTCCCTTCTGTTCAGGTTTCTGATCTAATGGCTGGCAGAAAGTGAACAAATACCATATAGAGATTCATTGTCATTAGTTCCAGTGATAATTAAATACGAAGTAAGTAATGTGATCCTGTTAATACAGGAATGCCTAGGCTGGAAGGGATATAAAACTCATTTCACGAAATTGAATTATTATGTTGAAATGCATGCTTTGTCAGCATCAAGGTGGGATAGAATTCTAAATCTGGTATCCAGAAGATTAACGTTACACTTTCCAGTGGCTCAGATTTCTTTATCCTTTCTCCACAGATATTTTGTCAGCTTCCACTGTTACCTTTTTTTTTCTCATCTCCAAGGTAACAGTGGTATCTCATCTCTAGGCTGGTTATTTGCATCACTTTTGGGGTCCTGCTGCTCTTCAAGCACAGCGTTATCTATCCCTGCTGTTGTCTTTTTCTGTAGACCTTCCAAACTGAACATTTTCCCTAACCTTCAGAATAACATTTTAAAAATTAATCTTATCAACAATTCCATTTTCTCCTAGGAAACAAGTCTGACCTAAGTGACCTTCGGGAGGTTCAACTAGAGGAGGCTCAGACTCTGGCTGAACACTATGAGATCATCTGTGCCATAGAGACTTCCGCAAAGGACTCCAGCAATGTAGAGGAAGCTTTTGTGAAAATGGCAACAGAGCTAATGATGAGACATGGAGGTCCTGTGTTCAGTGAGCAAAACACAGACAGCATCAAACTTGACAGCAAGGATGTTGTAGAAGGGTGGGGGTGTGGCTGCTGATAATATAATTTCTCTAATTGTTACTGGAATTTAGGGGATGCCTTCCCTTCTTTCTCCTTTGCTCTGGGTCTCTTCTATACAGACACTTTGCACAAGCCTAGTGTTTTTGTGGGTTAAGACATTAACATTTGCAGCATGTTTTTAAAATATGAAGGAACGTTCTTGTATAGATCTGAAAGTGCGGCAGTCATTCTGTAGCAATTTCTACTAGATTTTTTTCGAGGAACTAGTGCAATTTGGCAGTAAGTTGCACAGAATGAAGCTACTAAAATATCTTCATATAAAATGGTCTGAGTACAAAACTGCTATTTTACTGTTCACTGACACCTCCAAAAGGGACCTTATCAACTTGGACAACATTAAATGCTTTTATGGCAGCCAAGTTTTCAGACTGCCTCTTTAAACTCTCCACATTCCAGAAAAAAGAATTTAAAATTACATGGGGCGACGAAACACTTCGTAGCAGTGTTTCAAGTATGAAATAACAGATTTTCTGCATAGGAGAAAGCAACTCATTTAAAATGAGGAACCTCATAAATTATGAAATTATGTTTTCCTGGATACTAATGTTGCTGGTGCAAACCATTTAAAACAAGTATTTTTCTCTTGTTTTTTTCAGATAGAGAAAGCAGTAGGTGCAGGACTGAGCATTTGTATAATGCATAGGTGTTTGTTTTGTTTTGTTTCATATTCACCTCAGAAGACTTGATCCTGAACACATTTCACTGGATGGTAGTTCTACAGGTTTCAGTGGAACTTTCTTGGAAGTAAATGCCTTTGAAAATGTATAGGGCTTACTTTAAATAGGCTGAAAATTATAAGTTAAAATAGATGTAGTTTATTTTGCACAGTTGTTATAGTCTCCTTAGTTAATACTGTAGATTGCTGATTCTCATCTTTATTAATTTCATTATGGTCAGCATTCTTCAGAGATCATTTGAATACTTTTCCTTTCAATCTTAGCCTCTTCTTTCATTGCTGCAGAGCATCTTACAAATTATCCCATCTAGAGGATTTTTTTTTTCATTTTTAGGTATTTTCAGCAATTACAGAATTGGCTGTTCTTGAACTTTCTCTGGTCAGTGGTATTAAGAAGCTGTTTGTTGATAGGTATATGCTAAATGTTGAATTATGTATAGGAGATTATTGGTCATTTTCCTAAATTGACCACTCATGGTATGGAGTTCTAAAAATCATACAATTGCTTTGTCAGATAGTGGCTCAGGAATTCTCATTATAAGGCACATTTGCTGATTTATAAGACACTTCTTTTATATAATAGGCCCTGTGCTTCCAACTGCTCCCTTCTTACCCATTCCTTCTGCCCCTGATTTCCTCCATTATGCTACAAACAATCTTCAAATTAGCTTCACACTATATTTTTCAGGACCAATCAACACTAGATATAAAAAGTCTGCACCTATTAGTCAAAAACTGCTGAACTATTTCTACTTAGTTAATTTAAGATAACTATCCTTGTTTACATTGGGCTAAATTTAGGCCAGTGGTTAAGAAGTGCAGATATTAGTAACAGTTGCCTTTTTTTAGCACCTTAAACTGGGAAATGAAGAGTGAGTATAATGACTGCAAGTCTTCCAAGTCACCTTTTCAGTGTCCAGCATATGGTATTTCTAAAGAACCCCATGCCCCTGTCCCAGAATCAAAGGCCACGTTTTAAAATGAAATCCTTGCAGTCAGTCATCTCAAAACGGGTTAGGCATGATGGTACTACTATGATCATGAATACCTCCCTGGATACCCATAGGCTTTCTGTCCTGTCTGATTTTTTTTTAAGATTTCTTATTTTTAAAAGATTAAATGTGAAACTGGCATAATATGCGCTCAAAATTATGAATATACCCAATGAATTTGTCTACACTATTTTAGGAAAATACATGGCATTTTATTATTGGAAGGAAATTTATGAGTTCAGTTAGCAGAGATTAAGATAAGGCTAGTATCAGAGATAGTTTTTGTAGAATATCAGTATGAAAAAGTTAAAACATTTGAACCTGTTTTAATTTTTGCAGTATAAAGTGTCTGTCTGTATAATTTAGCTTACTACTCCAATTTTGACTCCAATGATTATCATGATGAATGTTTTTATTGTAATTTCAGAATAGTAGCTTTAAAGTTGAATATTCTACAAGGTGTAGACAAGAAAGGGGCCTTAATTTCAGTTAGATGTAGTTTTACAATTATGTTTACATAGAAAAGAGAGATGCCTGAGAGATGCTGCTTCTAAATACTATCTTGTACCATTTCTTCAGGTTTACTGTATCCAGCCTTTGATTCCTAAGCAGTAACTAACAGAAAACTCTAGTGATTACTAATAGAACATCGGCATTAAACAGAAATGTTTGACTGTGTACTGTGAATCCAATACTATAAGCATTACTATTATATAATTTCATTTTACTTCAGCTGAGTCCATGACAATGAAGGAACGAAGTGAAATTGAATAGAGACTGAGCATGTTTAATTGAACCAAGGCCAGGTCCTAAATTGATGTCTCTATATAGCAGCTTTTACATCAGGCATCAATACACTTTTCAGGCCATGGGCAACCCCTTTCCAAAATGCTGAAGTTTGGGCAAAATCCTGCACAAGATTCCAAAATCTTAGATTTTGGCAACTTTAAAAAAAAATGTTTTTTTTAAATTGGGTTTCAGAGGTGACATTTAGGGATTTGGTGGGTGCTATCTTTTAATCATTTCTGTATGAGTGAGGGCTGTTTAAGAATAGTCACTGCCATCTCTTATGCATATGGAGAAGGGCAAGATCGATTTTCCAGGAGTTCTTTTAATCTCCATGGAAGTTAGATGAGAGAGTATTACCCAACACAGTAAATAAAACCAAGTTAAAGGGAAAAGAACTAGATCACCTCCATTTCCATTTGGATATGTTTATTAAAGCACCAGCAAAAAGAAGTTTATTTTAAATCATCAGTTTCTCTTAAAAAACATGCAGCATAAATTAGGCATCAGTCATCATTTGCATTCTTAAGAATGGTTTTTCCAGAACAGGGAAGTCTGTGGGGTTTCAGCAGAGCAAGATCGTAGGAAGGTATAAAAAAGAATCCACAAAACATACATACGTACATATTTCAGTGAAAACCAAAGAGGGAAATTCAAACTGACCAATCAATATCTGTGATGACATAACCATATGTTCATTAGGTGAATCCTGCATTTACTACATTTACTAGTCAGACACCCAGGGGGAAGGAAGTCAGCCTTGGATGGATAATAATGGACATTTTGGTATAGAAATGGTTAGGCATGTTCTTTCTTCAGAAACTTGCTGTGGCAGAAAGGGAGAAAAGCCCTGCTTGCCAGGGGCTGCAGAGATCTCTGCCTGTCAGTGATCTAAAGAATTGATGCTACGATATATTCAGGCCAATCTGATGTAATGGTGTGCCAATAATTATTTTTTTAAAAAGAGGATCCTGTGAATGGGAACATTGTGGGGATTTTTTGTTATATTATTTATATAAATACGTTCGAGTGTTATGTGAGCAGGCTCCTTTCAAACTGTTTTTACAGGATTATGGTTTGATAATCATTCCAAAAAGTAAGTGAGGGCGTGCATTTGTTTCAGAATTAACTTGCTTCCTCATATTGCTAATACACATCTTAGCAGCTAAGATTCTTTAGTATGTTATATTGTGATGTATACTGTTTGTTTATTCCCAGATTAGAAAAGATCTTTGCTCAAATTGATTCTTACGAGCTGTAAAGTTCAGTGCTGCATAGCATTGACATTGCTACCAGTTTAGGTCTTTCTCCGTACCTACTGTACTTCAGTAAGTATTATACAGAGACTAGCTTTTGCTGCAATTATGTATTGCAAAGACAAGAAACGTAAAGACCAGATTTTAGAGAACGTTACAAATCTCACATATTACCTATACTGAGTTTCAGGTAAAAGTTCAAACTGGTTAGAGAATAGTACAAGATAATCTATGTCACTGTAGACTTCTCTGTATTTTCAGGATTTTTGTGAAAAAGGTAGTAACGATACTGCTATTGTGAATTCCAATTAAAAGGTATGGTTAATCTGCTGGGCCCCACTTTATATCAAGAGCTGAATATGATGCCCTTCCAAGTGGTGGGGTTATACATATGGATTTATTGCAAGCTTCTCCTGAGAAAGGTAGAAGGAAAAAGACAATCACCCTCATGCAAAGACAAATAAGAACTTCTGTTTAAGTAGTCTACAGTGTAATAGCTTTGAGGGTCTCTTCAGTGGAAGTACTGAAGAATGAACCTGTGTGAGCTAGTCTCTTGGGCATAAATTTTAAAGGGGGAAATTGTCAAAACACGTAGGGACCCCATTATCAGTAGAAAGAATTCAGCAACATTGGTTTCCTTTAGTCTTTCTAATAGAACTGAAGTATTGCATAGGAAATCTGTTTGGAAAAGAGTCATATTTCAAGTGGATCTTTTCAGTAAAATATAAAAATAGCTGCTATCATAAGGGATGGGAGACATTTGTTTACTTGCAGCAGAAACATGAATTTCTGTCCATTATTCTTCCCTTTGAGACTCAGGGCTCTTCACAGCACCCTTAAGTGCAGAAGTGTTGTGATCACTTATTGACTGTTCCAGTAATGCTGGAACAGTCATCTCATTGTTTTGTCATGTGGCTAAATAGTATAGCAAAGCAAAGAGAATTGGCCTTCTATGAGGCAGATGACCTGTAGAATTAGTCGCGTTTATAAAGATTCATTATTTTGCCTAAATCTGTTTTTTTTTAAAAAATACTGTAACATAATTGCAAACTAGAGTAACACAGTTGTCTGTCATGACATTACTAGATGCCACATATTTACATTCCAAATACACACACACTGTGGATTTATATTTATCTGGGTTTGTCTAGCACAGAAATGACATCCAGGTATCAGGTACATCAAATGAAGCACGTGAAACGTGCCAGATTCAGTTTGAGATACTAAATGCCTGATGGTTTTACTGAAAACCATTCTCAGACTTTTAAGCATTTCAGATGGACTACTTTTCTTACACTGATAGCAAATTTTATGGTCTATTTTCTGCATAAAACACTTTGTTGCAGGGGAATATGCCATAGAAATACCTCTGTAATTGATAGTACTACACATGTATCTTGCCATTTAGAACAGACTGCTTTTTGTGACAGTTTAAAAAAATAAAGTACATTAAATTGTCTCTAAAATTGGTTCAATTTCTTCCAAAATAATACCTTTGAAGTCTTATGATAGAAATGTGCAGATCTATGCAAATGTGCATAAATATTTGTAATCTGTTTCATAACAGAATACTAGCGAAATTCTTTAACCGAACTGCTCAAAGAATTGAAAATTACTTAGTTTGTACCAGATTGTTCCAGACTTAAAATGTTACGTATAATTAGTGCTTACATTTTCTATATACTATGATTGATTGGCAAATCATGTGCCATCCAGTTGGTGTTGACTCTTTGTGACCACATAGATAGACCTCCTCCATGATGATCTGTCTCCAAACTGGCCTTTCAGGACTTCAAAAGCTGCACCTTTTGCTAAGTCAATCCACCTTGCTGTCCATCTTCTTTTTCCTTTCACCTTTACCAGCATTATGGACTTCTCAAGAGAGCTCAATTTTTGCCTAATGTGCCCCCAAAATGATAAATTAAGCCTGGTCATTTCTGCCTCTAGTGAGAACTCCGGATTAATTTGTTCTATGATCCATTTCTTTCTTTTCTTAACTATCCATGTTTTCTCCAACCCCAATATTCAAAAGTGTCAATACTCTTTCTACCCTGCTTCTTCAGAGTCCAAATTTTACTTCCACAGAGCATCACAGGGGAAAACATTTCCTGCAAGATTCTGTTCTTTGTAGGTATAGACATGTAAAGCATCTGAACATCTTTTCCAAAGTCTCCATTGCTACCCTACCAAGTTTTGGTCTGTGGGATATTTCTTAACTGCTGCTTCCTTTACTCTTGACAGTCAATCCTAAAAGGCAGAAGCTATCCACCACTTCATTATCTTCATTGTCAGTTTTAGCACTGGTTGCTATAGCTGTTGTCAATAGTTTGGCCTCCATTATATTTTATCTTATTCCCATTTCTTTCACTGTGCTCCTTGACTTTCATTACTCGAGCTTGCAGATCATTTACATTTTCATCTATCACAGAAGTGTCATCAGCATAGCGCAGGTTTTGGAGGTTTCTTCCTCCAATTTTAAAACCACATTCATTTTAAAATCCAACCTACCTCATAAATTAAACATGCTAGGCTTTATGAATAAAGAGAAAGTAGACAGCCTTGTGTTATTCCTTTGCCAATACAGAGTCAGTCTGTTTCACCATATTCTGTCTGGACTGTGGCTTCCCATCCTGTGTATAGGTTTTTTATGAGGGCAATGAGATATATTCTGGGATTCCCGTTTTTCTAATGCATTTCATAGCTTAACATGGTTGACACAAGTAAGGGCCTTTTTATAATCGGTGAAACACATGTTTATTACTTTTTGGTATTCCTTAGCTTTTTCAACTTCCAGCTTCAGTATCTTTACAGACATCTTTGTAACACTACTTCTCATCTCTTTGAATGGTTCTCTGAAATTCTTCATTAAGTTTGTTCCTGAGATCTTTTTCTTGGCTTTGGCTTCTCTTCCTTTTTGGCAATTTCCACCATGCAGTCTGACACCCAGGTAGCTTTCCTCTGTTTCTTGGTATTTTGTAGACTACGTAAGCAATAAGGAAATCATTGGGTTGGCAGAAACTGGTAAGTCATTCTTCTGCTTCATTTCAGTTTCCTAGGCCATACAGCACAACTACATTTTCCTCTTTACTATTTGCAACTTTGGCATTCCAGTTTTCAGCCATAACCAACATACTGTGCTTCCATGTTCGGTCAATTCCACATTGAACTAATTCTGTGTTTGCATTTTTGAATGTTCTCTTCCTCCATGGAAGCAATCAGATGTCCCGAAGGCTTTGATCAATTCTGTCAAACACCATTAAACAGTACTTCTAAAAGATCCTCAGCTCTTCCTCAGTTGTATGTTAAGTGCCATCCAATCTGAGGGGCCCATTGTTCAGCGCTGTATCATCCTATTGTTTATCCATATGGTTTCCTTGGTAAAATACAGGAGTGGCTTACCATTGCTTTCTCTTGTGCATTGTGAAATTATGCTTTCGCTCTTGGCACTAAAGTGATCATCCACCTCCAGCATCTTCCTATATCACTGCTGCCCAGTATAGGTGCCTGCTTGCTTTAGCTGGACAGCTGGGTGACCTTCGTGCCTTGAATGACCCCGCTGGGAGTATCTCTTCTTGGCATGTACCCCCAATATCCTTTGCTCATCCCTCCTGGGAATATTTCACCACCACCACGAGGCCACATAGTAGAACTTCAAGAAGTTCTATATATTACAGAAAATATAAACTTACTCTCAGTTGAATTGCTTATAGGATGACATCTAGACTTTGCATTATAGCAAAGAAGATAGAATTAACAAGTATTGGTTTGTTTTGCTCTTTGTGTGATAGTAAGTATTCATAAAAATATTAGGATTCCAAACTGAATTTTTAAAAAAAGATGGTTGCATTCTGAATTCATGCTTTAATACTGAATTTACAAAGTTTATTTTAATTCATAGTCTATGCAAAAATGTTAAAATCTGAAATATGTATTTCATTTGGCCCCTTCCCTTTGTGCTTTACAAAGTATCTGGGATTGGGAAATGTCAGAAGTACATAAGCACATGTGTCTAGCTATGTTTGCAACATCACCACTATAACATTAAAGGAGAGTATCAGATGGCATAGCAGATGACTTAATCTACATACAGCCAATTGTGCAATCTCAGTACAAGTTTTTACATTACATATAAGCATATAGAGCAGAAGAGGCTTTGCACACCTCTCTTTGCACATCTGTAAAATGTTGGGAGAAGTTGTGTGCTTCTCATGGAGCAAGGAAGCAGAACTGCCTTGACTTATCCCCAATTCCCCTTTTCTAATGTGCAACACCTCTTCAAAGTTCTCTTTGATCAAGATCAAAATTGTAAATATAGTCAGATTAGGCACCAGTTTCTCTGAATTCCTTTTTTTTTTAAATTGACCAACAGCAGAATTTATGTCTGCCTTCCCTTCAACCTCCCTGCTCCATCCTTAAATTTTCTTACTATAGTTAATAATAATACACAGCTATTATAATGGCACTGTTCTGTGCATTGATTCCTAGCTTACATAATCATGGAGGTGACATCATCCTTTTTTCTGAGTCTCAGACTCGGTATCAGTCCCTTTTAAATCAGTTGACTTCTTTGTGAATATAACAAAAGTAAGAATATAACTGCCTCCCTCATGGTGCTGAAATCCTAAATTCCAATCTGTATAGCTAGGATGGACATTTACAGGGTGTCATAAATACCGAGACTATCTGGAATAATTATGGTTACATAAAATGCTTATTAGATCATAAGTTATCTGCTTTTATTGTATTTTAGAAAATAAAGTGCATGAGTAATTCACAGGCATGCTTTTAATGTATTGATTATAGTGAATGGCTGTACTAAAAATTTAACATGGGATTTTCAGGTATTTGAATTGTGATCAACAAAGTGTAGAAAAGATCCTCCCATTTCTTCCCAAAAAATGTTTGAGGGATCTCAGGTTTTTGACTTCTGCCTATTTTTTCAAGTTCCCAAATCATTAGCTTTCTTGTCTCAGTTAATAAACAGTCATCACCTGAGGATAACCCCTGTCCTAAATTCCATAAATTAGATTTGTATGCTGGATCAAACCTTCTTTCACAGATTTATGTGTTGGAATCAGGAGCTACGTGGAGGATTCATGACCAAATGTGCATCTTCGTGTTGATGAATGTTTCAAGCTGATAACCGATGTTGCAATGCAGATAAGATACATACCTCCATCTGCTCTCAGACATCAGTGCACTCTCTGTCTCTGGACTGGTTATAGGGCATGTAGGCTGTTGGCATTTTTTATCTGGCCTACATTGTGTGTCTAAACAAAAATGTAAGAACTCAGACATTCAAAATTGTGATCTGTGGAGAAATTTGGTGAGCTTTATTTTAAATAGAGGGTAATTGTGCCTTAGAAGGGGCTCTGCCTAAAAATGAATGGCCAGATGTAAAATATACCTTTTTTGCATACCTACACACACAAGCCAGAGTTTAACAAAGATTGGACAAATTATTTGCAATTGATTGCTTTCTGCTATGATCAATAGGATTAAGGTAGAAGTTCCTTAAGATTGGCATTATGTGTGTTTAAAATATGAGAGCCAGTACTGGTGTGACTAGGGTAACCCAAATAGCATCCTTAGTTCACTTTACATATCCTGGCTAATATGGCTTCTAATACTCTCAGAACCAATGATTGATAAAAGGGAGGAAGAAAGCAACTGAGTTACCCTATCTTGCCATCTGTCTGCTCTGAAATAGTCTTCCTTTCTCAATTGCTTTCTCGCTATTGAGAAAAGATTTGGAGACATGTTGATGTTAGTTATTTCACTAAGAATAAGATTCCAGCATTTGTGCGTGCATTATCACCCCACTGCTTTTAAGCATGGGTATACGGATGGTAGAATCTGTAGAAGGGTATAATAGTACAGATGCAGGTATTTCAGCGTGGGTTGTAACGGTAGAGGTTTGTAACTGTAAATACGGCATTGGCTGAAACCTGATAGAGGATCTGCACTGTTTTTTGAAGTGGAGGTGTTTTTTTAGAGAAATATTTTCATGATACGTGCTGACAAAGGTTTGTCATATGCTCTGTGCAGTAATAGTGCCTAACTAACTGGTATAGCCTGACTTTTAAAATCTCTTGTCCTGGGGACAGGCAGCTTTTCTACTAGCTGGTTCATACACTTAGTAAGATAAAGCACCAATTCATATTGAATTCACTTCATTTCCAAAGGATATACAAGTCTGAAGAATTCTGATGTTACTGAATTGTTCTCCATTTTTTGAAAAACGGTTTTATTGCTTGTAATAAGGCTTCCGGGGACAGACATAGAGACCCGTCTAGCTTGTTTTCCCTTACATAGTGTTTACCGGAAGAGGTGAAAAGCATGATAAAAAGGGAACAAAGTATCAATGTTGACATTTTACTGGCACCTATTTATGGATTTATTAAAAAAAAAGTTTATTTTTAAAAACTATGAAATTACTTTTTTTTTTGGTAAATTTTAGCAAAGTCTGTAGCAAATACATTGTACTGTGTATAATTAAAATGAGCATTTGGCTATTACACTGTGTTTCTTAATTAACCACCATCACGGGTTATTTAGTTCAGTCAGTAAAGCAAATAAATAATTGAAATTAAAAGAATTATATGAATTCCATCCCCCCAAAAAACTGTCCATTGGGGAAGAGGATGGATCTAGCCATCACCACAGTCATAAATACCTTCATCACTTCCCTGCTGATTGCAGCAATAATTACTGGGTTCACACATTATACTGAACCAGGGATCGACAATTTTTGAATAGCTGAGATCTGCACTTAATATTTAATAATTTGGAGGGAGACAGAAGCCACAGTTGGCAGAGTAAGTTTTGTACAGCACAAATGCATGGGAGCATTTTCCTTTTTTAACAGTAGTAACGCTATTTTCAGCAGTAAAGGAACCAGAAGTCAAGAAATACACCCTGGACTATCACTTGGTAGAGTAGCAATGAAGGCCTTGGAAAAGCTGTTCAGATGCCATGATACCTACAAAAATCAATCATGCATGCAGTGGTTTTCCTTGTGACATTCTATGGACACAAGAGTAGGACTTTGAAGGAGAAGGATAGAAAGAAGATTGACATTTTTGAAATTTGGTGTTGGAGAAGACTCCTGAGAATCCCATGGATAGCCAAGAAAACAAATCAACCCAGAGATCTCATTTGAGGCACAATGACTAGGCTCAAATTATCACAGTTTAGACACATTATGCAAAGACCCAGCTCTCCGGAGAAGTCTATAATGCGGGGAAGGGAAGAGAAAAAGGATGGCCAGCAATAAGGTGACTGGACTCAGTTATAACAGCAATCGGTGCACTGTTGGAAGACCAAAAGTATCAGGCTGGGGACAGATTCTCCTGGAGAAAATCTATTTACATGGTCACTAAGACAACAACTTGATGACGCATAATCAAAACAAAGCTATAATCTTTGTACATTTCCTTTCTCATAACATTGGGAAATTTGCTGCCAGTTTTCAGCAGTCACAATTTTAAATTCAGTAAAGCAGCCAGAAGAGCTTTCAGGACCTCAAAAAGGAGGGTTGAAGGCTACAAGTCTTGGGACTGTAGCTTGCACTTTCTTGATCTATGGTATGTCACTAAGCCATAAACCCCAATGGTTCACACAACACATTAAGCCAAAATTAAATCTAAGTATGACTCCATATGATATGTGAACCTGCTAATGGGCTGTTTGTAGGGATGCTATTAAAGAATATGTGTGAACTTGTAAATATAAAACGTGGTAGACTGCTTTCTGGTATCTCTGTTTCAGATAATACTATCAGTTGCACTCAGATTCTGACTTGTTTTGTGTTGGTGCTTCCCCATGAGGCATAGGATACTGGAAAAAAACATTTCCATATTCACTTGCACTGTCCTTTGTAATGAGCCCCATGTTTGATGCCAACTTATTTTAATGTTTTTATTTATGTTTAAGTAACACTTGGTTTGATTTTTGTGTTTTGTTTTAATTCTTCTGGGGGTAGGGCGTATTGTTTGTTTTTCAAAGTTCCTTTTGGACCTTAAAAATAATTCCTTAAGTAGCTTACAAATATTAAATGGTTTTCAGTTTACTCTTCAAGCTTTGGTTTACCAAAGGAGGAAAATTAAGAAAAATGGTATCCAGGAGGTTTTTGACATTTCAGTTACTGTTTGGTACAGAGAGCTTTAAGGGGCAGCCATCACTTCAAAGACATTTTCTTGATTTGGTGAAGTGATACTGTTTATTCTGCCACCTTAGAAAAATGGAAAAAGGGGTTACAGAGTAACACATCGTATCTGTGAGTTGTCTGTCCAAGATGATTGTGTATCAGTAGAAGTGGATAAGAATGAAAGGGACACAGAGGCCAGTTCTGGGGTCTCCTTTTTTAATCCTATTTTTCAGATTAGCCAATCTGAAAAATCAGATTAAAATAGGTCTTGGGGTTAATAATGAACAGCACTATAAAATGTGTGGTAGGTATAGAAAAAGGCAGATTTCATGCTCAACTGAACAACATGCCTTCAGATACCAGTTGCAGGATAACATGGAGGGAAAGGGGTACTTCCGCTTGGCCATGGCCAAACAAAATGTGACTGTTCTTAACGTCAGGACAATTCTTAATGTGAAATTTTATATAGGAACAGAAGCTAAATACTCTCTAGGATTCAGGAGCTGAACTTGTACATTTAGAGGCAGGCCTAATAAAGCAGAGAAGTTGCTTTCTCTACAGTTGCTGAGCCTTTACCTGGTACCTGAACAGTTTCACTTGGATTGTGCTTTTTTAGGTCATGTTTTATTGACATTAACAATACGATTGAGAATACCTAAAGTACCAAATGGTCTCTTCGAACATAGGTTCTTGTGCTTAATGAATCTGTTGTCGTTGTGGCTCAGTTGCTTTTTATATCAGTACCTGAATCCCAAGCCTTAGCAGACTGAGAATTGCTGTCTGCTGCTCTTGACAGCAATTTACAGCTGGGTTCAGTTACATTGTGTGCAGACCCAGTTCCCTTGAGAAATCCATAATGCTTGGAAGAATGAGATGAACTCGAGCAAGAAGGATGGGTTCAATTATGACAACAATGAGTACACCACAGAGAAACCTAAAAAGGCTGAGTTGAAGGCAAATCATCCTAGAAAGAATCTACCCATGTGGCCTTCAAGAGTCAACACCAACTTGATGGCACTTAATCAGTCAATGAATGTAACATACTCATGCATACTAAAAGTGAGATTCTAATAAAAAGGCATTGTTTTTAAAAAGTTGAAGCATTCAGCCAATGTTTCTGGTTATAATGACAAATCTGATCTTTCACATGCTAAACTAGCTTGGTAGCAATAGCCCTCTTCAGCCTCTGAACACTTGGTATTTAGTGACAAATGTGGAAATTCCATATAGCTACCATGACTAACAGATACTATGGGGCCAGCAACAAGCTATGCAAAGTTTTGCTTTATTTGCCACCCTTTTACTGGAAAAGATGCAAATAATGATGCAAGTGTGCTTTCAAGGGTTTTATAGTTTTGTGTATTCTTTTTCTTCATTTTTTTGTATTTAATCTTTTAAAAGTGAAAATATGCTTGCAAGACAAGAAAAAGGCTACTGGAAATAGCCCATGTTAGAGGCTGCACAGCAGAAATGAAGTTGGCAAAGGGTTAGAACTTTCTGTATCTCTTTGCTGCCATTTAGGGGTCATCTGGGTTTCTGTAGTCCTAGGTCAAAGTGCCATTACTTTTGTGATTAATTATTATTTCTATTTTGAGGCTGCCCAACTCCATAGCAGCTCTGGGTGGGTTACGGATAAAAAAAAGAGAAGAAAATATATCAAGCAGAAAAAGAAGGCCATTAACTGGAACCAAAACCCCAAAGCCAGGCAGCCAATAACCAACCAAAGGGTCCCAACCCCCATCCTAGCCCAAAGACTGCGAGAACAACCAGGCCTTAAGCAGTTTATGAAACATCAGAAGGGTGGGAACAGTACAAATCTCCAGAGGGATATCATTCCACAGGCAGAAGCTATCATCGGGAAGGCATGCTTTCTAGGTCCCACAAGATGACACTGCTTAATAGACAGGACATGGAGCGGGCTCAGTCTAGCTGCCCTGACCAGAGAGGCACAAACATGTGGAGACAGGTGGTCCCTCAAGTAACCAGGCCCTATGCCATGCAGGGCTTTATAGGTGATAACCAGCACCTTGAATTGGCAACCAGTACAGCTCACAAAGCAGCAGGGACATATGTGCATGCAGTGACGCACCCATCACTGTATGCACTGCTGCATTCTGAGCCAGCTGGAACTTTTGAGTGGTTCTCAAGGGCAGCCTGTCAGCCCTTCCGAATAGATCAGACAAGGAAACCAGTGCCATGTAGGTCAGTATTACTTTTATTGTAAAGCTATAGTAACAGAATCTTCCAAGTCTGAATGTGCTTCCCCCCTCTCCCTTTATCTTGTGAGAACTAGGCGGGCCTTGTATGAGATGTTTTCTCAGGTTATAGTTCTGGTGCAGACTCAGATTTCTTTTATCTGACCATTGTCTTGGTAGCAGCTCTTCCTTCTGTTCCTCAAGGTTAATCTTTCTTCCCATTACACAGCCCCATGTACTGTACAGCATATTACAGTAATCCAGTTGAGGTGACCAAGGCATGAGTGGCTGTTTGAAAATTAGTCCTGTCCCGGAACGGATGCAACTGGTGCACAAGGTGAACCTGCATAAAGGCCTTCCCGGCCACAGCTCTTTGAGCAGGAGCTGTGAGTCCAAGCGGACCCCCAAACTACGCACCAGTCTCACTAAAGGATGGAGGGTCCCCGGATATGGATGAATTTGAAGCAGAACTGAGAGTATTCCCAGAAGTACACATGTGAGAGAAGGTGAAGAAGATCGCCACAATGAACCAAGTGCTCAATCCACCTCAAAAACCGAAAAGATTTCTCAGGGAACTCTGCTGATTGTTCTCTGTTGCCAACATGATACTTCCACGAAGCACAGATTGAACAAATGTATCTGCATCAAAGTGAAACATATTTGAGCAATAATATTGGTGATGCAGACCTAAGTAATGTTGCTATGCTGGCAATACAGTAAAAGAGACGTTCCTAAGTTCGTGACCTTGAAAAGTGCTCACCTGCTTGACAGAATTGCCTCAGAACCAGCAGATTAAGCTCCGTGTATTTTGCCTCTGTTCTCCTCTTTCTCTTCATCCCCAGAGGTGATTAGGTCTTCCGCATTTGCAAACTATGTTTCAGTTCTTCTGCGGTTTTAAACTCCAGACAGTCCCTCCTCTAAAAGATCTCCCTTATATGCTCTTTACATGCCACAGCCAAAGTAGTTTCATACTTATAGTCCAAAAGTCTCCAAAGAAGCTCAAGCTGATTAAACCAAAGTAATTAACTCCAGGTGCCATAGTCCCATGCTTAAAGGAGAAAACGGTGTCCCCTCCAATCAGCTGAAATAGTAGAATTATTTTCAGAGAAAATAAACTTAGGATGAGCATTTTCCCACTCTATGCCCCTAGTGCAAAACATTCTGCAGCCACCACTGCTTGGTTTCCCCATACCTCCCTATGAACTAACCCAGTAGCAATGCCACACTTATGAACCAGCAGGTCTTAAAGATGTGAACTTCATCATTTAAGAGAAGTGGAATTTTCATACACTCCAAACATGCATGTGCAGATAGTATTTAAATTTACTGTTTGTTCAAACCAGGATCTTACAGCAAATGATCAAAGGTATGAAAGTTTCTAACGATCTTGTCTCTTCAGCCTTTAAACAAGTGCTAGATTAGAATGTTTAAAACCCTGGCAATGAACTATATTTATCCCATATAGTTTTCTGTAAATGCAATATGAATAGCATTTGTTGAATCAGTTTATGGGCTAGCCAATGAATTATAGCTAAGTAATAGATGGATTGTCATTTAAGTATATTAATTCCATAAATAGGAATCTCTGTTTCTTATCTCAAGAATTCATCAGGTAGCTTCAAGGTAAGCCACTTTCAACCCCTCTCTGTACTAGGGCTAGTAGTAGTCCAGCACTAGAGATCGCTGAGATGTACTTCTCACCAAAGCCATGACAAGCGCCAATGACTGTTGGACAGACCATGGGTTAATTCGATCTACGGTGGCCATAAAGATTGTCCCTCATCATAGGCTCCAAGGAAGAAAGTAAAGGTAAAGGTAAAGGTTTCCCTTGACGTAAAGTCCAGTCGTGTCCGACTCTAGGGGGTGGTGCTCATCTCCGTTTCTAAGCCTTGGAGCCGGCGTTGTCCATAGGACACTTCCGGGTCATGTGGCCAGCATGACGACTCGGAACGCCGTTACCTTCCCGCCGAAGCGGTACCTATTGATCTACTCACATTTGCATGTTTTCGAACTGCTAGGTGAGCAGGAGCTGGGACGAGCAACGGGAGCTCACCCTGCCGCGCGGTTTCGAACCGCCGACCTTCCGATCGACAGCTCAGCGGTTTAACCCGCAGCGCCACCACGTCCAAGGAAGAAAACCAAGGTGTAAAATAAACATACAGGCCCTTCAACATTCTACTAAATGAGCTTGCTTTCAATCAACTCTTAAGGAACACCTGCCTTCAGAATTTCCTGAAAATGTTGAGGAACACTGGATTAAATTGAAGACCTCTATCATTTCAGCCTGTGAACAAACTATAGGATATCAAACCAAGAGACATCAGGACTGGTTTGACGAGAATGATAGTGAGATTGAATAAATTATTGACAAAAAGAAGCCTTCCAGATGTGGCAAAAAGATATTAACTGTGCCGTTAAGAAAAAAATCTATGCCAGTGCAAAGGCAGAAGTCCAAAGAAGAACTAGAGAACTTAAGAATGCATGGTGGATGAAAAAAGCCCAAGAAATCCAACAATTTGCAGGTGTTCATGATGCCCAGGGTTTTTTTAATGCCACAAAGGCCATCTATGGACCAACAAATTATGGTACAATTCCCTTACGTTCAGCAGATGGTGTCAAACTTCTAAAGGACAAAGAGTCTATTGCACTGTGCTGGAAAGAGCATTACTAGAATTTCCCAAATTGTTACTCTACTGTGACTGATGCAGTCTTCTTGCAAATCCCACAAAAACAAATAAGAGATGAGCTTGCAGTACCCACTAGTTTGGAGGAAGTTAGAAAAGCCACTAATCAAATGAAAAATAGCAAAGCTAGCAGACCTGATGGGATTCCTGCTGAGGTTTTTAAAGAAGGCGGGCTTGAACTTACACAAGCTCATAGATAAAATCTGGATTAGGGAGGAGATTCCAGCAGATTTTAAGGATGCCATAATTATCACTCTTTTTAAAAAGGGTGATAGGACAGACTGTGGAAACTATCGAGGCATCTCCCTTCTAGCTACGGCAGGTAAAATCCTCGCAAGGATTCTTGCAAATTGTCTCCTATCTACATCAGAAGACATCCTCTCTGAAACTCAAAGTGGCTTCCACCCTTTCAGAGGGACAGTGGATATGATTTTCACTGTGCAATAGCTCTAAGAAAAGTGCAAGGAGCAAAACTGCCCCCTGTATATGGCATTTATTGATCTGACTAAGACTTTTGATACTATAAATCATACTGCTCTCTGGACCATCCGTTTGAAAATCGGATGTCCTGATAAATTTGTGAAAATCTTGCGGCTACTCCATGATGATATGATGGCAACAATCCTGAATAATGATGGCTCTCAAAGCAATCCATTTAAAGTGGGATCTGGCTTTAAACAGGGATGTGTTATTGCTCCAACCTTATATGTTATCTTCATCGCTATGATTCTACACCTTGTTGAAGGGAAACTTCCTACTGGTGTAGAAATTAGATATAGAACAGATGGAAAGCTTTTTAATCTCAGTAGGCTGAAGGCAAAAAATAAGGTAGCTACAGCCTCTGTTGCAGAACTCCAATATACTGATGATAATGTAGTCTGCGCGCACTCAGAAGAAAATCTTCAAACTGTTCTAAACATCTTTGCAGAAGCATATAAGCTCGGCCTCTCACTTAACATTAAAAAAACCAAAGTGCTTTACCAGCAAGTTTGAACTAATCCCTCCGTAGCGCCATCAATTCAGCTTGAAGGTGTGTCCCTGGAAAATGTTGACCACTTTCCTTATCTTGGCAGCCATCTATCTATAAAAGCTGGTATTGATGCTGAAATTCAGCATCATCTAAGCTCTGCGAGTGTAGCTTTCTCCTGAATGAAGCATAGAGTGATTGAGGATCGGGACATTTGCAGGGAGACCAAAATGCTTGTTTAGAAAGCCATTGTACTACCAACCCTATTGTACGCCTGTGAAACTTGGACTTTTTACAAACGCCACCTCCAACTTCTTGAAAGTTTCCATCAATGCTGCCTCCGTAAAATTCTGCAAATTACTTGGGAAGATAGGGGGACTAATGTTAGCATATTGGAAGAAGTGAAGACCACTGCATTGAGACAATTACCATCCAACATCAACTTCACTGGACCGGCCATGTTGTTCGAATGCCTGATTGTCTTCCAAAGCAGCTACTTTACTCCCAACTTAAGAACAGAAAATGGAATATTGATGGACAGCAAAAGAGATTCAAAGACATTCTTAAAGCTAATTTTAAAAAGTTTAATATCAGCACTGAGAACTGGGAAGTCCTAACTCGTGAGCATTTAAATTGGAGATCAGCCCTCATTAAAGGTGCTACGGACTTTGAAGAAGCACGAGTACAGGGCAAAATGGAGAAGCGAGCTAAGAGAAAGGCACGTCAAGCAAATCCTCATCGTGACCATCTTCCACCTGGAAATTTATGCTGTCATTGTGGGAGGTTGTATGGATCAGGAATTGGCCTTTATAGCCACTTACAGATCCATTGTTAAGATTTTAATCCTGGAAGACAATCTTACTCAGCTACAAGTGATCAACAATGACAACCAGGGCTAATACTGATTTGCTTTACCATTGAGATGAGCAACTTGGGACCCCAGGGCTCCCTGGAACAATACTGTAAATTTTTGTAGTGTGATTGCCAAAATACAGCATTGTGATTTCCTGCTGTTTACCTATGACAAACTCATGAAGACTGTAGTATAAGTCCTAACATATGCTTAATTCTGTTAAGAAAGAATCCCTTTTTTAAAAAAGGTAGAAAATTGTGTCATTTGTCCCACTTCTACAGCCATTGTCTACTCAAAAGTTCAATGTGGACACCCATTTAGATTTCCCAATTTATACATAGTAGCTGTGTGGCTGAACAGATAAATCACACTAAACACATTAAATTCTAAATCACTATACAAGCATTGTTGTTGTTGTTGTTCATCAATTTTATATGGTACCTGAAGTTCTGAAGGCCCAAAGCTCTTCTATTCCCTCTAGATGTACTGTTATGTATATAAACATATATACATTGTCCATTGTGATTGTCCAGTTTCTATTTGTGTCCATCAAGGTCTGCACCCATCCAGCTTTAAAAATTCAGGTTGTCTTTTGTTCACTGCCAGTGCCACCACACAGTCCTGCATCTCTGACACCTGCTACCACCAGGTTCTCCATCTTGCTTAGTTTTATACTCCTGCACACAGGATGCCAGCCCTGTCTCTTCCCTATACCACTATTTCCAACTTTTAGATTTTCCCAGTCAGCATGCCAATTTCTGAAAGATTTGGGAGTTGACAGTATAGGATTGGAGAAAACAGACTGTATTTAACAGTTGAGTGTTGAAATGGAACTAAGTATATTCAGATGAGTTTTTGACTGACAGCTTTATTCAGTCAAGGACTCCATAGACTCAGACTCAAGAGTTTTGTAAAGATTAGTCATTAGTACAGTAAGAGATTAAATAATGTCTTCCTTACAGTCATGTAAACATGCTACTGCTTAATGTAGTGGTTTGATTGCCCTGCAGTGGACCTGGGTGCTTACTTAGAGAACGTAACACTTTTCATACGTTATTCATATGTAGGCTGTCCAGCAGTAGTAACTTCAATTGCCAATAACATTTTTCTTTTTTTAACAAGATTTTGAAAAGTTTAATCATCTGTACAAGCATTTCCCAGTATTTTTTTTTTAATTGAAAAAAGGATTTAAAAAGGTTAAAAGCAAAAATTGGAAGTCCAGTTTCTCCAGAACGCCTGAGAGTTTTACTATACTGCAGTCTGAAACTCAGCTAGTATACTGTATATGCTGCAGGTCAGGAAAACTACCACCAAATCCAAAACTATGCCAGCAATAAAAGCAGGAGTTTACTTTAAAAAAAAAAGAAGTCTTGTCCAAGTAAGAACAAAAAGGAACTGAAACTTTGAAAAAGGTAACAAAAAAGGATAGAAACTAATCTGGAAAGCAGATAAACAAGTTTCCCCGCAGCTCCATGTATGACTTAAAATCTGCACCAGAAAGTTGAGGGAATGGCTGGAATAGATTAGATGAGTGTGCAAAGGAGAGAAATGTGAAGTCCAAATGAAATTCTTTGCACCTGTTTTCGTAGCAAAAGAAATATCTTTGGGGGGGGGGGTCTGAAAAAGTTATATTCCTTACTATGTAAAGCAATGTATAAATTGATTAAATACTGATTATGTTCAATGCCTTCTGAGCAAATAAAGATTTACCTGAAAGAACTCAGAGTAAAATGACTGCTGTATTAAAACATTTAACTTAGTCCTGTGCTTGCCCTTCATACTTAACAAGTGGAAAAAGGCCATTGTAACACCAATGTATAAACAGGAATTTGAAGTGTGGAAGCCAAGAAATTAGAGGTAGTTAGGCCATGATCTAAGTAAACCGATGGAAAATGTGCAGAAGGGAAAAAAAGTGCTGAAAAAGGATTAGCAGGACTTCCTATTAAAGCTTATTAAGAGTGACAGTTGCTTATAAAGATGTTTGGTTCAAAAGACAGTATCAGCTTGCACTATCAAAAAATTTTGACAACATCCCTTATTGCAGACTTGTAACAAGAGTAAGAGGGTAAGAAAATATATCTAAGGAGCTTTAGCTGCTCCAAGAACAAAATGGAGAGATTATAGATAATGGATGTTCTGCTATAAGATATGATAGCTGCCAACAAAAAAGACTTCATAGGGGGATTAGAACACTAAACACAAAACTGCTTTTTAAAATAGAAAATATTTTACTGGACAGACTGTTGCAGTTAACAAAATGTTTCAAAGAATAAGACATAAAATTTAAAGTTTACATCTATGAGATACAATGTCCTTAAAAACTAGACATGTAACATTTAGTAGCAGAAGGGAGAGAGAACATCACTATCATATCAATATCCAATTGCCTTTCTGACTTGGAGTTTCAAGTTAAAACTACAGGCCCAAGGGACTGTTGACTACTGCTGGTTCAGTGCAGCAAAACCCGCAGAATAATAGTAATAAAACAGATAAAGAGCAAAGTCTGACAGAAGCTCTTCTAGGAAGCTTGTTCAAGGTCGGGTTTGAGCAAAATTGTATTTGCTCTCATGTAAATCCCATTCATTTTAATGGATTGTGCATGGACCTATCTTGACAAAACCCTTCTGTTCAGTTATGAATTCTGCCATTCAATCTCAACCCGAATACAAAAGAAAAGCATCAACACACAGCTTTCGTGGTCCACCTGATATGCGCATCCCAGCTCTCTTCATCTACGCTTCATAAAAGAGAGAGAGCATTGAGCCAAGGGAAGGAAATGGGAGAAAGAAAAAGTTGGGTACTAAGGATGGGCATGTTCCTTGGGAGGGGAGACATATAATGCAATGTTTGGAGTTTAGTAGTGTGCTTGTTTTGCAATTTTGTCTGCCAAACACACCTAATGTTTAACATCAATAATCAAAACAGGAAACTAGGATCTCTGAACTAGGAGTGAAGTCAGTACGCAGAAAAAAAAATTCATAGAAAAGTACAATTCATAACAGTATTGGTCACTAAAATAAACCAGGGCACAGAAAAAAGATATAAAGGGGTATGCTGTTCTGTTATTTTAGGAATGTATTAGTGTTACTTATAAAAATATTAGTATGAGACTGGTTGATATTAAGTACCCCTCTTCGCTTTTCAGAAGGAAAAGGAATATAACAACATCACACAAATCATTAGGAAGTCCTGCAGTTTTCATGTGGTGCAAAATTTTCCAGTTGGAAGATTAGATCAACAGCAGCTTCAACATCTGACACTATGTGGTTTGGTTCTACTAAAGCAGGATCAAATCTGAAATCTCTGTGCCCATGAAAGACAGTCTCAGTAATGTTCTCCCTTGTATCAGAAGGCACCTCTGTGTGAGGTTTATAAACCCCAGTGCAAACAAGGACAGATCTACAGCTTGTGGCAGTAGCTAATGCAAGTTCATTTTCCCAAGAATTCTCAAGTTCCTCTTCCTGAGCAACTGTGGCAGATCTTGTGCCACCTAGTGCTTTGGCCTGGACACGTGCCTTAGAACCTCTTCTTGAGATCCTCTCTTCAAGGTAGCGGTTGTAAAGATTAGCACCATAAATGTCTGTCATCAGGTTATCCCTAGAAAGCCAGGAAAGTTACATCAGAACTAACATATATGAGGTACAGTATATGGATAATTGTTCCAGTAACAGAGCTCTTTAAAAAAAAAAAGTTTGCGATTTCAATCATTTGTCTACCACTAGTTAGAATTTGGAGAGCTGCTTGGAATGAGACACAGACTACTCTTCGTATAATGTGCCATCCACACTTCACAGGAACCTGTATATGTCTAAGCTCCCTCTGTAGGCATTTTACTCCTGATCCAGCAGCTTTGTTAACTCAACTGCATGTAAACCCTACTTCGTAAACCCTACTGCATGGCATTGCACTGGGCTTATTCTTTTGAAGAAATAAACTGTAACCTATTTTCATGGAATATTTGAAGAGTACAGGTAGTCTTCACTTAACAAGAGTAATTGGAACTGGAATTTATGTCACTAAGTGATGCAGTTGTAAAGTGTGATGTCACATGACCACATCGCTTAGCAACAGCAATCCCGGCAATCCCTGTTGCCATCTTTAAGTGAGGACTGTGGGTTGTTAAGCGAGGAACTCGCGTAACCGTGACTTGTGACTTCCTGCTGGCTTCCAACAAGCAAAGTCAAGGGGGAAGCCAGCAGGAAGTTGAAAGTTCTGGGCGGCTTGCAAGGAGGCTGGTGAATGGATGAGTGCTACGGAGTGTGGCCAGGTGGGGGGGTGGGGTGCTGCGGTGTAGTGCAAGTGTGGCTGGGTTGGGGAGGGGTGCTGCAGTGCAAGTGCAGTCAGGTGGGGCAGGGGTGCTGTGGTGCCACGTGAGTGCAGGCAGGCATGCGCTACAGAGTGTAGGCAGGAGGGTGCTGCAGGCAGGCATGTGCTATGTAGTGGGCTCCTTGGGAGAAAAAGTGGCAGGAGCAACTTAAAGGAGTGACTTGTGAACTTCCCTGTTGCTTCCCTGTTGACTTTGTTTATGGGATCACAAATGGTGATCACGTGCCTGCAGGATGCCGCAACCATCGTAAGCGCAAGCCAGTTGCCAAGTGCCTGAATTGCGATCACGTGTCTTTGATGGCTGCAACTTTGAGGACCAGTTATAAGTACCCCTCATTCAGCACCATCACAACTTTGAACAGTCACTGAACAAGTAGTTGTTAACCGAGGACTACCTGTATTATTTTAAAAAATTGGAATCCAGTATTTTTATTTAAAGGTTACAAGTGTGAATACATTGCAGTAGTATTTTCTAAACTATTGCCAGTGCAATGTCTTTGAGTACAAATTCCAATTTCCTCAATGCGGGATGACAGGAACTATAGTTCAATGCAAGTGAAAAACATCATTTTGAAGACGGGCATACCATAGGCTGACACGTGTTCTCTTGTTTCAACCATTTCATGCATATCCCAATACCAAATTGGTATGCCCAAGACTGAAAACTTACAGACAACGATCAAATTAAGAAAACAGACATCTCAGAATTTCAACCTTCAATTGAAGAGGGTTTTTTTTTAAAGCTTCTCATTAATATGAATAAAATCTGAAATGCGCAAGCAGGGTAAGGCATAGGACAACCTTCTTTAACTTATCATACTGGGATTATTACAGCTCTCCAAATTCCCAGTGAGCTGGGACAGAGAATGGGAGAAGATGAAGGGAGGCTGCTGGAACAGTTCATCACTGCTTGCATACTCAATAGGCTGCCCTTTTAGCTGCTGCCCTGCCATGGTATTTCATGACAAAATAGTCTCATTTTAGAATAGGTAGGATTATATTGCACTGGAATTATTTCCAAAATCAATCTGAAGATTAGCTGAAACCGTACAACCACATGAATAATCCATTATTCAAAAGTTCTCTCACATAGCTCTTCCAAACTGAAATCTGTAGCACTTGAACTGAAATCTCAGACGCATGATACACAACATGAACTACAAGTCAAGCTTAGGTGGTGCTGGGAACTATTAATTTCTATTAAGAAAATATGCACAAGACTGGACTGTAACACTTAAGCAGACAAGAGCAAGTAATTTCTTTGCCAGAGGCAGTTTCTTAAGATCCTAAAATAAGGTTTCAAATTAATTGGCAGATTGTATAGTGATTTGTAGAAGTATGAGACAGGTTCTGTTACTAATTGGCTATCTAGCTTGCCTCCAAGTTACAAAGAGAAAGAGTGAATTGGTAGCCTGCAGAACAATTAGATTAGAGGTCAACACATTTTCAGGGGGCCATCAAAATATTCCTTTCAGTTGTCTATCCCTATTTAACTTTGGAACAATAGCTTGCCTGAAATTTAACTTTTTTTCTGGAAAGCAAATGAGAGGGAAGGAAAGAAATCACTTACCCAATGGCATACAAAGTTTGAATAGGGCTCTTCCATTGCTTTGCAGATGCTTGAGTCCTAATGAGGTACTCTGCATAGTGGTAAGTCAGTTCACTAGGCTTTCCCATCAAAGCTTCATATTTCAATGCTTTGCCAGTGATCTTCTTATAAATATTTTCCAAACAAACCATAAACATTCCATGCCCAAACCTGAAACACAGAAATAAAATTTAGTCAATAGAAATACAGTTATATGGCTGGCCAGGATAAAAACAAAGTATTACATCAAAAGGAAGAATCTATACATGCCATTTGTCCAAATTCTTAAATTCTCTTTCTATGAATTATAAGGCAAGATTGCTTTGATTCGGTTTTTCTTCTGCCTACATAATTCCTGGCAGTCACTTAGAAGTTGAACAAAAATGCCAAAAGATTCTCAGTGGTGTAGAGAAAAAAGTCTGGGCAAGATAGCCTCCACAAAACTTTTGCAAAGCTGATTTAATTCTGTTTGTCATGAAAATATTATCTTGATGCTTGTGGCAGGACCAAAAAAGTGCTATGGGTCAGAACTAGACAAAAATAACAGTGTTTAAATCCAAGAGAGAAAGACATTAACTCAGAAGCACAAGTAGATATGTTGTACAGTAGACTAATACTACAGTTGTAACAGTAGTCTAATTGGCAATTCAGTTTCAATTAGGTTTGACAAACTGAGCTATTCCTTTACCTGTAAATAAAAAAATAATTAAGTTTGTTCTGTATATACTGGCACATGAAAGCTAGAATTGATGTGTTGCCAATTATACTTCTAGTGCATCTTTGAAGTAACATTTCCAGCCAAACTCCTTCCCACAGGATGATTGTTCTTATGAGAAGTCTCTCTTTTGCCTCTTCCAGAAATCACCAGAGTAGTACCCCAAGCATCAATTATCATGGGAAGTGCAGGAGCCCTAATTTACATATAAATGGGCTTCCACATCCCTCCAAGTGGCTGCAAAGCAATAAGTATGTCTTAAATGGGAGGGAAGATGTCATCACTGGCCCAGATATTAATTCAATCTTTGTATATATTCACTGAACATTCACCAGGTCACCATGGTTCTATCTCAAGCCAAACAACTATGACACCACCCATCTCTGACTATAGCACTTGCTGAGAATCTAAGAAAAGCTAGAGCATAAAGAAAACTGCCCCCAGAACAACTCTTGTGCATCTTTGCCTTACCTTGGAGATTGGGCTTCAGCTGCCCACATCAAGTCCATATTACAAGCCAATACAGGAATATGTGGATAAGTTCCCTGATAAGGATTTCCAGGACAGCCACTTGTCAAAAGAACATCTATTATTAATTGTAGGTTGGTTTCCCACCTCACTGGCTCACCAAACAAAATAACTGCTGTAAGATAAGCACAATACCAATGTGTTGCATGTGCATGATTGTAAGCTGTTTCCCAATGCAAAAAAAAAAAAAAAACCTCCTGCCTTTCATGCAAACTGTAACAAGAGTAGGCAAAGCCATGGGCCCAGGCTCCATTTAGTCACTGAACCTATTTTTAATCAGCCTGCAAAGGCTGCCGTGATCATGCCATCAAAATTTGGCATCAAATAAACCGAATACTAGCCAATGAGCTTAGTGCATCTTAAAATGTGGAAATCTTTAAAAAAAATCACAATATAAAAACCACTTGTGATAGCATTACATTGCTGTGTCCAGTGATGTTTAAAAGAAAATAATTACTTGGTACTTATAGTATTTCAGTCCTTTGTCTTTTTTAGAAACAGGAAGGAAAAAACCACAACAGGAACAAAGAATCATATCAAATTGTACAAAAATCACATTTTTATGTTAGCTTGGATGATTCACTGACAGAAGAATATAATAACACACCCCAGTAGATCTTTTGTAACATGAATTATCATGGAATAATAATGAAGAAACTACTTTAGAATTCCCATTGCTAGTTTTTTCATTAGTTTTTAATCCTCATATGAAATTGAAACTTTGGCAAAGAACTAGAAATATCACAGCTTAACTTTAGTGGTAGATTTATAAAGAACGCAGACAGTATAAAAATCAAAGGAAACAAATAAATAAAAAGGTGCCCATTAGTGTCATTGCAAAACGACATGTATACTGTATATGATGACTGTCACATTCTTATTCAGATATATCACAGCAGCTACTAAGTTAACAAAATGCTTTATGAACTATCACAAAGCAGTCCATTTTACTTGGAATAAATTCTAGAATTAAACATAAACACCTAGACATACTGACCTTCAATCTTGGGGAATTCCACTGTGGGAGAATGCTACAAAGGAAAAACAAGTTACATTTACTAAGAAAAGTATCCTTTATTTCACAAAGAAGTAATGAAATAAACCTCTGAACAAGATGGGCACACCCCATGTTCTGATGAAATTCCCAACATTTCTAAGAAAAGCCATCATCACAACCATAAGGAGATATTTCATTTCCCATTTATATAACCTGCACACCTGCCTCTTAAATCTTGAAAGTTCTGTTCCATAATCTTGCTGTAACCAAAGTCCATATAATTGCTAATGTCTTTGCACTTAGAGATGACACTCCTGTGTTTGTAACACAGAATCCCCTCCAACATACCACTCATATCTTTAGGCCTAATTCAACATGACACCGGATTTTTTTTCTCCATCCTTCCAATTGCACCTGTGATCATCGGAAAGATGAAAGAACTGAAATTTCTTACTACTAACCTCATGCCATTTCCACATACTCAACTGCAGCCCACTTTGGTCTGTAGAATTCACATTGTGCTCAACAGCACAATTATCGTAGGTGTGAGGATGAAAACCATCTTCATGCATTCATGCACATTCATTGACTTAACAAATGTGTGTTGAATTTCAGTTTTGCAGATAACATTTACAATCTGAACAGATGAGGAGACTAAAACTTGGTCAGGCTGATTGGGGTTTATGGAACCTAAAATCTAACATTATATGAAAGGCTATGGGTAACTTCAGCAGTTTATACCTGGAAAATAAACTTAACCAACCTCCTCCAAGACTATGCTTTCAAGTTGTAATTAAATACTCATGGAAAAAGACTGGGGACACCTGAACTAGACTGTACCCTAAAACTGGCTGAACAGATCAATTACTTTCAACAGCCCTACTGAATTATTTTTCTCTGATTCTCAGCTTTTCTTTAGCTGTATTTGTGTTTGCTGTGTTTACCACCATATAGTAAGAGACAAGAGCAAAGAAAAGGAACCAAAATAATTGCATCACAAAATAACAACCACAACCACTCCTTTCTGCAAAACAAGCACGCCTATGTAGGTTAGATGCTTAACCATACATTGATCTAAACTCCAGATGACAGGGGAGGTTTAGCTGAACAAAGCTGGTTCAATCTAATGCTGCTGCACTCTTTACCCTCTCCTCCACTACAATACTTGAGCCTTTGTGTTTTTAGTCATTGGAAGCATTTCCTCAGCTGCTACCAAATCTGTTCTAGGATCAGTCAGTATTGAGTAACTCTAAGAACAAAGAGTGCAATCTTTTAAAAGCTATGAATAATATAAAGAAAGATACTTTAAATGAATCCTTTGTTTACACAGCACATAATTTTTTGGCAAGTAAATTAGCTTGGAGTGCTAGGTCAGAGGGCCGAAGGAGTTAATGTGAAAAGATGTGCTGAAATAGTTTTTTCAGGCGGTATATCTCTTCTTTCAATTTGTGTATGTGTTTGTAGAATACTCAGGCCCGAAGTTAGTGGAAGTGGTACCTCCAATATTTTGTGCTTGGCCATCACGATTGCCCAGGTGACATTCATTACAAATGTATTTCTGGTTCCAAAATTTTGGAATCCTCTAATTTTGAATCTAATTGCTTGATATTATTAATGTCACTGCTAAACCTGGTGGCAAAAGAATCAATGTAAGCTGTACTCATCCTTGGAAAGCAGAATAATATTTACATGACAAGCAGCTCAATAGGCTCCTGTAATTACAGACAATGTAAAAAATGTCAAAGAAATCATTAAAGAGAAGGAGTACATTTACCAAAACTTGAGGTCTTCTGTCATGATCCACCATGTCCAATAAGGGATAGGTTTCTCGCAACTTGTCAATTGTAATAGGCCGACAAAATCCAAGACTAATGACACATTTGTTATGGATAGCAATGCATCTATGTTTTAATGAAAGGCACATTTGTTTTGCTTTTCTCAAACAAGGAATGCATTTGAGATGGCAGTGACAGACTTATTCTAAGTACAGAAAATATTTCCATATCCTCCTGGGAGAATACATACAGTACAGGGAGAGTGATAAATACAATCTTTGTTCGCTGGCTCACTACGAGCTTTACATTTAAGACTCTTATGAAAGCTAATTTTTATTCAGGAGTACAACAATGTCCAAGAACAAGTTTCTTATTAACTCAATATAATTTACGGCACATTCCAATCTGAAACTTTATCAGAGTTCCTAATAAATGGCTTCAAACTGATTTCTAGGAACTTTGCTTTGAAAATCTTTAGCTCTGCTTCGCTCAAAGAAAGAAATTTGAGACAGTAGGTAACTATTCTAAGGAGTCAAGAGGCAAAGGAGAACTACTCCCCCTTCTTAGTTTGACCTTCTTTTCAAATTCTTTATGAACCCATTTGAGATCTCCTAAATTCACTGGAGTTCTTGGGAGACATTTTGTTTTCTCTACAAAATGTATCTTTGGATCTTGAGAAAAGCCAAGACACACAACGTGTTTAACCCTAGCACATTCCCCTATCATGCTTCTTCAGCCCAATGCAGAATAAACCAAGTATTTCCAAGGATACTGCTTAGCAATGTCAAGGAGTGGGCCTTGTCCTGATACAAGAACACATTTGTCATGGTAACGTTTGAACATTTGCAAAGGACTGTGGGACATCATAACTTGGTCCTGGGAAATCTAGGACAGAGAAAAAATTGATAATCAGTTTTCATTCTTGTATTCTTTATCTTAGCAATAATGAGAAAACAGGTTGCTTGCTTTTAACAGCACTAATGTGTGGAACTGCATATAATTAACCCAAAAGAGTAGCTGTCTGACTGATTACTGTCCTCTAACAGAATCTGTCAAAAAGGAATGGCAAGACTTGTAATGAAGCTTAAGAGGCTGCCTCTATCAGTCAAAGGCAAAATCCTAAGCTATATATAAATACAATACAATATCTTATTCACATACTGTAGTGAAGAAAGACAACAGACCACATTCAATAGACCCTAAAGTTACTCACTGGAACTTCAAGAAGGTGGGAGAGCTGGTCTGCTTTCTTCTGACAAAGACAGTTTCCTGCATTAGTAACAAATACTACAGGCACCAAAAGTTGTCCCTGAGAATTAAGTAGTTTTTGAAAGGCTTTTCGGGCAGCAGGAATTGGTGTCCTTCCTCGTACCAATACTCCATCAATATCAAACAGAATGCCAAAGGTAGGTTGTACACCTAGCTGAAATGGAGGAAACAAGAGAAAGAAAATTCTTGTTATCAGCCAGACTTCATGTAGCTTAAATTCGTTACATGCTTATGTAGAGTGTTATTATTTGTTCCAAACAACTTCATATAGATACACAGGTTGTCCCTCCCTTTCACTATATATTCACAACAGTCATGTGAAATTGCTAGAAATGGCTAATATTATCTTAAATATCCTGTGAGGTGCTTACACTGAGGAGTATGCTTGGCTCATTTTGCATTTGTACATCCTATATTCAAGCCCAACACAACCAAAGTATTGCCAAATTACAGATTAAGTGTGGCACTGACATTTTTAAAAAATTAAAACTCAGTTCATGAGCAGTATGTCAAGATGGGTATCTGGGAAACTTCTTCATAAGAGCATTACTACTGAAACGTTCATACATGGTTATGAATATTATAGTGCAACTGCATAACCTTTACTTAATCTCAACATGCACTCAATACTTCACCTTACAGTTGACAGTAATTATCAAGAAAATATATTTGGATTACCCAGCAGACCTTAATTAATGACTTGAACACTAAGAAAGTGCCCAATACTGTACTAAGACTTACCAAAAGCTACCTACCACTGGTTTGCTATCTTTTATAGAGTCGCATGATAATGAACTAGGCTATCCCAATGTGGGACTAGCCATAATGTAATAAAAACCATTTGCAAATTCCCCAAAATACAGTTTTTTATATACCATTCATGTCAATCCCATTTCAAAGCAGTGAAAAACCTTCTCTCTCCATAAATCAATAATCTCCAAACTCCCAACACTGTTGCTCTTCCCTTTAGCTCCCACAAGCAGAAAGTGTCCCAGGGCTGATCAGCCTCATCACTGATATGGGGTGCCAAGCAGTCCTTTAAAAGAACCTTTTAATTAAAAAAAAATGAATAGAAACCTACAATCTTGCAAAGCAAACCATACATTTCAAAGATAACCAGCATGTCCATCGATCTCCCTGGATGCCCCCACCCCATGGAACCATTAGAAAATAAAATAGTGGGTGGCTGCAGCCCAGCATTTTCTTTTCCTTCAGGCATATGTGTGTTTAGGGACTGGCCACACCCAGCATTTTGTAAGCAGGTTGATAACTTATTCTCAAATTCCAAATGTGCCCACCAGGTCAATGGTCTAGGGTCACTTGAAGAATGACTCTTGCTCAGCAGCATATTCCAGCATTTGGAAACACAACCTACAAAAATTATTGCCCTACATGTAGCTTATTGTTCCTGAGTATCAAGAACTTTAATGGCTGCTTCACATATTGCTCCATCATAATGTGGGTTGTCTGATCTAATGTGGTATGTGAACCCAGCCAATCGTGATTTTTTTTGACAAACCAAGAGTGAAAGAGGAAGCGCCATCTCATTTGGAAAGATTATTGATGAATCAAATACATGCAATCTGCAAATAAAATAGCATTTGGTAATATAGCCAGATGGTGAAGAAAATGCTTTTGGAAAGAGGGGGACAATGTGTTTGACAGAAAACATCACAAATTCCTTTGTCAGGCATCTAGTAATACCATGTCAGTGAACTCAAGGCTATAAAATGTAAGGTGTCAAAGTCATTAACTTGTCATGAGTCCCAGACAGGAGACTTGTAGAAAACAATAGGAAACAACACAGGGACACTTCATACTTGGAAAGCACACTTTTACCTGTATTAACCTACTAAATAAATGTACACTTTGACAAAAAAAAAAATCTGAAATAATTTTTTTATTATTTGGGAAAGAAGATTGTGTTATCTCAGGTTATCCATCCAAGACTATTTGTCCATTGTGAGACATAAATTATTAACTAGATAACTGGATTAGAAAAAGGGATCAGATGGAGAGGAATTTCAGCTACTAGAAAGAGCAAGCTCACTGCTTATGTTTTTGTGTCATATTTGTTAAACAGTTATTTCCATACAGTAAGTGCTGTTAGGCGTTGGATTATATTAATGCTATTTTGGTCTGTCTTAACCTGCAAAACTCTTATTTTATTAAAAAGAAATAAATACACTCTCTCAGAGAAGGATAAAAATAAGTACATTTAAAACCTCTGGAGATACATGTTCCAGAGAAGCATGAATGTGCAATTCAAATATTCCAACTGGGAAGCTTATGGCTTAGCTAAAACAAGAATCATATTAGGTTTTTCAGTGTAGAACAATAGTTCACACACTGCATCAATTTGAGCACATACTAAGTTTTAATATAGCCAAAGCTAAGTCTTAGGGAAGAAAATATGCACATGAAATGAGTAAAAGTAGACAATACATTTCTGGTTTTTCAGTGTTTGAATTAGTTGAAATAAAAATGAAGTAAAAAGAATTCTAGTAAATCTGTGTAAATACCCATTTTTCTGGTTCAAAAACTGGACCCAACAATGCACATATTTTACATTTTTTGACTGAGGATTCTATTATCAGCCTGCAGACTATCTCCACAAATATTAGCATCTGAGAGACATATTAATCAGGCTAGTATGTCAATTGACAAAAGTGCTAAGAGTATCAGTGGGAATTTGTCATGACAACAGAATATGCATTGGCATTAACATTAAATATGTTATGAACCTCATCACTCAAAGGAGTGTAGTTTTCCTATTATAAGTGCCCTTGATACCTGTAGGAAGTGTAGCACTTGTTCATTTTGCTATTTTTACTGAGATGTTACTGCAATCTTTTATGAATAGTGTACTTGTACAATGGCCAAAATTGATCAAACAAACAACTGGTAACTTCTACTGAGCAAGTTTCTTCATGCATACAGGTACATGGTCAAGAGGAGAAAATTTCTGGGATCATTAAGATCATAGGTAGTTTACAGTATACAATATTTGTATTTACTTATAAAGGCTATAAGTCCTCCCACTGTGTTCTGAGATCCCACAGCAATATTTTTATATGATTGGATGTTTAAGTAGTTAAAGAGAATTATACACTGTATTTATTTATGCCAAGTTAGATGCTAGCATCTATATGTCCAATTACTGCATAATTTCAGTACACATTTGCCCACAAAGTATATGGGGATAGTAATAATATATGATTAGTTGTGTTAGTTTAACTTTGCCCAAAAATCAGAAAGAAATTGTTGGCGCAATGTCTGCGTTCCATTTGCCATAGTGCTGATGGAAAAAAAAAATCAAGAGCAGCTTGAAAGGTAGAATTATGTGCCATCAAGATGGTGTAAATTCTTAGCAAAACCACATAGACAGATTATCTCCAGGACAATCTGTTCCCAACCTGGTTCTTCAGGGTTTTCAATGGCACACTTATTACTGCTATAAGTGAATCCATCACCTTCTGCTCTTTCCTTCCACCTTTCCCAGCATTACAGACTTCTCCAGAGAGTTAGGTCTTTGCATGTGTCCGAAGTATGATAATTTGAGCCTGGTGATTTGTGCCTCTAGTGAGAACTCTGGGTTGATTTATTTGATGATCTATTTGTTTATTATCTTGGCTGTCCATGGTATTCCCAGGAGTCTTCTCTAACACCAAATTTCAAAAGCATCAGTACATTCCTATCCTGCTTCTCCAAAGTCCGACTTCTGTACAGTGTCACAAGGAAAAACCACTGCCTGCACGATTTTGATCTTTTGAAAGGCAGAAAACTATTGCTAAAATAAGTAAAAGCAAAACAGGAGCATAGAAGGATAAACAGAAAAATTCCAGCAATCTAAGTTTTAAATGTTCAGCTTGAATGCATTTGATGGCTAGTAGTGATGGCCCAGATTCATAAATGGCTGCAACTACAAATGCAATCCCAAATTTTCTTTATCTTTGGGATTACTCTTTGTACATATAAGCAAATGAACAAATGGCTATTACAAAATAAACCCATTGCAAAAGCAAACCATAAAGCCATCTCAAAAAGCCCATTATGACTTACGATTCGCACAATGGAACATTCCTGAAAAACCAAAAGACCTCGTGCCTTTTACAATATTGCAAACTGCCATCCTCTTTAATGGCAAAGTTGCAGCCCAAGTTGATTAGCTCTTTTTTGTGCCTGCCTTTCAACAGGAGAGTAGTGTCTAACTTCAAACATTACTATATTTTTCATGTACACTGACCTTTCTTATAGAAACATAAACATCCCTGAGATCAAAATAAGCTAGGAAAAATTATGTAAAAGGACCAGGATCCTCTCTGTTCATCAGCAGGATAACTCTGCAAAGACAGAACAGAATGGTACCAAATTTGGTGTGGCGGAGAAGCTGGCAAAAAAAAAAAAAAAGATTGAATTTGAAAATGGGATCAGGGACGTAGGAAAAAAAATGCAGTGCTTCCCTATGGGGGAGGCAGTAAGGCAGCAGCTTCTAATGTTGCTGGCTGTTCCATTCTAATCCCTCCTTAAATCATGTGACCCAGTGCAGCATATGCAGCCTGCACTGTTTCTATACATGAAGGGAAAGCAGAAACACAGAGATGCAATATGTTACTTTGTTGCACAGATGTTAAAACAGATGTCTCCAATGGCCACTGCTACTAAAAAGGCTCAAAAGATTTCCTGAAGCCATATTCTGCATGCTCTCCTGATTTTGTTCTTCTTCATCCTACTTTTTTTTTTGCAGCAAATATTTATCACTGATCATTCTCATTTTATCCTTTCTCATACATGGCTACTGATAATGAGAGCAAAAATTAATGCTGGTTTGTGAATCATAATATTTAGCACATTGGTAACTCTGAACAGGATCCTTCTCTAAGCATAAAGGTAATACTGATGTACTCTTTCCCCCACATATGTGGCACTCAGTACACCAGTTCCTTGTTTAAGAAACTACAGCAATAGAGGCTATGATCTTTGTGCTACTAGTTCAGACAGGTTATTTGAACCAAATCACTATGATTGAACTTGAAATGTTAAGAGGATTTATATACAACTCCTAGCCTAAAGACCTTCTCCAGCTAGCGAACAACACAGAATTCCTATGTTTCATTAGCCAGAATGGATTAGAAAGAAAACATTAGCATGCTTTATTATTCAAAACAAACACTTTTCTATATGAATTGTTTAAAACAAGATAACTGGGCTTAAAATGAACTGGGAATGCAAGGCAAACATTTTAGAATACAAATTCTTCATCACCCAAATCTGAGTGTGCATGTTAACAACTTGGTATAATAACTTCTAAATAACTCATTAAATATAAGTTTTACACCACCCAGGAGCACACTCTCAAGAATTTGGTCAGGAATTTGGTCTTCTTTTGCAGCAAAAGTCAAACCCGCTGATGTCGGAAGAACAACAGTTTAAGAAAGCCCAGTGACAGCAGCAGCCAGCAATCATCGGTAATCAATCTGGCAGGAACAGAATGGATGCTCCTGAGCAAAAAGTAAATACCGGGGTCCCCAAGCCCGTGGCTGCCTGCCTGAAGAGTGTGTGGAGCCCTGGCTTAGCTCCTTTCCTGGGAAAGCCACAGCCGCAGCTAGAAGGTACAAACTCTGCCTTCCCTCACTGACCTGTTTCCTCTACCGCCTCAGCTGTTCCCAGCATCTCTCTCCGTCCAGGGGTTTAGCTCTCCCCCCGCACACAAGCACGAGGTGAGCAGGGCAGGCCGGCCGCCCGGCCCAGAAAGGCAGAGCTCACGGTCTAGCAGGAAGAAGGAAACAGACGAGATGAAGCAAAACCTGGAGCACAGAGAAAGGGAACCGAATGAATAGAAACACAGCGTAGAGCAGGGAAAGGAAAGAAGGAAAAGTTACAGAAGAACGGCGGGCAGAAAAGAAGAAAAAAGGAAGCGCGGAGGCAGCAAGCGGGAATTAAAAATGGAGAGGGTCGAATAGAAATGGGCTGTAATGGGGGAGACCTCCGGTGTTTTTTCCTCAAACTGATACTCCGCCTTCTCCCGGCATTCAGGCAAAAGAAACCGCAGAGCCCACGATCAAAGCTGTACTCCCCGCGTACCGCAGGGTCTTCTGAAAGCAGATGGCGCCAGAGTTTCCTTCCCTCCCCCTCCGTTCTGGTTTGAAAGAAACGCCACCCAGTACGGACCGAAACAATTCCCGCCACGCGTTATATTCTCGGGGCTTGCGTTGACTGGGGATGTGGGGCTCAAGGCAGAGGCCGGCAGGGGAAAGGGCTCCCGAAAGCCCACCTCCCCCCGGGCGAGAAAGGCGGGCAGCCCGTTTTACCTGGGCGCTGCCTTTGCTCTCTCTGGAAGGCGCAGGAGCCGGACTCGGAGCATCGTGGCAAAGCCCGACCGGCCCCGGAGGTCCCGCGGCCATGGCTCTCTGGAGACGCCGGCAGAGGAGCGGCAGCAGGCCTCGCATAGCGCCCCTTCCTTGAGCGGGCTCGCCGGGAACCGAGGCAGCCCTCCCACCGAGGACTCGGAACAGCCACGACCACGCCGCAGCAAGAGAGCCGAAGCCGGCTTCTAACGCCTCTCCGGGCCCGCCCCGCTGCCTACGTCACCCGGGAGGTGGAGCCTGCCAGGCACAGACCTGCCCTTTCGCGTAGGGACTTCCGTCGCCTCCGCGAGGATCCCGCGGGGAAAATCGCCGGGACGCTTCCCGGGCTCCCCGCCCGCTTCGCCGATTGTTATGCAACTAAGTTTCTTACCCGCCTTTCTTTTTCGGGGGTGGGGGGACAATTTGTATGAGGGCTTGTCACTTTCTCCTTTTCGCAACTTGCCCCCTTGTTTGGAAAAACCAAAAAAGGAGTCCTGGATTTTGGGTAAAAAGGTAGGGAGCCTGTAGACATTATGCAAGACTACTTTACTGAAATTAAATACAATTATTAAGAGGGTAAATATATGGATTTGACTACCTACCTCAAAGTAGAAATTTCAGTAAAGTTTTTATCAGTAAGAATGATGCTCCTAACTTAAATTCCATTTGGCTGAACAATTTTTATACCAGAGAAACAAATCTGAGGGATTTTCACAATAAACCAACCAACAAACATTGAATCCATTTCCAGAATCTGAAATTAAGTAACAGCAGCTGATTCTTATTACACCACCACTGGTATTTGGGGGAATTTGGCCTGTAATTTGGCTTTTTTATACAAGCATACACAACTATCATATTCCTTTTGGTAAACTGCAGAAAAGGGAGAAATACTAAGCCAAAGAAATGAAAGCATACAATATGAAAAAGAAATTCAGCTAAATCTAGATTGCATAAATACCATTTACTATACCTCTTGATAACATGCTGTCCTTGCTAAGCATTTTTAGTTTGTTTTGTTCTTTACCCTTCTCTTTCTGAGGTTCTGATCAACTTCATCCAACTCCATCTTTCTCAGTCTTTTGCCCAGTCCATCCATTCTTCCTTCATACATTTGTTTTGTGACTCAATCTTCATTCATTCTATGTATATGTAACCAACTCAGCGTACTTCTTTAGTACAGAGGTCACTCACTTTTGTATTCAATCCACATTCCTTCAGCACTCATACATCCTTGACTGTATCTCTTCTTGCTTTACCACACATGCTTCTAAAGGACCCCAGTCCTACAGAATTCAGCTTAGTTTTGTTTTTCCTAGTAATGCTCAACTCTTGCTTCCATATAACAATGCCAACAGAAACGCTCTTAGATGTAACTATTTTTGCTTTAGATAAAACATCAAGTCCTCACAACAGTCCATACAGTACTCACTGACATTCTGTCAGCATTTGCACATCTTAAAATGTCTGTTTCCCATCTTTATTAAACAAGGTGTACAATTTAATTCACTCCTTTGATTTATCATTTATATACAACTTGTAATCAATTACTCCATTTTCCCTGTCAAACCTAACTATCTTGAATTAATTAATTTTGAGATCCATGTTCCTCATTGCATCATACAATACATCTAATATGTGCCACAAATCATTCAGGTTTTCAGTCAACAGCCTGGCATTGTCTGCATACGAAGTACACTTATGGACCCAATCAATGCATATCTACTGTCATCAGAAGTGTCTCTGATACATTTATATATAAATACATTCAGCAAGCATGGGAACATCTCACATCCTTGTCGTACTCCCTGCCCAATGTTGAACCATTCATTAAGCATTTCATTTAATCATTTACATATACTTTACTTCCAACATGTACTGCTCTTACCATATTTAGCAAACAACCATAAACTCCACCCATTTCATCATACAACTTTGCAAAATCAAGATATGTACATTTTCTTTCATTGTTAGGTCTCCAAATGGCCCATTTTCCCCTGTACCTTTTTGTCTCACCCTCATCCACCCTTTCATGTCAACTAGCAGAAAATTTTTTCTCCTGAATTGCATTTCTTCAGAATACTGCACAATTTTCCCCAAAACTCTTATCTGGTTCTCCCATTATCACCATTCACCAGAAAGTAATATCCTATCACCACTCTATAGATTCCTACTTTTATTATACATACCCCCACAAGAACCTAGATGACATGAATTCATACTGGTACTGTATATCTCTTAGATCTGTCATTCATATCTAAGTAATACGTGTTCACTGCCCTGCATGTATCCATCAATGGCAGAGTTCAGAGCCCCTTCACTCAAATCTATTTCATCCTTACCCTTTCCCTTGGTTTCACAGACACACAACATACTTACTCTTCTTTCTTCCATTAATTTATACTCTTTAGCATCCACTCCTTTTACATTCCAAACCACACTCTTCTATATGCCACTGTTATAATCACATGGGCTGTATATGCTGACTTCAGTTGCCCAACAGGGCTTTGGTCAATCCAGGTTCTCACACAATACTTTTTAGTCAGACAGAGAAGGTATGGGTCAGATTACCAGCCTTAGTCACACCTGTGCCACATGCAGCATTCCCTGCTAAGGACTGTATGATCAGTTTGGGCACATTGTTGCTAGTATGCCACAAGTGCAGCCAAGCCCAGTTTTACCCCAAGCATGCTATTCTGTGCAAACTCGGACCTCTAATTTGGAGCTTACTTTGCAAGCCAATACACTGTTGCCCACACCCCATCAGCCTGGAGGTATGTAGTATTCTGGCATGTACTCTGGAGGTCTTTTTTATGATCAGGAATGAAAAATCTGTGGCAGCCTTTCAGCTGAACCAAGTAAGCTAACTAGTGGTGAGGAATATGCTAGGGCCGGGTTTGGTTTCTGTAAGAAAGAATAACATTTGTTGTTTTCAAAATGAGCATTTTGGCAATCACTGTCTCCCAAGCAAAGCGAGAAAAATGCAGGTTCAGATACATTCCCAAATTACAAATCTACGTTTTCAGAGAAATGCAACAGGTTGAACAATAATGTTTTGTGAAGATTCTGGTGATTTGCAGTATCCACCTTCTTCCTCAAGCCCTCTGGTAGTGTATCCAACTCTCTGGAACCAATCTCACCATGGTGGGGAGGGTTTAAAGAATTGGCTTTGCCAATTATGTCTGCTCTGCCAGTAATGGGTGCATTTGGATACAACCTACAATCTTACACGATTTTTCCCTTAATTCCAAGTATTGAAATTTTGCTTCAAGTTATATCTAGCTGGTATACTAAGCTATGATTTTATAAAATTTATTTAAAGATTCCATTCTTAATTGTCAGTACAATACTATATATAGTATATGAAGACTGATTTAACTGATATTGAAAAATATTGTCTTTTTATGTTTCTTGTTCTGTCTTACAGTTTCTAGATATTAGTGGCCACACTTAAGTTGGTTGGATAGTAGAAAAATGGGTCACATTATATAAACTACATATTGCATGTATGACTTGGACTAATTATATGGTAATGTATTTGGATATCATTGTAAAAAGCCTGTGATAAAAATACCCATAAATCACCCAACTTTTCCTGCAAAATTAATTTTTTGAATATCTTATACACACAGACAATTTTATATAGAATGTGTGGTTTTTTTGTTTCAGTTAATCATCTTGTTGATACTCATATATTCCTAGAGTTGATATTAATTATAAATTACTGAATTCACAGTTGAGGAACTTTTAGCATTTTTAACAAAAGCCATGAACAATTAAATCTGCATAAAGTTTTACTGAAAAAAATGAGGGATTTTATAAACAGTATTTACAATGATATTTGCTGAAATATTCAGCATTTCAAAAACCCAGCCAAGTGAGTATTTACTCCAGTAGCACAATACTTAGTTCTGTATTAACTATATAGAACATTTCATTTCTCTTGCAAACTCAAAATTCAATACTGTTCAGCAGATTTAGAAAAGCCTTCCAATTCCATTACAAATTTACACATGATAAGCTAAATTAAATATAACAGATCTTCTAAGAGCAACTTAATAGTCTACTGAAAGTGAAGAATCATACAAAATGTTTCTAATTTAACAGTTGTTACTATGGTAAAATAAAAAAAAACAAAGAGGAAAATAGGTAGACAAAGACAAATTCAAGGCAGGTTAGCTATTTAGAGCTTGAAGGTGGAAGCTGAACATGAATAAACTTTCATGAATTAGGATAGAGTGAAAATAAAATATATGTGTAATAAAATATATTTTGGAAAAGATATTCTCTTTCATTTTAGAATCTGCAAAGACTTATCTCTGTAGAACGAAGATACTCCCAGGGTCTTATCTGTGGCTTTAAGATAGATCATAAAAATAGAACTGGTGATCACTATAGTCCTAGAAGTCTTTTAGCCTCTTCACTTTGAGCCAGAAGAGCTTCACTAGCATATTTTTGAAGAAGTTCCATCTTCTTTCTTCGGACAAGAGCTTCCTCAATCTGTAAGTGAGCAAAATTCACTTTGAAAGATTGCAAATTGGAAATCCTCTAGTAAAACTAGTTTAAGAAAATGACAGCACCATCGGGGAATTAACCAGATCAAAAATTACCATGGCCATAGAATCTGGTACCTTATTTAGTAAAACCCCTGCAAATTACATCACAAATTTTCAGAAATCAGAATGAAAATCGATAAATTGTTCAACTGCAGAACTTTGCAAACATGCTTACAAAAATGTTTGAATATGTTTGTAAATCCAATTAGTAAGTTACATATTAATGTTTGCATTATATGAATAAATTTAAAAGGTTCTAATTTCCTCCTTGCTACTACAGTAGTGAGCCCAAAGATCACTGATACCTATCCCTATAATGCCAAATCAGCTTTTCATGTCAGATGCCCATCATCTGTGCTTCATCATCTCAATTTAGAATAGCCTAAACCTATAGTTTAACATTGTAAGTGAATTTTCTCATTGTACAAATGGCTCTTAAAGCAGAAGAATACACAGTAGCTTTGATATTTATCTGTATCCAACTCTCTGGATATTTATCTGATAGTTTTGAAGTTTTTTAATTCTAGGTACTTACTTTTCCATTCTAAATATCTAAGATAAAAAAAATGTGTTGGTGCCACTATACTTATTTAGAGGTTTAGGAGCAGTGGCAGCTATACAATCCTTCTACTTTACCAGAGGGGCACAATATATCATAGCAGGACTAAAGCTAAAAAGTACATACAGTTTGCAATTATTGTTTGGTGCTCAGCTGAGACCTTACAGTTCTTTCCCATGCTGGAAATGGTCCAAACTAGATTTCTAAGGATTATATTTGGAGTGGCCCAATGTGTTCCTCATGTAGTATTAAGGAGAGAGGCAGAGTTGATTAAAGATGAAATGGGCACATTTATTTATTTATTAAATTTAGCCATTGCCCATCTCCCCTTAAAGGGGGGACTCTGGGCGGTTTACAACAAAGATTAAAATATTAAAATACTCTAATAAACATAAATACAAATATGACATAAACATAAATACAGTGTAAAATCCAGATGATGGTAGCAGTTGGAATATCATTCACATGTATCTAAAGGGGCCATTTAAGGTGCTAACCATCTCCAGGTGTTATTACTTCCCTTCCCACCCCAAGCGAGGTGGCAGAACCAAATCTTCAATTGTTTTCGGAAGACCGCAAGAGATGGAATCTGTCCTATCCCTGGAGGAAGAGTGTTCCAGAGGACAGGCACCACTGCAGAGAAGGTGCACTTCCTGGACCCCACCAGATGGAATTCTCTTACAGATGGGGTCTGTAACACGCCCTCTCTGCATGAACGGGTAGGACGGGTCGATGCAATGGGGATGAGATGGACTTGCATTATTGCATTCTGGTTGAAATTATAGGTAGTCCTTACTTAGCGACCACAAATGGGAGCAGCAACTTGGTCACGAAGCAGAAAATCATGTGATCATGATTGGGCTTGTGACCTTACTTCCCCTTCAGTCATTAAGCAAAGCTACATGTTTGCTAAGTGAAAAATCACGTGATTATGACTTACAATTTTACTTCTGCCTTCAATACTATACAGTATTAACTCTGCTTGTTGCAAACAAAAATGGGCACCGTTTGCGAAGTATGTGAATGGCAGTCCCATGACTGAGGGATGCTGCAATGGTCATAAATGCAAGGACTGATCACAAAGTTATTTTTTTTAGCGTTAACTTCAAACGGTCACTGCATGAGGCAGTCAGTAAGTGAGGTCTACCTGTACTGTTCCTTTCAGAAGATCTGGGCTCTTTCCTCATTGCAGACAATTATGAATCAACATGGGGCAGGACACTTCTGTAAAAACTGCAGTATTACGTTTTTTCTAGGGAGGCCTTTCTAATGATGCGCTGTGACCAAACGCTCATTTCATTTGAGCACTGTGCCAGAAATCTGGAAGCCCAACTATATCAAGCTGCCCCACCCAGAAACATTTTCCTCAGCGGCCAGGCCCCTTCCTATAGGCCAGCAAGACATCTACACTATATAGTGTACTCTCCAGAGAACACTAACCTTAATGTCCTCCCAATGGCAGTTCTTGAGGACAGAATGCAAAGCAAAACAAACCCCATATAAACTAGGGTTGTCCCTTGTGGGAAAGGGTTTATTGAATCCGTAGTCCTTGACCCACCATATTGCATTTTTTTATATGGATCCAATGGGCTGCCTTATCACTCCTTATTTATCAACGAACCCAGGCAATTCTGATTTATTCTATGTTCAACTGTTTTTTGTTTTGGCTTGTTTGTGCCTTTGAGTTGGTCTTGACTCCTGGCGACTGCCTGGACTAGTCCCTGCAATCTTCTAGGCAAGATTTTCAGAAGTGGCTTGCCAGTTTCTTCTCCCTACAGCCAAGAGAGAATGAGTGGCCCAAAGCCACCAGCTGGCTTCATGCCCAATGGAAGACTAGGACTCACAGCTTCCTGGTTTCTAGCCTGGTACCCAGTATGATTCAGTTTTGATGAACATGGCCAAATTTTGCTGTAATATTTGTAAACCAGACCCAATTTGATTGCATCAATTGTCTAGCTGTAACCTATACTGTTTTATTCTGTTTCATCTGCTGTTAATTTGTTGAATTCTGGTCAATGACTGTAATAAAGTACCACTACTAACTACTACTTCTAAGATAAATAACATTAGTGACACCATTATTTAGAAGTTTAGGAGCAAGCATGTTCCTCTGACTGTTTTTTAGCCTTTTACTGTATTTAGAAATGTTCACACTCTTATAAAATAAGCAAAACATGCAAAAGCAAAATTATTTTTACTCCCAAATTCAATTATACTTGGAACTGGGAATAAAAATGATGGTATCATATGAACTAGGTGTACACATTAAGTCTTTCATAAATATATGTAATTCTGTAAAGGTTATTCAACTGTAGCCATATAGATTATAAATAAACCATTTTACAGTTCACCTCAGCTGTCAGAGCACAAGTAATCCTCGTTTAGCAACCACAATTGGGACCAGCAACTCGGTTGTTAAGCAAAGTGGTCACTAAGTGAAACATCACAATGTCACCATCTTACTTCAGCCTTCCTTTGCTTTACAGACCTCAAAGGTTGTAAATGCAAGGACTGGTTGCAAAATTACTTTTTCATCACTGTTGTAACTGTGAATGGTCACTAAATGGGGCAGTTGCTAAACGAGGACTACCTGTATGTAGAATAAGGCATATTGGAAGAAACTTCCTGAGATTCTCAGAATGGTTTTGAAAGAGTCCCTAATAAGATTTGTCTTAGGTTATATCGAGGATAAATTGCTCAATAACAGGGAGGACAAAGTATATCATGTCATGGCTTATTCCTGAAATGCTACACTGATTTGATGTACAACTAAGTGTAAATTGATTCTCTCCTGCGATGCAAGCATTCTACAGAAACAAAGTTTAGTTCTTTAGTTCTTCAACAACATGAGCTCACAGATAAAATAGAGCATAGCAGCGTAGCAGTTATTTCTTATCCCTGAATCTTTTCTCAATGCTACCAGCACTTTACCTATAATGAATTAAACTCCTAATGAAGAGTTTAAACTCTTTCAGTGATTTTTATTTCCAAGCATACATGAACTCCCAACTGTCAACAGTAATAGCCTATGAAAGTATATTCCGCAGCAAATCTGTTCACTTTGAAATGTGCTAATTATTTTTGCTGCAACTAGCGCACAAATCTACTTCTTTCAAAGTTAAGCTTCCTGTATGTCCTGCATGTGCAAGTTCTTACCTCCTGTTGCGATGGTACTGGAACATGAGCAATAAACTTCTGCTGACTATCCTCACCATCTTTTTTCGTTCCATTTTCTTCATCAGACTGCAAAGCATTGAGAAAATGTTGAATTCCAAGTTTGCTTAGCACATCATTAAAACTTAGCCTTGCAAAAAAAATGATTGTTTTTTATCCAATGGGCTGGAGAGAATGGAAGCCATTCCTAGAAGAAAAATCAGTTTTGGGGGAAAACCAAAAGAAAATATTCAACTTGCTCTCCTGATTGCGCTTCAGCCAGAGTCCAGCCAGAAATTAGAATTAATTATATTCATGATGTATAAGACAACACTGAAATATGCAGGCCCATCAAATATGTGAATATGTAACTCTGCATTTTACTATTAATATTTTTCTCACTCATGATATAGTATACTATATTGCTGTTTATTCATTTAGTTGCTTCCGACTCTTCGTGACTTCATGGACCAGCCCACACCGGAGCTTCCTGTCGGTCCTCAACACCCCCGGCTCCCCCAGGGAGGAGTCCGTCACCTCTAGAATATCATCCATCCACCTTGCCCTTGGTCGGCCCCTCTTCCTTTTGCCCTCCATTCTCCCTAGCATCAGCATCTTCTCCAGGGTGTCCTGTCTTCTCATTATGTGGCCAAAGTATTTCAGTTTGGCCTTTCATATCATTCCCTCAAGTGAGCAGTCTGGCTTAATTTCCTGGAGGATGGACTGGTCTGATATTCTTGCAGTCCAAGGCACTCCCAGAATTTTCCTCCAACATCACAGTTCCAAAGCATCGATCTTCCTTCTCTCAGCCTTCCTTATGGTCCAGCTCTCGCAGCCCTATGTTACTACGGGAACACCATTGCTTTGACTATGCGGACCTTTGTTGTCAGTATACTATATAGCATACTATATATACACACTATACAGTATAATGCTGGAAACAGATATAATACCTCATCATTTACTGCATAGATGTTTTCTTCCTCCTCCTCCTCTTCCTTGTCACCTCTTGCAAGACATGCCTCTCTCTCCACTTTCCACCTTTCCACTGCTTCTGCAATAACTGGGAAAGCGAAAAAGCCGCATTCGAAAGTTGTATGAAAAACAGCAGACTACCAGGATTGGATACAGCAACTACTCAGCGTTACATTTTCATTATCTTTAAAATAGTAAGAAGTAGCTTTCCAAGTGATGGAATCCACATTCTTCAGATTCAAAGAATTATAATCAGAATATCCACAATTAGATTCAGAAGTTTTTACTTGCACAATTATGACTGCTTCCTAAAAAGGGCATGTAGGAAAGTACTCTTAAAGGTACATTTGGGGAAATATTACAATTGTTGAAAGAACTGAGGGCAGTATCCACTTCAACAACACAGACTGCCTCTAAAAATCCATGCAAGGTAAAACCCAAAATGGATTCCATCCGTTTTAAGCAAATAATCTCAATTATACACAAGTACACTACACTTAAATTAATTCATTCCTTCTATCTCTGCAGCAGATTCAAGGGTGGGCATGAGTGGCAAAGGACGTTAAGAATCTTTTCTGCTGAGGGAATAGCAGCTTAATAACCTGTTGATACCACACGGCAGCTCAGTACGCATTTGAATTCAGATTTGTCTGATCAAAGATAAATTTTCAAAATGTATTATATGTAATTGCCTGATTTTGAATCAAAAGAGCCAATGTGTTGCCATTTTTAAAATAAAATATTTTTATTTAATTATCAGATCTCCATTTGATATATTTATCCCTAAAAGATAAGCAACTAAGTTATCCAACTCAGAACTTATACAAGAAAAAAGCTAAATACTGTGGTGGTTGGAGAAAAAGACACTTATATGCTGTAAAAGGAAGGGGAGGTGTTTACTTATAATTTTCTTTGTAATTTATAATTTAGACTTATATGGCCACTCAATTCGACACAGACTCTGGGTGGCATACACATTAAAAACAAACGCCTATAATGAACAAAAAGTAAATGTGATAATAAACCTAACCATAACATACTCATGCCAAAACATATACCAGATGGACACACCATTGCCTATTGCCAGAATTTGGGGGGTGGGGGGCGGGGACAAGTTTTCAGAGATGATTTAAAGACTTGTAGAGTCAGGGCAGTTGCTGTAATGGGGCCTATTAAACCACTCAATGAAAAATCAGAAAGAACATAATATACAAGATGAACAAGAACTCTTAGTAAAGGCAGGCAAAAATGATTTAGCAGGTATAAAAGAGACCCAGTAGAGTAACAGTTGAAGGATACAATCATAGGCATTATGTACCAATTTTTTCCAAAAGGAAGAGTAAGAACCGAAATGGAGGAGTTGCACTGAATATTAAAAATATCCATGTCTGCTTAGAAATCCAAAGTAATGAACTCGATGATATAGTACAATGCATGTTAGTTAGAATTAGAGGAGGAATGTCTATGTAGGCATAAGCATTTTAGATTTGAAGGCAAAAAGGTTATTTGGAGCATGTGGGGACATGAATGTAGCACCATTTTCCAATTCCTTAAGCCAAATGTGTCATTGCCTAAGATCATGTAGCGGATAAGAAGGGCAGCAATGTGGGCCCAGGAAAAGGTGCCGCTGCTTTAAGGAACTGGAGACAGATGCTAGCACCCTTTTGCTCTTGATTCTAGCAAAAGGTGCTGGATTCAATGACACTGAGGCGTAATGTCAGGTTGAATCTTTTTGTATTACCTTTAAATATTACTGCTAATTGCTAATGTCTGGCTATCAGGCAGCTAGAAGACAGCAAATGCCCCTATTTTTAAAAAGCAAAAAAAGGTGGGTGGGGGGAGATGTAGGGAATTACATGTCAGTCAGTCTGACACCAGTACCTATGAAGACTCTTGTGTAAATTGTAAAGAGACTGACCAGTACAAAGCTTGAAAAGAGGTCACCTTGGATTTGTCATAAACAAGTCTTGCCAGATTAGCCTTATCTCATGTTCTGATCAGGTAACCTCCTTGGCAAACTGTGTGAAGGCCACAGATGTAGTTTCTTGATTTCAGCAAAACATTTGACAAAGTATCCTATAACATCCTAATTAGTAAGCTAGTTATACGTGGGCTGGATGGCATGAAATACTATACATAGCTGGAGTGAAAGCTGTACTCAGTGCTTTCCAATGTTTCTTCATCAAACTATAGTGAGATATTGAGTAGAGTGTCACAAAGTTCAGTCCTTGGCCTTCTACTTCAAAACAATCTTGATAGGTTTAAAGAAATGGACTGACAGAAATTCAATGAAATTTATCAAAGACAAATGCCAATTTCTTCACTGAAGAATAGACATACAGAGGTATTTGCGTAGGTGTGAAAAGAATCTTGGAAGAATAGTTGATTGCAAACTGAATGTATGGGCTCTAGTTCTAGGCCCCACACTATGAAGCATTACACTGGAAGACAACAAGGAACCAGAAACTATGTCGTATGAAAGGAATTGATAACATTTAGCTTCGACAAAAGAAGACTGGGTACGAGCAAGACCTGCTTTCTTATCATTCCAAAGGTCAGAATAAAGAATTATGGATTTAGGATATAGGAATGTAGTTTTGGGCTGAATGTTACAGAAAAAAGTCAAAACAGTAAAAGCAGTTTGAAAGTGGAATTACTACCAAGAGAGAAGCAAGCTCCCTTTCACTTGAGGTGTTCAAGTGGTCTATGTAGATCCTGTATTTACTGGAGATGCTTTAATCTGGATTCCTACACTGGGCAGGGGGTTGTCTATTATCTAAATGGTCCTTTCCAACTCCACAATACTTTATTTTATCTTATCACCCTATTATTTATGTATACCTTAAAAAATCCAACAACCTAAGAGATGGCTTTATACATGGACTTCACCAGATGGACAACACCGAAATCAGATTGACTACATCCTTTGCAGCCAAAGGTGGCAGTCATCTATACAGTCGGTAAAAACAAGACCTGGAGCTGACTGTAGTTCAGATCACGAACTTCTTCTTGCACAATTTAGGATCAGACTCAAGAGATTAGGGAAGACCCACAGATCAGCTAGATATGAGCTCACTAATATTCCTAAGGAATATGCAGTGGAGGTGAAGAATCGATTTAAGGGACTGGACTTAGTAGATAGGGTCCCGGAAGAACTCTGGACAGAAGTCAGCAACATTGTTCAGGAGGTGGCAACAAAATACATCCCAAAGAAAGAGAAAACCAAGAAGGCAAAATGGCTGTCTGCTGAGACACTAGAAGTAGCCCAAGAAAGAAGGAAAGCAAAAGGCAACAGTGATAGGGGGAGATATGCCCAATTAAATGCAAAATTCCAGAGGCTAGCCAGAAGAGATAAGGAATTATTTTTAAACAAGCAATGCGTGGAAGTGGAAGAAGACAATAGAATAGGAAGGACAAGAGACCTCTTCCAGAAAATTAGAAACATTGGAGGCAAATTCCAGGCAAAAATGGGTATGATCAAAAACAAAGATGGCAAGGACCTAACAGAAGAAGAAGAGATCAAGAAAAGGTGGCAAGAATATACAGAAGACCTGTATAGGAAGGATAACAATATCGGGGATAGCTTTGACAATGTGGTCAGTGAGCTAGAGCCAGACATCCTGAAGAGTGAGGTTGAGTGGGCCTTAAGAAGCATTGCTAATAACAAGGCAGCAGGAGACGACGGCATCCCAGCTGAACTGTTCAAAATCTTGCAAGATGATGCTGTCAAGGTAATGCACACTATATGCCAGCAAATTTGGAAAACACAAGAATGGCCATCAGATTGGAAAAAATCAACTTATATCCCCATACCAAAAAAGGGAAACACTAAAGAATGTTCAAACTATCGAACAGTGGCACTCATTTCACATGCCAGTAAGGTAATGCTCAAGATCCTGCAAGGTAGACTTCAGCAATTAATGGAGCAAGAATTGCCAGATGTACAAGCTGGGTTTAGAAAAGGCAGAGGAACTAGGGACCAAATTGCCAATATCTGCTGGATAATGGAAAAAGCCAGGGAGTTTCAGAAAAACATCTATTTCTGTTTTATTGACTATTCTAAAGCCTTTGACTGTGTGGACCATAACAAATTGTGGCAAGTTCTTAGTGGTATGGGGATACCAAGTCATCTTGTCTGCCTCCTGAAGAATCTGTATAACCACCAAGTAGCAACAGTAAGAACAGACCACGGAACAACGGACTGGTTTAAGATTGGGAAAGGAGTATGGCAGGGCTGTATACTCTCACCCTACCTATTGAACTTGTACGCAGAACACATCATGTGACATGCTGGGCTTGAGGAATCCAAGGCTGGAGTTAAAATCGCTGGAAGAAACATTAACAATCTCAGATATGCAGATGATACCACTTTGATGGCTGAAAAGTGAAGAGGAACTGAGGAGCCTTATGATGAAGGTGAAAGAAGAAAGTGCAAAAGCTGGCCTGCAGCTAAACCTCAAAAAAACCAAGATTATGGCAACCAGCTTGATTGATAACTGGCAAATAGAGGGAGAAAATGTAGAAGCAGTGAAAGACTTTGTATTTCGAGGTGCGAAGATTACTGTGGATGCTGACTGCAGTCAGGAAATCAGAAGACGCTTAATCCTTGGGAGAAGAGCAATGACAAATCTCGATAAAATAGTTAAGAGCAGAGACATCACCCTGACAACAAAGGCCCGCATAGTTAAAGCAATGGTGTTCCCAGTAGTAACATATGGCTGCGAGAGCTGGACCATAAAGAAGGCTGAGAGAAGGAAGATCGATGCTTTGGAACTGTTGTGTTGGAGGAAAATTCTGAGAGTGCCTTGGACTGCAAGATCAAACCAGTCCATCCTCCAGGAAATAAAGCCAGACTGCTCACCTGAGGAATGATATTAAAGGCAAAAGTGAAATACTTTGGCCACATAATGAGAAGACAGGACAGCCTGGAGAAGATGTTGATGCTAGGGAGAGTGGAAGGCAAAAGGAAGAGGGTCCGATCAAGGGCAAGATGGATGGATGGTATTCTAGAGGTGATGGATTTGTCCCTGGGGGAGCTGGGTGTGTTGACGACCGACAGGAAGCTCTGGCGTGGGCTGGTCCATGAAGTCACGAAGAGCCGGAAGCAACTAAACGAATAAACAACAAACCTTAAAAAAAAACACAACAGGATTCTAAATGCAAAAGCAACAAAGCAAAGCACTGTGCTGACAAGAAGTAAATTCTACTGGGAGATCAGGCACATTTACTTACAGAACTTTAACAAAATTAACAGAGGCAATTTAGTTACTTCCTTCCTTATTTCAGTTCATCTAGTTTTATTTAGGGCCATTCATTTCTAAAACACATGAATTAATTTCCTCTGTATCCATGTGATAAATGAAGATCCATATTCTGGAGTTAATTACCATGAAAGCAGATTTAGCTAAGCTCACCAATAAATGGCAGCAGTATTTACTGAAATGCATTAAATAGCAAGAACAAAAACAATTAGTACTCACATCTGACTGCTTCACAGAAAAAGACTATACAGTATAGACATTAGACTGGAAAATAAGAGTCATTAAAGCTCTTCCAATCTTGCATATCAGCCATGGTACTGAAGATGTTTGATACAAGAGGTTATTTTTTAAAAAATAGATTTAAATGTCGCCTTTCATTAGTCCTATTTTTCCCCACAACAAAAAGACGTAGGTTGGACTAAGAGAGAGTGACAGACCCAAAGTCACCCAGTGAACAACATGGCTGAGGGTGGACTACACCTGAGTTTCCCCACTCTTAATCAAACACCTCAACCACCACACTGTGGGTTGTATTAGGGGAGTTGCACCTTCAGGTATGATAAGAATGTTAGACCCTTGGAACACTATTTGTGAAATGAAGAAACAATTTGTTTGCTTGGATCCCAGTAACAAAGAAAAGAACAGTGAATACAAGGCTGGTCTTGCATGGAGAAATCAGCAGTATTAGCCCAGGACTATTTGTTTGCCTTAGGCCTTAATCAGTTTTCTGTGGGTTAGTGACTTGGCTCCTTACTTCAGGAAGACCAAGAGCTTCCTACTTATTTAAGACAGGTCCATTTGGTCATAAAATGCTACTGCCCAATCCAGTACAGAATTTAGTAAGAACCTCTCAACTCACAAATTAATCCTGAATGAATAAGCTGATCTGGCTCACTCCCAGTTGAGTGAGAAGACATTTTTAGTTTACTTAAAAACAGTTCTTTTCAAAATGCAGCAGTGTGCATGATCCAATGAATGAAAAGATGAAGTAGTAGCAATTTTTTAGGAATTTATACCTCTACTGAAGAATCCTCTTTGAAAAGTTAGATATATGCACCTGAGATAAACCATCAAGACATTCTGCTGGTGTACACTAGCTACTGTCCAACACTTTCTTGTATTTCTGAAGTAACCTTTAATCTGTGGTTAGAGTGACTCCTTCTAAATTTATTGTGTTAAGGGACTTCTATGTTGATATCTTATCAACAGGAGCAGCTCAGGATTTAATGGTTTCCAGAGTGTTTTGGAGAGTGTACTCTCAATCTAATTTTTGACCAAGATAAATGTTTGTTTAGGAGTTGACAGAACGCTCTCACAGATAAATCATTACCATGAAAAACTAGAAGTAGAAAGTTCCATTAAGAAATTTCACTCACTGGAAACTAATGAACTCCTGAATGTTCTGGGGATTTTTCAACTACTAGAGTTGGGAGCCCAGTTTATTTGTGGGATGGAGTATTCCATTTATAGAAGGGAGTTAGGAACTAACTTGTGCTTTGGTATCTTGCTAAAGATACATAGAAGTTGCAGATTATCACCACCTGTAGCTTCAGGCTAATGCAAGTCATACCTCAAGATGCCAGTACAAGGTAATAAAAGTGGGTAGCATGATTATACCAAGTACATGAACAGTCTGATTTCTTAATTATCTAAAGAGCTTCAACAGATTCTAGTAGTACCTTACTTTTTGGAATGGGACATGGTGGTAAAGCACATACTTTCATGCAGAGTTTTGAGGTTAAATTCTTAGTGTTTATAATTTTTTTAGAAAGTGATTTGGCAGCTGGCAATAGAAAAGACAACAATTTGGTAGGCAATTCTGTTGGGAATCTGATCAATGTCTGGAACAGGGAAGCAGCCAAGGCTCTTGATACAATGGCTCCCAAGTGACCTCTCACTTTTTGTTGCTACTAGGGTCCTCTAGGTGTTAAGTGACAGAAGATATGTCTGGAGCACCTGTGGAGCAAGGTGAAGAGTGACTCTCACAGAACACAGCTATGAGCTTATATTCAAGAACAACTGGAATATTTAATATAAACAATATAACAAAGACAAGCTATTTCTGGCTACTAAAATTGAGAAGAAATGCTACTGTTAAAGTAAATAAGATTGCTTTGAATTACACGCAGTATTCATGGTGCTTCCCATAAATGGCACTTCAGGAAGCCAAGAGTTATTTCCTGTAATACCTTTTTTTTCATGCTCCTGTTCCAGTGGTTCCAGGACACCATCATCTTCATCTCTGTAGCCATAATATTCTGCATCAATAGCTTTCATGAGTTCAGCTCGTGTTTTCCTTGGAGGAGGAAGGGCTGATGGAATAAATTAAATTATTCTCAAAAAATAAAATGGAAGCATAAAGGTCACAGGTTCAATTAAATGGTTACCAGCAGTTGTAATCAAGCTATTAAATAAGGAATTCTTGGACAGAGTACTTATGCTGTTTATTTTTACTTCAACCTCTTCTCAAGATCTAATCAAACTTTCTTCTTTCAGATGATTTGAAAGCAGCAGCTGCTTTGTGCTATCATTACAGAGATTCCAAATGTCCCTACCATTTTATTATAACCTGAAAGTACTTTAAAAAAATCAAGATATTGCACCACCCATGCTATTTCATAGACACATTCCCATTTTTAAATGCAGAATGAAGATAACATTCAACATATATGGTTGTGATAATTTTGAAATGGTCCAGAAACATACCAATTAATTCCTTATTATGGAATTCATGTATTTATATTGTGCATGCGAAAAGAGTAAGAATAAAAGATGACATTACTGATTCTGTGTTTTGGAGTAGATAAGCTATTGCGATCACACTTAACATTATTTGGTGGGCCAAGGAATGCAAAGACAGGTTATTTTACTTATTTATTTATCAAATTTCTAGGCCAGCCAACTCCAAAACAGCTCTGTATGGCTTCACAAGATTAAAAAAAAAAAGGAAAAAAACATTTTATAACAAAAGAACCTCAATTGAAACACACAAACATTTACATTTATTAGCATTACAGTAATAGTCCAATCAATGGAAATTAAATGAATAAATAAATAAATGTACAAGTACTTACGCTCTTTTTCAAAAAGCTCTCTAACGCCTGGTAGGTCTTTAGCTGCCCCAAAGTATTTATAACCCCTGTTTCCTGGGACTTCTTTTCCTTCATGGTCAAGCATTTTAGGGCCAATTCTCTATAAAATGTTTTTCAGAAGGGAGATAAGCCATAAATAAAAGAGTTTTTTTTTCTTTCTATCTCTGTAGACAAAATTTCACATAACTTCAGGTGATTTTAACCCACTGGACCAGGATCTGCCCAAATTGTACAGGGAACTATTCGAAGAAATTGTTTACTGCCTGGAGACTACTCATATATTTGAATTATCAATGTACTTACCTGAATGGTTATTTATCAAATTTTTATTAGCAACTTAGGACTGATACATTTATACTGCTTACACTTTCTTGCATATCAGTCTAAATATTATTGCATACTCACTGCATAATCAGGTCCTCCCAGCTCCTTTATACGGACCTCCCAGTGCCCCTTTTCTCTTAGGAGTTTGTTAATTTCATCATTCAAGTCACGAATTCTGAATTCACCTAAACCAGCTATTTTAAAAAAGAAAATAAAACATAGTTTATCATACGGCCTTTTTAAACAGAGACAATATTTTTTGTATCCTGAAAATCTGTGGGAAATATAAAAGATCTCTTATAAATTGCTTTACTCCTTTCAACCACTTCTCTTTGCTTCTGGATAACTTTAATGACCTTCAAATTATTATTAAAATTGTTTTAATATGTTTTTAAATGAAAACTTATCAAATCCACTCAGATGAATCACAATTTAAATATTTAAATGGGCTTGCTGAACACAAGAACTGCATTAGTCCATGGAGGGTGGAGGGAGAAAAGGGGTAAAAGAGCAAATTTTACAGAAGCTTTGGAATAATAGCATCAATTTGCCATCATAAATTTGGCACCATACTTCTTAATTATCAGCAAAGAAAATGTGCAAATTTAAATAATGTTAATGAAAACTAGATTCTACAGTTGCAGAATAATATTAATGTTACTCCATCATTGGGAACTTACCATTTTGAATTTGGGCCACCTTCTTGGAAATTTCACCAATAATCTTTTTGAAAAGAGGCAATATGCAATGGTTAGTTCTTTTCCTCAGAAGGTTAGTAAATACTGTTTTACACTGTACCATGTCATGTGTTTAGGAATGGCAAGATTCTTGGTTAACACCTAGAGCTTGGTAGTACCTTTTCCAACTAGCAAATTTTATTAAAAGGCATAAGCTTTCATCAGATGTAATATAATCAGACTCCACAGACTACCATAGTTCTCCTCTTACATTGGTTAACATCTACACAATTAGTCTGCTTTGTTAAAGTCTGTAACATTTTGGTTGATAGAAGGAAGTCCAATTATTTTGGTAACCATTTACAGAACACACAAATGGGGTGATTGTAAATATTATATTAATAGGAAATATTTCCTCAACCCATTTACACTGCCTAGTTTAGAGTGCCAGCCATAACTACAGAAATTATATTTTTATACCGTAATTTTGTTGCTGCTCTTGAATCTCTAAAAAGAATTGGCTGAAAGAATAAATGTAAGAAATACCTTAAATATCACATTAGTCTTATTTTTTTAGCCACTTTGCTTTTAATGTACCTGAATAACAGCTAGGTGACACTTGAATATAATATATTCGTCCAAGAATGCAACCCATTTCATGTTAATAGAACCCAGCTTTCACCCAGTTCTCCCCACCCCATCCCAAAATTCTAATTCTGGAAGAGGAAAATCATTAGCAAGTGCTTAGAATAAAATACAGAGAGCGGTAGATAGTGATTTTTGAGAATTTTATTTTCTATTTTTTCCAGTGAATACAAAACAGTTCTGAATCAAAGCCATCTTTTAATTATTATTTTGGTTTTCTTTGATAAAGAAAATACCTGTAATTTTAATACATCAAGCAAAACAGCCTCTGCTCATAAAATATTATGCCACCTTCAGACTTGAATATTTTTTGTTGTTACTAAAACTATGTTTGTTATTTTACTGTACTTTGGCCACAAGACCACTCTCTCCCATAAATTAAGTTCTTCTAATTCACAAGTTCTGTTCAGCTTCCCTGTGTATAAAATAATATTGCTTTCTGACATCACTTGCCTTTAAGCCATCTCTGAAATATCTGTTCGGTAAAGTTTTGCAAGGGGTGAGCTGGGGGCCATGGCAATGAGTACATCTCATAAAATTAGGAACACTGAAATATGGAGCTATACGTAATATTACATCAGAGGGTTTCAACTTCTGCAGTTGCGAAATTCCCTCTTGCTCTTCTCATTCTGAGCCCCAACAAATCTGCGTACAGAGGAGAAACCCTAGGATCGAATGATATTTTAAACACTTATTTACACCTTTTTTACATCTCAACAGATGTACTGCAATATGGCTGTTTCGTACATCAAAGTAGGCCACATGACAGTATTTCATTAAGTTTCTAAAGAAAAGGAAGTAGAAAGATGAATTCAAACTTAATTTACAGATTTAGACCTTGGTACATAATCTCAAAGGAGAAATACCTGTCGCCTCCATTTCTCAGCTTTGGGCAACTCATTACATTCTGATGCAAGGAAAGGTCTTCGTTCCTATTGAAACAAGCAGATGTATTACCATTATCCTAGCTTCAAGCTATGTATTTTCCAACAATTTACCTTTGTTCAGTTACGTAGCCAATATTTACTTTTCTTATGTCCATGATCGTTCAGATACGAACATAATAGCTATATTAATTTACAAACCAACTGAAAGAAAACATTGTTGCATAAAAGTTAAAATTAAGGATCACATGGCTATCCAGTGATATGGTATGATATCAAGTTCCACCCATGATACCATACTGTTTCAATGGACAGCCATGTGATCCTTAATTTTAACTTTCATGCACAGATTAAAATGTCCAATAGCTGATTTTCTGCTAAGAGAATTATTGAGTTGAAAGGTTAGAGATTCCATTCCAACTGTCCCATATTGGCAACAAGTGGGAACATATGAATATCTCTAATTGTTTTGTAAAATTTGTCAGAATGTTGAGCATTTAGGAGAAGCTTGATTTCTATAAAGCACATGACTTTGACTTACTGAAACAAAGACTGGTCTACAAGAAACTAGTCTACATTATCAGAAACTGTTCTATTTTTTTTTCTCAGTAGATAAAATATTTCCTGTGCATAATTCTCATTGTTCATCAAAAATTGTTCATATTTCATGTTATAGTCAGGGGGATCTATGTTACTTATTTCAGATCTGTCCCATGATTTACTGTATATAGGATTTTATTTATGTATTTTCATTTCTATTCAGCTGCAATCAATTCAACTATCAGTTCAAACGATATAAAAGAAGCTTAAAACATCCACAGATGTAGAGATAAAATAAAAACAATAAAAATACAAGCAACCCTGCATATCCAGTTTGTTCTGAAGAACTTTATAGAAGCTACCTTATATTTGTCATAAATACTAAAGTTGCCTATTCAGTGACAAAATTTTGCTATGCACTTGTTTTTTTGTTGTGGTTTATTCGTTTAGTCGCTTCCGACTCCTCGTGACTTCATGGACCAGCCCACGCCAGAGCTTCCTGTCGGTCATCAACACCCCCAGCTCCTCCAGGGACAAATCTGTCACCTCTAGAATATCATCCATCCACCTTGCCCTTGGTCGGCCCCTCTTCCTTTTGCCCTCCACTCTCCCTAGCATCAGCATCTTCTCCAGGGTGTCCTGTCTTCTCATTATGTGGCCAAAGTATTTCAGTTAAGTACAGCTATGTACTTAGCAAAATGAATATGCCATGAGCAGGTCACCATCACAGAACAGAACAACTATCTGCAGAAGCAACCTTGCTTAGACATGAACATTGTCGAATGCTTTATTTTGTATCAGTTTTTATTTATTAGATTGAATTTTATGTATTTATTTATTTGTGTATTTATCAAATTTTGCCACCGCCCATCTCCCTCCCAAAGTGGGGACTCTGGGCTGTTTACAATCAGGATAAAACATTAAAATATCATAAAAAGTATAAATACAAATATAGTATTAAAATAAATACTATGCGATCCAGATGACGATGCTAGTTGGAAAATTGCTCACATATGTCTAAGAGGCCATTTAGGGTGCTAACCATCTCCAGGAGTGATTACTTCCTCTCCCACCCCAAGCGAGGTGGCAAAACCAGGTTTTTATATGTTTACAAAGAGCCACAAGAGATGGAATCTGTCTTATCTCTGGGGGAAGAATGTTCCAAAGGGCAGGAGTCACTGCAGAGAAGGTGCCCTTCCTGGACCCTGCCAGATAGAACTCGCTTACAGACGGGGTCCGTAACATGCCCCCTCTGCATGATTGGGTGGGACGGGTGGATGTAATGGGGATGAGGCAGTACCCTGGCCCCGTGCCATGTAGGGCTTTAAAGGTAATGACCAACACCTTGAATTGCACTCAGAAGCAAACCGGCACCCAATGCAGCTCGCGAAGCAGTGGTGTAATATGTGCCGAACTAGGGGCACCAATAATTGCTCGCACGGCTATCTTTTGGACCAGCTATAGCTTCCGGATACCCTTCAAGGGTAGCCCCATGTAGAGCGCATTACAGTAGTCTATATGGGAGATGACCAGGGCGTGAGTGACTGTTCAGAGGGCATCTCGATCCAGGAAAGGGCGTAACTGGTGCACAACATGAAGTTGTGCAAAGGCCCTCCTGGCCACGACTGCCCCTGCTCTTCGAACAGGAGTCATTAGTCCAGTAGGACCCCCAAGTTCCGCACCGGGTCTGTCTGGGGCAGTGCAACCCCATCCAGAACCAAAGATATTAAATTCCCAGATACCGAGGAGCCCCCCACCCACAGCCACTCTGTCTTACTAGAGTTCAGCTGAAGCCTGTTGTTCCCCATCCAGACCCCCACAGCCTCCAGGCACCTGAAAAGGACGGTCACAGCATCACTTACTTTGCCCAGGACGGAGATGTACAGTACATATAATTGAGTATCATTAGCATACTGATGATACCTATCAGCATACTGATGATACCTTGTCCCATGATGATGGACGATCTCACCCAGTGGTTTCATGTAGATGTTAAAAAGGAGTGGAGAGAGTACTGAGCCCTGTGGCACCCCACAAAGGAGGGGCCGTGAGTCGGATCTCTCGCTCCCTATCACCACCGATTGGGACTGGCCCTGGAGGAAGGAGGTGAACCAGCGCAGAACTACGCCGCCCACCCCAACTCCCTGAGCCGAACCAAAAGGATACCATGGTCGATGGTATTGAAAACTGCTGAGAGATCAAGAAGAGCCAGGATGGATCCACTGTCCCCATCCTGCTCCTGCCAAAGATCATCCGTAAGTGTGACCAATGCCGTTTCCGCCCCATATCTGGGCCTGAAATCTGACTGAAAGGGGTCTAGATAATCCCTTTCATCCAGAATCCTCTGGAGCTGCAGCACCACCACCTTCTCAACCGCCTTCCCCAAAAAGGGGAGGTGGGAGACTGGACAAAAATTGTCCAAAACAGTAGGGTCCAGCGATGGCTTTTTGAGGAAGAGGTACACCAGCCCCTCCTTAAAGGCTGCTGGAAACACCCCCTCTCTCAAGGATGCATTAACCATCGCCTGGACCCAACCACATGTCACCTCCCGGGCTGCCTTCACCAGCCAGGAGGGACATGGATCTAGTTGACAGGTGGTGGCGTTTATAGCCCGGAGGGTCCTGTCCACTTCCTCGGGCCCAACAGGATCAAACTGCTCCCAGATAACAGGGTAAGCCCGTTCCCTCGGCATCTCCCCAGACTCTGCCTCACGCTTGGAGTCCAACTTACAGTGGATCCGAGTGATTTTATCCTGCAGATGCTCAGAAAACTCCTCAGCACAGCCCTGAAGATAGGCCACTGAACCGCACTTTCCCAGGAGGGATCGTATGACCTTAAACAGGGCCTCCGGGCGGCATTCTGCAGATGCAATACGAGCGGAGAAATACTGATGTTTCGCCACCCTTACTGCCACAAGGTAGGCCTTAATAGTGGCTCTAGCTTGTGTTCAGTCGGGTTCGGTCTTTGTTTTTCTCCAGCAGAGCTCTAAGCATCTCTTAATCCTCTTAATTTTGATCAATGACTGCAATGAAGTTTTCATTTAAATCACATATGCAAAATACACCTAACATCAACAAAGCTTAGAAGAAAAGATAAACTCATGCATTAGGACATTATATAGCAATTAGCTTTAGAGTCCAGTTTGAAGATCAGGCATCACATTATTAAGCCAGGACACATACAAACCTTCTCCCCATGCATACAAATACAGCAAGAAGTCTCCAAATAACTAGTTTCAAAAATAGTGTCAGCACAAATCACATTATTTCACTAACAATCCTGATGGAAAAGCAGCACCATGAGCTTTAAGAGGTATGGCCATCCTGATAATCTGAGCAAGTTTGGAGAAGCGCTTGGTGAAGTGCCCCTTCAAATCGTTTGCATTGCCCCAACTGCCAGAATATTAACCATACTCATCATTATCACAGCTTAATCAGAGACTTCCTGGTTTGCTGTATACTGTGAAGAAGCTGAAGGGCTATTTACACAGAGAAATAACTTGCTAGTCCCAGCTTTTTGGAGTGAAATGAGATAAAAGCAATTAAATTCAGCCAAAATTAATGTCTATATTTCTAGACTCAACTGCTAATGTTATTGTCAAAAGCACCAGCCCATTTGTATGTCTGCCTTCTCAGTGGTGATTAGTCCTCTATGTTTAAATGTATAGTTGTTTATATATGTTTAACTATATTGTTACCTTAACTTTTCCTTCTTCTAGCTGAGCTTGGCGAAACCTTGCCAAAGCAGTCCTAAGAGGAAGAAAGTTTAGTTCAACATCTATTTTTTTAAATTACTTACAAACATTAGAAGATTAGTACTGGGTAAATAAAAAGCAGATCAATGTATTTCTATAAAGCAGTTTGCATGCCAATTCTCTGAAAAATTGTACAGGCTTGGTTACTAAACATAGAAAAAATTACTAAAATTATACTCTGAAAACTTTTATAGTAGAACTCTATTCTTTTAAGTTTTAAAAAATATGTCCTTGTTTCTTAAAAAAAAATAATATAGAATTCTAAATAAACACACCAGACAAATATCAAATAAATCCTTCCATTCCAGTATATGAGCAGAGAAAAACAGAATTTGCCTGGTGATTAAGCCTTATAAATATAGAAAATGAAAGAATGCCAGGATCTCATTGGACTAATCCTTTCACACTTACGTTCTGCACTAGATTCTCTGACTCAGCTGACGTCCATTCGAGTCTGAAGCAAAAGCATTCAATCTGCCTTTTAAAATGTATTTTTATTCTGCAAGAGTTTATTTTTCCCTTTAAAAATGGAGATCAAAAGCAACCCCCCCACCCCTCACCCCGATTCATTGGCCTATGAACCATTAAAACCCACAGTCAAGTTTTCTTAATCACAGGTCATTGAAGCTACATATGAATGATAACCTGTTTCTCTACACTAGTATTTAGAGGGAAGTGCAATTTAGACTAAGACAGATAATGGTTATTTTTCTCAATAATTAAAATGCTTTTAGGCATAGAACAACTATAGCAGATAGTTCAACTGTTAAAAAAACAGGCTGACAATTTCTCAGTAAACAAAAAACAAGATTCAAATTGTACTTACATGGCCTTTTCTGCATTTCGAGCCTTAAAGAAGGGAGAGAATTGTTATTTGTTTTAAATGCATATTAAAAAAAACCAAGTTTGGAGAAATATGCAAGAAGAAATATAAAATCCTATTAAATCAATACAGTATGAACACCCAACATGTGCAATGCTAAAGGGTGCCATTATAATTTCACATCTGTGGTTCTTGAGAAATAGGTTTGTTCATCACTAAGGATTAATTTAGTTGTGAAAGTTGGTGTTCCAGCCATTCATAATGTCACATATTTGCTATGAAACGGGGGAGTAAAAAAATAACTCAAAACATTCCCTATAGGCCTACTGGGACAACTGGATTGATACCATTCTAGCAGTCAATCACAGCATGGTCAGGCATCCAACAGAAAAGAACATAATACTCCACAGAACTAGAAATCTTCAACTAGGAATACAGAACTCAAATCTGAACGTTTTTTTAAAAAGAGAACCAACCTGCCCCCCAAGAAAAACTAAGCAAGTAACTGTGACTCTGAGAGTCATGATAGAACTTTAAAATCTATGAACAAGACAGTTAATAGGTAATAAACTGCAGAATTCAAAATGAGTTTTCTTCCTGCAATTTTAAAGGAATAACAGCCTGGCTCCAAAAGGAAAGCAGCATAAGAAGCACGCGTGGTCCACAGAATAGTGAAGTAAAAATGCTATGCAAAATCCAGTTATACCCAAATTTTTAAGAGTTCTAGGGTTATTATTAAAAATGGTGCTGGACACTAGTAACTACACACTCGTAACAAGACTAGTTTTTAAAAAAAACATGTATTTATTTTGTTGCGCTCCTATATGTTGGCAGTTCAAATGTTAGAGCTGCTAATTCTGCACAAGACTACGGATTTTTATAAGCGATCTTCAATTGCAAGTCTTGCGTTTTCCTTCAAGCCCTAAGACTCATTCTTATGCACATCAATCTCCTCCAAATCTAATCCCATTGTATGTATGAGGTACTGCAGGACGGTAACGTCTGTCCGGTCCTCTCCCATGCACTTCCAGAAGAGTATTCCTTCACAGGTGGATGCCTATCCACGGCCGTATAAAAACCAGGCGGAAAACCAAAAGATCCATGAAGAATAAGTACGTGGGAAACTATGCTGGATCCCGGGATCCAGCATGAACCTCGCCTCCCACCCACTCACCATGGTGGCAACCTCCGCAGAACACGATGCTACCCCGAATCCTGACGCCCAACCGGAAACGTATCTTGAAAGCAAGATAACCCGGAAGAGATTGACCTGAAATCGACAAAAGCGAGCAGTTCTACCGTCTTGTATTCCTTTATCGAGACTTCCGGTTGTCTATTGCAGTTTGCATACACTTCCATGAACGGGCAAAAGCGCTAGGAGTATATAGACTTTTATGTACGAGTGGTGATATGCTCAGAGCAGTGTTTCTCAACCTTGGCCACTTTCAGATGTGTGGACTTCAACTCCCAGAATTCCCTAGCCAGCATGAATACTGGGAGTTGAAGTCCACACATGTGAAAATTGCCAAGGTTGAGAAAGAGTGTCTTAGAGGCTTCCTTGTATCGTCCCTCATTCTAGCATTGACAGAGCGGTTGATGTATTTTCCAAGCAGGATACTTATTTGTTTTTCGGCCAGTTTCTTAAATGCCATCTCACGCTTAACAGCGAAGCTGCCGGTGATTGTTAGGCATACCGGAGCTAAAACTAAAACGGGGAAATTGGCGTGCTTGGGGTTGGGGGGGAACTCCAAGTCTAGAGAAGTACCCGCCCCCTGAAAAAGGAATTAGGAGAAAAATTAAGTACAGGAAAAAGTGAGGAAAACCTTTGCTTTTGAAAACCTGTTGTTGGATTATCTTTGTTTCTGTTTCTCCTTTATCCTCTTTTTTAAAAAATAAATTTAAATTTACTGTATTTTGTAGACTTACTTTTTATTTGTATTACTTTTGTATTTATTTTAATTGTGTGAATCAGAGATACTTTCATGTAAAAAGCAGTGTAAAAATGCACTATTGCTGCTTTAAACATTTCTATTAGTTAATTGAAGCTTTACAAACAAGTGCAGGTTTTGAGTTTCCAATAATTCTTTATCAATCATTCTGATTAAAAATCCAGCTTCTGATGCTTAATCCTTGAAGTACAGAGATAATGCTGTACTGACTGGTTTAGTAGAAAGTACTTTTAGACATACTTTGGGGATCCTGCTCCATAGGAGCTGCACTGCTGCCCAGGAGGTTCCTTTCCTAAGTTCCTGGTTCCTTGTCACCAAGCTAATTTTGGTGTTCCCCTCAGCTTTTAAAGCTGGTGGGCTGCAATTGTCATACCTTGGGCTGGTATTTGGGGAATGCTCAGCTCATGGCTACCATGAGCTTGTCCAGGTAATCTCTGCCTCCTCCACCCCCCACATAGGCTGGTGAAAGGATAGGATACCATATGACTTGAGCTCTATCACCTGTGGCTTAGATCCATGGCCCTCCTGGCTCCCTCAGATGCCTGGATATGTGTGTTCTGAGTCTGAGAGTGTAATGCCAGCCACTAGGAAGGAAACAGTGGCATGTCCCTATCTCAAGAGGCCTTCTGTGGACTCAAGTCTCTTTTGGACAATTCTTGTTCTATCTCCAACCTTCCATTTTGGTGGAAGGTTGTTGAAAAAGTAGTAGGGCATCAATTAGACTGACCTAGAAGAAGCAAATTATCACTACCTCTTTCAGTCTAGATTCAGGCTCTGGCATGAGAAATACAGTGGTTCTGTTCTTTATTGATGTTTCCAGGAGGTGTGTTTTGGAGGGGAGAGAGAATCCATTTGGGATAATGTAGCATTGATATTCTGATATACTGTACATAGCTTGACACCCCAGGTTGAGCTGGGGATAGTATGGAGGTCTTGAATCAATGTCTTGAGACTTCAGGACTCCGTGGAACAAAACAGGATGAAGTTGAACCCTAACAAGATAGACTTGCTCTTTGTTCAGAAAAGTTCTGTCGGTTCCCATCTATAATTCTAGATCTGATGACACTACCTCTGAAAGACCGGAACTGTAACTTGGGGGTCCCCCTGGACTCATGGCTATGCAGCATGGGCAAGTAAAAGTTGTAGTTCTGTATGGATTCACTACTAAGTAAATGCAGGATCACTGTCTCCAAGCAGAGTCAACTTGCTTCACATTGGAAATTGTTGGTGGCATCTAATTTTCAAGTGGTTAGGGTGCCCATGAACAATGTTTTCAGTTTATGGAAAAGCAACCCCCAAGGCTAGATTAGCACCTATTCTGATGATTTTCTGAAAGTTGGTGAAAACTGAGTTCTTCCAAAGAAAATTTGGAGGCAGAGTTGGTGCCAATGGCTTTTGTAATACTATGTTTACAATTATAGTTGATTTTATGTTGTATTTATTGTTAACCATCAGAAGTCTTTGATTATGGCAGTATTTTAAATAAGAACTGAATTTCATTGCAAGCTTTAAAGAACTCAGGTTCTGCTTTTCCCCATCTCACGCGATTGCACTGGACTTCAGCCTTCATGCCTGTCCCTACAACTGTGCCATGTTCAATGACTACACTATATAGTGGTGATATATGGGAAATCTTTACAACTATCTGTAATTATGCTATACTGTGACATATGTAATCTGAACTTATTTTAAGCACTATTAATCAAGATACAGTGTACTGTACTGTATTTGCTAGAAAAAGTATGTGAAGTTTTAGATTTAGTAACTGGTGGTATCTCCTTTAGCAGCAATTACTTTAGCCAAATGGTTTCCTGTACCTGCTGACCTGGAGGAGGAATTCTCATTGATTCCTCTTTACAGAGCTGCATCAACTTAAATGTTTCTGGGCTGCTTTGCATCAGCTGCTTGCTTCAGATGATACCACAAACTGGGTAAAGGTCAGGGCTTTGACTTGGCCATTCCAAAAATTTCAGATTTCTTATGCTTCAACCATTCATTTGTAAGATTTACTTGTTTTGGATGATTTTTGTGTTGCAATCACCAAGTAATTTAAGCTTCAGGCCACTGATTCCCTAACATTCTCCTGTAAAATTTGCTGATGCAATGCAGAATCTATTTCTCTCAATGATTGCAAGCAGTCTTGGTCCTGAGGCTGCAAAGCAGTCCAAATCCATGATGCTCCCATTGTCATGCCTCAAAGTTGGGATGAGTTTTTGTTGGAATAGCATTTCATTTTTTCCAAATGTATCATCTCTCATTAGTAACAGGAAGTTCTATTTTTATCTGCCCTCAACAGCACAGTACCAACAGCCCGCTTCATCACCACGTTGTCTTTGGCAAACTTGAGATGTTTGACAATATGCTTTTTGGAGAGCAGTGGTTTCCTCTTTGACATTCCCCAAGTGAACTTATGTTCACAATTTTTTTCCTCATTAACACTGACATGAGGCAATATGAATGGCCTGCAAATTCTTCACTATTATCCTGAAGTTCTTTGTGAACTTCCACTATAGCGCATATCCTATTGGGGTGGGATTTGTTGGATGTTACCATTCTCTGGACAAGTAACAATGGTGCTGCAGTTTCTTCGTATTTACTGTGACTGGATTGATGGAAGCCAAAATCTTTGGCAATGACTTTGTAACCTTTTCCATCATCAGCATCAACCACCATTGTTCTGAGGTTGAGATCTCTTTTGATCAGGGCATGATTCACTTTCACAAATCTGCATCCTGAGGAAGAGAGACTCTGATGATGGCAACCAAGCTGTTTTTATAGGTGAGAGCAAATTATCATTATCAGACCCCCCGCCCCGACAAAGACAATGTTAGCTCAGTGTTCAGTGTGCTGTTAACCAGAATTTCTGTGTCTATTAATAGGACACAGATCAAGTTCTGATAATAAGTAGCTCACAGTTCTACTGGATTAGTTCTAAGGGACTGAACTCTCAGTCACCTATGTCAAACAATATGTACTGTAAATCATAAAACTTAATCACATGGTCTATCTGCACTTTTGATTTCATGCAGGTTTACTTTTTTATGACTGTGATAGCTTCAGTTTAAGCCAGTTAGGTACTGAAAGGCAGGGGAAGAACAGAAAGGTCCTTTCTTTATGTCCTCAACACAGTTTTATCCTTTCTATGGCCTCAGTGTTCCCTTTCCCCCAATTCCACCACAGGTGAAACTGCAAGCTTTAATGTTCCCAACATATCTTACTTGTCTCAGCATACTAACTGTAGCTTACTGGATAGTTAGCTCAGAAGAGGTAAACAGGCATCCCTACTTGTATCACAATTGTCACCTAAGACAAAAAAAGAATGCAAATGCTGCTGCTGAAGTGATGTATTTAACAAATTCTGCAGTTTAAATGATACAGGAATTAACTTTGTATAATACATTTGTAGTACAATAGTCAATTGTTCAGCTTTTGTTCTTCTACATTTACCTCTGTCATGTGTACCTGAAAAATAAACCCCAAACAAAAAACTTCAGCCAAACTCCCCTTCCTCCTCCAGCTTTATTGATAGTTTAAAATTACATTTCTATATTCTAGGACTTCAATTGCTTTTACCATCTGACTTTAAAAACTGATTACAAGCAAATGAAACTCAACAATTGTCTAAGTGATATAGTATACAAAAATAACATCTTGATTTCTGTGAAAATGCAGTTCTTTTCAAGTCCTGAATAGCTCCAAATTGTGTATACTCAAAGCACTGATGTTCTGGGTTTGATTTAGTTTGAAATATTTAATGTTTCCCATTCCCTTGTTACCTCGCATTAGACATTTATTGTATTACTGTTACTTCAATTTCTCCCTCACTCTTGTGGCCATTAACAGGCATGTGCATTGTTTGTTTATCCCACTTAGCTATATGCTTTAGGTAAGGCCTGATATAAATACTTGGTGTTATAACTGTTACTGAGGTCAGACAATCCAAGGCCATTATTGTAATAGAATTAATTACTGTGGAAGTTCAGACACTTCCAGCTTATTTCCTCCTGCATACGATCACTTCCATGGAACCCAGGGAGGCTTTGCTGGTCTGACTTAACTCTTTCCACTCATCCATCCCTATTCACCAGTGGCACGGAAAGGGGGTTCTTTAACAAAGCATTATACATAACACCTCTACCAAACTAAACATAAACATTTTTGTAGTTAAATGCAGAAAGTCGATTTTTCCACCCCTTTCCTCCTTTAACACGGCAAGTAAAGCTCACTGGCCTGGGAGTAGCCTCTATCTGCCAACCTTTGGCCAGTGAAGAGGATTCAGAGAAAAATAATACAACCATCAATCAGAAAAAGGAGGGGCGACAAAGGAAAACAGTTAAGCTGTAGCCTCAATTGTGCATTCCCGTGCAAGGTGTCCTGACTCCCCACAACGATAGCAGTTGACTTCACTAGTCTTGCTGCAGTTGATGGCTACATGGCCGGTTTCACCACACCTGAAATCAGACAAAATCAACATTAGCCCCATAAAAAGTGTATCTACAGAAACCTTAGGCAGCATTTGCGACATTGCAGTTAAAGTTCTCCTGCTTTGGATTTAAACGAATTGCTAGCCAAGAGAATAAATGTGCCATACACCTACAGTATTAACACACATGCTGAACTCTAAAGCACAACGTAACAACTTTAGCATTCATAAAATTCTGAGCAGAGGTTACAATAAAGGATCTAAATTAAATTCATGGGATGCTTACAGAAACAAGTCACTGGGAAAGCTCTCACACACTGGTGTACAAATCAGTCCTTTCATTCTGAAACATCTGTACAAGATTAATGCCCACTTTGCATGAAGACCCATTTTTACCTATAACATTTGACTTTGGTGCAGTCCTTCTGGATGTGTCCAAATTCCCCACAAGAATAGCACTTCTGCTCATCTGCATGATCACAGTCGCGAGCCAAGTGGCCAGGCTTGCCACAGTTGTAGCAGCACTGCTCTCGCTCTCTCTTGGGCTCCTTGCAGTCCTTCGCAATATGGCCACCTCTACCGCAGTTATAGCAGGCTTCCACAATAAGAAAAAGAATATAAACAAGACTATAAAACCTTGATAGCATTGTGGGACATGTAGTAAACACAACGTTTAATCGCAGAGCTTGTTAGAATGCATTTACTCTCCATTAATACTTACCATCCTCCTGAAGATCACAGTCCTTGGCAAGATGACCAGACTCACCACAGCGGTAACAGATGTCTGGAAGTGATGATGACATAAACTGGAAGCCTGTTTAGAAAGACAAACAGTATTAATATTCCAATGAATGTAGTTACATGTAACAAATCTATATAATAAGGCTACAATTCTAGTCTATTGCCGCTCAGTCCTGCATACAGCAAATAGGAAGAGAATTAGGGTAAAACGTATTTTCAACTCATGACAAAATTCTTGGAAGGGAAGATACCTCTGCCACGGCTTCGCATCCCACGGCCACGACCAATTCCGGTGGGGCATTCTCGAGCCCAATGGCCAGTACGCCCACACTTGAAGCACTCGTTACTGCTCATTGCTCCAATTAGGTTCTCTAAGCATGAGAAAAACACTGATTAGAATTTACTTAAGTATTTGCATAAAAATGCTTACCAGTTACTTTTAGCACATGGACTATGAGATGAATTGACCCTACATTCATACAATATGTAAGACTGTTAAACAGTGTCATCAATATGTAAGATGTCAAGCAGTGCTTAAAGAAAGTTAAAATCTTTATTGGTTAAAAACAAGGAATTACAACAATTGCAACTGTTTTTTTTTCCAATTATCATTTAAAACTATTTTTAAACTGAGCTCCAAGTTTCAATTGGTTCATTAAATTTTCAGAATTTTCCTGTTCCCACAATTAGTTATTCATCTCAAATTACTCTGCTAAATATTCTACACAGGCACATATAGTATTAATGGTGTTTTAATCCAGAACGCAACCCCCAAAGAGGCATGGGAAATCACACACACACATATCAGATATACTAACATATGCAGTTCCAAAGCATATTATCTTCCCTCCAAGAACTGGATGGCCCCCACTCTGCTATTGTTTACAAGAGCCATGAAGAACTGGTTCTTCATCCAGGCCTTTGGTGAGGGAGAATGAGACCTCTCGCTTCATTCCATCTGGTTTGTCACACTTGCTGACTTTCATTGAGTCAGGATGCATAAAAGTTTAATAAATAATAATAATTAGTAGTAGTAAGCTCCCTTGAAGCAAAAGCATAACCTGAGAAATGTGGTAACCCCTCTGATCCACAGCACATATATCTCACTCCCTCTGATTATATATTTTTTGCTCCATGTCATAAACAAAAGATTCTTTGGGGTTAGCTTCCATGTTTATTAAAAGGGCTAGTTACTTGCCTCAGCTACTCATTTTCCCCCCTACTTTCCTTATGTACCAGTTTCAAAGCACAAGGATAAGGTATATATCAATGTGCACTTCCAAAGTTTCTGCTTACACTGAGAAACAAAAGTAGTCTTTTTGCTTAACACAGTCCAATACAAAATTGAGACATATACATTACTATGAATGCTCAAATCAAATCACCTCTGTGAAGATGCAGTTGCTGCCAGGGGTAGAAAAAGAGGCATATAAAAGTAATTGCACTGAAAAAAGCAATACTTGGAAGCATGTAATTCAGTTCACATTGACACTACATAGATTTTTTAGAGGACCATCTGATGTATGGGCCACTTCTATTCTCAAAAGATCATGTCAATAGGAGACATATATGCATCAAGTTAAACCAAAAGGTTAAATTCTCACAATTGTGCATTAAGAATGCTTGTTTAATAAGAACACTTGGGTTCTGGCTATTTACTTATCTCTGAAATGGACAGAGGTGTCAGTTTAACACAGTGCTGTACTACTATGATTTAAAGTAAATCAGACAGCAAGGACATGGATAGATAAAACAGGTGGAGGCCCACTTAAAAATAAATGCAAGGAATGTGGGAGTCTAAATTCTTCCCTTGAGTATGACTCACTGCAGTCTAAGCTTTGCAGTGACTTGAGCCTGACTGGGGAAAAGCACATTAGAAGTTCAGATACTGTCACCGAGGCATCCTTTTCATCTTGAAGGATGACTACTAAATCTTATTTTTAAAATGTAATCTAAAGAACAAGACAGTTTGACAGTTTGCATAACTGATCACTCACATCCAAAAACATTCAAGCTCCCACTTTCATATTTGCTAAACTACTAAATCTTTAATAGCCATAGTAACAAACATTAACAAATTAGAACTCTTCACTATAAACATGAGCCTTTATGAATCAAAAAATAAATGTATGCTTTGTCTTTTTCTATCATTACAAAACCTGAAATTTATTTAGATTTAAAAGAATTACATTCTGGTTTAACTGGTTTGTCTCCTTTAAGCCCCACAAAATGGTTGATGAAACTAGCTATGTATCTTCTACAGTCAATTATTCAAAATACCAAACTGCAGGGCTCTAAGTATGACTAGGCACACATATTTTCAGACTTTCATACTGTTCAAAGGTCTTGATTTACTATTGCTGAGGTTTTTATTTTACTTCCTTAAGAATCTTTTGTAATCCTCACCCAACTCCCATTTTAGAGACTTTCCAGTTACTAGTGATTATTTGAAATGAAGATAAGATAAAGTTCAATGAAAACAATGGGTCAAAACCCTTACTAGCAAGTGATATAGCACTTTCTTATAGGAACTTTAGTATGTATGTTATCCATTTGACAGCTATCTAGAATCAAGGCTATTAGCTTAATTTAAACCAGACCCCCAAATAACTTCTGTCCTTTACAGTACTAACTTCACATTACTTTCCTCTTCTTTAGTTCCTACTACTGCCAATATTAATCTCATCCCATTCTTTTCATTTGCTGCTTCATTTGGCTTTTCTCATATATTTTTGGTTTCTATACTTCTTTTTATTCTCTCGTTCAATTTAATTTCTTCCTTCAGGCTCATCACAATTCTCACTGGAGTGTATCTGAAACAAGACCTAGCTAGGAAAATCCTTAAATAAGACATTTGTATTACTAAAAGCAAACAAACAAAAAACATGGGGACTGTGCATCTCAAAGTTCTGTACTGTCATGCAAGAAATGCAGAGCTCTTGACTGCATGCATCAAGACCCATTACATAAAGCTTCCCTCTTGTTTTTCAGCAAACCGTAAGTATGAAATTAGGATAATTTAGCTGCTAAACAAAAATGTATGCTATTTAAAAAACATATTCCAATATTGAACAGATAAAAAAATCAGATACACTCAGGCATGCAGCAGCTTGGTTTTATCTCCCCACTTTTACACGCAGCACCATTCTTCCAAATACTGCCCTATTATCTTTCTTACTCTCAATTTCCAAAGCATATTTTATCACCTTACCAATGAGTTGATTCAAGAGAAATCAGAAATATGTACTTTGTAGACATTTACTTCCATTACTGATAGGGTTTATATTCACTTTTGGGGTCTTTTAATGCTACTATATGTTGCCAATCCAGAAAGAACAATATCCACACATTTTCACTGGCCTTAGTGGTAAGCCAACAATTCTGCATTTATGTTAACTTACTCTCCCCATAATTCATAGGATCTATAGCAGATCTCCATGTATACCTATGAAAAGAATGTCCTAGCCACTGTTCTTTTGATGCATCAGTGAGATATCTTCCTTATAAAATGCATGTTGTGCTACAAAACAATAGCTTCCAACTCTTTTCACAGAGATTACTAGTTTTCACAGAGATTTACTAGTTAGCAAGTTATTAAAAACACCCACCCAACTGAAGCCAAGCAGGTCTGGTAAATCAGGCAAGTTCAACTGTTTCCCAGGTAGTTTTAATGCTCAACAGTCATTCTTCCAAAATGTATACAAAACTCGTTTGCTATCAGTATAAGGGCACACTAATCATTTTACACCACTTTATTCTACAGCATCACTGCTGCTGAGGTGTGGTATGGACCAATCAGTCTCCCTTACAAAAGGACTTTACTTGTTTTTCAGAAGGAAAAAGAACTGCTTGTCACAATTTTACTAGACAAGCCAATGAGGAAGCATTATAGCTGCCACTGGAAATAATCAATTCAATTTTTGCAGTTTAACCTGCTAAGCCTGTTGGGCAACTTTTGTATTGACACTCAATTTATTCAAGTAACCACACTGTTAACTGCACACTAAGCATACATCAGAGGTGGTCACTTTATAATTAAAGAAGCAACAATTATCAAAAGCAACTTTTACCTCTTTCCTTAACTTAAGCAGTAGCACAAGGCAATGTTTTCTAGTTGATCCATTTTGGACACGGTAAGAATTTTTTTTTTTTTAAAAACATGTAACTTTTTTGGGATGCGATTCCTGTTACTCACTTCTATTATCTGCTTTATTAAGAAGTAAATCCCATATTGGCAAACTCATTGAATTCTCAAATGTTTAATTCTCTGTTGTATCCCTGTGATCTTTTCTAGTTTAAGACTATAATTACAGCCAGCATACACAAACATGCCATCATCTTATCAAAGGACCTGCAATCACTACTAAACAGATAAACACCACCTGTTTTTACTCCAACATAAGCCTTTAGCCAATATTAAATTGGACATCTGACATTCTGATCTCCACTGCCCAGTTGTGGCTATGTAGCTCCCTAGCTTCAAGTAGTACTCCATTGTCACTTCTGTTTCAGATTTTAATCATTATCTGGTAATATTTTTTTAAACTGACCTCTTTAGGAAGCATCCACCTTGACTGACTGCAAGTTTTCTCCAATCTATTCCTTGGAAAGCCATAACCATCTCCAATCTATTCCTTGGAAAGCCATAACCATCTCCAATCTATTCCTTGGAAAGCCATAACCAACCCAGGCAACATAAAATGCTACAAAAAAAAATTCTTGCTTGTCCCTGCCAGATTTTACACTTTAAAATTCTTAGAATAGAGAGCCTGCCACCCAAACCACAAGCCGGGACCTTAAAGGCGCAGCCTGAGGGATACGAACTTTCTACCAAATCAGTCATTTCTAAGCAAAGACGTTTAGAATCGGGAGGGCTGTATTTCACCCTTCCTCAGTAACGTACCAAAATCAATCAGCGATAGGGAGGCCGAAGTGAGGTAAGAGGGCCACACACGCCAATCCCGAACCATAAAGCCCTGGCAAAATTCTGCTTCTTACGAATTAGGCAGCCGAACACGTGGAGGCCGCAGGAGGTCACATGGAAAAGGCTGCGGCGCCACCAGCTAGAGCCAGCTTCCACGAGAGCAGCTCCTCGCTTTAGACGTTCGCCTCGGCCCCGGGTTCCCACATTCTCCCACCTCGCTTCCTTTTCATCAGCTCACACGCACTATTATGGCCGCAGGAGGCCTCTCCTCCAAGCACACGCGGCCCGCGTAAAACTTCAGATCCCGTCGCCCTTGACTCACACACAGGCCGGGGGGGGGGGGGCGAGGCCAATACACCGGCGAGGCTTGCCGCGAGTAGTACTTGTCTGCTCCGTTTTCCTCGGAACCCCAGGAGGTCCCGCCGCGGCCACGAAGAGCGACTACCCACCGCCTCAGTCCTCTCACAGGAGGCCGATGGGCCGCCGGTATCCCCCTCCTTGGAAATAAACGCGGGTAAGGCTGGGCTTTTTTCCCGCGCAGTAGGCCGGAACGAGCCAGCGCCCTCCTTCCCTCAACTCACTCCGCCCACAGAGGCCCCACCACCAACGAACTCGCAAGCCACTCCGCCAGTTCGGTTACCTTTCGCGGACTTTCCTTCCCGTCGAGGGCTCGATCCGGAATGGCCGCTCGGCGATAGGTTTTCCTGCTTCTTAGCCCTCGCGCAAGACCTGACTAGCCTGCCTGCCACCAGCTACCGTTGAGTCCCTGCTGGCTGCGCCACACGCGGTTTGCACACGACCCTGCTCACCCGCCCTGCCGATCTGCGCACGGCTCCTATCCCAACCGCGGGGCCAATGGCATGCCGCGAATGCTTTCGCGTAGCCCATCGACGACAGAAGTAGGACAGGCCAATCGGCACCGTGGAAAAGGGGGAGGTGTCCGCCTACCGGAATAACCTCCAGTACTGTTCGGCCCGAGCCGAGGGTAGGGTTGCTGGAATAAGGAGGACGGGAAGGAGGGGGGCAAATATCTTTCCGCGCGCGGCTTGTCGCGATACTTAGGGAGCAGTCGGGCGCCGCTTGTGAAGCAGCGGCTGCCGCCTTGTTGGCGCACCCGATTTGGCGAAGACGACAATTGACCGTGCTAGTGACGCGTTCGGGGTAGGGTTGCCAACGCTGCATCCGTTGTGCTTCGTGACTCTTTTTTCAGAATGTCCCCGTGTCTAAAACTCCATCCATTTGCTCTTTGGTTTCTCGGGGTCCTTCTACTCTAGTTGTACACCTGAAGGTTGCAATCATGCGCTGAGTTTAAGCCTACCCAACTCTGTGGGGCTAAGGTCTGAACTAATCTGGAGAGGCTGCCTGGTTGCCACAGGGAATCCTTGGTGTCTAGAAAACAAAAAGAATCCTGAGCTGTGAAGCTACAGAAAAAAGCTGTGACTCGGGGTTTCACAGTGCCCTTTAGCCCCTGACAAGCCTTCACTAGTATCTAAAGTTAAAAATCTTCCAAAGAAATGTTTATTTTCAAAACAGCAACCTTCTCAAAAGCAACTATAATTACTTAGATAAGGTTGTTGTGCAGTATTAGGAAATGAATCATCTGAGGAACATTTCAGGCAGCCTAGAATGGTATAAAAGTTTACTCAAATAGAGCATAGTTAAATTTTGTATTAAAAAATTTCCTCAAATCTTTAAATAAAAACATAATTCTATTTCAACTACACCAGCTCAACTGAAGACTGTTGTAATGCCTTGCATATTTTTGTATACTATAAATAGAGATGGTCTCATTTAAGTAGAATGAGAAACTACAAACAGGATTAGGAGCAGAATCATAAAAAGGTATACAGTACTTAAGCTGTAAAATTGACAGATTTTAAAAGATATTTTGGTTAATATAATTGTTTAATACCTTGATTTTAAAAATTATTCTAACATTTGCATATCATTAAAAAGTAGGAGTGAATTGACCCCTTAGATCAGGAATGAGCAAAAAGGCCATCAAGATGTTAGCCCACAGATTCCATCATCTTTCACCCTTGGCCATCCTGGCTAGTGAATTTGTGTTCAGTATCTACAAGGCTGCTGAGATCATCCTTGTTTGAGATAACACATCTTGCAGTTCCAGGGCCATATACATCCCTATCTTTAAGCTTGAATGGGGCCCACAGATGCCTTCCAAAAGGTGTCACCCTACACCTTTTAATGTTTAATGTGACAGAAGAATATTGAATTAATTAACTGGAATCAAATTTAGTTTATGGGTTTGGCCCTACCACTTTTTGGAGTACATCTTATAGCACACTTTCAGAGGCCAAATATGGCTCCTAAACCCAAAGAGAATTATTCATTCCTGATTTCTAGCTTTAAAGATCTAAACCATAACTTTGAATTGGGCTCAGAAACTAATCAGCAGCCATACGGATATCTATTATAGCTGATCAATTAGAATGTCAATACAAGCATGTCAAAAAGCAGGCAGCAGTACTCTGCATACACTGAAATTTTTCTCCATCATGTTCAAGGGTAAGTCCATATACAGGAGTGGGATTGTACCCATTAGCCCAGTCACTAAAACGGCATAAAAATAGGTCTACTTTAATAGTCACTGCAGTATTTCAACTGTCACTGAAAAAATATTTCTGTGTGGTTAAGAGTTCCCCATTGCAGAGGTAACACTGCAGACAGCCATATAGAGATTACCCAGGTGTCAATGTTAGTTTCCCTGTAGGGGTCATATTTATATCTAAGAAGGCCTTTGGCATAATAAATACTGTAATCTCAGTTGCATATTTCAAAAATAACATGCAGTTGCAACCAATGTGAAAGTGCTTTGGCAGTAAGCATGCTGCAATAGTAATATATGAATCAGGCTACAATCATAATTTAGAAAGTGTTTCCACTGAATGCTAAAAAAAAAAAGAGTAAATGTACAATTCAATTCTGTCTGGTGATTAAGATATACTACTTTGTACTCACCTATAAGTAGTTCATGGGTGGGGGGGAATAACATACATCTTCAGATTAGTGCTGTAGCTATTGCACTTAAACCCTTCTTTAGTTCCTGTCCCTCAAATGCCTCTTTTCTATATGAGATACACTGACATTGTTATTATGAACATGAGGCTCTGACAAAATTTTATCAGCGTGTGAATAATTTTCACCTCACCATCATCTGGAAACCTAAACCATTTCATCCAACACTTAATCTTCTGGACATTTCTATTCAACAGTACAAGCATATCTTCAATTATCTCTACTTTTGCAGGTCTAAGTGGTAGGCTTGGATTCATGTACAAATAACCACTAAACTTTAAGCAGTGATTAATTAGCAACAGCAGGTCATGCCACAGTAATACAGACACAGGAACCAAATTTTGTGACAAATTTCAAAGTGAACTCTGCCTCCATATTTATTTGACAATACTACTAGAGAACTTCCAACAACTGAAGAGACGGCTTTATACATGGACTTCACCAGATGGACGACACTGAAATCAGATTGACTACATCCTTTGCAGCCAAAGGTGACGGACATCTATACAGTCAGTAAAAACAAGACCTGGAGCTGACTGTAGTTCCGATCACGAACTTCTTCTTGCACAATTTAGGATCAGACTAAAGAGATTAGGGAAGACCCACAGATCAGCTAGATATGAGCTCACTAATATTCCTAAGGAATATGCAGTGGAGGTGAAGAATAGATTTAAGGGACTGGACTTAGTAGATAGGGTCCCGGAAGAACTATGGACAGAAGTCCGCAACATTGTTCAGGAGGCGGCAACAAAATACATCCCAAAGAAAGAGAAAACCAAGAAGGCAAAATGGCTGTCTACTGAGACACTAGAAGCCCAAGAAAGAAGGAAAGCAAAAGGTAACGGTGATAGGGGGAGATATGCCCAATTAAATGCAAAATTCCAGAGGCTAGCCAGAAGAGATAAGGAATTATTTTTAAACAAGCAATGCGCGGAAGTGGAAGAAGACAATAGAATAGGAAAGACAAGAGACCTCTTCCAGAAAATTAGAAACATTGGAGGCAAATTCCAGGCCAAAATGGGTATGATCAAAAACAAAGATGGCAAGGAACTAACAGAAGAAGAAGAGATCAAGAAAAGGTGGCAAGGATATACAGAAGACTTGTATAGGAAGGATAACAATATTGGGGATAGCTTTGACGGTGTGGTCAGTGAGCTAGAGCCAGACATCCTGAAGAGTGAGGTTGAATGGGCCTTAAGAAGCATTGCTAATAACAAGGCAGCAGGAGATGACGGCATCCCAGCTGAACTGTTCAAAATCTTGCAAGATGATGCTGTCAAGGTAATGCATGCTATATGACAGCAAATTTGGAAAACACAAGAATGGCCCTCAGACAGGAAAAAATCAACTTATATCCCCATACCAAAAAAGGGAAACACTAAAGAATGTTCAAACTGTCGAACAGTGGCACTCATTTCACATGCCAGTAAGGTAATGCTCAAGATCCTGCAAGGTAGACTTCAGCAATTCATGGAGCGAGAATTGCCAGATGTACAAGCTGGGTTTAGAAAAGGCAGAGGAACTAGAGACCAGATTGCCAATATCCGCTGGATAATGGAAAAAGCCAGGGAGTTTCAGAAAAACATCTATTTCTGTTTTATTGACTATTCTAAAGCCTTTGACTGTGTGGACCATAACAAATTGTGGCAAGTTCTTAGTGATATGGGGATACCAAGTCATCTTGTCTGCCTCCTGAAGAATCTGTATAACGACCAAGTAGCAACAGTAAGAACAGACCACGGAACAACGGACTGGTTTAAGATTGGGAACGGAGTATGGCAGGGCTGTATACTCTCACCCTACCTATTCAACTTGTATGCAGAACACATCATGCGACATGCTGGGCTTGCGGAATCCAAGGCTGGAATTAAAATCGCTGGAAGAAACATTAACAATCTCAGATATGCAGATGATACCACTTTGATGGCTGAAAGCGAAGAGGAACTGAGGAGCCTTATGATGAAGGTGAAAGAAGAAAGTGCAAAAGCTGGCTTGCAGCTAAACCTCAAAAAAACCAAGATTATGGCAACCAGCTTGATTGATAACTGGCAAATAGAGGGAGAAAATGTAGAAGCAGTGAAAGACTTTGTATTTTGAGGTGCGAAGATTACTGCAGATGCTGACTGCAGTCAGGAAATCAGAAGACGCTTAATCCTTGGGAGAAGAGCAATGACCAATCTCGATAAAATAGTTAAGAGCAGAGACATCACACTGACAACAAAGGTCTGCATAGTTAAAGCAATGGTGTTCCCCGTAGTAAGGTATGGCTGCGAGAGCTGAACCATAAGGAAAGCTGAGAGAAGGAAGATCGATGCTTTTGAACTGTGGTGTTGGAGGAAAATTCTGAGAGTGCCTTGGACTGCAAGAAGATCAAACCAGTCCATCCTCCAGGAAATAAAGCCAGACTGCTCACTTGAGGGAATGATATTAAAGGCAAAACTGAAATACTTTGGCCACATAATGAGAAGACAGGACACCCTGGAGAAGGTGCTGATGCTAGGGAGAGTGGAAGGCAAAAGGAAGAGGGGCCGACCAAGGGCAAGGTGGATGGATGATATTCTAGAGGTGACGGACTCGTCCCTGGGGGAGCCGGGGGTGTTGACGACTGACAGGAAGCTCTGGCATGGGCTGGTCCATGAAGTCACAAAGAGTCGGAAGCAACTAAATGAATAAACAACAAATTACAGAACTAATAAAATAATCTGTCACATTTGATGTTTATGTAGATAGGCATCATCCAAAGTTGTATATATGCCATTCATTATCAATATGCCGTTTTGTTTTTAGCTATATTATTTAGAAAGATTATATAATGTTCTATATTATAAGATGTAATAATTACATTCTAATTATTTTCAATATAGAAAGAATAGCCATAACAATGTTACCTGACTGGTGCTGCAGTGGAGAAGGTTGACGGTGGTCTAGTAGATTAGTTGCTAGAATTTAAAAGTAGTTTTTAAGTCATAAATGACAAAGTGAATAAAGCACACCAGAAGAGCATGACATCATAATGCCAGAAGACTGTGCATAGAACTTGAGAAATTGCTTCTGGAATGTAACACTGGAATGCCCCTCAGTTCATAATTTGGGGCATAATTATAATCCATAATCAGGAAAATTGAATAGCTTTACTATCACATCTCCATCCAACCACTTGTTACATTAAAAGCACTTTCCCAATTAACATGAAATATGATACCATAACTTTTTTTGTGATGACCTAATTATTACATATCACACACAAAGGTATATAACAAAACCTAATGTTATTACCATAACTCACATCTGTCCATTTCTGGAGACTCTGAGGTACAATTACAATGTTTTTAATTATCTTGTCCCTTTTTTAAATTCTCAAGAAAATTATTTCAAATGTGTTCCCTTCAGGGCCAGTCTTCCAGTGTAGAATGGTGAAACTGCCATCTCAGACAATAGATCAGGAGGGTTAGTGAATTATTATCCTGGCCATATACATCTCCAGGAAGTCTGCTCACCCCAGTGTCCATTATCTTGGTCTGGGGAAGAACCCCTCAGAGGAGAGGCTTAGCCAGGGGAACTTTCCCGACCCTCTGCTTGTCTGACTACCTCACAAAGGAGTCGTCAAATTGAGACAGTGGGCTGAGAGAAGCCTTGGAAACCTACACATTTGAAAGATCTACCCATCTATTTCAATTTATCATTCAGAGGAACTCTTTGTAGCAAAGAGCCATATGGCTTCTAATAACTCTGAAGCAGACAATATACCTCATTCTAATTGTGGAATCTGAAGAAAACTCTGGAAGAAAGACAGGGAACTGGTCTTTGTAAATATAGTATACACAGATAATGTATATTGACTATACTGTCACTAAAAAGAGGCTGGCCATTGACAACAACATGCCTGTGTTCACATATTGTGTGAACCTAGGCTTTGCGTAGCTTTTGTTTATTGATTAAAGAACTAATTATTGGATTCGTGCAACACGCTGACCCATTAGCAAGGTTTACAAACCACAACAACTAGCTTCATAAAACTTGCTAATTCCCAAGTAAACCACATCATGGTTTAATGTCTTTATTTCCATTCAGCCTTTTTTCTTGAGAGCTCAAGACAGTGCATATGGGGGTCAACTCTCAGTTTATCCCTACAACAACACCCCTGTGAGATAGGCTATGGTGAGAGAGAGTAAATGACCCAAAGTTACTCATTAAGTTCTGTGATCAAGAGGTGACTTGAATCTGGGTCTCCCTGCTCCAAATTCAGCACCATAGCCACTACACTTCACTGTGGACAAAGTGGATATATATATATTTTTCTTGCCTCATAGGTTAGAGGGTTCTTTTACAGCAAGAATTGGGTGGATGCAGTAGAGAGGCCTCTTGGGCTGCTGCTGAGCCCCTTGGGAAATCTTTCTCTGAAATAGACTTATGCACACAGATGTGTGCTTATTATTTGTAAGGTGCTTGGTGGAAGAGACTGTGTTGTATATTCTGTTATTGGCCAGTAACTGCAGGTAGCAGCATAGGTGGGAGAACACTGAGCTTCCTTTCTATATTAACTTCCTTAACTTGTTTGAGAAGTAAAGGCAAAATATACATCTTTTAATAACTAAGTGAATATGGGTGCAGTTCTGCTAGTTTGCAGTACAAGCCAGTAATGCATAGGACTACTGTAATTTACATCTGCCAGATTTCAGATCCATTCTGTGAGTGATGTTACCTCTTTTAAGACAATTAAATAAATATTTAGTGAATACATACTCATGTTGCTTTTTACAAAATAAATATATGAGAAATGCTGCTTAGTAATTTAAAAAGAAGATGGAAATCAGTATTTAATTGACTGATAAACACATCTCTTTAATGCATCTGAAAGCAGGTAAAGCTGGTTTGTTCCATAGGAAAAAAACAAAATAACCTGTTTATTTGTGTTCAAAGGGACATCTTGATGTTCAGAAAGATTTTAAAGAGAAAATCAAATGACATTCACCAGAATATTGAGCTAGACCACTTTAATTCTACATAAAAAATAACATCTAATTGACACCTGCTCTTTAGCAAGTTCGCCAAATATTAAAACAAATCAAAATAGAACAAACATTTTATATGTTTATAATTACATCTACCTATTTAAAATGTTTAAGTAGAATATATAGAATTGATTACTGTGGGTTATTTAGTATACAGACCTACTGTAACTAAAAGTCTTATTATGCTTTGTTTCTCATTCATTGTCCTAGCAATAATCTTTCTGTATTCTTTCTGTATCTACACTTCTTCAAACTACAATTTAGTGATATACATAATAAGTCAGGCATAATATAGGGGAAAGGCTATTATTGTATCCGTTCTCCTCCATACTAGAGCCATTTCCTCATCAATGGCCCACGTTTTGCAACCACACAGACTCTGAAGAAACAACATCAAATTATTCCTCTTAATGTCAAAAAGAGGAAAATGTTTTCCCTCTATCAACAGTTGTTCCTCTCAGATCATTGCAACACAATGTGAGTTGTGGAGCAGGCAGCCTCTGGCCTGCAAGCTGCAAGCTGCATGCAGCATTCCAGCTCCATTTTGTGTGCTCTGAGCTCTCCAAAATTGTAGAGTTAACATTTGGCAATATAATTTTTGTAGGATAATTTGGAGGAAAACAATGGGCTTAAAAGGGTCTGGTATGACTTCATCAAGCAGAACTCGTTCTTTGGGATGTATTTTGTTGCCGCCTCTTGAACAATGTTGCTGACTTCTGTCCAGAGTTCTTCCGGGACCCTATCTACTAAGTCTAGTCCCTTAAATCGATTCTTTACCTCCACTGCATATTCCTTAGGAATATTAGTGAGCTCATATCTAGCTGATCTGTGGGTCTTCCCTAATCTCTTTAGTCTGATCCTAAATTGTGCAAGAAGAAGTTCGTGATCTGAAGTACAGTCAGCTCCAGGTCTTGTTTTTACTGACTGTATAGATGTCCACCACCTTTGCCTGCAAAGGATGTAGTCAATCTGATTTCGGTGTTGTCCATCTGGTGAAGTCCATGTATAAAGCCGTCTCTTTGGTTGTTGGAAGAGAGTGTTTGTTATGCAGAGTGAGTTGTCTTGGCAAAATTCTATCAGCCTATGTCCTGCTTCATTTTGTTCTCCCAGGCCATGCTTACCTGTAATTCCAGGTGTCATTTGACTGCCCACCTTAGCATTCCAGTCTCCCGTGATGAAAATAACATCTCTTTTAGGTGTGTTGTCCAGTAGGTGCTGCAAATCCTCATAGAACTGCTCTACTTCAGCTTCTTCAGCATCTGTGGTTGGGGCGTATATTTGGATCACTGTGATGTTAGATGGCTTGCCCTGAATTCGAATTGAGATCATTCTGTCGTTTTTTGGGTTGTATCCAAGCACTGCTTTAGCCACTTGACTATTAATTATGAAGGCTACTCCATTTCTTCTGTGGTCCTCTTGTCCACAGTAGTAGATCTGCTGGTCATTTGATGTGAAGTGGCCCATTCCAGTCCATTTCAGTTCACTGACGCCCAAAATGTCTATCTTTAATCTTGACATCTCACCAATAACCACATCCAATTTTCCCTGGCTCATAGATCTTACATTCCAGGTTCCAATGGTGTGTTGATCCTTAGAACATCGGATTTGCCGTTCACCACCAGCACTGTCGGCCGCTAGCCGTCCTTTCGGCTTTGAGCTAGCTGCGTCATCATGTCTGGGGCTAGTTGAACTCATCTTCTGTTCCTCCCCAGTAGCATTTTGACCATCTTCCGACCTGGGGGTCTCATCTTCCGATGGTATACCGACATATCTCTGGTTGTACTGATCCATTTAGTTTTCATGGCAAGAATACTGGGGTGGGTTGCCATTACCTTCCCCAGGGATCGCATTTAGTCTGACCTCTCTGTCATGACCTTCCCATCTTGGGTGGCCCTTCACGGTTTAGCTCATGGCATCATTGAGGTGCTCAAGCTCCAGCACCATGACAAGGTAATGATCCTTTGCTGAAGCAAGCAGAACATACTTACCTGTTTTTAAAGAAAACGTCCTATATTATAAGATGTGGTGGTTGTAGGACGAGAACTGTGTTTCTCTATGGTAGCAAAAAATCAGAAGTCTGGTAGCACTTTTTTTTGACTAATATTGTCTTAGAAGGCATAAAATTTGCTAGTTGGAAAATGTGCTATTACACTTTCTAAGATGTGTATCAGTATGTAATGTTATTTTAGGGCTAGGGTGGTTGTAGAGCAGCGATATGAGAATATAGCAGGAGCCGAGATAGGTATCTCCAGCCCTTTTTGGTCTCACCCCCACTTTTTTCCTAAATATGTTGCCCCTATTTGAGGTTAAAACTTCTGAAAATTGGAGAGGAATTGCATTCCTGTTGTTTGAAGTTTCTTAAGAGGATTAGTGGGCACAAAAATGGGTTCAGGGCCTATATATAGTTTGTGGTATTGGAAGACTAATATATTGGGAGCGTGCAGAAGTATAGGAGCATCCAGTAGCATTTGCCAGGAGACAATGTTCACCAACCTGAATTCCTAGCATTAATTTACTAAAATACTTACACCTGGATTAAGTGTTACATGTTAGGCAATTATGTCAATCCAGTAATCTGGACTGTGGCATTTGTGTTGTCATATCTTTTCAAGTTGTTTTCTTAATGCTGTTACGAATTTAACTGGATTAGATTTGTTTCATCTACATCACATAAGCAAAGAAGGAATTCAGAAGGGTGAAAAGAAATAATTACAGGAGAAGTGATGTGCAATAAACATTAGAATAAAGTCTCCTTCAGGAAGATTTGTTTCATTGGAAATGGTAGTTCTAGTAAGAATTGGGAATTAACATATTCTGAACAATGGCATGCTATAATGAGGGTATCAATTTTTCCAAAGATGCCAACTTGTTCTGCCAAAAGGATCTCACATGCATTGAAAATATGTTTTATGATCCCGTAGGATATTTGGGATCAAAGAGAAAATTTTTCTTGTTGATACTAGTTTGCAATGGCCAAGAATGCAAAAAAAGCTTTGTAAGATACATGTATAGAAAGACCTTTCTATGGTCTTTCTTAAACAGCTTCATTAAATAGCTACTTTTCAGTATAATTATGGAAACAAACATAGGCTTACTTTGCATTATTATTTTCAAAACTTCTCACAAAAATATCTGTAATATTCTTGCCTTTAACAATAATGTCACTATCTATCCCCAAATACATCCAGTATATTTTGATCAAGAATGTTAAGAGAAATTTGATTTGGGGAATTGCCTCTGAAGCTAAAAGTACCATAATAAACAATGCTTCATATGGTCCACAGGTTTGGCAGCAGATCATGTAGGCATGGGATTAGATTCTCCTTCATAGTGTACCTGGAGAATCCAAGGTAGCCAGCTGATAGATAACTGAACCATAGCTGAGTACAAAGTTTGTGTAAGGTTGATGGGGTCCTGTAATGGATGGAAATAAGTTGCCATATATAGGCCACAATATTGGTTAGTCAGCCTCTGTCTGGGACAAGTAATTGTCCAAGAACTTGAGGACAGACACAAAAGGAATGGGAACATCACATCATATCAAGTAATTGACCTGTAGGTTCTTTAGTGAAGCTACAACTGTCAAGTTCTGAAGAAGAAACTGATTCTGCTGTGGACAAACTAAGTTACCCACCTTTATTACTCTCATCACATAAGGCATGTTCAGCCTTTCAGTTTCAGTCCTGAAGTAGCAATTTTTAACTTTATTTACCATCGTTGATTCCAGAAGAGATAGTCTCCATGATTTCCACCATAAGAAATACTATGAGCTACTTTCACTTGAAATTAGGAACCAAATTTTAATTTCCACTCAAGGACAGAGAGATAACTTGCTTAATATGCTTGCAGCCTACCTATCTTAGTTGACTCATCTTCTAAGAGAGAGCCTAAACAATTAAGAGGTTGTGTCAAATTAACCTGTTATGAATGTGGGTTTCATCCAATACTTTTTTGTTAGTAGCACATACAGACTTACCAGCTTTCAGTCTCTCTAGAGCTGGAGCTGATGGATTGGAGAGGAAATATTGTGTCACTATTTTGCATGTTGTGTTGCATTGTGATGTAGGAGTGTGTGCTGGGAGTCTGTCTTCATTGTCATGAGTTCTTTGACCTTTTTTTGTGTAAGGGTGTCTGTCAGCCTCACAATGTAGAGCAGACCAAGAAATAAACTTCATGGAAAACTAAAACTACTTTTATTAAGGTGGACTACTGGCAGTCCCCCACTTATGAACAGGTTATGTTCCAAGAGGCTGTTCGCAAGTCAATTTTGTTCACAAGTCCAACAAGCATAAAAAACATGCACAGTACAGTTCTCACCTTACATAAGTGGCAGAATCAGCACTTGCAACAATGGCATGGGCTCATCCTCCAGAGTTGAACTGGCACATTTCTCCACCTTCCTGAAGAAGCGGTCTAATGAACTTTAGGTTGTGGCCTTCCTCTTTTCCTTGTAAATGAAGCTGTAGCAGTGGATTACATCATGGACAGCTGCAGACACCTTGGTGAAGTGCTTGACGTTAGGGTCCTGAGCCTCAAACAGTGACAGTGCTTTCTCAATCAAGCTGAATCCCTCCACCATCATCTTGGTCTGGAACAGCTTCAGTGGTTTGATCTGTTCCTCTTTTTTGTTTTCACTGCTTTTCCAACTCCATGAGATCTTCATTGGAGAGGTCCTCTGTGTGTGCAGCTAGCAGCTCATCAAAATCCTCCTTCTCAAGGTCAAGCTGAAGCTCCTTGCTGAGGGCAACCAAGTTGCTGACAACACCCCGCAACTTACTTTCTGCTGCCTCAAACCCTTGAAAGTTGTGAACAAACTCAGGGCACAGATGTTTCCACATCCTGTTCATGTTCGCAGGGGTAACCTTGTGCCAGTCTGCATCGATGTCCTTGATAGCCTTGTAAATGTTGTCAGACTTCCAAAACTGGCACAAGTTCATCTGGGAGTCAGCTTCTGTTGCCTGAACTGCCTATCTAAACGTGCAGCAAAGATAATATTTTTTAAAGGTTGCTATCACCCCCTGGTCCATAGGCTGCAGGAGGAAGTTGGTGTTTGGAGGTACAAACTTCACTTAGGGATGGAAATCATCTAGGTAAGATGGATGACCCAGGGCATTATCCAATATGAGCAGAATCTTGAGGTCCTTGTTTTTCTTGTGACAGAACCTCTTCGCTTCCTGGATGAAATGATGAAAAACCAGTCTTCAAAGATGAGAAGGGTGTCCCAAGCTTTTTTGTTAGCCTTCCACACAACAGGAAGTGAGCTCTTTGAGATGTTCTTGAGAGACACCTCTTTAGCAGCACCTTCACCAGCCTTCTGTTGCAAGTCATGGAATAAGCTCTTAGCCTTCTCCTGGATCAGAGTTAGGCTAAGTGGTACACGCTGCTGATGCTGATCTTCGATCCACATGCTGAGCAGCATCTCCATCTTTTCCATCATTTTTCACCTCCTCTTGCTTATTATGGTGGATTGCATAGGCACTGAACTTTGCTCATGTTTCATGATCTTGCCTTTGTTCTTAATGATTGCTCCAACTGTGGAACAATTCATGCTATAGGAACATGCCACATTTGCCATCTTCCCCTCTATTCTCTTCTTTATCTCCATCTTCGTTAGCATCATAATGGATTGCCTCTTCTTCACGCTGCCCCCCTCCCCATTATCACTCTTGCACTCAATTGCAGACATTTGCAGTCACCAGACACCACACAAAACTAAAAATGCAAGAAGGTGGGACTGAAAGGTGGGAGAAGGCTGGAAAGGGTTAGTGCTGTATGCAGGAAGGCGGAACTGGAAGTTAGGACTAGAAGGCAGGAAAAGGTTAGTTTGCAGCATGCCAGAAACTAACCCTTTCCCGCCTTCTCCTGACTTCCGGGACCATCTTGTTCGTATTGGTGGAAGTTCACAACTCAAAAATTCGTTAAGTAGGGGACTGCCTATATAGTGACAGAATCTTGCAAGTCTATGCTTTATCTCCCCAATTTCTTATACTCATGTGAATTAGGCGGTGTCTGACGGTTTTCTCATACCTTCTTTTTGTTTTGAGCTTAAGCCAAGTCTTCCTCGTTGCTTTGGTAACAGATCTCTCCTCTCTTTGCAAGGTCATCTTCCTTACTCTCTTCAGTGCTGTACATTGCTTATAAAGGCTGATGGGGACATTTGTAAGAAAGTATCAATAAGGGATATAACTTTCTCCCAATTACTGATGCTTCCCTTAATGTCCTTGGTTGTTTTTCTTTTTTTCCCCTCTCTCCTTCTCAGCAACTCAGGGAAACTATACTCTTTCCCTTAGTGCTCCTTGCCTCACTTGCTCTTTAAACGTTTAGTTTAATGAATTAAAAAAATATTTAAGCAAAGTACCAATTTTCAGCCTGCATCATTTTGATTTATAAAAGATAGTTCTGGGCTTACATGTATCCTGATAGGTATTCTTAGAAAATAAAAACGGTGAATGGCTGGAGCTCAGTGCTTTGTGGAAGTAGGCCCACCCACCCAGAAAAGACAAAGATAAACTGGGGTGGTACAAACCATCCTTGAGGAATTAAAAAGGGTGTTGAGCAACACTCTCACCATTTTGTCTTTTGGAAAATGGATATTGGTGATTACTAGCCTTGCCCACCTTATGTATTTATAAAAACTTCTTTATACCACCCTACTTTGAATGACTTAAAGAGGTTTATGTAGAAGAAAAATTAGACTATCAGAACATAAAAGCAGGAATATAATAACTATATTTGCAAATGCAGCCCATGTCCATCCTCTGCACAAAAAACCCATTGGAGCTGAATGGTCTGAACTGCTCTGTGAAATGAAAGAAAGGTGGGGCTCCCCATACCTCAGGGAACCAGGCATTCCGTAATGTGGAAGCTGACAACCAGAAGGTCTAGCTCTAAGATCCTTTTCTTTTGCCCTCACTTAGGTTGGGCCACAGAGCAGCCTCTCTCAGAATAAATTCACAGGGTGGCTGATTCTGGCTGGAAGACACAATCCCATAAACCATATGGAGTTTTAAACCAGTATACTGAATTGGGCCCAGAAGCCTATTGGTAAAGCAAACTCAGCATAAGTGTAACACTGTTTGGTAAAGCAAACTCAGCATAAGTATAACACTATTTGGTAAAGTGAACTCAGCATAAGTGTAACACTATTAAACCCACTTCTTCCCATAAGTAGCTAAGGCGTGGCATTTTGAACCAATTGCAACTTCCACATTGTCTTCAAGAGCGGCCCCAGGTAAAGCGCATTGCAGTAGTCTACCTGAGAGGTCATGAGGGCATGGGTCACTGTTGCAAGGGCATGCCAATCCACTACAGCAGCTAATTTGTGAGAGCATTCATTACATAGTCTCAAAATGCCAAACCTATCAATCTCTAAAATCTATTGTCAGATTATAATATTTCAAAGGATTTCATAAAGCATCATTTCCCCAAACCTTTTCTTTTAATGCCAAAGTATTAAAGAATTGTAAGCTAACTTTGCTGTCTGTCAGAACCATTTCAGGGATTTTTGTCACTATGAAGAGAAAAACTCAGTTAAAACTGAATATATCTTAGGAAAGACTATACGGTACTGTAGCAATATAGTTACAACTTTATGACTGGGGTAAAGCGTATACCATACAGTATTGATGTATGTAAAGGCCAGGTTTAGGTTAGTTGTTTAGGCTCTGATTCAAAGGAACTATGAAGTTCATTCCATGTATAATGGCAAGGGGGTAATAGCATAGCAATAAGGAAGGTTAGATATGATGGTTTTTCATTTATTAAATGCCTACATGAGAGCACACAGCAGAAAAAAAAGTTCCAATTAGATTTTTAAAAAAACTTTTTAAAAATATTAAAGATACAGTTGAGATTGGACAAGCCCAAATTTTTATTGTAAGTGAAAAGGATTAACACTTTCCTGAACTGGCTTATATAGTCAGATTTCCTCTCAAGTCTGCTATGAACTCGAGAAGGAAAATGCAAATGTGATACCATTATGTGTATTTTTCCCTTCAGCAAAACTAAATAAATGCACCTTGGCATAAGTTATTTTGGTCAGAAAGGGACATAAGTAGGAGGGAAAAGGTCAAGTATATCTTCTTCAGTACTCCTACTCTCCCTTTGATCAAATTGCAGGCTTTTGTGCCTCTTTTAAGTAAAAAGATCAAATTGGAAGTTACTCTACATCATTCTACTAGGTTGAACAGCCATGGCTCACTAACTCACATCTTCCCAATGAGGGCAGATACTCTCTTGAGGATTTCTACTCTTTATCTTGAACTCAATCGATGTTCAGAAATCCTGTCTCCTCTGTGCAGTGAAGACTGGTTAGGGTCCAGTGTTATGGAGATGAAGGCAGAAGGAGGCATTATTTAAAATCGGTGGTGCCATAGACATTATGTAATAAATGATCATGATATTTGCACAAATATGTTCTGGGTGGTGCTTCAAATTATAAAGGCCCCACCAGCTTGGAAAAAAGATATTTTCTCAGAAACAACATACTGTATTTTGACTGTTGGGGAGATACATGGCATGTCCATGATTTCCTTAAGAGATCATTAAGAGGTCTTTCAGAGCAAATCTTATGGAGCATATGGGCAGCAAGTCAGCCTGAACATTTGGCCGACTGAATCATCCTTATACCTGAGGAGAGACTGAAGGAAGTGGGTATTTCAGTTGAAAAGAAAAAAACTGAAAATGAATATGGAAGCAGTCTGCAGATTTCTCAAGGGTGATTACATGTAAAGGTCAGAAAATGTTCACTGCTGTTCAGAGAACAGGTCTCAGTCCAGCTAATTTAAGTAAGAGAGAGATTTACCGTGAGTATTACAGAAGCTTTTGTTCTTTTCAACCTAATGGATTGTTGGAAAGAAATGATGTAAAGGGGCTTGGGATCTAGGGAAGGTTTGGCTTTCGCATAATGGAAGTCTTAAGGGACAGCTCCCAACTGGATAAGCTCTGGATTTCCTGCATTAAGTAGGGGACTAGATTGAGGGTATGCTAGGTTCTCTGCTCTTCTATGATCTCCAAATCTGCTGCCCTTTTCTTATGATCTGTACAGTGAAGGTGAAAAGTCACAAAAATAGATTGTAGGAAGCTTTTCATCATGTAATTCATTCTGCACTGATCCCCTTTATATAGTCTAAGACAGAGACGTAATAATACTGAACTGCACAGGTAGGCATGTTGATTACATACAGTGCACAGCTGCTGATGCAGCTGATCAAATTATGCAGGCTTGGGAGAGTACCTTAAGATTTTCCTCCACCCTACAATTAAAGCCATTCCCTATGACAACAGCAGTAGAAACTCTCTGTATCATTCTTTATGATTTACAGTTCTGTGAAATCATAGGAAGGTACGTTGATTCACATAGAACAAGAATTTAGTTGGAAGTGCAAATCCATTCTGTGTCCTTCATATAGTGGAAATGCTCCTTGGCTACAGCATTGTTAAGGGAACTAAAACAATAAATGAAATCTGACATGGATGTCTTAAACACTTTCATATTTGGCTTGGATATTTGCTAAAAATGAGTGACTTCAGAAAATTTAAATGCCAAACAATCCTGTTATTTATCCCATCTCTCACTTTCCCTGGTACCCTGCTAGCTTGTGTCTTTCCAATTTTAACTGTACGGACTACAGTGAGAACAGCTAGATTTGCTGACCACATGTGGAACAAAACCTTAAGTAAAACAGGTATTTGTCAACAGAAGAAGTTGTTTTTGTAGTCAGCTTTAACTGGGGGAAACAACTACTTTGCTTTCTCAAAAGCTGTTACCACTGCATCTCTGCCCTGTTCCTTTCTGGGTCCCAATATTCAATTTTCCAACTAAGTTAGGGAAAAAATGATCTAAAAAAAATACATGAGCCCATAAAGGAAGAAACAGGAGGTGGAAAGTAACCAGGTTTTGAAACTATAACCCCAGGTAATTAACCCCTTTTTAGTGACTAAAAGTCTTTTCCATTCATTGGATGGTAGTAAATGGGCAATTTACAAATTTGATGTGGTAGGAGCTAACACCTGGGTTTAAAAAAATGGGGGGGGGTTGTTTGGTTTCAGTAACAGTCACTCCAAAAATGCTGGCAATAGTAGATCAGAGATAGGAATTTTGGGAGTAATTCATAAGTAGGTTACTAGTCAGCTAGGATTATGAGACTAGAGGTTAAAACCTCAGTGAAAAATAATGTCAAGTCAGGGTCATTAGCTGTCAGCCTTACTAGGTAGACCAGACAGGAAACACAACCAGATGAGCTAATTCTACTTTATTGTAAGGCTACATTAACAGAACCTTGCAAGTCTGAAAGTCCTCTGTGATGGAATGTGAGGGTGACCTTGGAAGATGGCGGGGGGGGGGGAGAGATCAGATAAAAGAGAAGGGAGCCCGCAACAGAATAACGGCCAGAGAAAGAAACTTAGGAAGGACCCACCCTAGCTATTCAGGCAGTAAATGTGGAGGGCAGGAGGTTTGTACTTTCAGACTTGCAAGATTTTGTTAATGTACCTGTACAGTAAAGAAGAATTAGCTCATCTAGTCATGTTTCCTGTCTGGTTTACCTGGGAGGACTGACATTCTCTCCTCATCCCCTTTAAAGCCGTCTGGGTAACCTTAGGCCAGTCACTCTCTCAGCCCAATTCACCTCACAGGGCGGTGGTTGTGGGGCATATAGGAGGAGGAAGGAGTATTAGGTATGTTTGCCGCCTTGAGTTATTTATAAAAAATAATAAAGGCGGGATAGAAAATAAATAAATTAAAATAAATAAAATAATGAAGGTGTCTCCCTGCTGCTCTCTGAGGCAAGCAGCCGAAGAGTGCAATGACAGGAAAAGCCTAATACGTATATTATGCTTAACCTTTGCTTTCTGCTCCTTGTGATGCCTGAACCTAGCCGTTGTGGATTATTTTAACAATAACCGATGAAGCTATTATAAGCCGAGTAAGTATTACAGCCTCAGTAGTTTTATCTTTTCCCCAACATTAGGCACTATTTTGGAGCTAAGGAGTGGCAGGAGAAGCGCTTACATCTTTTTCCACCTCCTTTTTTTTTGAATTCCAAATTTCTTTCTTCCAAGCTAAAACCTTGGCAAATGAGTGTGTTGTGTATTTAGAAGTGCATATAGAAAATCTTAATTAAAAAGTACTAGAAGAAAACGAACTATCCATTTGGGTGATGTTAAACTGGACAGTTTTGTTGTTTATTCGTTTAGCCGCTTCCAACACTTCATGACTCCATGGACAAGCCCACGCCAGAGCTTCCTGTCGGTCGTCAAAACCCACAGCTCCCCCAGGGATGAGTCTGTCACCTCTAGAATATCATCCATCCACCTTGCCCTTGGTCGGCCCCTCTTCCTTTTGCCCTCCACTCTCCCTAGCATCAGCATCTTCTCCAGGGTGTCCTGTCTTCTCATTATGTGGCCAAAGTATTTCATTTTTGCCTTTAATACCATTCTCTCAAGTGAGCAGTCTGGCTTTATTTCCTGGAGGATGGACTGGTTTGATCTTCTTGCAGTCCAAGGCAGTCTCAGAATTTTCCTCCAACACCACAGTTCCAAAGCATCGATCTTCCTTCTCTCAGCCTTCCTTATGGTCCGGCTCTCGCAGCCATATGTTACTACGGGGAACACCATTGCTTTAACTATGCGGACCTTTGTTGTCAGTGTGATGTCTCTGCTCTTAACTATTTTATCGAGATTTGTCATTGCTCTTCTCCCAAGGATTAAGCGTCTTCTGATTTCCTGACTGCAGTCAGCATCTGCAGTAATCTTCGCACCTCGAAATACAAAGTCTTTCACTGCTTCTACATTTTCTCCCTCTATTTGCCAGTTATCAATCAAGCTGGTTGCCATCATCTTGGTTTTTTGAGGTTTAGCTGCAAACCAGCTTTTGCACTTTCTTCTTTCACCTTCATCATAAGGCTCCTCAGTTCCTCTTCGCTTTCAGCCATCAAAGTGGTATCATCTGCATATCTGAGATTGTTAATGTTTCTTCCAGAGATGTTAACTCCAGCCTTGGATTCCTCAAGCCCAGCATGTCGCATGATGTGTTCTGCGTACAAGTTGAATAGGTAGGGTGAGAGTATACAGCCCTGCTGTACTCCTTTCCCAATCTTAAACCAGTCCGTTGTTCCGTGGTCTGTTGTTACTGTTGCTACTTGGTCGTTATACAGATTCTTCAGGAGGCAGACCAGATGACTTGGTATCCCCATACCACTAAGAACTTGCCACAATTTGTTATGGTCCACACAGTCAAAGGCTTTAGAATAGTCAATAAAACAGAAATAGATGTTTTTCTGAAACTCCCTGGCTTTTTCCATTATCCAGCGGATATTGGCAATTTGGTCCCGAGTTCCTCTGCCTTTTCTAAACCCAGCTTGTACATCTGGCAATTCTCGCTCCATGAACTGCTGAAGTCTACCTTGCAGGATCTTGAGCATTACCTTACTGGCATGTGAAATGAGTGCCACTGTTCGATAGTTTGAACATTTTTAGTGTTTCCCTTTTTTGGTATGGGGATATAAGTTGATTTTTTCCTGTCTGATGGCCATTCTTGTGTTTTCCAAATTTGCTGTCATATAGCATGCATTACCTTGACAGCATCATCTTGCAAGATTTTGAACAGTTCAGCTGGGATGCCGTCGTCTCCTGCTGCCTTGTTATTAGCAATGCTTCTTAAGGCCCATTCAACCTCACCCTTCAGGATGTCTGGCTCACTGACCACACCGTCAAAGCTATCCCCGATATTGTTATCCTTCCTATACAGGTCTTCTGTATATTCTTGCCACCTTTTCTTGATCTCTTCTCCTTCTGTTAGGTCCTTGCCATCTTTGTTTTTGATCATACCAATTTTGATCATACCCATTTTGGCCTGGAATTTGCCTCCAATGTTTCTAATTTTCTGGAAGAGGTCTCTTGTCCTTCCTATTCTATTGTCTTCTTCCACTTCCGTGCATTGCTTGTTTACAAATAATTCCTTATCTCTTCTGGCTAACCTCTGGAATTTTGCATTTAATTGGGCATATCTCCCCCTATCACTGTTGCCTTTTGCTTTCCTTCTTTCTTGGGCTACTTCTAGTGTCTCAGCAGACAGCCATTTTGCCTTCTTGGTTTTCTCTTTCTTTGGGATGTATTTTGTTGCCGCCTCCTGAACAATGTTGCGAACTTCTGTCCATAGTTCTTCCAGGACCCTATCTACTAAGTCCAGTGCCTTAAATCAATTCTTCACCTCCACTGCATATTCCTTAGGAATATTAGTGAGCTCATATCTAGCTGATCTGTGGGTCTTCCCTAATCTCTTTAGTCTGATCCTAAATTGTGCAAGAAGAAGTTTGTGATCGGAACTACAGTCAGCTCCCGGCCTTGTTTTTACCGACTGTACAGATGTCCGCCACCTTTGGCTGCAAAGGATGTAGTCAATCTGATTTCGGTGTTGTCCATCTGGTGAAGTCCATGTATAAAGCGGTCTCTTCGGTTGTTGGAAGAGAGTGTTTGTTATGCAGAGTGAATTGTCTTGGCAAAATTCTATCAGCCTATATCCTGCTTCATTTTGTTCTCCCAGGCCATACTTACCTGTAATTCGAGGTGTCATTTGACTGCCCACCTTAGCATTCCAATCTCCTGTGATGAAAATAACATCTCTTTTAGGCGTGTTGTCCAGTAGGTGCTGCAGATCCTCATAGAACTGCTCTACTTCAGCTTCTTCAGCATTTGTGGTTGGGGCGTATATTTGGATCACTGTGATGTTAGATGGCTTGCCCTGAATTCAAATTGAGATCATTCTGTCGTTTTTTGGGTTGTATCCAAGCACTGCTTTAGCCACTTTACTATTAATTATGAAGGCTACTCCATTTCTTCTGTGGTCCTCTTGTCCACAGTAGTAGATCTGGTGGTCATTTGATGTGAAGTGGCCCATTCCAGTCCATTTCAGTTCACTGACGCCCAGAATGTCTATCTTTAATCTTGACATCTCACCAATAACCACATCCAATTTGCCCTGGCTCATAGATCTTACATTCCAGGTTCCAATGGTGTGTTGATCCTTAGAACATCGGATTCGCCGTTCACCACCAGCACCGTCGGCCGCTAGCCGTCCTTTCGGCTTTGAGCTAGCTGCGTCATCACGTCTGGGGCTAGTTGAGCTCATCCTCTGTTCCTCCCCAGTAGCATTTTGACCATCTTCCGACCTGGGGGTCTCATCTTCCGATGGTATACCGACATATCTCTGGTTGTACTGATCCATTTAGTTTTCACGGCAAGAATACTGAGGTGGGTTGCCATTACCTTCCCCAGGGATCGCATTTAGTCTGACCTCTCTGTCATGACCTTCCCGTCTTGGGTGGCCCTTCACGGTTTAGCTCATGGCATCATTGAGGTGCTCAAGCTCCAGCACCACGACAAGGTAACGATCCTTTGCTGAAGAAACTGGACAGTGTTCTACCTTTATATCTGAATATTTTGTGGAAGACTGATGCATTAGTACTAATTATACTACTACTGATTTTCATCTGTTCCCATTCTAAATTATGTGAAATAATGAGAGAGGTTAGGGTGTGCATCCTACCTTGAAGCTAAGCTAGATAATCATATACACAAGTGAATGGGCATATAAATGTGATGAACAAAACATATCATGAAATTTCAGCCATCAAGAGTTATAAAAGAAAAACATCAGATCTAGAATCTAAATTGTTCCCAACAACTTTCCAGAATCTCATGTTGTTGCATGCTGTTGTTAGCCTGCCATATTTTCTTTATAGTTGCCTGAGGAAGTGAAGGTGGCAACTGATGATTTCAGAATTCTGGGTAGTAAAAGCCTGTTTTCCCACTGTCACTCAAGTATGCTTTAAATAAACTTTTCAATGGAGTTTTAACATTTACAAGGTTTTAAACAAGTAAATTGTGTTTAAAATTCTCATTAACAGTACGACATACTTTCTCATACAGGGGCATCGTTTAACCTATCCCCAAAGAGAGTATAATTTCAAGGCCAGTGGCCAGTGATGGAAGAACACAGCAGGCATTGCCAAGAAATTGCCTTTTCCCATAATTCCTCGGCAAAGGGGGATGTGCTAAGATCACACATCATGCTGAAACACACTTTTTAAATATGTTTTGTTGAGTAAGACCAGACTGACATGGCTCATACTACCACAATCCTTTGCATACTTAAGAAGAACTAAACCTCACATCTATTAATGAAGGTCAAATGGCCTGTTGCTGCTTTTTTTTTAGAGTAAGCTCAGGACCAGCTGCCCTGATAATGATCTTGCTTGAATCAGGCTACTCACATTTTCCATTTACGTTACCCAAACATGATTCACTAAAACAAGTGGATATATCATGCAGAAATTATACTAGTGTTCAATTCAAGCACTGACTTTCCTCAAACAACATTCTTCTGACTCAGCCAGGCTTAACTAAAAGCTTCCTTGGAGTGGTCATCCATGTAATAAATAAAGGAGCATCATCAAAATGGCAGGCATTCATGAGGTACTCTACTCTTTCATCAACTGTGAGGACCACTGCAACCTGATTACAATTACAACCTGGCAGTAGCTGAATACTGGATGTGACTCATGTCTTTGGCAACAGATAATCTCCCAGAGTGGCACCAAAGGACAGCAAAAGAAAAAGAAAAGGAGAATGTATGGATCCCAACAGTATTTCAGATTTCCCCATATACTCCCATTTACTGGTTATTGATTTCAACAGACAAAAAACAATGGAGAAAAAATTACAATGACATTGAATAAGAAGTTCAAATGAATATTATGCCCCTTGACCTCTCAGACTCTTAAAATGATCCTGAATCCACATCTTCTCTGACACCTCAACAAAAGCGAGAGCAGTTCTGGCTTATACTTGAAGGTTTTTGACAGAGAGGACAAAAATCCTTGACAAGGTCAAACAGGCATTATAACCTCCATTCACTATGCCAAGATGTCAACTGTGTGAGACATTCTAGCAATGGAACATGGGCTGATATTGAGACAGATATTCATCCTGAGATCTTAAATTGCTTCAGTGTTATAATGTCACAAAACTACATCCACAGTCAGTGCCAGCAACAAAGCAGTCTTCCTGGGAGAGCAACTTGACTAGAATAGTGGCACTGAGCTCTCATAATTTAGAGATTTTCTGCCTGTGCTACAGTATCCATTCTAGCAGCTCACCTGAGATAATCCATATAGCTCCAGAAAACAACATGTCTCAAAGTACTTTTTTTTAATTTGAGAACGCAAAAGTGGGGGGGGGGAAATTTGCCCACAGATGAATACCCTAAGTGACTTCCAACGGAGGCATGGCAAGCTGAACACATCTCCACGGAGAGCAGAGACAATGACTGGTAAAGACCAAAGAACCGGTGAGCAGTCCAGTTCTTCAGAACCTCTCTGGACAAGGAAAGGATGGGAGATTGCCCACATGTGCTCCAGACAGCTGCTCCTCGCGAGGAGACTGCAAGACAGCAGTCCCCTGCAGATTTGAATGCCGGGAGACAAAGGGATTAATCATCAAGCTCACTGCCATGGCGGAGCCTTTTAAAGGACACTAAGTTCACTAACCTCACTTCTAATCACTTTTGGAAATTGCCTATTTAACTATTTTAAGGTTATCAGAGATGTTCAGAAAGACAAGTTTGAAAAGCCACCTGGTGAGACTATCTTCATTTCTGAACAAAAGAAAAATTAAGTTTAAGAACTTAAAGAATTTGAAATAAATGGCAAAAAGATAAATAAGGTTTTGAACCAAGAAAGTTATAAACAAATTAAGGGTCCAGATGAATTTGGAATATTGAAACTTTTTCTATAAGATTTGGGAACTAATGATATGAAATAAACAGCTTTTCATGGGAACCAGAATTATTTTGTCTGCTGTAAGTCATAACAGAGAGTTGAAACCTTGTGATTTAAATTGAACACTAGAGGGGACTAAAGATTCCAGGCAAAAAAAAGAAGGAACTGGGATTTACAAAATGGCACAAAATGCTATAACATTTGAAATATTAAAGGAGATCTTTGAAGAAGGGGCCAGAAATTAATAGCCACAATATCAGTGGTATCAGCAATGATGTCTGCTTCTATGGATAGACTATGTTTAAAGGATGTTAATGAAGAAATGACAGATGTGAAACAAATCTTGCTTGGTGCAGAAATAGTGGAATCAGAAATATTGGATTAAAAAAAGATTGTGTATTACAAGATAAAAAAGGTATATACAAGTTGAGAAGTGGAAATACAAGTGGCAAGCCAAGAGAATGGCCTGGAAAGGGACTTTTTACTGAATATACAAAGAAGCTAGCTGAAGTTTTAAAAATTAAAGGGGAAATGCAAATGATAAACCAAGAGAATGACCTGACTAATGTCTTTTTATTGCATTTACAAAAGAGGCTCGTTAAAGCCTCGAAGAAGCCTATGCGATGGGACAAAGAAGAATTGAAGAGAGATCAAACCCTACCACCATATTTGAATGAACTTAAGACTGTTAGAAATAAAAGGAAGGAATATAAAGTTCATTTACTTGATCAAGGTTAAAATAAGACATTTTTTGCAATGTTCTGGCAACGCTTTATGAACTTTTTGCTGACACCAGGATTGAAAAGTTGATGTCTTGTGGATTTGCTTAAAGATAAGGGATGGGTTTTGAGAAGAAGAAATATCTGCTCATAACCGTATAGGGGGTGAAGAACTATCAAACTTTATACTTGTTGTGATGAAGATTGGAAGTCACTTCTTTATATATATATTTTTTCTTTATTTCACTCTTTCCTTTTCTCTTTTTCCTTTTCCTTTCTTTGTACTTTTTATTCTCATTACTTTCCTTTCTTTTTCTGAGTTTAGTTTATATTAGTAACTGATAATGCACATTGTGGAATTATGTGTATAGTGGTATCTAAGTGAGATTCCAAGTCAGAAGTGTTCTGCCCCAGCTGAGTATTGTTTTATTTATACCCTCCCCTCCCCTCCCCCCATATACACACAGTTTTTGTATTTAGGAATTTTTTATTTTATTTTTATTTTCTATTCATTTGCCAAGAATTAAGCAAGTATTACTCTCTGTTAATCATGTATTTACCATGTGATACATACATCTAAACTCCTATTTAGGCCAGTTTTTCATCAGTAGAAGTAAAGTTTTCCTGTGATTTAGTTCTCTGTTGTTCTTCAGAATTATGGCCTGGAAGTCCTTTCCCATTGTATCATTTTACATGTGTATAGTCAGTTTGTACATAATGTTGGTAACGCATCTAGGATACATTGCTTATATTTTCAGAAGAGGGTCTTTCATGCATCCCTAAATTCTAACAAAAGGAAGTGCTCTGCAATCAAGAACAGTACAAACTAAGGATATTTCAAGAATCTTGAACGTGTGCAAAAGATATATATAAACCAATTTCTTGAAATAAGATTGAATAAAGAAAGTTGACGTGGAGAATATGGTTACTTGCTAACAGATTGTCAGCTAATACATGCTAGAAAAGTTCCATGTTTTTGGCCTGAATACCTTTTGTACATTGCATTTCTAACAGAGGTACTGCCTTTCTATATTTGAGCTGGTACAAGACTAAGCCAAATGGAAATGATGTGACTGTGGCTCAGAGTTAAGGTCTGCTTCAGAAATTTTCCCTGGCATGTTGCATAGGATGGGTGGCATTTCAGCAGATCTAGTTACAAGTTGATCTATTTCTATTTTGTCATTTGTCTTCTGTTACATTGCAGTTGATCTCTGCTATGTCAGTTGTGAGGAGACAGACTCAGTAATCTGTAAGAGTGCCTTAAAAATTACCACAAATTTGATTGCTTATTAATATTTATTATACTAGAATCTTGTTCTTTTTCCAGGGAGCCCAGAGTTCCATGCATGGAATTACCACCAATAACCTGTAAGAGGCTGGTTATAGACGCTTCCTTCTTCCATGTTAACATGCATTCCTCTGCACGTTGAGCTGATAGAAAAGTATGCTGGCATAATTTGCATCGATGGCCAGACCCTATTCTGCCTGGGTGACATGGCTGGTGACTGGTGCTGTGCTCACAATTGGAATGCTGGACAATTTAAAGGCAATGATTGTTGGATTCCCCTGGCTGTGGTTCCCTCCCATCCAGAGTTACCTGCCAGCAGGAAGGGCAGACCTCAATTGCTGTCCTTCACATGCAGTTGGGGGCTTGAAAGGCTGTGGGTGGGTGCCTGGGATGGAGGCTTTAGCCACTTTTCAAGCTGCCCAAGCAACAGGTCACAACATGGAGGATCTTTGCACTAAGGCTATTTCTGAGGATGGATCTAACACTCTTCAGAAAGAGCACTAGGCCTAATTGTTTAAACATGTGTCTAGATTCATGTCCAAAACCAACCTGGCTGACAGATCACATATGCAATGGGGGAGCACAAACTGAACATGGGAAAGCTCTTCCAGGAGCTCTCTCCTGTTTCCCCTTCACCTCTCCACTGCCCATGCTGACTACTTCTGCTGTCAGGTGTGGGGTGAAGTGGGAGGGAGCAATTGATAAATAGTGCAAGAGAATTCCACTGTTGGCAGCAAGCAGCCATGGCTGGCAGCTCCTAATTTCAGGCTATACCCCAGTTAAAGGGGAAACAGGCAAACTCTTAATTTCACATCATGACTGTATGCCCTCTGGGGAAAAAAAAGACTCATCATCACCTTATAGTTAGCAAGATGTGAAGATAAACCAGAAACTTGCTCAAACTATCCAGTGAGATTCTTGGCCAAGCCAGAATTTGTATCTCATCTTTTCTGCATTCAAACCCAGTAAACTACCTACATAACACATTTAGATGCTTTCATTTTGACTGTATGCTTTATTCCCTCTCTTGTATGTTCATAAAAGTCTTTTGATGTATCATTCATAAAGTTGATGGAAAAAGACGTGCCACTTACATTGGATCCAAACTAGTGTCCCAGGTTAGGCTTGGTGCAAATAAGCTGCCTGATCGCCAATCACTGATAGGTAAATCAGAAAGCCAAACAGTGCAAATTTCTTCCTTCCTGACTAAGTTCTCCTTTATAATTTTAGAGGTAATTATGGTTCATATACATCAGCATGGTACCCCAAACTGGTTTGTAGTAATGAACAGAAGCATATTTATAAAATACAATTTGGGTAAATGGGGTATGCTCCAAATTTAAAAGCATGGAGAATATTTGTGGGAGGGACAGATCCTTTGTTAAGGCAGCAGGATATCTGCAGCATATCAGAATATGCCACTTCATTTTGAAAATAAAATTAGGGAAGAGGTTATTTTTCTGAAATAGAACCTGAAGATTTTAATTTATTAACGATAGGCCCCCTGCTAATGTCTGTTGAAAAGAAATCATAGGTAAAGAACACTCATATGTTGTACTGTCATTCAGAAATGTCTTTGCTGGTCACAGAGTTCCTTTAAATCAAGTTTCTCCTGGCTGATAACTAGAAGCCTCACAGGTAAGTGATTCAAGGGTGCGACTCTTGTTGAGTATATTTATTGCAAGAACTAGGAGATTAAAGAAGAAATTCAGCAACTGCCAAGTGTTAGACACAACCCATATTTCCAGCAGAAGCAAGGTTCAATTTTTGCATCTCACTCCCGCCAGTGTGGTAGAAGGAACAGTTAACATCTGTGTCTTGTTATTATAGCAAAATGCTCTGGTCTCAGTCTGTTTCCTTCTGATCTAGCCAGATCTAATCCTCACACAGATGTTTTTATGGGTAAAATAGGCCTTAGATATATAGCTGGGTCAAAGATCCTTTAATCTAGAAGTCAGGAATAATAGTCAGTGAAAAGACAGGATAAGAAGTAAATGTTTTCTTTATCCATTTGACCTTCCAGGAAGCAAAAACTAGATGTCAAATTATTGTGAGCGTACACAGACCTCAGATATTCACTTGAAAGAATGTGATGCATTATATTCATATCCCATAATGATGGGGTAAGTATAAAGATTACTTGATTGGATACCTGGCCTTCTCTGTTGAAGTTCGTGCTACTGTAAGGGTTGATAAAGCACAGTAGATAATGGGAATCAAAATGCTAGATTCTAATTTTGCCATTAATATCCTTAATAGTGCAATCTTATGGATTTTAGTTCAGAAGTAGTTTTGAATTTAATGCAATGTATCCCAAGTAGATGTGTAGGATTGGGCTTATGAAGCCTTGGGAAGGTCATTCTTTTTCAGCCTCATGGGGTAGTGGTGAAATAGAAAGGTTATAGATAAGTATCTTGTTGTTAAATCATAGATCATGAAATAAAAGATTTTACAGAACATTCTGCCTTTGTGGGGCTTCATTCTTTCAATCCTAGAAATTGGCTTTTACTGGAAAGTAAATGTCTGGACAAGTTTATGATTAGAAACAGGAAATGTCTAGCCAGCAGAGGGAGCTAATGACTCATATCTCTTAAATCCCTCTTCAAAGTTTAATGTCTAAAATTAATGAAGGGAAAACAATCTGAGAAAAAGCTGAAAAATAAAAGAGCATAATTTCCTTTCTAATTTTGAGGATCACCAATATTTTTCATGTTAGTTTATCTAACTATATTTTAGGTGAACACAGCTACAGGAATGAAGCTTGCAAGGGAATGTTAAGACAAACTATATCCCTAATCACATAGCACTTGACAGAGGAAGTATGCATGGAAAAATTATAAGTAAATCTTCAGTGAAACATAGGAAAATCAAGAAACCAATTTACGTTATGCAGGTCTGAACTGTGCTCTGCAGCACTACCCCATTGCCCCTGTGGTGCATTTTTTTAAGAATGTGCTCTGGGATTGCGTCTGGAGATACGCAGACTTAGGCTTATACAGACCTTTTAAAAAAGGGAGTTTTTGCATACCAAGAAATTACATTGTTTATTAGTCTTTCTTTGCCTTGTGATCCTGGTGTTTTCCTGATATGTTAGAAGGTGTTAATCTATTCCTATCCAGCATGACCAGGAAGAAGGGGATGTTGTCTAAATAATTGGAGGGCACCAAAGCAGGGGCAGATTAGTATGGAATGATACACTGGATGACACTGCCAAGAACTCATCTCCAGCCTCTGCTGAGCTACCCCAAATTTATCTCTATTTGTTTCAGTTTTAAAATTCTCCAGACATAGGCCTTGTCAATTTAGGATATCTTGTTGTAACAGGACATAGGGCTGGGATCTGCCTAGCTTCCATTGCTATTTTAGGCTGCTGAGGGCACATACACTCACCTCCCGTCATCTAGTACTGTTCTTGATAGCCATTTTGGCCCAGGTGTTGAAGAGATTGGACATTTGGAGCTATCTGCCCATGAGTGCTGGTCAGGGGTTATGCAGCCTTTTTGTGAACAAAAAGCAGGAGACTTGTCTTTATGTGCTAGTCCTTGGGTGTGTGTGTGAACAGATGTGTCAGTGCTGTTGAGCTCTTCTGCCCTTCCATCTGCAAGCCTGCAGTGGAGGGCTGCAGATAACATTTCGTCCTCTTTTTCAATTAAGCCACTACAAAATTCAAGAGCTCCCCTCTCTTACTCATTCAGAATACCTGGAATTCTGACTAGGAAGAGGGTGAAACTAATCAGCTCTGTGCTGAATCTCCTCCTCCTCTTCCAGTTCTATACACAGCCAGTTTCAGTGCCATATGAACCACACATGTAAGTGACCTTTAAAAAAAACTTAAACCTCCCAAAAGTCTTCCCCTTTCCAGAAGATACTATTTGAAGCAGGAGGAGAACTAAATGCAATGACGTTTGGGGTTGCCTCTGTTTTAAATGTAGCAGCAAGGCAATGTTTTCACTGATGGGTGGGGGGCAGGGAGACACATGCAAACACACCCAAATAAGGCAGGACAAATATTATGGTTTGGACTGACATGTCAGGCTGTTCTATCCAACACAGTTTACTTCTGAAATAGCTCCTTTTTATAGCAAAAGACCTCTCATTCTCATACTATTTTTACCATTAATTTACCGCTCTAAAAACAGCTGACTAGTGTACAAGACATGTTACTCAGAGCAGTGTGAGAGTTCTTTCCCTCCTGATGCCTGACCGTTGTTTTTCAGGTTACTTAATGCACACGGTTTTAACACCATTGCAGAGCAACGCTGTTTGGAATAGGACTAAGCATGGATCTAAAAGGAGCCTGAGTATCAGTTGATAGTTGGGCTCCTTCTCAAAGTACCCATAAAACCCTGGAACAAAACCAGAGTGACTTTAGTCAAAACTCTGTCAAAACCTGCTTCCTTCCCAGCCCACCCAACATTAGGGAGAGTGATTGGTGGACGTTTTACCCACTGGCCACTGACGTTCACTGGGAAGGAAAATAAACCCAGAGGAAGCCACCAATCATTCTTTGACCTGCACTGAATCTGAAAGGCTAGAGCAGAGGACTGTGCCTAAGGCACAATAAGGCTTGGCTGCCCAAGCAGTGCAATTCCTACCAACATACTTTTCTGCTGACTCAGGGACTGGAGGAATGCATATTAACACCGCAGCCATAAGGGAGAGCCCTGAGTTGGTTGTGCTGTCTTGGCCTTGGGACAGGCACACTGAAGGAGCAGCAGATAATGGAATTTTGCCTGGCTTGTTTTACTTTGTATGCAGGTGCTTCGTTATATAAGGAGCAGGAGAGAAGGATAAGAGGGAGAGAAGTTAATGAAGCTTTTAAATTCTTTCTGAAAGTAGTCAAAAATATGAAGGTAATGTCACTGAATAATAGCACTCTGTTGTGGGGAAATGGGGTTACCTCACCTCATTCATCTTTCTCCATGGAGCCTATTAATTCCTGCCTTTAAAAAAAACTGAATGTGTCCTTAAAGAAAACTGGCATTCACTTAACCTCTCTGGAATGCAATGTGGGACAAACTGAAATTGTGCTGAGCAAGGGACAATGGAGTGAAAAACTTGTCAGGCACTTTTGATTGAAATGATTTTTCTAATTCCCTTTCCTTGATTTGTGAAGCTGGATAAAAACTGATAAAATAAAAAAGTGACACAGGGCCAGAATGGCAAGGGAAGGTGGGAGTTTGACATCAGCAACATCTGAAATGCTATTGCCCCCCCCCCCAATTCTAGAGACTTGTCTGCTTCCTGTGAAACCAGGACTTATTCTGTGTGCCACATTTATAGTTGGATGACTCTGAGAACAGTATCTCCATAGTCAATGGAAAATGGTAATGTTGGGAACACAGCATTAAATTCCTGTAGATCGAGTTAGATTATTTCTTCACATGGCTTGTCTTTACTGTACTAGCTGTGGATGATGGCAGCCCTAGAACGTGTAGGGGGCATTTCATTGGAGAAAGTTCATCTTTATGGATGAACAATGGTTTTTCAGAGTTTTAGTTGGTCCCAGCTGTTAGGACACCAGCTCTGCCTTGACGTGTTGACTATCACCAGGGGAATGGGGCAGTAGAGTAGCATTACTGTGCACTGCTTAAACTAATAACCAAAGGAAGAATGCCATCCAGGTCCAGAGGAGGGAAACTCACTAAGTGTAATTAAATGGGAATGAAGTCATGGGACTGTATTTTATTGTGCCAAAGTTTGGAAAGAAAGTGGCCATTTAGGAAATTGTATAGCTCATCAACTCTTACCAGTGTTTGGCTCAGAATTAAGATTTTTATAGTATCATTTTCCATAAATAAATTCAGAGTTGCAAAATGATCTCAGAGTATAAAAGAAAATGTTGAGCTAATAGTCTACGATTTAATTAAACAAATACAGGAATTGAGTTGCCATGCTAAAAGAGTTATGCACGGCAATCCTTACCGAAATCAGCATGCCTATGGATTTATATGAAAGGAGGCAAAAACGTTTGAGAAAAAATATTTTGTTAATTGGTTAGAATGAGAAGTTGTGAATAACAGTGTATTACATCACTAAATCTGTCAGTAGGATTCTTCTCTCTAAACCATCAAACATACTTTGTCAGCATAAGCAGGAGGTAATATAGGAACACTCCCCCACCCCCAATGAACAAAGCTTTGAAGAAAATATTCCAATACTGCATTTAGCAACTATTCATCTTTCTCCCTGAAAAGAATACCCACTATCCTCGGTCCTTTTTTTTGCAGGAGTGTCCACTGGAATTTTGCTACTTTTATCATCTATTTGATGACCTCACAACAGTTACCCAATTCCACAGATATTCCCACATGCCAAGCAATCAGAGGTTGAAGACTGCCAGGTACGCTTTACCAACCTGGATGCAAAGAGTCAAAAATAAATGAAGACAGCTAATGATGAGCAAAAACCCATAATTCAGAAAAGAGACAGCAGAATGGCCTTGCTGAAAAAGGAACAATATGGCTTCTGTAAAGGTTAAGCCTTGACTCCTCCCCCCTTTTCTTTTTTGTGAGTGAGACAAAACTTTTTTGTAAATGTCAAGAAGATACTGTGTCTGTGGAATTCCAACAAGATGTTGACAAAGCCCCACACCGAAGTTCCTAAGCAAACACAGAAGGTATGGGGTAAGAGGACAGTTGCTCTCCTGGATTGGCAACTACAGTAGATGAAAAACAGATAGAAAGTAGGAATAATTGGGCAATTCTTGCACCATTGAAATGTGCCAAGTGGGGTCTCATGGGAATTAGTGTTAGGACTCATGCTTTTTAGCGTGTATATGAACGATCTGGCGTTAGGGCAACGATGGGGCCATGCTGGCTGGTAATACCAAACTGTTCAGGATGGTAAAAGCCAAAAGGGTCTCTTAATACAGGGTGAATGGGTACTCTTCAGAGTGGTGAATGTACAGTACATGTGTATACAAGTTATTCAAGTTGGTACAGGAAATCCCAAGTCATCTCTTCATTAACGGGATCTGAGCTTACAACTGACTGATGAGGAAAGGAATCTTGAAGTCATGATGGACAAGCTGAAGAAGATGTGAATCCAGTTTAGAGTTGCTATAAACAAAGCAAAATCCATTCGTTGAATCACTAGGAAGGAAACTCTTAATAAAATACTGTTCTTACACAAATCTATGGTGAGGCCACACTGGGAGTATTGTGCACATTTCTGGTCCCCACATCTTAAAAGGACATTTTTGAGCTAAACAAAAATGAGGGGGGGAACCAAAATGATAAGAGAACTGAAGCAGAGCTCCCATGAGGAAACACTCCAGCAGTTGGGATTCTTTAGCTTGGAGGGTATTGGGGGTAGTGTTGATAGATGTACATAAAATGATGCATGATATGGATAACATGGAGAGGACATTTTCCTGCCTTTCTGCCAGTGTTGGAACCAGAGTTATTCACCGAAACCAATGCAGAGAGTCAGGACCAACAGAAAGTAGTATTTTTATACACAGTTAAACTGTAATTTGTTGCCAGCAGTATTGGCAGCCCATTTGGGCTGTTTTCAAAGGAGACAGGTTTATGGAACATTAGGTTATCCATGGCTGTTTAATACCTTGTGAATCGTAGGCAGCATGCCTTATACTGGTTTCTGGGAAGAACAAGGGAAGGGAGCTATGGCCTGCAGCCCCATCTTGCAAATTTCCCAATGCAACCAGCTACCACTGTCTGGCAGAAAGCTAGATCATGGGGGAACTCTTCCTACGTTCCAAAAATTGCCTTTGTCACCATATGTTTGTATTCATAGGCAATTACAGAAAACTATTAAGGCTAATACACTGGAATCATTCTTAAAAATAACCTTTTAAACCTGGCTTAAATGTAATTCTTGTTGTTTATTCATTTAGTCGCTTCCGACTCTTCGTGACTTCATGGACCAGCCCACGCCAGAGCTTCCTGTCGGTCGTCAGCACCCCCAGCTCCCCCAGGGACGAGTCCGTCACCTCTAGAATATCATCCATCCACCTTGCCCTTGGTCGGCCCCTCTTCCTTTTGCCTTCCACTCTCCCTAGCATCAGCATCTTCTCCAGGGTGTCCTGTCTTCTCATTATGTGGCCAAAGTATTTCAGTTTTGCCTTTAATACCATTCCCTCAAGTGAGCAGTCTGGCTTTATTTCCTGGAGGATGGACTGGTTTGATCTTCTTGCAGTCCAAGGCACTCTCAGAATTTTCCCCCAACACCACAGTTCCAAAGCATCTGTCTTCCTTCTCTCAGCCTTCCTTATGGTCCAGCTCTCGCAGCCATATGTTACTACGGGGAACACCATTGCTTTAACTATGTGGACTTTTGTTGTCAGTGTGATGTCTCTGCTCTTAACTATTTTATCAAGATTGGTCACTGCTCTTCTCCCAAGGATTAAGCGTCTTCTGATTTCCTGACTGCAGTCAGCATCTGCAGTAATCTTCGCACCTTGAAATACAAAGTCTTTCACTGCTTCTACATTTTCTCCCTCTATTTGCCAGTTATCAATCAAGCTGGTTGCCATAATCTTGGTTTTTTTGAGGTTTAGCTGCAAGCCAGCTTTTGCACTTTCTTCTTTCACCTTCATCATAAGGCTCCTCAGTTCCTCTTCGCTTTCAGCCATCAAAGTGGTATCATCTGCATATCTGAGATTGTTAATGTTTCTTCCAGCGCTTTTAACTCCAGCCTTGGATTCCTCAAGCCCAGCATGTCGCATGATGTGTTCTGCGTACAAGTTGAATAGGTAGGGTGAGAGTATACAGCCCTGTCGTACTCCTTTCCCAATCTTAAACCAGTCCATTGTTCCATGGTCTGTTCTTACTGTTGCTACTTGGTCGTTATACAGATTCTTCAGGAGGCAGACAAGATGACTTGGTATCCCTGTACCACTAAGAACTTGCCACAATTTGTTATGGTCCACACAGTCAAAGGCTTTAGAATAGTCAATAAAACAGAAATAGATGTTTTTCTGAAACTCCCTGGCTTTTTCCATTATCCAGCGGATATTGGCAATTTGGTCCCTAGTTCCTCTGCCTTTTCTAAACCCAGCTTGTACATCTGGCAATTCTCGCTCCATGAATTGCTGAAGTCTACCTTGCAGGACCTTGAGCATTACCTTACTGGCATGTGAAATGAGTGCCACTGTTTGACAGTTTGAACATTCTTTAGTGTTTCCCTTTTTTGGTATGGAGATATAAGTTGATTTTTTCCAATCTGATGGCCATTCCTGTGTTTTCCAAATTTGCTGGCATATAGCATGCATTACCTTGACAGCATCATCTCGCAAGATTTTGAACAGTTCAGCTGGGATGCCGTCGTCTCCTGCTGCCTTGTTATTAGCAATGCTTCTTAAGGCCCATTCAACCTCACCCTTCAGGATGTCTGGCTCTAGCTCACTGACCACATTGTCAAAGCTATCCCCAATATTGTTATCCTTCCTATACAGGTCTTCTGTATATTCTTGCCACCTTTTCTTGATCTCTTCTCCTTCTGTTAGGTCCTTGCCATCTTTGTTTTTGATCATACCCATTTTTGCCTGGAATTTACCTCCGGTGTTTCTAATTTTCTGGAAGAGGTCTCTTGTCCTTCCTATTCTATTGTCTTCTTCCACTTCCGCGCATTGCTTGTTTAAAAATAATTCCTTATCTCTTCTGGCTAGCCTCTGGAATTTTGCATTTAATTGGGCATATCTCCCCCTATCACTGTTGCCTTTTGCTTTCCTTCTTTCTTGGGCTACTTCTAGTGTCTCAGCAGACAGCCACTTTGCCTTCTTGGTTTTCTCTTTCTTTGGGATGTATTTTGTTGCCGTCTCCTGAACAGTGTTGCGAACTTCTGTCCATAGTTCTTCCAGGACCCTATCTACTAAGTCCAGTCCCTTAAATCTATTCTTCACCTCCACTGCATATTCCTTAGGTATATTAGTGAGCTCATATCTAGCTGATCTGTGGGTCTTCCCTAATCTCTTTAGTCTGATCCTAAATTGTGCAATAAGTTTGTGATTGGAACTACAGTCAGCTCCAGGTCTTGTTTTTACTGACTGTATAGATGTCTGCCACCTTTGGCTGCAAAGGATGTAGTCAATCTGATTTCGGTGTCGTCCATCTGGTGAAGTCCATGTATAAAGCGGTCTCTTCGGTTGTTGGAAGAGAGTGTTTGTTATGCAGAGTGAATTGTCTTGGCAAAATTCTATCAGCCTATGTCCTGCTTCATTTTGTTCTCCCAGGCCATACTTACCTGTAATTCGAGGTGTCATTTGACTGCCCACCTTAGCATTCCAGTCTCCTGTGATGAAAATAACATCTCTTTTAGGCGTGTTGTCCAGTAGGTGCTGCAGATCCTCATAGAGCTGCTCTACTTCAGCTTCTTCAGCATTTGTGGTTGGGGCGTATATTTGGATCACTGTGATGTTAGATGGCTTGCCCTGAATTCGAATTGAGATCATTCTGTCGTTTTTTGGGTTGTATCCAAGCACTGCTTTAGCCACTTTACTATTAATTATGAAGGCTACTCCATTTCTTCTGTGGTCCTCTTGTCCGCAGTAGTAGATCTGGTGGTCATTTGATGTGAAGTGGCCCATTCCAGTCCATTTCAGTTCACTGACGCCCAGAATGTCTATCTTTAATCTTGACATCTCACCAATAACCACATCCAATTTTCCCTGGCTCATAGATCTTACATTCCAGGTTCCAATGGTGTGTTGATCCTTAGAACATCGGATTTGCCGTTCACCACCAGCACCGTCAGCCGCTAGCCGTCCTTTCGGCTTTGAGCTAGCTGCGTCATCGCATCTGGAGCTAGTTGAGCTCATCCTCTGTTCCTCCCCAGTAGCATTTTGACCACCTTCCGACCTGGGGGTCTCATCTTCCGATGGTATACCGACATATCTCTGGTTGTACTGATCCATTTAGTTTTCACGGCAAGAATACTGGGGTGGGTTGCCATTACCTTCCCCAGGGATCACATTTAGTCTGACCTCTCTGTCATGACCTTCCCGTCTTGGGTGGCCCTTCACGGTTTAGCTCATGGCATCATTGAGGTGCTCAAGCTCCAGCACCATGACAAGGTAACGATCCTTTGCTGAAGACTTTGCAGGCTACACAGCTCTAATTCTATAAATAATGACAATGCAATATAAAAGCCTTGGAGTAGGAAAAAAAAAATGAAGCATTCCCACCCCAGCTGCCATTTTTAACCTTCAAATTACTGCATAGATTTTTCTTGCCCATAAACATGTCTATGATCAGGATCCCTGTGAAGTGACGAGGGAACAGAATGTTTATCCAACCAATCTGGATATTTATCAACCAAATAAATGTAAAAGGTAGTCCATTAATAGTTAATATTGTGCAATTTTTTTTATGCATTCAAAGATTGACCATCATTGGTTGCCTCATGTGCTGCAATTAACCTGTCTATAAATTGTCATGACCTCGTTGCAAGGCACAAAGAGCCTCACAACGTGGATCATGATCATTAAGAAATAGAGGAAGGAGATAATCAAACTAGGGATTAACACAAGCACCCAAAAGCACCCACACCCATGGACCCATAGGCAGCTGAAAAGAAGGACGTCAGAGGGACGGAGATAAGCCGCACCTGGTGCCCCGGAGGACACAACCGACGCTAGGAGACAAAGGAAGACACCGGGAAAACGCCCAGGCAGCCATCAAGGGTCCCATCAAGAGGGATCGGGACAAAGCAGGGTGGGGAAGCCCGGGGCAATACAAGAGGGTATAAAAGGGGCACCTCCACACCACCTACCCCGTTCCCATTTTTCGTTCTGTCAGCTATCATTCCAATAAACCAGAAATCCTTAATACCCATTAAGTGAGTCTGTGTCTTATTGCGAAGCGAGGCTGACCCTGACATAAATGCAGCAGCTTTAAAGTAAGAAAATAATGTTCATAGCTGGATGCCTATTACAGAATTGAAAGGTACGCTGGAAGGATTCCAGACGTTAAACTAAAAGGAATATAAAAACTCCAATAACCTGATCTAAAACTAGTAATGGAAAAAAATGTTAACCAATATTCAAGATTTAACCATCAAGACAAGCCATTTTAGCTTTCCTGACTTACATGGTAGTATAAAAGAAAAGTAGAGTTCCTTTAGCCTTGCTGGCTCAAAAAAAAAATCACATCTCACATTGGTCATGAAATGGGCTGACATTTCTGAATCAACTCCACCAAATACCAGGCCCTGAGCAATGTGATTGGATTCCATAACCCCCATTCCTCACTGCATCCTGGTGTGTATGTCTTCTACTCCACTCAAGCCCACTCACCTCCCCTCTCCCCAAATATTCTTTTTCTTTCATTCTTCCTCACTTCACCTCCTGCAAGGAAGTTGTTGTCACATATTCATCCCCAGGGTATATACTAATTGTGGGACAGAGATGCCAAATCCAATCATCCCTTATACTGTAGATAATATTCCTAGGAAATTAATCAGGATTCCTTTTCTGCTCAACAGTAAGGCCTTGATAGTTCATTAAATCAATTCACTGATTAAGTATCTTCACATATATTTAAATACTGACCCCCACTTAGTCAAATATCAAGCTTTCTCACCCTGTGGCCTTTTAGGCATGTTGGGTCTGCAGTTCCAGAACTTTCCCTTCAATATGGCCATTAATCATATTGGCTTGGGATTTTGGAAGTGTTAGTCCCAAAATATTTAAGGGGTGCCCCAGGGAGAAAATAGCACTCCATCTTGAAAGAAAAATCATGGTAAAATCCATCTCCAAGTGAAGACACCAAGCCTGTTGCTGGGGAGTCCGTCATGTGAGGTTCTTTGGTATCTCTGAAGTAGCAATTTAAAAAATAACAGATTTTCCCACTTGGCTATTTTTTCCCTAATGCTCAAAACCATATGTTTCTGGATAGGCCACAGTGACTTTGTTTCTGCTAAGCCACAATTCCTCCCTTCCCCAGTCAAAGCATTTAGTCTTACTGTACTGCAATGTGCTGTCAGGCCCCCTAATCTGGATTCAGCACTGAATCACAGTTCTCCAGATATGAAAGGCTAACTAGGTTTCTAGGCTCAAAGAGACTCAACTTAAGTCTCACAGACACAGTTTGGTTAAATAATCATATTTATTGTAAACAATGAAACCAAACAAAATGATTTACTGCCCACTGCCAGTGTAAAGGTGCAAGTGCCTCTTATATTCATGGTGGTTTAAATCCACAGCTTTCTTTTTGTGACCTTTCCATTAATTAACAGACTTTGTGCAACACTTGGTGGCCTTGAAGCCAAGTGATTATTGAGTGTTTACAAAATTGTCAATTCTAGTCTGAGAACCTTTGGCTCTTAGATTATTTTTCATGTATGAACTTCATGCCATTATGTTTCAACAATTTAAAAGTTGCATGGCATCCTTCAAACTGACCATAATTACATGAAATTTCACAAGTAATTCAGCAATGCCTATTTTTAAAGAAGCAAATAATATTCCCGCACTATGATGCATCTTAATCACTGCAGGCTCACGGTGCTTTGCCATTATATCACCTTAAAATACATGCCTTGCCACTGGGTTCTGCACATTTAGTTAAAAATAAGTGGCTTACTCTCTGGTAAGTGGGAATTGAATGACTGCCAAATTTTATTTTCTACCTTCTTGTCCTCCAACATATCCCCATTTCTTCTTCAAAGAGACAAACTACTGTCTACTTTGTGCAGGAATGAAGACATATCTTACAGAAGCACCAGGATGATAACAGAGTGATCTTTTGAAAGGAGTGCTGAAGAGATGATGGGGGACTGATGGGAAAGCTGCTGCACCGGCTGCTGGGATTGTTTACTGCAAACATCCCTTGTAAATGCAGAGACCTTGTTGGTCACTGAAGCAGTGAGAATTGTTTTTACAGTTGCTGGTAATTTTCTTTCACTTGTGCAATCACTTCCAAAGAAGACAGATTAGCTAATGGAAAAACCACCTGATCTTATGCAGAAAATGATGTCTGTTCCTCAAAAGGCTTACAACCACCCCAACATGCCACAGCCTGCAGCACTTTGACTTGGGAGTAAATGCCACTGAGTTCAGGAGAGCTGACTTTGAGGAAAGCAGGCACTGTATCAGGACACTGCAACGTGTCTGCTGGCTCTGGTTCAGTAGATGCTCACACCAGGCAAAAGCTGCACAAGATACCCAATGCAGTTCTAGCTCCTATTTCACCTCATGTATCTCCCACTGCTGGAAAACCAGTCTAAAGTGTGTGTGTGTGTTTGGGGGGGGGGATTTTATCCTTTTTTCCTACTTGCCTCCATTAGCCAGAGCACATTACTATAGTCTTTGAAAGTTCACGTCTCTTGGAAGCTGAGGCTAAGAAACTCTCAATTAAGTGGGCAAAGTGGGTGATGGATTTGAGAGGTGATCACCATGTGTTCTCATTTCCTCTTCTTGGGCTCTATTGCTGCAATTTTTTCTATTGCAAACACTAATTCGGGGAGGAAGTCAAGGTCACAACTAGCCATTAAAATGTAAGGGGCTCTGATGTGTGGAGGTGAGGATTAATCCTTACTCTCCATGGCTAAAGCCCAGTAGTATCTTTTCTGAAGATATTTTCTCTTTCGAAAGAGTACTAACCTGTTTATATAAAGAACTGCAGGCAGATGCAGCATCTGACTGCATCAACAACCACTTCATTGATGGTGTGTTAGATTGTATCCATGGCAGAAGAGGGAAAACACTACTTTAAAGCTGGAACAGCTAAAGATTGTTTTAGGCTGTCTCAACTGGAGGCTGGGAATGAGACATAGGCTACATTATGAGAACATAGCATATTAGAATGGTTCCTGGGATATGCTTGTCCTGCAATTGGGCAGGGGAGAATGTGGGGGGATAAGCAGTTAGTCTGACCTACTTCTGGCTACAGTGCTGTTTCACAGTGTGGATCTGAATATAAGACACTTTGTTCATTCCTCCTGATAACTGGGATTTCTTTAAGCATGCTACAAGCTGTGGCTTAGCTTGTGTATTACTATTCACACAGCAAAGCAGAAGAAAAATGAGGCAACTGAGACAGATCACCCAATTCAAAACCCTTTGATCAGGATATTACCAATGTGCTGGTGACAGGGCTCTCTGTATTTTCTTCTAAGCACCCAGAGCTATTTGGATCCAAGAGAAGAAAAAGAAAAAAAAGCGGAAGGAAAGAAAAGAAAAAAGAGAAGCTATAAGCGAAACTGAAAAGTGAGAAGTACCTTTCTGTCATTGTCATGGTCCTGATTTGTAATTTTTGACTTCTGTAAATTTTGTCTGCTTTAAGTGTACCTTGTATAATTTTAATTTTTGAATTTTGTCTGGTTTTACTGGTTGGATTTATTGTACCCTGCCTTAGAATTAGCTTTAAACCCAATCATTTTTAATGAAAAGCAGGCTAAAATTGTTATCAATAAATAACACAAGAGAATAGAACTGATATAATGAGTGCCTTTGCTTTGTTACAACCAGTTCACTGTCTTATCACTTTTCTTTATGTTATCCTGGAGGTCAGATCATCAACACCTACGAATGTGGCCATTGCTGTAAAGCTCCAAGACTGGGAAACACAAAACTTCCTTCCAGGTCAAAGTATTGTCTATTTTACCCTGTCTTCCCTACTTTGATCACTAACAGCTCTCCAGAGTCTTAGCAGCAGGAATCTTTCCCATTGCTTGTTACTGGATCTCTCTAACCTGGGGATACACAATCTGTGGGCCATATGTTACCTTCAAGCTGCTTTCAAGTTGCAGTCTCCAGAGCCCCTCAAAGCTGGCCTTGCTTGAAATAATAATAATAATAATAATAATGGCACAATTTTTCACCAATTTTCAGCAAAAAGGCAAGTAAACAGTTGTGTTGGGCTTCTGATAGCCTTAACACATTAATTTTTTAAATTTTTAAAAGCCCTCTAAATTTCCAAAATCTAAATGTTGGCCGTACTTCTCTCTGCAACTTTTGGCTGCCAAAAAATGGAAGTGCAGCCTCTGGCCACAAACTTTACGCTCCCCCCACTTTAGCTGGAGATCCCACAGGATTGAACTTCAGACTTCCTATGCTCAGTGCTTGTGCTCTGTGAGCTGTGATCCCAATCTGTGGAAATGTCTGTTGGCCCTTCCCGTATACTTATTTTGGAGAAGCTTCTGTAATGTTTTATGTTTCTTCTGTGTTAGGCCAAGATGCCTGTGTGAGTCACCCGTGGCAAGTAATAGATTGGGGACTAATGATCTTTGTGTTTTCAGAGCTTGGAGTGGGACTTTGTCTCTAAACACTAACTGTAACCTGATACTGACAACCCCTAATATTAGCTATGCATTTTATTCACAACTTCATTTTGGGACTGAGTTTGAACTTAAGCCTTCCTGGTCTAAACATCTGATGTAATGTGTGGATTTACTCATTTGTTCTCCATCCTGTGTTTTTGTAACATTTTGCTTAACTAAACATTCTGGAGGGCTTGCAAGTACACACATTATTTTGTGACATTTTGATTGGTCTTAATAAAGGTATTACTGAGCTATGGATTTTGGATTCTTTTCCCATAAACCAGCATGCCTGTGATTGCTTCTCCTGAATTACTGTGTTTCAGCTGCTAACTTGGAGGGATTTTGTTAATGTTTTATTGTTTATAGTTTAAGTATAGTGGATATGTTATTACATTTTTTTTTGTAAATAGCCTTGAGTATAAACTCTGGGGTCTGGGAAATACGATATGTAAATATTATAAATAAATAAGAATATACATTCTCAGCCACTTTCTCAAGCTGCGCTTTCCACTGTTGTGTGAAACTTTATCTGGATCAGAGCCATGAGTCTACTCATTAAACAGAGAAGGATTAATGTGGCCTGGATGATAACTTTTAATACTAGAGAGTTATCCAATCTGATAGCTTGCCTAGACTATCCCCCTCTTCTACCAACACAGTCAAGATAAGACCCAGTCAAAGGTACTAATTGGGTCACTGGTGCCTCTCTGGTGTTCTCCACTGAGGCCAGTACCTCAAACATCATGGTTGCTGTTACGCTGCTCTTGCTTGTATTTATCAATGTCTACATTCCCATCCCTTGCTTTCAGCACTGTCCATGCAGAAGGAAGGTCTCTCTGGAAAACCCCCATGTCTGTTTACAAATGTAGAAGGATGAGTGTTTCTCAGAGATTAGTGGTAAGACCCTGTTTATTGGTGGGGGTAACACAGCACCTTGTAATGGAGGTCATAACCACTCTTGTATGTTGCTGTAGAGCAGAGGAATTGCTGTTTATACTAGTATGCAAGATTCTCCAGCATTCTAAATATTTACACATTCAATGTTTATGGCCTTTCTGGGCTTCTATTGCTCACATAAATCAACTACGCTCTGATATTTATGAACAGAGATGCAATGAAAGGTTCTTTTTGAAAAGTCTTCATTTATCATTTTGATCCAGAAATGCACCCAGTTTTTGCTGATTGCAAGGCCTTCGCACATGTGAAGGCTATTTTTATTGAAACCAATGGAGAACATCTCCTAGGTGAGAGAATACTGGGCACAGACATCCAGACAAAGACAGAAGGAAAGTCAGTCCCATGTGGAGGAGTATTCTACTCCTCATGCAGCCTATTGGGCTGCTGCCTTCAGTCCAGTGATGGCTCCTTCCAAGGGGGCAAAATCTCTGACTGCCCTGGAGGAAGTTTTTTTTTCCTCTGGTTTTGAAGGAATGCGGGCTTATATGCCATCTCTGCCCCTTTTTTCCTTTTGGGAGGCTGACCCCTTGCCATGTACTTGAATTCCTAATGAGTATGGCAGGACTCAGTATAAAAGCAAAGGTGGAAATTTATGCAGCAATCCCCATCTTCCCTCTCAACATGTCATCCTGAATATCATGCAATTTGCTTCCAAATAAACATATAACACTGCCCAGTTAGCTTTCTAAAGTGGGATTGAATCTGGCAGAGAGGAGTTAATGTCAGCCAGAACATTAAAGGAAGGGATAGGTTCATTTTTTGTGTCAAAAATATATCATCTGCTTCTTTTCTTCTACTTTTGGCCATCAGAATCATTCACCACAAGCAGAATATGAAGCTTTGGTTTGCTGAAGGCTCTATTCCAACTTTCTCCAACATTGTTCCCTCCAAACGTGTTGCACCACAATCTGCAACAAGCCGAACCAGCAGTCCCATTTAAAACTAGGATAAAAAAGTAAAAAAGAGTTTTAATTGAAGTTAAAAGAACATGTAAAAAAACAACAGCAAGTACTGACAGGAAAGATAATGTAAAAATATGATGAAGGGAAAAGGCAGGGTAATAAACACAACTACTCAAAATATACATGTTTTTTAAAAAAATGCTTAGACATGTATGGTTCCTAGGATCTATGCTTGTGGAAGTTGTGTTATTCTTCAATTCTTTCCCAAAACTTGGATTTTGTATACTCTCAAGAAGATGGAAGGATCATGCTGCCAATGATTAAATTACCACAGTATTTGGAAGCCTCATCAAAACTGAGCAGAGAGTAGTAAGTTCATGATCTTTGAGATAGATGTGTTTTTGGTGCATGGCTACTGCTCTGCTGTAGACCTTTTCCAAAATAAAAGCACAACTCATTTTAAAGGTGATATATGTAGAAAACGTGTGTCTCTCTGTGTATTCTGAAAAGCCTTGCCAAGAAAACTACATGGACTTGTCCAGGCAGTCTCCGAGAATTGGACACAACTGAACGGATTGAAAATAAACATAGAAAATAGGTGAAACCAACTAGATAATATAGAATAGGATGAGGTATTTACTTATCTCTCTCGGGAATAAACCCTGTTGAAAACAGTGAGATGTACTTTTGAATAGACAAGCATAGGATTTCATTCTAATGTGAATGTAATTATCTAGTGCACTGGGGCAATCTGTTGCAACCATCAAACCAAATCTCATTCATCATCAGATAACTTCTAGAACAAGTAATATATTTTCTATTTTTTGTATCTGTCAATTTTTGCTTATGTCTTTGCTTCCAAAGATTAGAGCCATTTCAAGAGCAATTTCCAGCTTGGAAGAAACTTTACCATAAATTACTGGAGTGTATTGCACGGAAGAGCATTTTGGCATCATATGGAAATGTGTTGTTCGTGGCCTGTGGAAAGTCAGACCTGCAGCTGTATTTGACAAGCCAAAGATGGAGAAATGAACTGATCTCACTTGAAGACTAGATACCCAATAAAACCAAGATGGTCTTAGAGGAGACCCGATCTTCATCAAACTGCTGGGCAACTCTTAGTGCCTAGGAGTCAGCTTAATGTTTGGGATGAATGAGGGATCTAGTAGCTGGGGCATGCAGTCCTTGGATCTTCTTTTTCCTCTTGATTTTTTTTGCTTTTCGATGGGCTTTGAGTTTTTTTCCTTTATTATTTTAAATATGAAGGCGATTGTAGCGTTTACACTGCAGTTGTCATGCGTTTTCTGCTTCAATACGAAAGGCATTTGCACTGTAGATTTTTGCCAGGTGTAGTCAGAGAGGGCACTAGGAGCTTAAGGAAGGAAGTGCAAAAGCAGAAGCTGCCCTGCTACTCTGAGAACCTCTCTCGTAAAAGATGCTTTGAGGCTGGGATAGACAACCTGGTGCCCACAGATGCCTGGATTGTAATTGTTACCTCCCTTGCCCTTGAATGTGTTAACTCAAGCTAATGGACATGTCTCCAAAGCAGGTGGAGAGCACCAGTTTGTATTTCTTTTTTCCCAGATTTGTTTGCAGCATTACCTATGCCTGCACTGCAGGAGAACTCAGATGCACAACTGGCTTTGGCCAGATCTCAGTTCTGCTATCTCTTATTTCCTCCGACTTGACCAGTCTGAACAAGTATTAATGAAAGCACAGGCATTGCACCTATATTTTCCACTTGGTTCTGCTGTCTTTCAGAACCTTGCTTTCTTCTGCTGAACCTTTGGAACCTGCATGATAGTCCCATCCTAAATCAGTTTGAGAGATTTAGAGGGTCTTTGGAACCACTCTTCTAGTTTCTCATCCCAGGATGGCAGTGGTATGATGGGAAGGAAATGCCCAGAGCTTAGGCAACATCAGTTGCTCTGCTGGAATTCTCTCCCCTGCATATACCGGCAAATCATCTCCAACATCTGGAGCTGCTTTAGCTTTCATAGCTTCCCTCCATGTTATTACCATAGCTGTTGATGTAAAATGGAGGTTTCAGATCCTTTTGTTTTGCCCAGGCCTTCCAGCCAGTGCCCTCAGCAAAGTCCTGCTTCAAGCTGCAATTCCTGGCACTCAAGAGCTGAGGCTCCAGTTACATTTGCTGCTGTCATGCAACCTCTACAAGTGACTGTATTATACTGACAATCTAAAAATAAAAGAGTGAGAAAGAGCATCAAGCCAAAGCAAGAAAGCAAGCAATTAAAATTGGGTGGGGATGAAGAGAAGACAGGAGAAAAATTGCAGGCAAGATTGAAAAGACGCTGAGAGGCTCCAAAGAAAATGTGAAAATACCTTGGTATTTAATTGGAGGTTGTGGGTTCACTGCCTTTTTTTAGTCTGTAGCAGCCCTGCGTTCAGCTGGTGTGTTTGTCTAATCTGCATGAGAACCTGGGGAAGGCAAATTGAGCTGTCAGTCCTGGGCCCTTCCTCCCATCCTCCGGTTTAGCCAAGATCGTCTGCACCTTGTTTTCAATTCTGCCCAGGCTCCTGCTCTATTTTATTAGTCCTCCAAGCAAATAAGATGCCTTGTGTGAAATCTTCCTGATTGACCCTTAACTGGAGTAAAGAAGCTTTCAGGACTTCTATTGGTAAGTTTTCAAGATCTTCCAAGTTTTTTATAATCTTTGTTGGATCTAAAAATGGAGGATAATTTTGTCTATAATAGGTCAAAGCTTGATGTGAAAAATTAGTGATTGGTATGACTAGTTATGAATTACAGTAGCTGGAAAATGACAGTGTAAACTGAGATCAATTCTCTGCATAGCCATTTCTCTTCTCTTTGACGTGCTCCCTTGATCAAAGTTTCAGTTTAGTAAAATCGTCTCTTGAAAGGCTCAGTTGTTTCATCATTAATGTAGAATTGTTCCTCTGGAAGAGTCATCATGTTTGCAAGTTCTAATTAGATTGATACTTACACTTCATGCATTGCTGATAGTCCAAGCATAAGCTGATACATGCAGGAATAAACCTTAAATCAACAAGGCAGGGATAAAACATTTATCCAGGGTGTATTCCCACCTTACCATTTGAACAGGGAGGGGTTGACTATTACTTGTGAACAAGTTTCAGATCTCTTGAATAGTCTTTCAATAGCAAAGCAATTTACCTTGTTGATTTAAAATGGATGACTACCAACAGTCCTTCATCCAAAGTTGGATAGCCTTGGGTATTTATAGCAGCCATTTATTTGTGAACGGGCTGCATTTCCTTCTCCAATATATGCTTTCATTGCTAAAATGGGGTGGAGAAACCAGGGCCGTGTCACTCAGGGCAAACATGGATTCTACGCCTATTTTGGGACCCCACCCAGCATGGCACCTGGGCCACGTGCCCCGGTTGCCCCACCCCCCCACCCCCCGTTGAGGCCCTGGGAAAAACCATGGGCTGACTCTTCCAGGACAGAGGCAATGGCTTCAATCTCAACACCCATCTTAAATGTTTGCTTTTAAGAAAAGCCAGTCTAAAGATGCTTGCAGCATGCATGCTTCCTGGGCAAAAATCCCAAGTGCAGGTCTTATAAAGAACATGTTCAGGGTAGAACAAGGCAGGGAGACTCTTTGTAGCAGAAAAGCCACAGCTTGGCAGAATAGGCAGAAATCAGTGGTTTGACTCAGAGCCAAATGAGATTGGCTGGTGGTGCTGGTGGTGACGGCAGGGACAATAGGTATGTTCAGACACCAAGGGTCTGAACTGGAAAACAAGAGAAGGACATAGCTATAGACCATGGAATCCTCCCTGTCCAGGCCTCAAAATGATTATTTTTTTTTATCGACTGCTCAGTACCAGATTCTGAGGGGTGGGGACACCTCTCATAAACTCTCTGCTAAGAGAAATATCACAAGCTACTTGTCCATAGGCTTTATCTGCTATTTAAATTCTTTGGGCTTTCAAATACTGTACAGTGACAGAAATGGGTTTATTTCAGATTTAGATAATAGGCCACCTTGTATGTTCACACTTAAGCTGGTTTTGCTTACAGGAAGTACATCTTAAGAGCCCAATGTATTGGTCATCACTGTTGACTAGAGTTCCTAATCATGAAGTGGTTGATTTGCCTCCTGAAGAATCTGTATAACGACCAAGTAGCAACAGTAAGAACAGATCACGGAACAACAGACTGGTTTAAGATTGGGAAAGGAGTATGGCAGGGCTGTATACTCTCACCCTACCTATTCAACTTGTACGCAGAACACATCATGCGACATGCTGGGCTTGAGGAATCCAAGGCTGGAGTTAAAATCGCTGGAAGAAACATTAACAATCTCAGATATGCAGATGATACCACTTTGATGGCTGAAAGCGAAGAGGAACTGAGGAGCCTTATGATGAAGGTGAAAGAAGAAAGTGCAAAAGCTGGCTTGCAGCTAAACCTCAAAAAAACCAAGATGATGGCAACCAGCTTGATTGATAACTGGCAAATAGAGGGAGAAAATGTAGAAGCAGTGAAAGACTTGTGTATTTCAAGGTGCAAAGATTACTGCAGATGCTGACTGCAGTCAGGAAATCAGAAGACGCTTAATCCTTGGGAAAAGAGCAATGACAAATCTCGATAAAATAGTTAAGAGCAGAGACATCACCCTGACAACAAAGGTCCGCATAGTTAAAGCAATGGTGTTCCCCGTAGTAACATATGGCTGCGAGAGCTGGACCATAAGGAAGGCTGAGAGAAGGAAGATCGATGCTTTTGAACTGTGGTGTTGGAGGAAAATTCTGAGAGTGCCTTGAACTGCAAGAAGATCAAACCAGTCCATCCTCCAGGAAATAAAGCCAGACTGCTCACTTGAGGGAATGACATTAAAGGCAAAACTGAAATACTTTGGCCACATACTGAGAAGACAAGGACACCCTGGAGAAGATGCTGATGCTAGGGAGAGTGGAGGGCAAATGGAAGAGGGGCCGACCAAGGTCAAGATGGATGGATGATATTCTAGAGGTGACGGACTCGTCCCTGGGGGAGCTGGGGGTGTTGACGACCGACAGGAAGGTCTGGCATGGGCTGATCCATGAAGTCACGAAGAATCGGAAGCGACTAAATGAATAAACAACATTATTATTGGAGTGATGAGTATACTGGACTGAACTCAGTATTTTAACAGAGGAATGGAATTTGATTAATTGGACCCCTTAATTGTATTAACCTGGTTTTGCCAGCAGGCCTGGAGCGGGAAGAGGAATGGCCACTCCTGGGGATGGCTGGTGCCCTAGGATGATCCTGGAATGGCCGTTATACTCACAGTCTGAGAGAGAACTCTTAGCCATCTAGATTTTATTATGTTTTCATTTTTATTGTATTTTGTATTTATAATCATCTTGAATTTTAATTTATTTTTATTGTAAACTGCCCAGAGTCCCTCCTGCAAGGGGGGGGGGGAGATGGGCAGTGATAAAAGCTAATAAATAAATTAAAATAAATTAAAAAATTGATAGGCATCCAATATAAATAGATCTAAACTGCCGTTAAATATTCTGGGACCTCTTGTGCTATATAAGACCATCAATGGTTTATTATTATTAGTTTGGTCTAGTGGTTAAGGCAATGGGCTAGAATCCAGGAGATGGTAAGTTCTAGCCCTGCCTTAATCATGAAAGCCAGCTTGGTGACCTTGGGCCAGTCACTCTCTCTCAGCCCAACCCACTTCACAGGGTTGCTGTTGTGCAGAAAATAGGAGGAGGAAGGAGTATTAGGTATGTTCGCTGCCTTGAGTTATTTATAAAAATAATGAGGGATAGAAAATAAATAAAAATAAATCATCATCATCATCATCATCATCATCATCATCATCATCATCGGCAGCACACTTCATGAAACTATATCTATACTAGTGGTTCACAGTATAGGAGCACTGTTGCTCTCCTGTCCATGCTTTCAGCTTCTTGAGTGCATCCATTTACACACAGTATGACACAGACTGCTGGATTAGATATCTCCTTGGCCCAATCCAACAGGATAATGAAAATATCTATCTTTCTATCTTTCTATCTTTCTATCTTTCTATCTTTCTATCTTTCTATCTTTCTATCTTTCTATCTTTCTATCTTTCTATCTTTCTATCTTTCTATCTATCTATCTATCTATCTATCTATCTATCTATCTATCTATCTATCATCTAGCTATCCATTAACCTTATGGAGGAGGAATTTGTAACTAATAGCTCATATGGTTTAAGTCAATCTTCCAGAACCTGATACTGTTGGGAGTTTTTTCTTTTAGTATAACTTCCATCATAGAACCTTAGAATGTAAGGAGTGGAAGGTACCTGAGTGACCATCTAGTCCAACCACCTTTCTAGTTCAGGAATTCACTACTATAGCATCACTAGCAGGTGGCCATCCAGCTTCTGGGAGAGTCTACCCCGTTCCAAGGTAGTCTGTTCCTTTGTTGAACAGCTCTTACTGTTAGGGCATTTTCCCTGGTGTCCAACTAAAGTGTACTGTCTTGTAATTTTATACCTTGCCCTGTCTTCTGGAACAACCCTGACCAATTCTGCCCATCTTCTACCTGATAACCTTTCAGATACTCAGACAGCTATCTTAGATAGTCTTGACCTCTCCAGCCCTATAGCTTGACTGCTGTATCTAGGATGCAAAAATCCAGGTGACCACTTGATGGCAGTAAAGAGATACCAGCTTTTTTCAGATTGCAGTACATATTCTCAACATCTCTACCCACTTACATTTTTCTTTACAGGCTTCTTACCAACTTGGTTGTCTCCTTGGGATGTGACTTTCCTGGACATGATCCAGTTTGTCAAGTTCTTCCTAAAATGTAAAACCCAGAATTGGATTCAATACTTTGGGTGTGTTCTGAGGAGGAACAAATATTTCTCTAATACTGTATTGGTACAGCCTAAGACTGCATTTACTTTTTTCAGCTGCATCACACTTTAATGCTTGAGGAAGATATTTGCAGACAATTATTTCCCTTTATATATGTACCTGTTATTCAAACCTTGTTAACTTTTTTTAAGCGGGGGGGGGGGGGTCAGAAAAAAACAGTAGAAATAGCATTAGAGCTAAATGGTTATTTATTGGCTGAAGCTCATGCAGCTACTCAAGGACTTAATGGCTGGATTCACATACTGTTGTAAGCAGTGGTTTGTTTGACCTATGGTGTGTTGATTAAACCACAATGGCTGGATTCATATACAGTAACATGCTAAACCAAAACCAAACTACGTGATGGTTTAATGTGTTGGATGACCCTAAACGTAGTTTCAGAAATAAAGAGATGTATGCTTTTCCTCATGAGGTGTTAGGATGTAATATTTCAAGAACAACCTATTTGGCAGAACATGAGCGTTGCACACCAGGAATGCAGTAGAATAACCTCAACTAGTGATGTCATTTGGATTTCTGAGTGAATGTGGACTGCTGAGTTCAGACAGGATGAAAGATTGTGGCACAGGCTTTAGGGGAAAATATATAGGAAGGAATAGGGCATCTTGTTGTGGTTAGGGGCTGCACTTGTGTCTATATATATGCATAGATATGTGTATGTGTGTGTGTAATATATACACACACTATGTATATGTTTGTATATGTAGATTTATATATCAACTGTTTGAGCAGCCAAGGGATAGACGAGACAGGAGAGATGGCATCACTGAAGGAGAGTTCTGCCCATTTTTCACCGTATGTATTAATGTTTTGAATAGTTACAGGTGTGTGAAGCTTACCAGAGTCTAATTATTTTATGTTGAATGTTGTTTTATGGAATAAAAACAATGTAAGGTAGATCCACACTTTCTGCTTGGCCCATTGCCAGTCTGGGCCACTCACCATTTTCTGAGTGCAGGAATGGCTGATGTTGCACACCTCCTGCTCTCAGCCCATTGCAAATACACTCAAGTCCATGCTTCCACTGCTGTTTTGCCAGGAGAGCTGTCCTGAGCCCTTCAGAGCAGATGGTCTCCAGCACTTTGTTCCATTCTAGTAGCAGCCCCAGCTCCCATTGGCTGCAGTGCCTGGTGGCCCCCTTCCCCTCCAGCAGCAGGTCACTGCCCTAAGCAGCCATTTCTTCCTAGGGGGCTGTGTTCTCTGCTGTTCAGCAGCTGCATTAAAAAAACATTGCAGTTGATACAAAGATGGCCCGTTAAGTCAAAGCACTATACTCAACCCTAGAAGCTCATGTTCTGTTCAACCCATAAATCTCCCAGTGGGCAACCTTTCAGCAGCTGCCCAGGTTGGGTGAAGCATGCTCCCTTTGTTTCCCACCCCCCCTGCTCACAGAACTAGAAGGCTTCCCTTCCTTTCCATTTCCATTTCAAAACATATTTAAGTTGCAAGATAGGAATGTTGCTACTTTGCCTTTACAAAGCTAAGCTATTAGGTCCTCTTGCTATAATGTTTCCATAGACCTATGGAGGAATGTAGGACCTGTCCCCTGTGGTTTTGGTTATTGTAGCATCAGAGCTATGATGGTACCATAAGGGAAAAGAAAAAAAAACAAGGGCCTGTGTGAGCGTCAAAACAGATAGCGTGGGAAGAGAGCATGAAGGCATCCACGTGTGGAAACAACATCTGGGAAAATAAAGGAAAGGCGTGGGGACTAGTGAAAAGAAAACCATCCCTAAAAGGTAGACCAGCCCACACAGGAGCCAATCAGCAAGGTTTGTCTTCCCTACATCGAGGAGAAGAGGAAAAAGTAGAGGAACAAGCAATCAGGCCTTATAATGGCCATTGTCTGGACTGAGCACCAGCCTAGCCCTGTTCCCAACCCACTGCAGTAACTGGAAATTTCTCAAATTACTTTAAGAAATAGCCAGGAGCTGCACTGGATACAAACAGCTTCCACTGCAGTACAGAATTACCCACATACATGACACAGGGACAGGACGAGTCCTGAGTCATGGGAAGAGCATTGCAACTTGCAAGCTGTGCAGAGACACTGCCATTAATGCGTGAATAAAGGGTTAATTCTCTTTAATTCTCACAGAAGAGTGTACTTCTCTTATCTGATGGCAGTTTCAGTGGTGTGATCTTGGGAAAGACCAGTCTTTGACCTATACCATTTTTGCTAGTGGTCTTAAACACCATTAGTTTAAGCACAGGCATTCTGAATCCCAGGACGATTGTTGCCCTTGAATGCATTTATAGCCTCACTATGGATCTTTTCAATAGATGGGCAAGGTGGGGTGTGGCTATCATATTTGGGCTGCAAAAATCTGGATGGCCACTAGGTGGCAGCATTCAGGGTTTCCAGTTCCTTTATCACCATCTGGTAGCCACCTGGATTTTTGCAACCTAGACACAGGAGCCATACTTTTAGGATGGAGAGGCCAAGAGTAGAGTTCAAGTCCCACTTGCTCCTTGCGCATTCTCTTCAAGTGAACTACTATTGGTTTGTACCTGTGGCGTTACTGCTGTTATTTGCATTCCATTGTTTATAGCACATCTTTCAAATATTCAAAACACTTCACATACAGTGGCTATTTTTCACACAACCTGTTAAGTCTTGATTTGCTTTCTTGATGGTTTATTGAATTAATTACAGTTACCTGGGCTTACACAACCCGTAACATACTAACCTCATGACAATGACGTTGTCATTCAGGAATTCTTGCAACCACTGGGTAAGACGCAAGTAGTGTTATAGCTAAAGGCTTCTGAGTATATGTGCTAACATTTGAATCAGGTAATGAGTCATTGTCTTACACTGCTTAGGAAAGCAGTCCCTTTAAACAGAAAAGGTATTCTTGGTAGGGGCACATTGTGCCTTCTGAAATAGGTATACAGGGGGGAAAAAACCAATGTGTTCAGAAAATCACACGGTGAACTTTCAGAGGCCTTTAGAACCGCTTCCCTTATTCTTTGGACACTGTATGAGCTGCCTAAATTGCTCATTTTTATTCATAAGCAAATAATGGTGGGCTTCACTGGAGCCTGGAATCCACATCTTAAAGTTGATCATTTTTCCCACCATAGGTGGTTAAATTCTTCCTGCTATGGTCTTGGCAATTTTAACAGCTGCATAGCATAAGGACATTCAGCATGCAATACTTTTCCTGACATGCAGATATTGTGGTGGAGTACCTGCCAATTTTTGCTATTATACAGCTATTAAGGAAAGGCCTTTTTCAGAAAACAAAGCTGGCTAGCTAATGTCTGCAGTGCTCCAAAGTCCTTGGAATGCTTGATTACATCACCCTTTTAGACCTTACTGAGTAGAGCAGTTTGGTGATGGGCAGGAAGGGCAGGAAGTGTGAAGATCAGACTAGTTTCGCTTTTAGTAATCTCATTGAACTCCCAGGTCTGATGTTACTTTCTGAAGACATACTTGCATTGCAAAGTGAGAATTGCAGCCAATGCCATAGGCCATGGAGCAGATCAAGTGGCTGATTTGATTGTGTTTGTAGCTGCCCATGGGAGGTTGATGGGTTGATAGGTTTTTGTATTGTGGATTTTAATTCTGTAAGCCACCCAGAGTTAACATGTGAGTTGGGCGGCCATATAAATTTGTTTAATAAATAAATAATGGATTGCGGAACATGCATTATGTTCCAAAATTCTGGCTGCAAAAGAAGCAAGCATACCCCAAATTAAGATGTGAGAACCAGAGTTAAGGTTATGACAGGATATGCTTTGTTAGTAAGCAAAGCATATAAAGTGGTGACTGCATTTGAGATGCCAAGCCAACATTCTAGCTGAACAGTGACAAAGTTTTAGTCTGTAGTTCCAGCAAGTCCAGTTTGGATGATGCGCTAAGAAAATCATCAAAGGGAGGTACCAGCAAGAGTGTCCAAGCAGCAGGCTCTGATAAATCGTGGCCTTCATTTATTTATTTATTTATTTTTCGAATTTCTATCACCGCCTATCTCTCCTGAAAAGGGGACTCTGGGCGGTTAATCACACAAACTTGGTTGTAGGCATATCTCATCCAAATTCATTCTCCCCAAAGTGTTATACTACAATCCCAGTGTTGCCCAGCACTTCAACCAAGATACTAAATACCTTTAGTGAAGCACAAATCTATGAAGGCTGCTTACAGAGATGTACAACATGTGGTCTTCCAGAAGTTGGACCACAATCTGTCATTCCTCATTATTTTTGCCCTAGACAAGTTGCAAATTCAACATCTGGAGAGTCCTACATTGCCCAGCTCTGGGTTGGATGGTAGGAGCTCAGTCTGATGATTGACTTCATCCCATGAAAGGAAAATCATAGCACATGATTTCTTAAGTTTTCTCTTTCTTGCACTAAAATCCATGAAGTGCTTTTTAAACCTCTGAAACTACATGCTTAAAGGAATGAGATTCCTTCTTTCTGATGCTCCAGAACTTCATGTGTTAAAGAAATGTTGCTTTACAACCCCACTGCAAGGGACAGACATGCATAGCCGTTTGCTCATGCTTTCCTCTCACCCACAAAGATGGATTTTTACTTGAATGTAACAAGGCCGAGCGATGGCCCTCTGGCAGTCATTTTAGATGTTGTCAACTCCCAATCTAGTCAGCAGTGGTAGGTTAGGAATTCTTTGGGTATATCAGACACTTAATTTAGCTCTGGGCATGTGAGAGGAAAAAATACAGGTTAGTTTAGGAGTTCAAAAGGGAAAGAAATGCAACATAATTGGATCAGGTCATTATGATAAGTTGTCCTGAAACCCGCTGAACTGCATTCTGGGTCTTGGGCCACATTCCAAATTCCAGGAGAAGAAAGCGGAGGGGTGGTGAAGACTGTACAGGAGTTCCCTGCAGTGCCTTGGTTTGGAAACAACAGGAGCCATTTTTAGATCCAAACGGAGGAGGAGGATTAGCTTAATGCTACATCGGGGCAAGGCAAAAGGCAGGCTAGCATTTTCTTCCTTGAGTCAGCGCTCAACGCGAGGTTGCATTGAAAAACAGCTTTTCACCTGAGAAATGATCTCTGCTTCAAACGTGGCAGGGGATTACTTGCAATGGTCATGCTTTGCCGCCACTACAGGTTTTGTGGAATGTGCCTGTGGTTTTCTTTTCACGCTTTGGTACGTGCCAGGCTGTCTGGCTGGGAATGGGACTGAACACTATCTCATACACAGACAATCTACTTTGTACTTAATTAGTGCAGCAGTCTAGCAAGAATATTATAATTATAGGTTACCATGTTCCAGATTTTTCCAGGCATGGGCAATGTATGCCACACAATTCTTTTTAATGTTGTATGTATAATTGGTTTTGGAACATTAAAAAAACAACAACTGTCCAATAGTGCCAGAAAATGCAACCTGACAGAGAGAGATTTAAAAAAAACCTGTAATGGTGTTTTGCTAGCTGAACTAAATATATAGTCCAGCACTTGAGTCAAGCAAGAGGGAAATAACAGTTGTCCATCATTTCTAAGAACTGTATGAGTTGGGTGATGAAATTAGTATATCTAATTTTAAAACTGAAAGTGATGCCACAAGATTACTTGTCCCCAAAATAGTTGATAAATTTCAGTGGTAATAGCAAGGGTTTTCATTCCTCTTCTTTTCTCACCAAGTAAATTTCCACAATGTAGTGTTAGAAACTGGGAGACCGTGAGTTCTAGTCCTGCTCTAGGCATAAAGCCAGCTGGGTGATCTTGGACCAGTCACTCTCTCTCAGCCCTGGGAAGGAGGCAATGGCAAACCACTTCTGAAAAACCTTGCCAAGAAAACTGCAAGGACTTGTCCAGACAGTCTCTGAGAATTGAGAATCAGACATGATTGAACAAATTAAAAAAAAGTGTTGGTGACTGATCAATAATACTAGGCTACAGCTAGCTCCTCTGCCTTTAGCAGTAGGCAATGCAATCTGCATAAATCAGAAGGTGAGATAAACATCTTACAGCAGAGAGATAAACATTATCATCTGTTAATGTCTCGTGATCATTTGCTATTAAAGAAACAATGACAGTTACATAATTGGCAACCCGAATCCAGTTCTAGTTTCTGCATGTTCCCAGCTCCACGCTAATTTATTTAGGTGGCTTCTGTGTTCAAACAAGACACTAAAGCACAACTAAACAAACCTCATTATTCCTTAGCAAAATATAAAATATTCAGCAAACTGTAGTTAATGAAAATGTTTACTGTATGAATGCAGCTAATCATGATTGCAATGTTAGAGAGGATGGACATTGTAGTATGCTGCCAGAAGACACCAGGTTAAGACTGCATTGTTCAAAATCTTTACAAAGTGAATTGGATTCCCCTCAACTGAATAACAACTGTACTATATGCTTATTTTGTAATAATACCATTTTCTGTGGGAAAGCATGAACTATCTCCTCATATTATTCCAAAACTCTAAAACCTGCTACTTTTGATATAAAGAAGAGATCATGTGGGGACAGTGTTCTGCAGCAATGGTGTTTTAAGCTACTGCTCATTTGCTACCTTTCAGTAGCAAATCATCCTGTTCTTCCATAGCTCCAGAGGCAAAATGATCTTTTGCCACCATGAGTTTTGAGTTTCACGTACCTTTCTTCCCACATGGAACTGCAATGAAAAAGGAGTTGATGGAGGACAAGGTTTGTACCCACACTCACTGCTTCTCCATTCCACCTAGGCTATTTTCAAAGCTGCTGTCTTCCTTAAAAGAAAGACTGTATTTTCATTTTCCAGTTTTTATAGCTCACCCAACTCAAAAGACTCAGGGTGGTGTGGTTACAACAAATTAAAACTATAAATGCAACAATAAAATAAATCACAATTATTAAGCCAACAGAAACAATAGATCATTAATAAATCACCCCTCACCCAAGTTGGATGCCAATAAAAGTTGAAAGCTTGGTAAAATAAAATCGCCTTCTAAAAACCATGAACTATGTAGTTTTACAGACCTCTGGGGATAAGGAGTTCCAAAATGTGCCAAAGTGGGGAGAGGGGAACTATAGAGAAGGCCTGTCATCTTGTTCATGTCCCCCTTGCTTTGGGTGGGTGGGGGGAGAGAATGAGAATAGAGGATTTCCTGAGATGTGGACAGATTCAATTCTGGATTTTAAAGGTCTTTTTCAAGTTTTTTCAGTGAAACTGCCTCTTTTGCCAGTTTGGACCAGGCTGCTGGGGTGCCTGGTGTGAAAGGCTGGACCTTTGTTGGTTTGTTTGCAAACTTTTTTTCCACCAGTGTTCAAAAGACATACCCACAGAAGTGAGAGCAATTGGCACTTGCTTTCCCAATATGAGTAGGAGGGAGAAAGAGGCAGGGAAACCCACCTATTGGGGGCCAGACAGAACACCTGGCCATTGTTGTGGCTGCAGTGGAGGAAGGGCTTGTAACCCAGAAAGGGATTTCTTAAGACAACTTTATGTCCAGCTGGTTAATGCATGAAAGACAAGCAGCTGAAGGTTGCAGAGCAGAAAAACCCTTAAGAGATTTTTATGAAAATCAAAATGAAAAATCTCAGTTAACATAAAATATTAAAAAAAAAACAAAATTAATGCTGATCTGTATGCTTAGTGAATTTAGAGTTGACAAGGTAGATGTGAAGGTAGTTGATAGTTTTGTTTTCTTTGGCTCAAGTTTAAAGATGGGCAGTTGCTGGAGAAGTAAAGAAGACATAATCCTAGGAAGGAAGGTAGTGACATACATAGCCAAGAACATATAGGATAAGGATATTCTCTGATTCTAAGATCAGGATAGTCAGCACAATGGTCTTTCCAGTGGTATTTTATGGTGGTAAAAGCTGGACATGAAGAAAGAGCAAGAGAAAGAAATAGATCCCTTTGATTTGTTTGTTTGTGTGTTTAAAAGATTTCTATGGCCACCCATCGTAAAGCACAACTCTGAGAATTATAGATTTGCAGATGCTTACTATTGGTACCATAGACTGGAAGAAGATCTCATCAGTCCTGAACCAAATAAAGACTTATTGCTGTCTTGAGGCAATGATCGGCCAATAGAAACTCACATAATTTACCCATGCAAGGATGGGTATGCAAGGTTGCATTTACCCATGCAACAGATGGAGAACTAGGGAAAAAAACAAAACAAAACAATTATGCTTGGTAAGGTTGAGCGAAGGATATTATACCATAATATTGCAAATTATATTATAAATGGAACAGCTCAAATATTTTGGGCATATTGCTCAAAAGACTTCATTCCTGCCTTTTTTTTTTAAATGCAAATGTTGACAGATGATAGTTCATTGCTGCAAATCAGGAAGAGATTTCTCCTTCCAATGATGCATGGTAATTTTTCTGCCAAACCTCATGCCTGACAAATCCAGTTCTTGACACCTTGATAGATTCCAAACACTGGGAATATAGTCAGGAAGAGAGCAAATGACAAAACTATATGAATTAATATTCTTGAGTTGCAACCCCAGTAGCACAGCATTTATAACCAATCTTTACGGCAGGTTTCATCCAGAGTGTTACAAGAAGAGGAAGGTTCACAAGCAGAGATTCAGGATAAAAAAAACAATTACACGCACTAGAGAAGTCATTAATGCAGAGAAAACCATCAACAGCAAACATTAAGACTCTAGCCATGTATATAGATGAGAAAGTTTTTAATCCTGTGTCTCCTCTGCCATCCATTGTAACTGTCTGGGACCATTTGTTTCTCAGCAGGAGAAGTGGCTGACATCTGTGCATTGCTATTGCAGTAGACCAGTCTGGCTTCAGTTCTTTTGTTTTTGACCATGCCCCTTCCAGCCCTTAGACCATTTTAATCATTATTTGATGTGTCCAATGTAACCAAAGCAACTATTTTATATTAACCTCATTTAAAGATCATAGCAAATTAAAGTTATCTGAAGCGACCATCCATAAGTTTACTAACCCCAGACGTTCAAACTCATTGTTCCACAGTTGGCATAAATAATATCAATTTCATTAACCTCCTTCAACTTCCTATGCTGTAAAAAAAGATTAATGGCTTCAGAACCACCTTTAATTCCTCCAAAGCCATTAACCACTGTGGAACTTCAAAGTAGTAATACCTTCTGGATCAAATACTGTAAACTAAACAATGATGTTACATTGAACAGATTGCTCAAAAGCACTCAGGGGTAATTCATGTCTTTAATTCTGCAAAAGTTTTAAAAATGGTTCCCTCAGAACTGAGTTTATCCAAAGTAATAATGTAGCATGAGGCTCTAGTTTACTGAAAACAGATTTAGATGCTATTTTCAAATTGAAATTATCCTGTACTGTAGGCTTTTCATGGGGGCTATCATCCCTGTACTTTTAGGTGCACTCTATTACATCTCTGCTTTACCTGAAATGGTGCCAAAACCACACTTAAAGAAATCAGGTTCATTTGTCAATAGTTTGGTGTTGAGTTGATTACGGTACAATTAATAAACTGCACTAAAAACAACATGGGATCACTTGGAATTAACAGTTAAATGGAAGAAAAGAAACTGTTTTCCCTGCCCTCCTTGTTTATTCATCATCCTTAGTAGCAGGGATATACAGATAGTCCTCAATTAACAACCATTTGTTTAGTGACGATTTGGACTTACAACTGGTTCTCACACTTATGACCATTGCAGCATCCCTGTGGTCACATAATCACAATTTGGGTGCTTGGCAACCGGTTCACATTTATGACCGTTGCAGTGACCCGTGGTCATGTGATCGTCATTTTCGACCTTTCCAACCAGCTTCTGGCAAGCAAAATCAATGAGGAATTGTGTGATTTGCTTAATGACCACATGGTTTGCTTAATGTCCATGATGCTTCACTTAAAGACTGCTGCAAAAAAGGTTGTAAAATCGGGTCAGATTTATTTAATGACTGCTTTGCTTAGCAACTGAAATTCTGGTCCCAATTGTGGTCATTAAGCGAGGACTACCTGTATAAGGAAAATATGGACTAGATTCATGGTGCTCTGTGCTATAATTTGGCTTGAAGTTAATGATTTAACATGTTGAACCCATCCGTTCTGATTTATAAGCAATGATTTAGAACTTAGCATACTATGTAAACCCAACCAATTGTGAGTTATTCGTATCATGGTTAAACAAACCATAGTTTAGCTTGCAAACCATGCGTCACGTTCACTCTCTAGATGGGAAAATGACAGGTCAGGAAAGGTGGTATTTGATCTTCAACTTGGCAAATCTGCAGCTGATCTGTTATGTAGGTGTGTGCACTTTTGTCAAATTATTACTGCCAATATTGTTGATCTAGCAATGACAAAGTCTGCATAAAAGTGTTTTTATTACTGGGACCAATCAAGAATCAGAGAAGCACAGCAAAGGGACTTCATGGGATGATAATTCTATTTACTGAAGACTTCTAAAAATATTTAAAGTAATCCAGCAAAACCATGTAGCAACTATAAAAAAAATGATCTGAACTCCACCAATTTCACAAATTGTATGAATCATGCAAATCATGCAAACACACACACACACACAGTATATATATATGTGTGTGTGTGTGTATGCATTTTATATATTGAGCTTGTAAACTCAAAATATTTTTTTTAATTAGAACTCATGGCAATAACAGCAAATAACTCAACTACTTTAGGCACAACCTAAGTTTCTGGGCAAGTTGTAATTGTTTTACATAGAGAACCAAATGTCAGTTCATCTTCTGAAGTAATGGGGAGTCATTTGTAGATTGAAGTTAACAGGATTTGCTCAGATGGAAAGTTGATTGCTCTGGTACTGTACTTTGCACAGTTATTTTGAAACAAGTTATAGAAGATTTTGTTAGGTAGTTTTAGATGAAATTGTAAGAATATATGTAAACTGCATTCATTGCAAACTATCAGGATTGGTTACCAGTTGGTGTTGCTCTCAGATGAAATATCAAGATAGTGCTGAACCAGGTTTCACCTAAACTGTGAAAACTTTCTTGCACGGTACAGAGAAGGCTTTCAGTTCAAGGACAACGGAATCTATAAAATTTTGGGGCAAGTTTTAAGCATATTGGAATCTGATGTCTGAACTTCCTCTTGAAAAAAAAATTGTTAATAGTTTCTGTTTTACCTAATTCTTGAACAAATCTTTTATAAGAGTTAAAAGTGTCTTTCACAGCAATTCAGCCAAACCATTTTAGGCAAATGGCTCTTCTTTCTGTTTTAAGAGCAACTTGTATTGTTTAAATGATGTCAACTCCATTTGGGTTCTTATTGTTTAATTGTTTAGGGCAATAAAAACCATTACTACATCATAAGTATTTTTTTTCACATGCAGTTTAAGACAGAGATTGGCTTGAGGTATTCGTTATTTTCCATCTTTAAAATGGGAATAATAGTGTGGATTGTTGTGCAAATGAATTGTACAATGATCACCCACATTTTGGAACTCTGAGAGTGCCAGAAGTTCAGGGTGGTGTTGGAAGATGATATTTTGAAATCGCTTTTAATTGTTTGCTTAGCAAAATTTGGATCAATTCAGTGTACAGTGATTTTCAAATAAAGTGACAGGACGCATGCAGTTAGTCCATGCTGTGTGGGCAAACAGCTAAAGCAGTACTGTGGCTAAGAGCTTGTCCCCACTTGCACCGGAGCATGACACAATTATGCTCTGACCACAACAGTTCTGTGCCCTTTTTCTACAAGATTGCCTTCACTGTAAGTTCAAATTTCCCCTTATTTTGACCCTGTCCAAGGAGAGCTTCAACATATGTAAAATCTGTTATGCTTCACCCTACTGGGGTTGAAGTTAAGTGACCTGTTGTTGGTGTGAGGAGGTTGTGTTGGGAGATGTGGGCTATCTCTTTGTCCTCCCCGTTATCCTTTTTGTTTCTTGAGTACCCTTCACCTCCCTCACCTTCCTGATTTTGATGTCATCTTTTCTCCAGGCTTCCACAAGGTGGAGAAAAAGAAAGCAGACCTCCATTATTTGGGGAGGAAGAAGGATTGTGTTTGTTATTTGACAGTTTTCCCGTAGCTGTTACTTTCAATCACTTCCCTCACCCTCTTGAAATAAGAGAGGTGGATGCCTGTAGCTAGTTGGTTTCAGTTCTCCAGCTCTGCAGGAACTCATTGCACAACTACTGTACAGCAAGATCTGCTCCCTACTATCTGGGGCTGTTTCTGCTCTAGTGTCTTCCCATCTCTATTTCCCATTCTTTTAACCTGGGAAATGCCCAAATGGGGTGTGGAAGGAGGACAGGCAAAGCAGCCTAGAAAAGTTGGAGGGAGTCCTGAGATGAGCCCTGTCCTATTCCTGATGGAGTGTCCAGATAGGTGGACATTTCCCCCAATATCTGGTAACATGCTAAAGAGGGAAGGGAGCAAGGACAGTGAAGAAAATAACCCCCCTTGCCTATAATAAGTGGCAATCTCACTAATCAGGACAACCCCATTCCACAGTGACTTCAGATAGACCCAATAGGGATCGGACAGAAATTGGTGACTAATTTTAGCATTATTTTATGCTAGCTCAAGGATTCATGAATAGCACTTCAACTCAGTAGTAGGGGAAATCCCAAACTGCCTAGATTTTGCAAGAAAAAGTGCAGAAGTGTAAGTTATGCTTAAGACACTCTCAGCATTTGATCCTCTTCAGCACAGGTCAATGGCTCTACTCGGTTATAGTCCATGGCATCCCCAGTTCATGGTAGAAAGCTAGAGGTGATGGGTGCTATTTCTCTTTCCACCAGGCCCTAAAGGACCCACTCAGTCCAAACAGCCAGTAGGCTGGACAGCTTGTCTGACCTGTTTTAAGACAGGCTATGGAAGAGAGTGCCTCTTCTGTTAGTATCATTACTATTTATTTATTAAAAGTAGTTATGCCACTTCTCATTATAAAATGTCCTGAATGGGATTACCAAATTGTTATCAAATCATAATAAAATAAAACTAAAATATGATAGAGCAAAATGATCCATTAAAGTATCAGGAGGAGTTAATGTCATAGGAAGACCAATGTGAGCAGGTGAGTTATAAAAAATGTCCCAACCTGTCAGTATTGGGGCCTGTGTGCTGCAGAAGAGAGGTCACCCTAATGGACAGGGATCACCATGCTGAAGGCCTACCTTCTGGTGAATTGCAATTGGCAGGCCACTGAACAGTTGTACTCAAATGAAAAGGGTGATGCAGAAGAAGTAAAAACTGTAGGAGGTGTCATCCTCCGTTCTTATAAGAGCTGAGGTTCCAAGGACATCATCTCATGTAACTTCTGGTACAACTGGGTCACACTATTCACTTGATTTAAGTATTTGCACAAGCCCATGGCTGTCTTACTGGAACCAGGTTTTGAGTATCTCTGTATCCCATGTTTGTTGTTGTTGTTTATTCGTTTAGTCGCTTCTGACTCTTCATGACTTCATGGACCAGCCCACGCTGGAGCTTCCTGTCGGTCGTCAACACCCCCAGCTCCCCCAGGGACGAGTCTGTCACCTCTAGAATATCATCCATCCACCTTGCCCTTGGTCGGCCCCTCTTCCTTTTGCCTTCCACTCTCCCTAGCATCAGCATCTTCTCCAGGGTGTCCTGTCTTCTCATTATGTGGCCAAAGTATTTCAGTTTTGCCTTTAATATCATTCCCTCAAGTGAGCAGTCTGGCTTGATTTCCTGGAGTATGGACTGGTTTGATCTTTTTCAGTCCAAGGCACTCTCAGAATTTTCCTCCAACACCACAGTTCCAAAGCATCAATCTTCCTTCTCTCAGCCTTCCTTATGGTCCAGCTCTCGCAGCCATATGTTACTATGGGGAACACCATTGCTTTAACTATGCGGACCTTTGTTGTCAGTGTGATGTCTCTGCTCTTAACTATTTTATCGAGATTGGTCATTGCTCTTCTCCCAAGGATTAAGCGTCTTCTGATTTCCTGACTGCAGTCAGCATCTGCAGTAATCTTTGCACCTCAAAATACAAAGTCTTTCACTGCTTCTACATTTTCTCCCTCTATTTGCCAGTTATCAATCAAGCCGGTTGCCATAATCTTGGTTTTTTTAAGGTTTAGCTGCAGGCCAGCTTTTGCACTTTCTTCTTTCACCTTCATCATAAGGCTCCTCAGTTCCTCTTCACTTTTCAGCCATCAAAGTGGTATCATCTGCATATCTGAGATTGTTAATGTTTCTTCCAGAGATTTTAACTCCAGCCTTGGATTCCTCAAGCCCAGCTTGTCGCATGATGTGTTCTGCGTACAAGTTCAATAGGTAGGGTGAAAGTATACAGCCCTGCCGTACTCCTTTCCCAATCTTAAACCAGTCCGTTGTTCCGTGGTCTGTTCTTACTGTTGCTACTTGGTCGTTATACAGATTCTTCAGGAGGCAGACAAGATGACTTGGTATCCCCATACCACTAAGAACTTGCCACAATTTCTTATGGTCCACACAGTCAAAGGCTTTAGAATAGTCAATAAAACAGAAATAGATGTTTTTCTGAAACTCCCTGGCTTTTTCCATTATCCAGCAGATATTGGCAATTTGGTCCCTAGTTCCTCTGCCTTTTCTAAACCCAGCTTGTACATCTGGCAATTCTCGCTCCATGAATTGCTGAAGTCTACCTTGCAGGATCTTGAGCATTACCTTACTGGCATGTGAAATAAGTGCCACTGTTCGATAGTTTGAACATTCTTTAGTGTTTCCCTTTTTTGGTATGGGGATATAAGTTGATTTTTTCCTGTCTGAGGGCCATTCTTGTGTTTTCCAAATTTGCTGGCATATAGCATGCATTACCTTGACAGCATCATTTTGCAAGATTTTGAACAATTCAGCTGGGATGCTGTCGTCTCCTGCTGCCTTGTTATTAGTGATGCTTCTTAAGCATCACTAAGAAGCCTCACCCTTCAGGATGTCAACCTCACCCTTCAGGATGTCTGGCTCTAGCTCACTGACCACACTGTCAAAGCTATCCCCGATATTGTTATCCTTCCTATACAGGTCTTCTGTATATTCTTGCCACCTTTTCTTGATCTCTTCTTCTTCTGTTAGGTCCTTGCCATCTTTGTTTTTGATCATACCAATTTTGATCATACCCATTTTGGCCTGGAATTTGCCTCCAATGTTTCTAATTTTCTGGAAGAGGTCTCTTGTCCTTCCTATTCTATTGTCTTCTTCCACTTCCACGCATTGCTTGTTTACAAATAATTCCTTATCTCTTCTGGCTAACCTCTGGAATTTTGCATTTAATTGGGCATATCTCCCCCTATCACTGTTGCCTTTTGCTTTCCTTCTTTCTTGGGCTACTTCTAGTGTCTCAGCAGACAGCCATTTTGCCTTCTTGGTTTTCTCTTTCTTTGGGATGTATTTTGTTGCCGCCTCCTGAACAATGTTGCGAACTTCTGTCCATAGTTCTTCTGGGACCCTATCTACTAAGTCCAGTCCCTTAAATCGATTCTTCACCTCCACTGCATATTCCTTAGGAATATTAGTGAGCTCATATCTAGCTGATCTGTGGGTCTTCCCTAATCTCTTTAGTCTGATCCTAAATTGTGCAATAAGAAGTTCGTGATCGGAACTACAGTCAGCTCCAGGTCTTGTTTTTACCGACTGTACAGATGTCCGCCACCTTTGGCTGCAAAGGATGTAGTCAATCTGATTTCGGTGTTGTCCATCTGGTGAAGTCCATGTATAAAGCGGTCTCTTCAGTTGTTGGAAGAGAGTGTTTGTTATGGAGAGTGAGTTGTCTTGGCAAAATTCTATCAGCCTATGTCCTGCTTTGTTTTGTTCTCCCAGGCCATGCTTACCTGTAATTCGAGGTGTCATTTGACTGCCCACCTTAGCATTCCAGTCTCCCGTGATGAAAATAACATCTCTTTTAGGCGTGTTGTCCAGTAGGTGCTGGAGATCCTCATAGAACTGCTCTACTTTAGCTTCTTCAGCATCTGTGGTTGGGGCGTATATTTGGATCACTGTGATGTTAGATGGCTTGCTCTGAATTCGAATTGAGATCATTTTGTCGTTTTTTGGATTGTATCCAAGCACTGCTTTAGCCACTTGACTATTAATTATGAAGGCTACTCCATTTCTTCTGTGGTCCTCTTGTCCACAGTAGTAGATCTGGTGGTCATTTGATGTGAAGTGGCCCATTCCAGTCCATTTCAGTTCACTGATGCCCAAAATGTCTATCTTTAATCTTGACATCTCACCAATAACCACATCCAATTTTCCCTGGCTCATAGATCTTACATTCCAGGTTCCAACGGTGTGTTGATCCTTAGAATATCGGATTCGCCGTTCACCACCAGCACCGTCGGCCGCTAGCCGTTCTTTCGGCTTTGAGCTAGCTGCATCATCATGTCTGGGGCTAGTTGACCTCATCCTCTGTTCCTCCCCAGTAGCATTTTGACCATCTTCTGACCTGGGGGTCTCATCTTCCGATGGTATACCGACATATCTCTGGTTGTACCCATCCATTTAGTTTTCACAGCAAGAATACTGGGGTGGGTTGCCATTACCTTCCCCAGGGATCACATTTAGTCTGACCTTTCTGTTATGACCTTCCTGTCTTGGGTGGCCCTTCACGGTTTAGCTCATGGAATCATTGAGGTGCTCAAGCTCCAGCACCACGACAAGGTAACGATCCTGTCCTAACAGCCAGGAACCACGCTGAGACAAGGAATAGGTCTCTAGTACTTTATTACTGCTACATTAGACAGAAAATCCTAACAAACTGAAGAAGCGTGGGAAAAACCCAGACAGATAAACCCCGAAAGTTAAGGCAGATCTGATCTGTGTCTCTTTGAATGGCTGCTTAATTCCTCAGTACTACGCATGCGTTTTCCCTCCTGGATAGAGGCCCCCTCCTGCTCGCCATCAGTACTCATGACAGATCCTTTGCTGAAGGTACCCCATGTACTGAAACATAATTCATCCAGGCATTTGAAATACTATCTCCAAGACTTCAATATTAATTCTACTAACATTGGCAGCTGGTTTGTTATGGGGTCTGCTCTGTGGCATAAGGAAGCCTGCTATTCACTCTGCATTGATCTTTTTAGGCGACTCCAGTAGTCTTGACTTACCTTGCAAAGTCCTAATAGTACCTTCATTTTCATGGAAACTGGCAGATAGCAAGACAGCCATGTCAGAATGCAAGCCAAGCCAAAGGTACAATGAAAGTTGTATTTAGTGAAGTTTGATTTCTTTTCTTTTCTTCTTCTCTTTACTCCCCCTCCCCCTCCCAGGAGGGCAAGAGAAAATATAACCAGGAGAGCAAACCTTTTCACAAAGCTTTTGGGCAGGCAAAATATTTATTTATTTATTAAATTTCTTTGCCACCCATCTTGCGTATGACTCTGGGTGGCTTACAAATAATAAAAATAGCAAATCACTAAAACAATATAAATACCTAAAAATACAATATATTTTACAATAGTTCAATATAAATACCTAAAAATACAAATACAAAATATAAAATGCAAAATTCCAGATGGGAAGATCTTTATTTTTCCTTATATATATTTTTATATATTCATATATTATAATTATAATTATATATATATATATATATATATAATATAATTATATATATATATATATATATATATATATATATATATATATATATATAATATTTCTTTATATCTATAATGTTATGCTCAATGCATATGAATTTGTCCAAATTGATTTGTTCAAACTGATCAGTCTCTTATGAAGACAGTGGAATATAGTACATTCTCTGTGGAAACGTCTAGGAGGTAGTCACTGTGTGGCAGCAGTTGGAAGAAAATGTGCTCTAAGAGCAACCTTCCCCAAACAATGCCACCAGATGTATTGGATTACAAGTCTCATCATTCCCAGCCAAAGTACTTCTCAGTTTATGTTACAATCCAGATCCCAATCCCTAGTCAATGTTTTATGCCAGTGTTTCTTAAAGTGTGGTCCTAGGATCCCAGGGGTTGGGGAAGACTCTTTCAGGTGTCTGCAAAACCAAAATTATTTGCCAGCCTGTGTTGAAAAATAATACAATATTAAAATCCCATCAAACAATCATGAGAATTCTTTTAATATGGTAAACATTGATCAATATAACCCATACAACCAAAAGCTCTTTTGGGGTCCTCCATAAATTTTAAAAGTGGGAAGGGGTTCTAAGAGAAAAAAGTTTAAGAAACACTGCTTTATGCAACACATCCACATCCTGTCTTTCCTCAAACAAGCCCAAGGTTGATGATACTCCCTCTTTCATTTTAATTTTATGACATTCCTTTCTGAGGTGGGTTTGATTCTGAAACACCTGATTCACAGAACCATCTAAGCCATAACCTAGTGGGTTTTATTTGCTTTTATGACTTTGCTGGTTGTATGAATAAAGTTGTGCTTTATTCAATAAACAATGTTAATTGCATCTTGAATGAAATAAACTTTGTCCTAATCACTAGAATTTGTATTATTTAACAAGTTAATAATTATAATAAATCCTTCACCCTTGGCCATGTTGGGCATTGCTCTTGGGGAGTTGTAGTTAAGTTAGAAAGCTATAAATTCCCAATCTCCCTGCTTTAAGCAACACATAGAGTAAAATTAAAACCATCTGCAAGCAACAGAGCCAGCTCAATTGCTTTTTGATTTGTGAGAATAAAAATTATTGGTATAGAATAATATGCTTTCTTTTTTCTAGGCTCAGAGTCATTTGCTTTTTTTATTTTTTAAGAAAAGTTTACCCATTGATGGATCCTCACACATCATCCATTCGCAACAGAATTGATAGAGCCTCCCCTCTCCAACCTTGCCTATCAGTAGTGCAAGACTTCCTGTCTCTGTCTCAACTTCTGGCAACAATCTTTGATATGGTAAATAGCTGTGACAAAAACAAACATTAAAGGAAGTGATGTCTTCATCTTCTGGAGCAGCTGATCCTCTGTCAGCAATTGTGGTTTTCATCCTTTGCAGTGCTTTAAACAAACTGCATGGGTCATGTATCTATTATTCCAGTAAAAAATGATGGCATGCACCAAATATAGCATCTTAACTTTCCATGCTGTTAAAGGACACTTAGTAATCATGCTGACCTTCACATGTACAGACCATCAGATTTACATCAGCAGACTTTGTATTGCCAAAAAATATCCCAGGTTGCTCAATAGTTAAAAAAACCAGTGGGTGGTAGCAAGCTGTCCAATCATCCTCTATGGTTGGTATGTAGGACTTGCACGTGCCAAGAAGAAGTAGGGATCTGCAGTGCTTGGCAATCAGTTTGAAAATGTGCTTTGGAGTGTGCAGGAGTAGAAACCCAGCACCTGTCTTTGTCTCTTTAAAGCAGCCACATCTTTTCCTGGAACTGTGCAACTACCTTCTGCTATATGATCCTAGGAAAAGTTGTGACTGTTTTAAAAAGTTGCAGACAGGTTCAATATTCACGCTCCCATATGCTCTTCACGGTATAAATATGCTCTGATTCAATTTTGAAATTGAAAGCATTGCACAGGCCTTTCAGAAAGCCAGTCTATTCTTGAAAACTCTGTGGTTTTCAAAGGATAACATTCACATGTCAGTGATGAAATCAAGAGTTCAGACCTAAAAAGTTGGTAGATTAATCCTGGCAATATGTTTGTGCAGATGGTATCTGGTATGAACCAGGCATGTTTATACAAAACTGAATCACCATCAAAACCAGCAAGATCCAGTTTACATTGGCTGGGTTCACGATTTCAGTTTGGTGTGATGCATTGTGCACACTCAGCCACTTTTGTTTGTAAACCATGTGATATAGCTACGTGTGAACCCAACTAATGTTCAATATGGCAAAATTCCAACAATACTTGAAAAGACTTGATTGCCCTCTCCTTACTTTCCTTGTAATGGGAGGAGAGCTATCATAGCTCAAGAACCAGGACAATAGTTATGATCCACAGGAAACTGTGCTTACCATGGGTCTGTTAGCCCACTTGCTCTAGTATCAGAACCTGGTGGCTATTCAAATCATGAACCAGTTCCTCCAACAGCTTGGAGTATCCACCACCACAACACATACACAACACAACCCTGGAGCACAGTCTTATTTAAAGACTATGGGCAAATAGTCTTTAATGTGTGTGTGTTTATATCTTTATTCTTTCTATTGCAGATAAGAATAATCAAACTGGGTCATGGCTGAGAGCCTTTTCTGATAAACCAATTCCTGAATAACGAGTTAAGTTGGAGAAATGAATCTTGTGTAACAGCTGAAGCTGGTGAGGTGGGAATCAGTGATTTTCAGGCCAGATTAAAACATTATATAAACATTGAGCAGATGTCTTCAGATCTCAAGGCCAGTAAAGAATGGTGAAAAGTTTGTTGGCTTGAAAAGGCAGAAGAAAAAAACTAGAATGTACACATTGTATATATCTACCTCTACTTCTATCTCTACTTTGTATCATCTCTCAATCAGGGTGGATTTCCATTCTGAAGTAGACAGAACTTCTGCCCATTGAGGTTTTCAGTACAGCATCTTATCTAGCTGTGTCATGTCTGTGAAGTTTTTACTATAAGCAAGTTGCTAAATACAAGGTTGAGGGTCTCGGGAGTCAAAATTTATTGTCGTGCCTAGTATGAATTGAAGCCAATTTAGTGGCCTGCTATAACCACTGAAATGGAGCAGAGCTTATAACACAGCTGGCACAGAAAAAAAACTATCTTAAAATAGCTTCAATGAGCATGTCAGAGAAACACAGGTTATTAATCTTACACATTCAGCCCTCCCAAGCATATAGAATTACACGCTTAGACAGATTAGGTTAAGATAAGTAAAACAGAGTTTTACTGACTTTATTGTTGCTTCTGTTACATCCATCTTGGTGGAAAAAATGAAGTTCCTTTGTTCTTCTTTTCTTTCTAAATACCTAGTTTGCCCTAAACTCTCAGCCCTACAGCTGCCAAGAGCTGTGTGGAAGAAAGGGGCAGAATCCTTCATCAAGGCCCGAGCACATGGCCCTGATGAATGGAGAGCAGAGCAGCATGCTTGTTTCTCCCTGGGTGGAAGAAGGAGGGAAGAGAGAGAGAGGGAGTGGCAACAAACAGCTTCCTCAGAGTTGCATTGTGGGACAACTCAATTTACATGCTAATTCACATGCTAATGAGTCATGCTGGATTTGCCAGGGCTTCCAACATGAATTCTGACACTTTGACATGTATGTATTAAGCTATTTGGGATGTTGTATTTCCTTTGAGGAATTTATGTGAATCCAGCTAAAGAATAATCTATTTGTTTTGGAAGTGCTCTTGCACTTTGTTTTGGGGCTCAATTTTAACCATAAATGTATTCCTAACTTTGCAACTCTGGCTATGCTACTGACTTTCTTTCCCAGGTTCAGAGAATTCTATCATACATGACCTTCCTCCACCCTCGAAACCTGTTCATCCAACAGGTTTTAAGGAATGATTGCTTGTCCTACCACTTGATTTCTGACATCTCATAATTCAACTCTCATGGTATATTTCATTGATCTAACTTAGTCCGTGCCTTCTCTCAGTCATTATCTATGAGGCCACTTCTGACTACTACCCTTGCTTTCTTCTGAATTATTCCTGGCCCTCACTCAGCCTCCCCATTCCTTCAGGAGCTTCAGGCTCCTGAAAGAACAGTTCAAGTACTAAGGCCTCCTATAAGTGCTCTGTTGACTGTCATTATCAAGAAGCACCTCCCCCTTCTCAGTCACTGTTGGAGATCATGTCTGGTTTCCACTAAGTTTCTTACCTGTACACAACCATCAAAAAGCTGGATACCAAGTTTATTGAACCATTCCCTGTTTATTGAACCATCCCCACAATTGTACTTTCTGGCTACTTGAAGATACACCTGGTTTTCCATCATTTTCTCTTGGTTTGAGAATACTTTCCCTATCCCTTACATATCTCAGTCTGTCAGCTCCGCCCAACTAGATAAATAGGGGGAGAAGTTTTAAGATAGAGTGCATTCTGGACTCTTGGTGAAGCAGGGGCCATCTTTGGTATTTGATTAATTGGAATAGCTATCTGGGCACTGAACATTCCAGAGAATCATCAGATGTTATGCGTGCATCTCTCCTCACCTCCTTTGCCATTTCCATTTGCAATACCTTCATAAACACAGTCCATCAGAGTGATCACACAAAAAAGCTTCTTCAGATGCCAGTGATTTTCATATTGGGGAGGAAGAGGGAATTCAGAGGATTCAATGACTGAAGAGAGAATGCAGAGATACTTCCCCAGTGCCTTTCAGTCTTTTAGGATGGTTTCCATTCAAAATCAGCTTTAGACCTGCCTGAACCAAATGGCACTAACTGGATCTGAAAGCTGACTTGTCTTTTTTCTGGCTCTGGATTAGCTTGTTTGGAAACCAGAGGAGGGATGTTTTTTTCTTATGCAATGCCAGAATTGTGGTTGGCCTGTTGTCTCACTGGTGGGAGCTCCCACCTTTCCTAAGCTTCTGGATTCAAGCTAGTTTCCCATTTCTAGGCTGTCACTGGAGAAGAATAAATTCATAGACAAACCACCCAGACACTTTGCGTGTTGGCAGGTTGCTTGCTGAAGGGGAGGGAAAAAAACAATCTTGTCAATTTCACCCCTGCTCCTTTTATCCAGGAATAGGGTACTGAAAGGGCAGGAAAAGCTGCAAGAATCTGCAATTGGTCCAAACAGCTCAGACCATCAGCATTTCTGGGGCCTGTCTGCACTATTTAGGATTTACCCTCTTTGCTCCCATTTCAGCTACAATAGCAACATTCCCCCTAAGTAAGAGGTAATGGGGGAAATACCTAAGGGCAGAAGTTCCAGGATGGTAATCATTCTACTTTCAGATGCTTCTATATGTAGCATAGTATGGTGGCAAGGCAGCCTGGATGTTTCCTTTTTAAAAAAAGTTCTTTGCCTAGGTTCCAATCATAGGAATGTGGTTGTTAAGTGAAGCAGTAGCAAATTTAGTTTATTTCCTTTTTTTGCCTGGGGTGGGGGGAAGGGATGCTACTTTCTCTAGGATCTGCAGCTGTTCAGTGGAGGAACCCTGATTGAATGACCTTTATGTGCTCTCCTATTCTTTAGCTGGATGAAGTACTAGTTGGTTCTGAGTATCTCGGGCTATTCCCTATATTTCAAGGTCAGTTGTAGTGAAGATATTTGCAGGTCACTTCCAGTTTGCTTTGAAGTAACTGGGAATGAAAGTGGTGATGGTGTGGAAATGTCCTGAGTCACTTATTAGGCTTCATGTGCTTTACTGAGAGTATACTTCTGGATACATCTGGAAAATACTTGTATATAAGATCTTTTAATTAACAATAATAATAAATACCCTTAATTGCCTTTATTTCCCTTATCTGTATAGATATTTTTAGATTAGAAGACTGATGAGAAGCAGCAGTTTAACTTGGTGTTCTTTTTATAGGACATAGCCTCTCTAGCTACTTAATAAATATTTATCATGTTTATTAATAATATGTGAGATTGCAGCAAAATATTGCAACTGGAGAGCTTCTGTTCAGAGTGCTGGTTGGCCATTTCTCTTGCAGGATTTCCTCCTATCCAGTTTTCCATTCTCATCCTCCTCTGGAATCCTTTAGCTTTCTTTATGCCTTGCCTAGAGCTTTCTTGGCTCTATCATGATCAGTACATCTTCCCTGATCTGATCCCTTCTGAGCAGTTTAGACTGCGACTTCTGTATCCATAACCATCGGCCATATTGGTTCAGGTCAAGGGAGTTGTAATGCAAAACAGGATAGGAAAGACATACCCAAGGTCCAACTGAAGTGCCTGCTGAGATTTGTTTAACAAGTGAAGGTTTGGTCTAGCAAGGCATCCTTTAAGCCGTCTTCCAGGTTTACTGTAGATACCTTTAGTCTACAGATACACATGCACTCTTTAAATTAGTGGAAGTGAGAGAAATGGCTCAACAGAAAATCTCTGGATCACTCAGGCAAGGACTTAGCTGATGAAACACCCCCACCCTTGCATTTGTTTGGTTACTATGGCATGTGATAGAACACCAGTTTTAAAAAAGTTACATGTCATAATGAGACTAAAGTATCTCTGAAACAACTCAAAGTTAGAACAGTTCAGAGGTGCTAATAGTCACAAAGTTGATTGCTTATTAACATCTTCACATCCTGCTATTCAATGCTGAGTCTGCACATTCCCTTTTATGATCACTTTATGCCTGACCAATGAATGCTACATTTTCAGAACAATATGGATTGTTCTAAGTTGCTTAAGCATTGGTATAAACAGCAGGTATAGATGCAAGAATAAATAAAACAATTAGTCTTTGCTGTGGGGAGGCCATATTCCAGCAATCAATGGTACCTATTTATTCAAAAGAAAGACTAGAAGTTTTTTCTTGAATAATTTATCTTCAAAATGGAGAATTGTCTTAAGCCTTTATCCACTTGCACCTATCTGCTGCATATATTATTATAATACATAGTTACATACTGTAATACACCCTGGTGAGTAATCGTTCCCTTGCCTCAGCTGATGGAATACTATAAGGAATCACCCTGCATGGATAACTTTTCTTTATTGGAAACACAAAAGAGGCTTGATAAAGATGCCAATGATTCTGAGAGAAGAGATAGAGAATATAAAAGTAGATGTTTGGACTTTGTTTGAGGAAACTAAAGATTGTTGGGAAAAAGAAAAAAGAATACAAAATCAGATAATGTGCTCAACGTTAATACAAGTGGGTTGCTATTTTTGGTAATGTTTAATGGATTTTTGCTGATAAGGACTGTATGACAATGTTTTAAATTTTTTGTTTATGAAGATGGGATGTTATGTCTGGTGAGGTTAAATGGATTGTTGATCAGGACTGTATGACAATGCTTTAAAATTTTTGTTTATTTGAAAATGAGATACAGGGGATTTGTTTAAATAGAAAATGAGATATAAATGTAAAAGGAAGGATTCAAAGTGGGTTTATTAATGTAATTTGTACAGTATGTTGTTATTTCTGATAACCCTTAATGGAATTTTGCTGATTAAGATGGAACCTTAAAGATTTGATTATAGAGAATGGGGTGAAGAGGTGATTGGCTTTTTCTCTTTTTTAAGAGATGGTGATAAGTTGTTAATATTGAGTATACTTGCTGAGGAGATATTTTTACTCTATGTAGAGAGTATTAGTTTTATTTGTATAATATAACCTTTAATAAAAAATATTTTTTTAAAAAGGAATCACTCTGCCTTCAAATTTGTTGTTTGGGGAGACAACCTTCTATTTTGATTCCTCTTCCAAAGGATGAGCTTAGGAGTTCATGATAACTTGACATCTGCAGGCCTGTCTCAGGGTAATACCTTATTCATAGAGCAGGATCAATTTTGGATTTGGAGTTAAAGCTGATCTGGCTGGCTGGCTTACTCCCTTGGCATGGACAGAGGATTAGGTGTAACTTGTAACCTGTGTAGAGGGTGCATGATGATCTGGTCTGCCTTATGTGCTTAAGACCCCAGTAGAATTTCTATCATCAGGATTGGCCATTCTGTGCAGAAATGTCAATTGTTTCAAAACACCCTTTTCTCTTGAAAAGAGCCTGATCTTGGGTCTTGGTTTGCCTTAGAGCCAGGTAGTATAGAAATGGTGATTATCAGGTTTATTTGTTTCAATATTTAATTTATTTATCCTATATTAGTAGAATATTTCCTTCAGCAAGTATACCCAGGACTGCATTCTTCAAGGCAGGTATGGGCAAGATTTCTGTGGTGGCATAACGGGATGTGTGTACATACAGAAAGGATGTCATAGCTCGGGCCTCTACTAGTTCCCATGAAGGGTTTCCAGAGCCTCCACCCATTGCCTTGCTGCACCCTCCCAGCAAAAACCAACTATGTCTGCTGCCACAGCCAGTTCAGAGAAATCCCCTCTGTCCTTCTGTCATTGATCCACCAGGGAGGAGACAAGTAATCATCCCGTTCTTTCAGTAGCATGACCTGGCAGGAAGGTGCATGCTAAAAGGTAGATAACCCTGCCAGAAAAAGCACCACTTCCATTCCATTAAGAATTCTAAATGGGTGTGATCTATAACAAGGTCACAGACATAAAAGAAAATTGAAAGGCAAGGCAAGACAAGACAATCAGAAATGAACAACTCTTCCAACAAAGCTGATCTTGGTCATGATTAGCTTAGGGACCAGGTGCTCCCTCAGCCCCAGGATCTCTCACAAATGAACATACACCCAGGTACTGCCTTAACCCTTTCAGGTCTGGACCTCTTGAGGGTGAGTGTCTCCACATTCACCACACATCCCCCCCCCAGTTGAAAACCAAAGCGGGCAGGATCATGATGTCACGTTCTGAAGTAGACAGGGCTTGGATTTTTAGTGTTTCTCGGAGTAGTTGTCTTTAATGTTTTCAAGTGTGCTAAGCCAATCTTACATACCTCTTCTGTTTTCTTTTTAAAATTCTGGGAAATTGTACCTTAAGTGGCACAATGCTTAGGGCTTCTGGAGTCACCGCCCCACCCCAAAAAGTTCAGGGACCACATTCAGTCCACAGTTGTCCACCCCTGCTTTAAGATACCTGATTTCTATGCAAATTGGGAGTTGATAACTGCCCCTTGGACAAATCCTAAAGCAGCCCTATACTTGTGAAACTTACTTTTTTCTCTTCTCCTTAAAATAAATTTTAGAAGGATAAGAATGGAGAGAACCCTCTCTTTTCTCCTGCTACTTTAGCTTAGACGCTCTATATTTAACAGTTGTGTAGAACCAGAATCAATGTGGTTTTTACTGGAAGAGCAAACCACTTCAGGGAATTGAGACCAGTCAGTAAAAATGACAGATTAAATGAAGGTGTGTGGGGGGGGGGGAAGCAGGGAGTGGGAGAATCCAACTAAAATCAGATGATGAACTATTGTTAAAATTGACAGAATGCAGTGCTCAATATAAGTCCACTTGTTTGTATTATCTCTAATAAATGATAAAAGATCAACAGTTGTATTCCTCAAGATAAATACATGATTAAGTTTTGATAATGGTGGATGTTGCTGGCTGGATTTGGACAAGTTTTAATTTTAGAGATGAGAGAGCATTAGGCGCATGGATGACAACATGACAGAACTTAGAATAGAGGCCTTAAAAAATGCATTCTTCATTCATGGGTTCTCTGGAGCCATATTCAACCATGAGGATATTCTACTTGCATTTTAGGGAACAGGGATGGGGACATAACCCCACAGCTTTTAATTGCCCCTCTAAAGAACAAATAAAATTGGAATGGAGACTTTCTCTATACCTGGAAGGTTTTCATGTGATAGCAATTCTGGGGGCTGGAGGAATAATATCCCCCCACCTTCTTTACTGAAGTGCATCAGGTTGCTTTCTTCTTTGGCTGCTGTAATAGAGTTTCTTTCTATGGTCACTTGTTCTCATCCCACTCAGACAGGGGGAAAGTATTATGTTTATTTATTATTTTGATTAACTCTGGGCTCTTATTTAGGAATTCATGGTTGCATATGGAGTTTCTATTTTATTCTCAGAACAATACCCCTCTTTTCCAGATCATAAAGACTGATTTACACCACATGCTAAGCCAAATCCAAATAAAATGATGGCTTAGGATAGAAGTGGGTCACCTGAGTGCAGGAGAGGGAGTGATGGCAGAGCTTTTTACATTGATTGTACATTTTCACTTGGTAAAGATTTTGCAGTTTGTCATGAATATTAACATTTCAAAATTTGTGTATTTATTTTCTATCCCACCTTTATTATTTTTTATAAATAATTAAAGGTGGCGAACATACTGAATACTCCTTCCTCCTCCTATTTTCCCACAACAGCAACCCTGTGAGCTGAGTTGGGCTGAGAGAGAGGGACTGGCCCAAGGTCACCCAGCCAGCTTTCATGCCTAAAAATATTTTTAAGGCCATATATGGAAACCTATCCATTTAAATGTATAGGTCTAAAATATTTAGCACTTATTAGTGGTTTTGATTCTGCTGCCAGATGAACCATTATCTGAGGAAATGGTTACAGTTATTTGCTATATAAACCTCTACTTTTACCAGAGACCTGGCAAGAAAAATGAGGAACTCGCCAGAATTAGGGGTGAGAAGACAAAGGATTAAATATGGCAGCCTTCAGCAACCAGGTGCTCTTCCAATCTGTGTGAACAGATCTGTTCCCAGTCAGCTAATACATTAGTCAAGGCTAATGTATAATTTAAATTTTGGCATGCGGTTCCTGGGAACAGCTCTCAATAAGTCACATTGGGCGCCTCAGATTCATATTCTGTTCACTGCCATTTTCACCTGCTCTGAGCTGAAAGATTTCTAAAGCATACCACTTCACACTACACGTGTGGGTCTATTTTTTGAAATTATACCATGTATTTTTACATGCAGTAAACTAGCACATGACAGTGAAAGATTTAATGTAATTCTTTCTCCCATGTTGAATACATGTAAGACCTTAATTAATAGGAGGGAACATTGGAAAGTGTGTCTGTCTCCCTGCAAGTTGAATGCTACAGTCTAGAATTATACTACTTCAGTCTGATTCCTCATTCTGAATAATATATGAATTCCTATAAAACAAATATGTAGGCACTGTATTAGCTAATTCTGTCCCGAGGGTTTTCTCCGTCTATTGCCCTCCAGACTTATTGAGATGGCACTCCCAAATTTCCTGACCAATATAATGCTGACAAGACATTTTGTAAACTTATTTATTAATCTTATCTACTCTTTCAATTATAATTTACTCTAAACTGTGTACAAATGTGTAAAGGATCATTAAATAATATTATAAACAACATTAATACAATAACACAGTAAAATAGAAGACAATAAATACAAAAATATACTAGATGATGACACAACTGACTCAACATAGTAAAGGTAAAGGTTTCCCTTGACGTAAAGTCCAGTCGAGTCCGACTCTAGGGGGCGGTGCTCATCTCCGTTTCTAAGCCTTGGAGCTGGCGTTGTCCATAGGACACTTCCGGGTCATGTGGCCAGCATGACTCACGGAACGCCGTTACCTTCCCGCCGAAGCGGTACCAATTAATCTACTCACATTTGCATGTTTTCGAACTGCTTGGTGTGCAGGAGCTGGGATTAACAACGGGAGCTCACCCCGCCGCGCGGTTTCGAACCGCCGACCTTCCGATCGACAGCTCAGCGGTTTACTTTATTCCCTGAACACTTTCTGGAACAACAAGGTTTGAATGCTGTTCTGGAAAATCATGAGAGAAGGGGCCACTCTTGGCTTTGGGGGCAAGCTGTTCCAAAGGAGGTGAGTGTCTAAAGAGCTTCTGTGCCCCCCTCCCATCAAAGATCTCAGTGGGAGGGAACATTCAACAGGTGTGCTCTGTTTGCATGGAATAGGCAGGCAGATTCTATCCAGAAGAGGCAGTCTCAAAGATACCCCAGCTGTAAGCCATATAGGGCATTAGATATGATAATCAACACCTTGAATTGTACTTAGAGACAGACGGGTAGCTAATTCAGCTCCCACAATATTGGCATGACAGTACAGAGTCTGGTTAGCAGGTGGGCACCTATATTCTGCACCAGCTGAAGCTTCTGGATAGTTTTCAAGGGCAGCCCCATGTAGCATGAATTACAGTAGTCCGTTGAGTGACATGGGCATTTCATTCGTTTCATTTTATTAATCAAATGGACCTTATCAATACAGCAGGATAAAATTAAAATATAAACAAAGCATAATAAAATAAGAAGGGATACAATAATAAAACAAAATACATATATATGTGATCACAGTACAAGGAGGCAGTAATCAGATGAGAGAGGAGGGTTCTCCAATTTGTTCAATATATTGGTGTCCTAACAGTCAGGAACCACGCTGAGATGAGGAGTAGGTCTCTTGTGTTTTATTACTGCTACATTAGACAGAAAATCCTAACAAACTGAAGAAGTGTGAGAAATCCCATACAGATAAACCCCAAAAGTCAAGGCGGGTCTGTTCTGTGTCTCTTTGAATGACTACTCAACTCCTCCCTACTACGCATGCATTTCCACCCCCTGGATAGGGGCCACCTCCTGCTCACCATCAGTGCTCATGACAATTGGGATCTTAAAGCCCCAGCCTTCAATATGAACATAGGCATAAGTAACAGTGCTCTACACCCCCTATTCCCAGAAAGGTCGCAGCTGGCAGAATAGCTGAAGGTGGACAATGGCCCTCCCAGCTATGGCTCCCAACTGTTTCTCTAGCAAGAACCATGAATCCAGGGGGAAAAGGCCCTTAGATTTCAGACTGCAGGCCTGGTCTTTCATGATTAGTGCAACCTTGTTATGAGTCAGAGATGGAACAGTTGTGGGATCAGGAGACCTCTGAATTAACTGCCACTTTGTCTTTCTTGGCTTGAGTCTGAGTCTGTTTCTCCCCATCCAGTCCCTGAAAGAATGCAGACATCAGATTAGGACCTCTACTACCTCATCCAATTTGGTTCAGAGTTGAGACATACAACTTGGTATCATCAGCATATTATTAAGTAAAGTGCAGGAAAGGACTGAGCTCTGGGGCATCCCATATTGGAGTCCCTGAGAGCTCAGTCTTTTCTCCATCCAACCACTAATTGAAAATGCCTACTTAAGAAGGAGTGAAACTACTATAGAATGATGCCTCTACTCCTAAACTTACAGGTGATCCACAAGGACCCAAGTCTACAGTATTGGAAGCCACAGAGAGATCTTGCTGGACAAAGATGGCTGGGTTCCCAGCATCCAAATACTGCCACAGGTCATCTATCAAGGAGAACAATTTCTTTTCCATAATAGGAGTTCAATCCAGACTGCTAGGGGCCTGGATTATCTACATCTTTCAGGATTCTCTGGAAGTAACTGCTGCCCCACCAGCTTCTCCACCAACTTCCCCCCAAAATGATGATTGGAGATAGTGTGATAGTTCTTCTATTTCAATGGGTCCAGGGTAGATCTGAGGAGGAGCAAACCAGTGCCCTTTTCAAACCGGCACTCTCTTTCACAATTAGATGTTGATTATTCATCAGACTCAGCTCCTTGTCCCCCTCTCGGCACTTTTAATCATCTAGGAGAGGCAGGGAGTAGGCCTACAGGTAATAGAGTTGCATCACAAAGAACTGTGTCCACTTCTCTGAGACCCACAGACTCTAACCACCCAGTTTCCAACTTGGAGTGAATATGAGTGATTTTTATCTAAAAAATAGGAACGCAGTGGCGCTGCGGGTTAAAACGCTGAGCTGCTGAGCTTGCCGATCGGAAGGTCGGCGGTTCGAATCCGTGTGATGGGGTGAGCTCCCGTTGCTAGTCCCAGCTCCTGCCAACCTAGCAGTTCAAAAACATGCAAATGTGAGTAGATTAATAGGTACGGCTTCGGCAGGCAGGTAATGGCGTTCCATTTAGTCATGCCGGCCACATGACCACGGAAGTGTCTACGGACAAACGCCGGCTCTTCGGCTTTGAAACGGAGATGAGCACCGCCCCCTAGAGTCGGACACGACTGGACTTAATGTCAAGGGAAACCTTTACCTCATCTATAAAATGCCCAGCTAAATGGTTCATCCTTCCCCACAAGGGTCCAGGTCACTTTAAACAGTACTATTGCATGGCATGCCATAGATGCAATAAGGACAGGGAAGTAATTGTGTTTTGCCATCCTTACCCACTTGGTCTGAAATGTGGGCCAGGTCAGCAATGACTTGAAATAAACTCACAGTTGTCTTGGTAGCCATGAAATCCCATGCTGCCTCCAACACCAAAAAAGAGAGGCTGAAATGGCCTAGAACTAGTACTTTGGATGAATTCTGCAGTAAGGTAAAACAGCTCCCTGCAGCTGGGAGGATGACATAATCATCGCAGCTCTAAATTAAACCTCCACAAACATTGCAAACAGAGCCTCACACCTGGACACCGATGGGATACTGTTTCTTGCATCTTCCAGAGCCTCTCTGTACATGATTGACACCCCTCCTCCTCTGTCGAGATTGATGCACCACCCAAAACCCAGCCAGACAAATTCTGGAGAGAGAACCCCACTCTGTCAAGCCAGGTGTTGCTAGTGTGCCCTTTTGTCCATGATCATGTCCTTGATAACAATAGATAGATTGCAGACAAAGGGCATGAGGTTGGGGTTAGGGCTAGAATGTAAAATGCTTATGATTACTATGGAACTGGCAGCAGATATCAGCTTTCAGTTAATTGTTCTGCATCAGTTTTCCTCTCAGTGCTGTTAGTCAAATACTGTTCAGCTAACAGAATTCTGAAGGTTTACACTGCCCATTACATTTTGTCAGCTGACAAACGCCAAGATTACTAGTCTGCAGTTATTAGTGGCTTGTTGACTCTTCTTATTTACTGTTCCATGCCATTTCACAGCAATAGTATGATTTGACTTCGCTGTAAATAACTTCTGACGGCTTCATGGCATTTTTTGTAAAGTAGAATTTGTCATGTTTAACCAAAAAAAAACAAAAAGACAAAAACCAATATTCTAAATAAAAAGCAAGATTTAAAAATGTAAATAATTTGCACCTACAGTATTTATCTTCACAAAGCAGATAAATGATTTGCTCCTTATCTTCAACTTTTGATTTTAGGGAAAAAGTTATTACTGTACAGCAATTTTGCTGTCCTTTATCGGTCTCTATTGTGCAGCTTAGATCAAACACAAGGAAAGGGTATTTTGGAACAAATTAACAAATGCTTTCTCCAGAAGAATCTGTTGCATTCTCTGGCAGAATAGTACAAGGATGAGGGCTGATACTTGTAGCTCAAGGTTTTTCTGAATGTCCATCTTCATAAAAATGGCACAAGTTGTATTTTATCCCTTGCCACACATACAGGGTATGCTGTGGAGTAGAAGAGAAATGAAGGCAACACATTTTCCATACTGAGAGCCTTCTCTCCAGCCTTCTCCTTCCTCTCTCAATTTATTCCTAATTTCCTCAATACAAATGAACTTCATGTATGAAAAATTGTATAAACTCCATTCTAGAGATTTTGCCTCCAACTACTGAGAAATCCTGGAGAACATGCAAAAGCCAGATGTGCCCATCTTCAAAAGGGGGAGAAAGAAGATTGACTAACCTAGGAAAACATGCAGTGAATACTAGGAACCAATATTTATCTCTGTTTTTTATATTCCCTACATATACAGGGAGAGAGAGAGAGAAAGAGAGGGAGGGAGGGATTATGGGAATGACAAAACATAATATTTTCTTTTACAAAGCCTTTAACAAGACATCCCATGTATCCTTAATAAGATGACCCAAGATAGTCAGAGTGATAGTACTGTTATATAGTTCAGTGAATGCTCTGCATAGGCTGAGGATGAGGTCTTGAGTCAAGTGGCGTAAGATTCTGATCTGATTCTTGTATTACGCAGTATCTTTACAAATGACCTGGATGTGGATGTAGAGGATGACACAGCGCATGGATGGGTAGTCAGCCCCATAGAAAACAGAATCAACATTGAAAATATATATACATACATACATACATACATACATACATACATACATACATACATATATATATATATATATTTGACATGACTGGGTCAAAAGCAATAACTTGAAATCAAGTAAGCTTGCATGTTTACAACTCCTGGCTTGGGAATCATATATATGAAAAGAATCTAGATGTCTTAGTAGATCTGGACATGGGTTAGCAGCAGTAGGATGCTGCTACTAAAAAAGAAGAAAAAAGAAGGCAGTGTTAGGCTGTATTAACAGAAGCAAGGTGTCCAAGCAATCATAGTTTTGCTGTGTTTGGCAATAATTAGGTCACATTTAGGGTGCCATATCCTAAAATTTCTGCAACTTTTCCCCTCACAATCCCTGGATGGATACAGCCCATTGTTGAACTTGATCTTTACTTTGCTGGCTTCTTTTGCCATACTGTATTTTCTAAGATCTGTTTTTCGAGGGTGATCCAACTGACACTCTCCAGACAACAGCAATTAAGTATTTCAAACTGTTGAACTATGCAAAATATTAGCTGATTTTTAACTAGTTTTCCTATAAAACTATAAAAATAGATTACTTACTCTATGTGATTAAAATTCATCTTTAATCTTAGCTAAATTCTCACCAATCTTTAGAAGCAGCTATCAAGATAACAATGAGTGAATGGACATAATGACTGAAGATTTAAAATGTAATTGCAATAGACTTCTGACAGCAGCTGCTCTTGTAAAGTGAAAGTATGTTCAGTGATGGATGCACTCTTGCAAATAATGTGTATGTCTTCACTTATGGATGACCATTTTACCATAAATGCATATATGGGAAAGTTCTTACACTGGGCATGGACAGAGAGATACCATGTTGAAAGTGTTTGTCACCAGGCATGAGGAAGAAAAAACCCTTCTACGTCCTACTTGTCATATACACTTTTAATATAGGGAAACTGTGGTGCTGGAATATATTTCTGTCCCCATTTCAGGACTGATAAATTACTCGGGCTTATCTTGTCAGTCCTTCCTCTTGATAAGCACAGTTGCTCTTATGATTATCTTTTATGTTAACTTGTTTTAGAACATGCCAGTCTCAAATAAAACACCAGATGAGGTGGGGGTGGTTTGTTTGTTTGTTTTAAACAAATTAGCATTGTTTATATAGAATGGTCACTGTGGTATTTGATACCTTCTCAAATGACTAAACAGACATTTATGCTTTGTTTGGGAATATTATCAGGCCAAAGGATCTCTGAAAAAAATACACAATTTCTTCATGATTAAGGGATTTCCCTCTGGTATACTAGATCATAAAAAACAGAAACACCAGTAAGAGAATATATGACTGACCATCTCATGTTATTTATATTAGGGTGGTTACATCACTGCTAGACTAGATTCCAGTCTGCTAGCATACCAGAACAAAAGAATTATTCCAGAAATCAAAAGTAAAATAAACTAGGTTACAGTGCTAAGATTTAGACTGTTGAGGGTGGCTTTGTAATATAATCAAACAGCCATCTTGTACTGACACCATTATTCTGGTCATCGTATTCAGACAATAAGTTTGTGTGTATAACTAAGCACATGAGGACCAGCAACCAACTTCTTTCTTCTCTCATTGGAATTGTCACTAAAGAGGGGTCATTCCTTGCTGCAGAACAGATGTGGGCAGTGGAGAAACCTCCTGAGGAGCTGGAACCCTGATACTGGAGAGTTCCAGCTGTGCTGGTAGCAGAGAGAGACCGTCACACTTCATCCAGCGATGAGCAATTGGGAGAGCAGACGGTCTCCTCACAAGTTCAGTGAGATCAGGCTTGTTATGTTGGGTTCCACATCTTCCTTCAGTGGTATCGTTTGGACTGATCCTCTCTGACATCAGCTCACTTTAACAGATCTTCCAGCCATACTGTCTCTTGTTTTGTTGATTATGCTACAAAGTGTTTTTAAAGAAAAAGGTAGAGAATTAATGTTTTAATAGTCATTGCAGTGTCTGGGTTCACATCTGGCTGTAGTGTGGTTTGTTCTGTTTTGGCTTTGCATTGTGGTTTACTTTTTCAATAAACTATGATTAAACAAGAGAGCCAGTTTGGTGTAGTTAAGGCACCAGGCTAGAAACTGGGAGACCTTGAGTTCTAGTTCTGCCTTAGGCACAAAGCCAGCTAGCTGACCTTGGGCCAGTCCCTCTCCCTCAGCCCTGGGAAGCAGGCAATGGTGAACCACTTCTGAAAAATCTAGCCAAGAAAACTGTAGGGACTTGTCCAGGCAGTCACCAGGAGTCGAGACTGACTGGAAGGCACCAAAAAAAAAAAAGTATAATGCATGAACCCAATTTATACATGCAGATACACTGCATTGATCTGCTTCTTACTACATTACTGATGTGCACAGTCTACAACGGAAGTGTTTTGTCACTGAAACTCTGCAGTTGTGACAAGCAGTTTCCTTTGTGAATAGAAATTGTAGTGCTCATAGGCTGGAGAGCAGGCTTAACCATGCCACAGAATTTGGGAGATGGCAGAGAGATGAAAACAGGAACGAGAGCTTGAGAATGCAACATCGTGGTTTAAAACAGCAGACAGGTTTGATGTTTGATGTTTTAGGCAGAAAGCTAATTGCTACCTGGAATTGCAAAGGCAGAAAGTTTACCATTTTGCACAAGCATAGTCGATACTACCAGACACATTCCAGCACACACTTCTTAGTGCAGGAGCTGGCATGATGCGGACTAGTTTAGTCAATTCTATAGCAGATTAGGAGTGAAAGTTGACATGTACTTTCAAGCCAGACATCAGGTTTTAGCATGTCAGAATCAGGACTGGAGGACCAAACAGCAACTGAGTGGATCACAAATGAAGCCAAGCAATGCTTGAAGCCTGAACAGCTGGCTCTGGGATGAACAGACATAGCCCACAGGGTTCAGCAGTTAGCTACAGACAAGAGGAAGTAGGGAAGCATTGGAAATCTGAGCTCAAGCTGAGGGCAAAGCAGGAAAAAGGTGATAGTAATTGAGAAAAACTATGAAGATCCAAGCAAAATGGGTAAGAGAGGAGATATGGCAGTGATGCATGAAAAAGAAACAAGAAAATATGGTCCCTGTAGAAGCAACTCACAGAAGTGACTATCCTTTTCCAGAAGTAAAGGCCTGTGCAGGCAATTTCAGTTTGGGTGTACACATCATATGGAACAATAGGTTTTTTAAAATCATAGTTTATCAATAAATCACAATTGACTTGGGTTAAACCAAGTCATTAAAAATTGATTTGGTTTGCATTAACTCATGAAAAACAACAACAATAGAGGCTGGGTTCAAAAACATTATAAACTTTAACCAAACAACCCACAATAAGGCCACGTTCATACAACATATATTTGTATGAACAGGTTTTTAACCCCTGTGTGCCACACATAAGACAGGAGTCACCATGTTGTTTGAATTCAGATGGACATCCTCTGAGTTTCCTTCAACTCAAATGCTGTGTCTAAGGTTTGGGTAGCTGCTTACAACATCTGGATTAAAGAGATCCAAGATGGCATGTGTTTTGAGTTTGAATAACAGGCTAAGTCCAAAACTTTGTGTAATAAGTGGGTTTAATAATGCCACGTATGTTGTCACTACTTAAGGTCTCTTTCTCATGCACTGTGCAGGCACAGTAGCTGTCTCAGTGCGATGTATAACCCAAGTTGCAGTTATACAAGGGAGAAATAGTTGGTGATTGTGAGACAGCTCTGCCCTGGAGATCAGGTGCTCCAAGTAGTGGCTTAATACATCAGCTGCTTTGTTTATCCTTAGTAAGGCAACAAGGTCAGATGCATTACACTGTATGTCAGCTAAAATGTTGTCATGCTTGGAATCAAGCCACCATGACTCCTGATACATGCACTACCTTGTTTTTCAATTTAGTCTACATAAATTATGGCAATTTAAAAATAGACTACCATCCTTGCAAAATTACCTTCTCACAACTAATTAGAAATATATATTCTCAGTCAGAATTAATATGCAGCTATTCTACCTTACACAAGTCTATGAAAGGTTAGACATATTACTGGGTTGCTGTGAATGTACTGCCTGCTTTTGGGTGCTACAGAACAACACACCAGACCATGTTTTGGAGAATTTATGCTACTTCTTACCTGACATCACTAAATGTTTAACCAAATGAACTTTCACCTGGGTAGATTTTCTCCCTGCATTCTCTGAAAAGCGGGTTTTCCAGACTGCCTTTTCAAAAGCACTTATGTCAACGTCTGCATTGTAATAATATTCTAAGCTCCAAGGGGAATTGGACTGAATGATCACAAGGATTCCTTCCAACCTGGCAATTCTTCCAAACATCTTTTTCAATTTGCTAGTAGAATGCCCAATCAATTTGCTGCCATCAAAGCTGTCCTATTTATAACTTAATGTTTATTCAACAGGCCTATGCAAACCTTCAAAGAGTGCTTCATTGTGATAAAGATTTGTGTGAAGCACTCCTTTTAAAACTGCTCCCAACACTTGCTCCCTGCTAAAAGTGAAGCATGCCCCGAAGTCTCTCCTGGCTAATGTCACTATTGACGAGTTCAAGGTAACATGGAGTGCCAGGAGAATCTTATCACCTCTACATTGTGTTGGGACAAAGCGCAGCTTCTGTGTATACCACAGTCATCAGCTCTCCTTGCTATGTTGCTTATCAGTAAATTTTTCTTTTGAAATGTGTAGTTTTTACCACAGGAAACCTCTGCAGAGCTTCTACAGCTCCTGGAGGTGACCTGTTTTCCATGGAGGACATTTCTTGCCATGCTGTCTCTCCATTTCAGCTCCTTGCTCATCTGAAACCAGGGCAGGTATAGCATTTATAATCTTTTATACAGTACACCTGTCTCATACAGATTTAGGTTCTTGTCCATGGAGCTGCCACATCCTGATGTTTGTCTCTGCATTATTATAGTTGATCTTCCTCCAGTAATCCTTTCCCACTGCTCAGCTTGGAAAGTTGGTTTGTCATTGTGTTGTCACAGTTACAGCTACTCAGAAAAGCTTTTGAATCAGATATATAATTATACCACCATGATGCTGTCATGTGCTAGAGTCTTCATTTACTTTTGTTTACAGTGCATCTTGCCACCACATCTCTGAAGAGACTTTCCCCCCCCAACTTTTTCTAAAGCGGGGAATGATGAGATTTTGGCTAAATTGCAACCCAATGCACTGGGAGGGGGGACTAGGAGGTAATTCAAAGAAGACTCAGGTATTGGCCTGCTGAGGCAGCAAAGGTTAACCTTGACTGCCAGGCATTATGAGGAAGTTCTAGACTCTCCACAATTTAGACATGCCCACAATTCCAAGCACAACGTGGCTGTATTCCAAATTCATTTGAATATGTTGTAAGGCAGAAATTGGCAACCTTTTGTTGGCTGAGAGATTTGCAACTCATTCTCTCTCCCCCTTCCTGATTAACTGGAAGGCATATAATGCCTTTGCTGTTGCAATATCACCAGAAGGATGGAGCTAGCTTTTCGTCCTTTTTTTTTCTCAAAACCTTGGGTAGGTTTGGTGGGAATGAGAGCAACTTTAGTGGCGAAGCATTTCTCATTTCATCTTTAATCTGCCCAATCCTACCAAAATGGCTAAAATTCTGCTGCCAAAATTTTGGTAGTGTGATTTTGGTTGGTGTTTTTGGATTAAGGAAATGGAGTGCTTTGCCTAGAAGTCTCCTATCCCCCTCCCTGTCACTCTTTAGGAGGTAGGAGAGTAAAAGTGTGCAGCTGAAAATCAGCCATTTTGTCACTGAATATCAGTGGCACAGTCTCCAGTATAAACTATCTATCCCTGTTGGGAATGGATGGACTGGTAGTCTCAAATACTTTTATTCTAAAACACACATTGGAATAGGAGACTCCTGTGGCAAGCTTTTTGTTCAGCATACTTGTTTAAGCACTAAGACAGACAAATGCATAATGATGGGCAGAGGTGACTTGTTGTAGTCCATTTTCTGTCCCTTCTCTCAGCAGGCAAAAGCAAGCTAGCTAGCAGTCTGTATGTAAAAGGAAATACAGATCAGGTATATTACAGTTTGAGGGTTTCGGGGAATGCTTCTATGCAAAGCCTTTAGTATGCAACCACCTATTATGCTAACTATTGGTTTGGTTTGTTTAACTAACGTTTGGCTCATCCACCATGCTAAGCCAAGACCAACTAAACCCCATTATGGACAGTAGGAAGTTTGAGCCCAATCCCATGCACAACTTGCTTGTGTTTTACCACCAGTTCCTCAGCTTTGCTTGTTTGCTATAATGGACTATTTTAAAGTAAGTCACTATTATGCTCAATCTATGCATTTAAAAATAACCATAAATACTCCAAAATGACCAAATGCCATGTGAAATAGACTGGGTAAGTGTTGTAGCGTTAGAACATCTTGGTGCTGTAGAATTTGGGTAGACATAATAATACCTCGGCATAGAGTAATGTACAAGTTGAACAAGTATTACCAGAATATAATATCAAATACTATAAGCATTGTCAGAATATAATACCATATAATCCCCCCAAATCCTAATTAGTCTTGAATAAAAGCTGCACAATTTCTCCTCCGTCATCATATAAGAGAACAAGAAAAAGAGGCAATTTCTCCAGAATTAACACAAGAATCCCATCACACTGCCAAGGTTTTAATAACTAGCTTGTCTGGAAGATGTCAAGGATAAACTTCCAAATGAAGGATACTTTTCAGACAAACTAGTTATTAAAGTGTGATGGGATTCTTGTTTTTGCTTTTGCATCTGGAGATCTTCTAGACATCAGATGAACATCCATTAGCCTGGCAGCATCCCATTCTAAATAAATAAAAGTCAAGCAGCAGATAGCTGAGCCAATCCCCTTTATGGGGACCTAATCTAGTGGGGAGTACTGGCTGTTACCTGTAAAAGATTAAAATAATGCCTTCATTAGAAATCGGGGAAAGACTATTGACAGAAGAGATAATTGACTAGCTGGTGTTACAAGGATTGTGGCCAGTTGGAGATGGTTGATTGTAGTAGATGAAGAAAAGGTGGCACTGAAGAAGAGCTGTTATGTGTGTGAGCAGGGAATGATGGTTGAAGCATATTAATGACTGTGTGATTGCATGGAGGAGAACCAGAGATGATCAGCTGGAGGGAGTCTCTCTCAAGGCATCTTGCCTCATTCATCGTAACAGAGGACATTTCTGTAAATACCAATGGTCTGCTGAGACTTCCTAGAATGTGCATATACTGTATACAGTATAATGCAACAGGCATATGGGCAAACCTAATAACAAAGTCAGGCTTTTTCTTACTTTAGTCAGAACAAACAATGCCCCCATACTTTTATGGAGGTGTACATGTGTCTGTGGTTTATTCTGTGGATATTCTAAGTAAATTTGTGGAGAAAAGCTTAGATTCTGAATTTAATTATCCTTAATTACTGCAATTCTTTGGAGAAAAGCATTTCAACATACTGTACAGTTTAAGTAAAGTTCTAGATCTACAAGCATGATCTACACTCTCTTTCTCTCCATACCTGCACACACATTCACCATAGAATTTTTCAGGTGCTTTCCCAGTGAGCCTTCAGGAAGAAAATTATGTCAGCCTCCCTGAATAGAATTATGACAAAACAAAGCTAGGCAATTTGGATGATTCAGCCAGTGCACAAACACATACTTCTTTAAGTTGGGAAGAGTTGGACAACAAATTGGGATTCCCTGTGGGGTCCCCATAGACAAAACAGGTGTCCATAGGGAAGCTTGTTTCTTAGCGTGACAATTTTGCATGTCAAATAAAAAAATACATATTTTGTTGAAATGGATAAATGAAACATTAGCTTTCTCCATATTGGTTAGTACATATAGGTAATGGACATGAATTTAACACATACACATTATTGATAAGAGGAAAAATAAATGCTCAAAGATGCCAATCAATAAAACACCAAATAAACAGTTTTACATATCCCAGTGGATGGTAAACCACGTGCCATGTGCCTTTCAGAACAAGGAAAAACAGGATAATGCATCACAGGCTATCAGTTATTAGGATTACAAATGGTCCAGCCTTCCTGGAAGAATCTGTTATACAAACATTTGCGAGACAAAGCAAGCAAAATACCAAGCAAAATATTCTAAAAGTTAAACATTTCACCACCATATCTCTAGTATAATTCCAGTGAATCCCTCAGGAAGTGTGTGATATATATATATATATATACATACATACATACATACATACACACACACACACACACACACACACACACATACACACACACACACACACACATACAGTGTGTGTATAATGGATAACACAAAATGAACTAGATATTAAAGCTGGGCATACAACTTATTCTAGACAGACATTCATAAAGTAAAAGAAAAACCATCATGATTGCACTAGACTCTCTGGAGCAGACAAACCTCATATTTAAATAGCAAAGTCAGTACTGTGGACTGAAGGCCTCAGAGAATTGCAGATGAAACACAAGGATGGCTGGAAGCCAGAAGGAGAGATGAAATGATGTGGCAGTAGGCTGGAACTGCCTTGGAAGTTGGCCCAGATCCATGGGAATTGTTACACAATTTGGGAGGCCTTCGTCAAGCAAGAACTGGAAAAAAATTGAATTCACATGATCTTTGCTAGGCATTGTTTGCCACAATTGCTTCAGAATAGTAATGATTTAGAATGCAGCGCCTTTATAAAAACAATTTTTGTGAAGCCACTAGAGGTATGTGAACATGAATGAAAGCGTAATGTTAACAAAGATGCACTAGTCCCACTCAATAATTTATAATTTGCTGATATAGCGGTACAATTCTGCAACAGTGTCATAGGTATAGACATTACACAAACTACATGCCAGTATAATATGTTTTCATTGATGTACAGCTTGATCCTGCAAATGTTTACTTAAACATATATTCCAGTGAATTCAGTGAAACAATTTGCCATTTAAAGGTTCTGAATATATGTACATACACCTTATCAATGGTTAGCTGATTTACATATCACGCCAAGCCATGATATGTTTAATCATTGTTCAGTGTACAAAACACAAGGTGCTGGGGCAGCATAACTTACTACCCTATAAACTATGTTTTTAAATTCACAATAGCTGTATAGCTAAAAATTATATTATGGCTTAGCACAATGTATGCACTCAGCATTTAAAAAGAAAACAAAAACAAAATAGATTGGAGGGAAGCAAAACAGGTACATTAAATCCCAAGTCTCTGCTTTAAGAAAGTTAAAAAATATTAAAAAAAGACTAACAAATTGTTTTCAGAAAGTACCAAAACTTTTTAAAAATTTCAGTACTGAATGAACGAAAATAAACAGGCAATTGCACAAATGGAGCCAGTGAATGAATGACATGCAGCCTGCAGGTAGTCTGCCCAGCTGTGGTTGTATGCTGCAGGAATAGAGCAAATTGCAACTTAATAAACTAACAGAGTTAACTATTAACAGTGGATTAGTATTGTATGTACACCAGGACTATAGATGGGTTTGCACATCATACTTAAACTAGTTTATAAATACACTTATAGTGTCATCTCAAATTGTAGGCGGGTAAATTTGTCTTACTCTGGCTACCTTGTGTTCTATTTATCTATTGGATTTGTCCAACAAAAGGCCACCCAATTGTCAAACAACTGATTAGTGGAGCCAGAAAGTAAGATTCACTGAAATTTCACCTTCTGTGCTCACACGCTGAAGTGGGAAGCTAGAGTAGCTACAAGGTCTAGCTACTCCTTCTGCATTGTTTTCTCCCCCCGCCCCACAAGTTTACAGAAAATTGTGTAATTGATCTCCGCCTTCCTTGAATCTCTCTCCAGTTCACAAGGCCTTTTTCCACTTGTACCTAACCACAGCTTGAACACAGCCTCACGACGCTGCCTCTACCTTATCCCCAACCTATACCAGAAGCAGCTTATAGGCATCCGTCGCCGTTCCAAGTAATGTTTTACCCCTTAAGTGGGCAATAAGCTGCAGCACTTTTGCTACAGGTATAGTTTGATGCATTTCACCAATCATTTTGTTGCAATTAGGTGATCTCCTAGGGATGGGATCTGTCTGGTACCTATTGGACACTTTAGGTTGCTGGATCAGCACGGACAGGAGTTCCTACTTCATGGTGCAACTCTCCCTTCCAGAAGAGTGCTAAACTCATGTCCAAAAGAAAGTGAATAAAGCCCCTGGATTGGTGCAAATATTTTGTGCAGATGTATTCAAAGGGAGCCTGACTATCAGCTGATCATCGGCCTTCTTTTAGATACGGGTTTAGTGCTATTCCAGGTTATTGCTCTTCCAGTATAAAACTAAATCCCTATCTTAAAGTCTGGCTCCCTTTGAATGTACCCATGCGAAATACTTGTGCAAAACCAGAATGGGTTTTTACTGATGGCTAACTCTATTAATCTTGTTTTCTGTCAAAATCCAGTTCCATCCTACATTAAGGAAGGTGATAATTGAGGGTTATCCCACCAGTCCACCAATTCCTGTCCTTAACATGTTCTATGCCAACTAAATAAAGACAGCACCACTTACTGGCGTCATGACTATGGCAGGATAGGGATTGAGGATGGAGACAGCAAAATTTATGCCAGTATAGTTTTCTGCAGGTTCAAGGACTGGTGGACCATTAATTTACAGTACTGTAGTAAGTTGTCAGTTAAAAATGGTAACACCCGTCAGGCATTAAGAAAACAAATGAATGGAGGGGCTCAGAGTTCAGCCTTTTGCTATCGTTTCAGCCTCCCCATGATTCTGAGGAATGCCTAAGAAAAGGTCAAATTGCAATTGATTGAGTGGGGTTGTCATCTTTTGCGCAAGTAAAAATCGTTAGTGTCTTAATGATTTGGGAAATGTAAACAAATTTAACCAAATACAGTTAAAGCTGCACTTTATAGCTTCCCCATACAAAGACTTAAATAAAAGCAAGGACAAAACTTGTTAAGAGGAGAATGATGAGATTTTTAAAAATTCTACAAGGTATTGAAAACTGTCAATGTGCATAGATCATTCTGAGGCAGAAATATTTATTAGCTTTTGACATTATTTTGCTGAATTGTGTTTGATGGTTTCAGTTTTTTTAATTATGAACATTCATGACAGCCCTAAAAGGTCTCACTAGTAAAAGGTTGAAGAATCTTAAGAATGCTTATACAATTCAGATAAGAGTTACCCCTTCACCTATAGAGATGCATTTAAAAAGGGAATACTCCGTACTTTTATCACACTTTTAAAACATTTGGTTTTTACATATTTAAGATCTAATGTGTATTGCCTCCAAACATTTAATTATCCAAGTAACAATTAGTGTAGTGAGATTAAACACTAGAAAAAGAAAGTGGAATTCTCATTTGACATTCGATTGTGAACACAAGAGTTTCTATGTATGTAATCCAAGTTTGGCAATAACCATTTACTAATGCCAGATGACATGGCAAATCATAGCAAACCATAGTTGGTTAGATATATATTTAGGCCACTATTCCAGCCACTTTTCTGGTGGTTGATCAACATTCCTTGGGTTTTTAGGTTTTTTAAAATGATTATTTTATCATATGATGGCCCAATCTCTCTATAAAGCTGAGGTTGGAAAATCAGCCTCAGCTACTGTGAAAGTCTCCTGGATGCTACTGCTTCATGAACTTTCTCAGATAGCCCTGAGTACAACAGAATTTCCAAACTGCACATTTGATCTTGAGCTAATATCAGTGTAAACTTCATCCCACACCTTTTTCACATCACCTGTATATGGATTAAGTGTCAGCTTTTTCTTCCTCATCCTGTCAAAATTGTCTCTAGAATTCCTCACCCTCCATAGGATAAGCAGCATAAAATATTTGTATGTTTTTAAAATAATTTGTATTGAAAATTTTAATTATAATAGTAAAAGCTAATACAAACTAAACTCAGTGAGAAAAAGTGAGATAGAAAGAAAGAATAAAAGGTGCAAGGAAAGAAAAAAAAGAGGGAAAAAGATATATTTAAAGAAGTGACTTCTGATCCTCATTCACAACAAATATAAACAGACTTAATAACTCTTTACCCCTTATAAAGTTACAAACAAATATTTATTCTTCCCATAACCCATCCCTTTGTCCTGTTCAGACTAAGCACCAGACCAGTTCTCAAACAATATTCTTTATTAATAACTATTTACAGTATGTAAGTCCTTGATGTGCATGATTGGGTTAAATAAGCCCAGCTGGGCCAACCAGAACACGAAGGCTGGAGGCAACAGTTCTTGAACTGGAACAGTACTGGAATGATGCTGCTGCTGAATCTCTGACTCACTGGACCTGGAACAGGACTACAAACAGTAGATAGGGATGAGCTGGAGGCTTGGAGAGGACTTGAACTCAGAGCAAGATTAGACTTGGCTGGGGGTTCTGGACTAGGCTGGTTACTCTGAACTGAAGACTTGCAGACAAGGCTTGAAACCGGAACAGGGATGGGCTCGGCTGAAAACCCCGGACTGGTCTGGAACCTCTGGAATGGAAACTTGAAGCAAGACTTAGAACTTGAATCTAGGCTGGACTCGGCTGGAATCCCTGGACTGGGCTGGATTCTCTGAACTGGAGATCTGGAGCAAGGCTTGGAACTTGGAATTAGACTGGACTTGGCTGGAAGCCCGGGACTAGGCTGGATTCTCTGGACTGGAGATCTGGAGCAAGGCTTGGAACTTGGAACTTGGCTGGACTCAGCTGGAAGGATGTCGTGGTCCACTATTCCGGACCCTGAACAGGATAGGTGTGAAACTTCTGAACATGCTAGAGTTTGCGAAGCGCAGTCACATAGAACTGTGTACAAGTGGCGGTGCCAGGAAGCTGAAGCCAACTCATGCCACTGAGGGAATCACGGAGATTCACGGCTAGAAGCAAGGCAAAGGCTGCTGGGCACAGCTGACTGTCCTAACAGCCGGGAAACACACTGAGACAAGGAACTGGTCTCTAATATTTATTGCTAGTACTTAACAGGAATTCTAACAAACTGAAGAAGCGTGGGAAAACCCAGACATATAAACCCCAAAGGTTAAGGCGGTCCCGATCTGTGTCTCTTTGAATGGCTGACCAATTCCTCAGTGCTACGCATGCGCTTGACAGTCTGGATGGGAGCCCCCTGCTTGCCATCCTTACTCATGACATCGACTCTGTCTCCTCGCTGGCAGCCGAAGCAGGATTCAATCTGTCTTCGGAGTGGAGCTCGAGCGTTGGTTCCTCTTCAGCCAGACACTGATTCCGATACCGGTAAGGACTCTTATTCCAAAGCTGCAGAGTTAGACGATCAGTTGTCTCCAGCAGCTCACTGTCTGTGCGGCTGCCTTTTATCCCGATTTTTGGTGCGCTGGAGTCTCCTGCAGCCAATTGAGCTGCCTTCTCCTTTGCGCGCTTTTCAGCCCATCTCCGGCACACTGATTGGTGTATTCAAATCCTCCTCTGGATCTCGCCCAATCAGCGTTGTAAGTTCTTCCCACTCTGCTGAGTCATGCTGGAGTTTCATTTTTCCAGTTCCAGCCTGGTAAGTTTCCAATTCCTCCTCTGACTCAGAACTAGTTTCACTTTCCGAGTCAGAGGCAAGCTTGGTTCTGACATCCTTATCCATATGCAAATCCATAAATCATCAACTTTTCAGTCCTAGTGTCAGCAAAAAGTCCACAAAGGGTTACCAGAGCTTTATAGAAATGTGTCTTATTTTAGCCTTGGTCTAAACTAACTTTATATTCCTTCTTTTTACTTCTAACAATCTTGATCCTCAATTCATTCAGATGCTGTCATAGGATTGATCTCTCTTCAATTTTTCTATTTCCTATCCCAAAGGCTTCTTCGACACTTTAGGAAACCTCTTTTGTAAATCCAATAAAAAGTCATTGCCCAGGTCATTCTCTTGATTTATTATTTGTATTTCCACTTTAATTTTCAAGGCTTTAACCAACTTTTTTTGTATATCCATTAAAAAGTCCTTATCTAGGTGATTCTCTTGGCTTGTTATTTGTGTTTCCACTTTAGTTGTCTTTTTTGTCTTATAATCCATGCCTTATTTACCAATATTTCTGGTTCTAATATTTCTGCATCAGACAAAATTTGTTTCACCTCTTTATCCTGTAAATCTCTCAAAATATTCTCTTTCACGTCTGTCATTCCTTTGTTAACATCTTTTGAACATAGCCTATCCATAGAAGCAGACATCATTGCTGATATGGTGGCTGCTAGTTTCTGACCCCATTCTTCAAAACTCTCCTGAAGTATTTCAAATGTCATAATGTTTTGTGTCATCTTGTAAATTCCAGTACTAACCCAAAACAAAAGGCAAGCTTTCACTTTTTTTTCCTTTTCCTTTTCTGCCTAAAATCTTTAGTCCCCTCTAGTGTCCAAATTCCAAAATCCTAAAGTCTCAAATTTCTGTTATGATTTAGGAGAGATAAATCAATTTAGTTCCCATGAAAGGCTGTTTATTTGTATAATTATTTCCAAAATCTTATGGTAAAAGTCCTAATATTCCAAACTTGTGTGGCCCTTAATTTTTTTATAACTTTCTTGGATTAGAGTCTTATTTAGCTTTTTGCCATTTATTTCCAATTCTTTAAATTCTTAAGCTTACAGTTAATTCTTCTTTTATTCAAGAATGAAGGTAAACTCACCAAATGGATTTTCAGCCTTGTTGTTCTGAAGATCTCTATTAGCCTTAAGATAGTTAAATAGATAATTTCTGAAATTGTTTAGAAAGATCGATGAGCAGACTTCTGGTGGGAATATAGCGATCTGAAAGCTGTGCTCGCTGTTCAGCTGTGCTCACTTTTCCTACATGTCGAATCTGCTGTTTTGAATCTTCAGTTTTCTGCTGCTATTTTTGCCAAGGGAACTTGTCTTATCAGCCTTTTACTTATGTAAACATTTCCAGAAACTTTCCATTACATGCTACTTTCCCTGGTTAAGGAGGTGACTGGAACATGGAGGATTTCAAGGAGATCTTCTCAGAGTTCCATCGAGACCTTAGACAGATTCTCTCTAACTCTTGCCAAGTTATTATACAAGATATTTCGAACATCGCTGAAAATATTAGCTTTGAAATGTGGCATCTGGCTGGGGATGTAATGGAAGGAATTGAAGATCTTAATAATGATACAAAGGTTTCTATTAACAGCAAGATCAAGGTTTTTGTCAAAATGTCTGAAGATGTTTGGAAAAAATTAAAGGAACTCAAACTGCAAACTATAAGTGTTGTTGCTCTGATGGAATGTTGTGGAAAGGAGGGGGTTGTTATCTATCTATCTATCTATCTATCTATCTATCTATCTATCTATCTATCTATCTATTTTTATAAATTTATTCACCGCCCATCTCCCCCTCATGGGGGACTCTATCTATGGGGGGCGTTTTGCTGAGAGGTTGGAGTATTGTGGGGGGCTGGGCTGTTTGGTTTTTTTTGTGAAAAAAGCCCTGTGTGTATTTTGGAAATATGTGAATGCTTTGGTTTATTTTGAAGTGGGGTAAGGGTTTGACAATGTTTATTTGGATTGCTTTTAAGGCTTGTTTGATGTTGTTCTTTGATGTTATTCTTCTTTAAGGATGTGGATTGAGATTAATAAGGTAAATAATAAATGTTTGGTTTTAGGTTTAATATGATTAAGATTGTAATAACTGTAGTATTAAGAGAAGAAAATTTATTTGCTTTTTTAAAATTTGAGCTTTATTATAGCAGACAGAAATGTATAGAACAGTGGTAGGAAGGAAGTAATTAAGTATGTGGTTTTTTGTGGGGGGAGATTGTTTAGGTGGTTTATATATTTTCTTTTAATATAAGGGGAGGGAGCAATTGCATTTAGTGATCTTTATAGTATGCTAATGTAATGATTTATAAAAATAATATGATTTTGGTTTAACATAGAGCAAGGGATTATGGGAAATTGTTGTATATTCTTGCTGTTAAAAGTTGGAAGTCACCTTTTTATGTAATCTCTTAAAAATATTTTTTCATCTTGTGTTTTCTCATTTTTTAAAGTGTTTTTCTTTTTGTAGTTTTTTCCTTTTTTGTAGTTTTTATCTTTGCTCTAAACTTAATAAAATTCTTATTAAAAAAAGGAAGAGAGATTAGCAAATCCAATGTCCTTTAAAAGGCTGTGCCGCAGTTGAGAGCATGATGGCTTATCCCTTTGTCTCCCATTGCTGAAACCTGTGGAAAACCACTGTCCTGCAGTCTCCTCACGAGGAGCAGCCGTCCAGAGCACAAGTGGGTAATCTGTCCACTCCTTATCTGAAGAGGTTCCAAGGAACCGGTCTATTCACCGGTTCCTTGGTCTTTGCTGTGGTCGTTGTCTCTGCTCAGAGGCATGCTGGTTTGCCATTCCTCCCTCAGAAGTCATAAAATATTTGCATGTTGATTTGACTTCCTTTGGTGGTTTCATGTTAAAAAAATACAGAGGATAGGATAAAACATTATGGCACTGATGCCACCCAGAGTTCTTCTCATAGTAACGCTGTTGCTCTTAAGCCAAATCCAGGGAGATGACCATCCCCCCCCCCAAATAGTATGGCTCATGATATCAAATGTTGCCATGAATCCATGAGAACAATAGGATTTAATGTCCTAAATCCATGTCTGGACTTAGTAATCCACCAAGATGACCAAGAAAGATTCATGACAAGATTTAAAAGAGCCCGCCGTTTTTGCTAATTACCTTCTTCCACATGCATGCATGAATTTTTATATGTACAGTCCCTACAGAGAGATGTAGGAACAAGGATTAGTTGCAGGAAGTATGACAAGCACATACACTGACTTATGTCCTGTGCTTCAACAATTGGGGAATAGCTATTTCTAAAGAAGGTAATTAGCAAAAAATAATGAATAATTTTGAATAAATTATAAGCAATATAAATTCATATTATCCAATTTTATTGATGACATATGCTCGTGCATGTGAATTAATATGCCAGCTCTCTAGTACATGGACTGATAAAGTGTTTCTAAGAATCCTACTTCAGAAATAGCAAAAGACAGATTGGTGAAGTCAACATTTATGAAATTGGGAGCTGAAGGAAGCACCATGAAATAGCAGAACATAAATTTCAGAATGTCAGGGAGAAATGTGAATGCTGCCAAAAAGATAAACTGCAGGCTGTAATGAATCAAAGGGGGAAAAAGAAGAGATAGTACTTAGTGGCACAGATACGGTATGAATCGGTAGCAGCCACCTTGAGGCTGCAGGCACAGGGCATCTCATCAGGCATTCAGTCTTTCTTGATATGTGGGAATGTCCTTGGGAGACTGGGCCCAGAGATGCTGCCTAAGGAATGGTCAGATAAGAGACAGCATAGTCCGCAGCTGGATAGTGGGCGGGGCAAGAGGGTCAGAAGGACCCCATTTCTTGGAGTGTAAAGGAGATAGGGGGAGAATTACACTTTCAAACTTCCAAGATTGGACCAACTGGTACACCAGATGAAGCTGGGCAAAGGCCTTCCTGGCCACAGCTGCCATCTTCTCTTCAAGCAGGAGCTGTGAGTCCAGGAAGACCGTCACATTGTGCACCAACCTTAAAGGGCGAATTGCTACCCTATCCAAGGTCAAAGATGGAATATCCCCACAGCTGGGGGGCCCAAACACCCACAGCCACTCAGTCTTGATAGGTCTGAGTGAGAGACTTCAAATCCACAGGGCCATCTTTTCAGGGTATCACTAATAGGAATTGGAAAACAGAAAGACTTACACATTTCAAATTCTGGGTAGTTTTAACTGGAAACGAACCATGTTCAGACAACATGCTTAGCCAAAGGATGCCATTGACAATAGTTAGGGAATATGGAGCTATACAGAAGGGGATTAGGATGGCAGACTGTGTGTCCCCATTAAACAACCAGAGCGGTTTGTCATATTGTACAAATACGCATATTTATAACAGGATTTGTATGAAGGCAAAAACATATAAATTGTGTAACTGATGAAGTGAGTACAGACCAGGAAACAAAGTAGTCTTCAAGGTGCCAAACTAAAACATTTAATTCTGCACAAGGATTTTGCCCCAGTTCAAAACTGGACCTGTCAGATCAGATGATGTTTATTTATTTATTATTCACATTTCTATCACCGCCTATCTCCCCCTAAAAGGGGGACTCTGTTAGCTCTTTGACAGTGAGTCAGCTTTTTCTGGCACTCAGCCACTTTATTTTAAACTCTGAGGAAAGTTACCCTACACAACACTGGAGATTGTGGGAGGTACATTCTCCCACTGGCCTCCCCTTGGCTCAAGTGATCTATTCCTTTTCAAAGCAGTCATTGGAAAAAAATGCAAGCAGTTTAGCACTTTGCATGTTGGCTGGTCTCCTGCTAAAGAGAAGGGGAAAGAAACGTGTCAATTTCACCCTGTAAGGGGTACAAGGAATTACAAATGCCAAAAGGTCCAGCTAAAACTTGGCTGCATTTTAAAATGGAATTTCTGGCGTCTGTCTGCCTTGTTTAGGACTGATTCTCCCCTCTAGCTCCTATAGCAGCATAGTGCCATAGCATACTAAGTATTGGGGAAGCACCAACTGCAAAACGGCCAGTATGAAATCATTACACTTTTAGATACTTTTGTATGCAGCATAGTGGATGCAAGGCAACTTGGATTTTTTCCATCACAGTAAGCTGGCTGGGTTTGAGGGGGGGATAGGGAGGAGTATGTATGTGGAGCAATAACTTCCTTCCTTCCTTCCATCCATCCATCCTTCCATCAGGACCTACAGGAATTTGGGGCTGATAGGACACTGATTTTTTTGCACTTCTTTGTGGTCAGGTGGAGGGAGCATGATTGATTGAATTCTGGTGATCACAACATTTTCCCTGTCCTTGAAGAGTAGCAGTGGTGCAGACAAATGTGTTTCATAGCTCTTTTAGAATAAAAATGATGATGGTGTAGAAGGGCCCTTAGCTTTTGAAGTGTTGAAATACTTTTCCTTTTTGCTCCCAATCTTGCTATTAGGGATGAATAGGCAGTGGATCTGAATTTCTTTGAGAGGTCCCACCCCAATCTTGGGTATCCCTCTTATTTCTCCTACTTCCTACTCCCTTTGGATATGCTTTCCCCTTGCACTCTCCCCCCTCCTTTCCCTTCCCACACTAAACAGCAGCAGGCAGCTTTTGTTCTTTTTAAGTTTGGGTATGCTGCAGGTTAAGTTGCAATTGCCCTCTGCATTATTTCTTCAGGGATGCTGCTAGAGAGAGGCTGATCTGGGAATGTTTTCAGGTGAAAGGCTTGATTTTCTGCCTATTAATCTTGCCCTAGTCTTAAACTAAGCAGCATGATCATCTCTTTGGAAATTATTACAAAATGACAGGATTCAACCATCACACTATACTATGGCTTGCTTAAAAATTTATTGAATAAGCCGCATCTTAATGAATTTACTCACGCTAAATCAAATCAGGGCTGCATTCGCATAACCTATCAAGCCAAAGCCCTTATTGCTCACTATGATTTGATTTCTAATTGCTTGATTTTGCTGATTAAAATTGTCTACCTCACTTCTATGCGACAGGATGGGTTTGTACTGTAAGATGAAGTGTGCTTGACTAGCGAGTTGAGCAGACCTAGTCAGTAGGTTAGTCTGTGGTTCACTGAGTTGTGAGACCCCAACCAACTGGATTAATTCACCACACCACGCGCTCGCGTCTTATGTTAACGCAGCCCCTGAGACATCAATTGCATCCAGTCTAGTTGTAATAACTCTCCAGTCTCAGAAATGTAGAGGTGCAATACACGGACGGAGTAACAGTACGTTCCTTGGTGTATCAGCTGAAAATGCAAGGGCAACGGGAGGCTATAATCTTATAATCAAGCCCCTCTTTTATATTCCATTGGGCGTGAGGTTAAGAAGGTAAGAAGACATCCATGAAGACGAGGCACATCTGGGAAACTTAATCCCAGTCTAGACAAGAGTAGGCAGCAACAGCACAGTCCACCACCCGCGCCGCTCTTCCAGCCGGGACTATTCTCCTGCCTCGCGGGGGGAATTGCGACGCTTCTGGCCGCGCCCCTTCTCTTGCTCCCCGCGGGCAGGAGTCGCAAATGGCGGCGAGACAAGCGAACAGCCCCAGGGGCGGGGCAAGGAGCCGCTCGAGATGCTGAAGTGTCGGCGCTCCAGACGCCAGGAATCGAGCGCCGAGCGCTTCGATGGGTTTGCAATAAATGTCTAGCTGTTACCCAGGCCGCCATTTTAGATGGCGAGAGGAGCGGGAGGCTTCGAGTGAGGGAAAAGCCCTCGCGGCGGGGAGGCGGCGGCACCCGAGAGGCGGGCAGGTAAGGCGCCAGTTCCGCGCGCGGGGGGCGACTTTCGGGGCCGGAGCCTGGGACAGGATCGGGTGGAGTTGGGGACGCTTGTTGCTGGCTCGAGAGTATACGGGTACGTGAGTACAGTACGCAGTAGCGGGGCTCGCACGGGCTGCGGGAGAAGGAGCCACCCCCCGCCTGCAGCTCGGCTTAGGAGCTTCTGCCTCGGGCGCCAGCGAAGGCGACTTGTGCTCCCGAGGAGCTCCGAGCGGGAGAGGCGGATGCGTTGGTGTCGTCTCGGGTTGAGCGGTGGGCTTCATCCCCGCTGCTGCCGCTCTCAGCTTTCTTAGCCCTCTTGCACGGGATGCCTGCTTTGCGGCTTCTCTGCGAAGAAAGGCGCCCAGGTGGAAGAATCTGGCTTGTTCCCCGTTTGCCATTTTGGGCTCCCTCTCTCTCTTTCGAGTTCCTTCCTCATTTTCTTTTCTTCGGGAGGGGGAAAGAGCCGGAGCATCAGCCTGTCCTGCGGGGAACTTGAGTCCGTGTGTCGCTGGCGGGGATCGGAGGCATCTTGTCTGCTGGCGTCCGACGCAGCGATGCGGCTTGACCCCCGTTTATTGACAAGAGCAGGAATGGATGCTGATGTCGCCGCCTCCAGCCAGCTGTCATCGGGCAGCAGGTTGGCGCTCTCTGGCTTTGCGGGGTTGCGCGGAGCATCAGAAGCGTCGGCTCGGCGGACGTCCAGCGAGACTTGCGAGGCAGCAGGATCCCCCTGAACGAATCCTCCGGGAGAGGCTTCTGAATTAAACCTGCGGAAGAGATGAACTGTTGCTCCGTTGGGAGAATAAAAAAAGACACAGCTGCGGTTTGCCGCAAGGAGACCGAATAGGGTGGGAGTTGAGACGCTGCTCTGCAATTTCTTGGGGTAAAAGCTGTTGGGGAGTTGTGGAAACGATTTCGGCTGTGTGGAAGTGAAGCGTTCTGGAGAGAATTTATTCTTAATTTTATGGCTGTGATAACTCTTTGTGGATCCTAAGAGACATGACTAATTGCCTTTGTCCTACTCAGATTTTCTTGGTCATTAAGTGGCCCTGATTTATGAAAGATCAAAGAAAGTTAAGTAATACGAACCAAGCCAGTGATGGTAATATAAATAGGTTTGCCTTGAATAGTCTTGAGTCTTTTTTTTTTAATAGTGGTTGGGAATCTGACTTGTGTAAGTGGGAATAATACTTTCCACTAATAGCTCAGACTTACCAAGATTAAACTAAATTAAATTAAAGTCCTGATTTGAATGGGATTTACTTTTAAGTAAATCTGTTTATGATTGTAGCATGAAAAACAAAATGGACTATCTAAATAATAGGGCTTCCAGTCAAGGCTTTTTAAAGAGAAAGAGAATAAAGTGCCTGATGTCCTTTCATTTGAAACTCTATGATATCTGTCTGAAAGTACTGTATCCACATATTTGATTTGTATTTTAACTCACAAAAGGTGTGCTTTTCACTAGATGGGTTTACACATTGTTCTAAGCCATGATTTACTTAACTGGTTTGTTAAACTGTACATTGCCGGGGGTGCAAAATAAGACCTTTAATCGTGGCTTAATGGCTGGATTCATATACAAGGCTAACTCAAAATGGAACAGATCACATTAAAACTTAGTGAAGTATAATTAACCAACATGAGGAAAAAACCTAATAAGTACAGCTGTTGTTTAAATATGAACATAGGCAAGTTATTGGTTTACTTCTGTTCAGGCTACTTGCTGTAACATGGGTGCTTGTGTGGCAATTTAATTCTTATGAAAATTTTGACTTTCAGGCAAGATTCTAATTTCAGATTGTTTTGGTTGAATATTTTTGGTAAGTTGTTTTTGTTTGAAAATCTGGGCTTTTTGGTAACTAGCACATGTTGCTATTAAATGCAAAAATTAGTGCAGTTGATGCAGTTATTCATCATAAGACCAGACTCTCCTTAAGCATTAAAATTACGGTGTATTGTAGTTTTGTTTTACTATATTTTTTTCTTGGCAGTTATATAAGTAGCTGACTGAAGAGTACAGTTATTGTCAAACTAATTCATGGAATATATTGCAAAAATTTCCATAATAGAAACATGCTCCTCTGAGCAGTGTTGAAAAAAGCTACCAAGTTTATTTTCAGTAGTACATTGTTCTGTACTGTGCTATTGTCCTTTTTTCAACAAGCCCTTTGCAAGAAGCCTGATTGTTGCATGAATAGAATAGAAAGTATACATATGATCAAAAATACATGATTGAAAAGTTAACTATCAACATTTTTTGCAAGTTAAATCAGTTGTACCTTCTGTACAGTTTGTTGGATGATGCTGTTAAGTCTGTATTAGGCTTTTCGGTGCCACCTGAGTGTGTGTGATGACATGGCTGTTTATGTCCCGACCTGGTGTTCCAGTACAGCTGTGTGTAACCAAAATTGCTCGAGTACTGGCAGATTCTCATAAAACTGTATCAATTAGCAATGTACTTCATTCACTGCACATAGTATCATTTAAGAACATTTGGGATGTTTAGTATATTTTTAGATTGTGAACTGATTGAGGCTGGTTCACTGACTTGCTGGATGGGTGTGGTGTTAATAGTAATTAAATTGGTTACAGGATTTTAGACCCAAGGGGTTTTTAATGTTGCATTTCAGTTGTAATTTTTATCTTATTGTTGGTTTATAGAATACTGTATATAGATCAAGAAAACATTTTTGCTAGCTATACGGTAGAGTAGGTAAAAATCTAAGGATGCAGTAACTTAATAGAGGAAGAATTACATCTTTTTGCTTAATATTTGTTTAGTATGGATTGGCATAGAAAGTATACTGTACTATGTGTATGCTGTATTTATGAAATATAGATTTGCAGTCATTTTTAATAGTGTAGAGATGGTATCATAGTTTTTCCCATAAGGTTTTCCTCTTAAATAAGCATAGAATAAATCAAATCCTGCCCCCAAAAAGGCTTTTTTGCTTGCAGTAAGATGTATATTTCTTTTATCCAATGTTAGCAGCAATCCCAAATATTCCAAATTATTCTAGTTGTATTGTAACATCCTTGCATGGATTATTTAGTTTCAAACATTTCACCCTCTCCAATGAATTTGGCAATTAAATATTAAAAGGGCAGTGGGTATTAATGAGCAGATAATTTTGGATCTTTGAGTTAAATGTTTCAACATACATTGCATTTTTAAAAATCCATCTCACTTCCCCTCTCAAGTTTTTCCTTGTAATTAAGGAATTATGAGACATCTCTAAATACAGTGTACATGATAAATCTTCCAGAATCTCATGTTCTGTTTGATTTTGTATTTATTTATTTATTTTCTATCCCCCCTTTATTACTTTTACAAATAACTCAAGGCGGCTAACATACCAAATATTCCTTCCTTCTCCTATTTTCCCCACAACAACAACCCTGCGAGGTGAGTTGGGCTGAGAGAGGCCCAAGGTCACCCAGCTGGCTTTCATGCCTAAAATGGGACTAGAACTCACAGTCTCCTGGTTTCTAGCCCAGCACCTTAACCACTAGACCAAACTGGCTGTCTATTGTTGTTGTTATGATTTTTATTATATTTAGGAGGGAATAACAATCTTCCAAAGCCAGTTTCATAGGAAATATTGCTGAGAAGGTTGTTGCAGATGCGGAAGAATAATATTTGACTTTGCGAATTGAAGACTATTTGAATCTGTTTAGCTTCAGTTCTTTATCTTGGTTCATAGTAGGATGTGATGAACTGCAGATAAACAGACTTATCTATTTCAGATATCCATAGCACATAAAACAAACTAAAAGTCAAACCTGTAGTCGTATTTGCAACTTCCCATATGATGAACTGCATTTACTTTTAAGGATTGCAATTTATACAGTGCTGATCTGTATTTGAAAAGATTTGTTGAAAATAATGTTTCAGTATGGTGCATTTGCATCAGACAAGAAACAGGAAAGACCAACATCTCATTTTTTAGACTTAAGTACTTGTTTGCTGAGATAATGAAATCAAGTAACTTTAGAAATAAGTTGTACTAATCTAAAGGAAAAACTGAAGGGAGAGTTGAATGCAAGAGAGGAATTGAGTCTTCTTTCTCGGCCTTTTAAAAATTTGCTGGGTTAGCTGTAGTTCATTATTGTAGCCAAAGAATTATAAAAAGAAAGCCAGTTAATGTTTCGGACCAAGCAGTAGCCGGATAGCAGAAAGACTCTCCTTTGGCATCTTTCATAGTGCTATTTTTAATTATTCCAGAAGATATGCCCTTGTCATTTTAAGCCAAAGGACAGTAATTGAAATTTGTTTTATGCGTTTTATAGCCAGGAAAAAAAAATCTAATGGGGGAAAAATGTGAGTATTGGCCACCTTAATGTTTCAGAGCTTTGCTTAGACAATAATAAAATGAAAACTGAGTTTTGTTCTGATACGGTTCTGGTTCAGTTCCCTGTTGATTTTGAATGTTAGCTTGTTAGCTCTTCATTTTGTAGGAAAAGTTTTCTTGAATCCTTAATAGTGAGATTTTATTAAAATGTATAATTATGCGAAAGACATGTACAATAGCTTTCCCTGACCTATATATTTTCTTGACGTGTGTACATCAACTTTTAGCAGTGCTGTCTATGCTGTCAGGGATTTTTGGGAGCTGAAGTCTACACGTGTGGTGAATTTTCCAAAATGGAGAAGGTTGATGTACAGAGTCTTGGCCTTAGATATTGAAAAGTATGTTGGTAGAATCTAACATGTAAATGGAAGACTATGCTGTCCTCTTTCCCTATGTGGCTTCCTATGCAATCCCTGATCCATAGAAAGTTCCCACCTAGTGAGTTAAATTTGGGATGATATTGAGGACTGGTGGGAAAATTTCTCATTTCCCTTTGCACTGATGAAAGTTTTTTTCTGTCAGTAAAATGAATTAATTGGATCTGATCTTGTATATAAAGTATTTTAAGTGTTCAAAGTATTTTTCATATATTCGTACATAAGTAACAGCCCTCTGAAGAACTTCATTTATCAGTGGCAAGTGTGTGTTTGGGGGCATGGGTATAATCTAAGCAAGAATACCCAAAGTCGTATGAGGGATATAGTAGTTTTATTTTTATTTGGTATGTATTTATTACAAGCAGATCTAATAATAAAATTACAGCATATTTATTTATACACATACAGACACACAATTTTACAAACATGATCTAACTCCATCACTGCTATAAGTTAAACTGTTCTTGGGTTATTGTAATCAGAACAAATTATTCTTCCAGTTTCATAAAAGATTTGGAAAAAAAGTGTTTCAGGGGCGTTTTTGATCCTCACAAAATCAGACCCAAAATGTTGTTCATTGTGTACTCTATGATTCCAGAGAGTAGAAGCAAGATAGGAAAAGACTGTAAAATGTGTGGTGGCCATTGTGACATTAAAAAAGTTAAGTGACCTTTATTGTACAATTGACCTGGTGGTATAGGAATGTGAATTTCAATGATGGTTGAAGTGAAATTTGAATCCAGGGCTTCCTTATTGACGTTCTTCACCACTATATTTCAACAACTCAGTGGATTAATTGGTAGAGAACCCTTCAGGGAAGTTTTACACTGGCACTCTGTTGCATGAAAAGATAGAATTAATTAGAGACTTTGGAAGTATGACTTTACTTGGGAATGTGTTTGTATGTGCATTTATTTCTGGACTGACTCGTCTTAAATCTGGTCTTCAACACTAGCTGCTTCTTTTCTGTGCCAGCCTGTTAGGCTGTTGCTTTTCTTTTCATGGGAGATAACTATGAAGAAGTCTTATTTCAGGGGGTTTCCTTATAGGTGCATGCTGAACATTTTTTGGTGCAGAAAAGCTAGAATGGATTCTGCTCTGGGGCCCTTGGATGCAGTCAGTAGCAGCCTGCCTAATATTTGCTTAGACTTTATGCATTGCACATTAGAGGCCTACGACTGGGTGTATGAGAGATTCCTCGTCGTTCCAGTTGTAGATATCCATGGATAACAACATGGATAACAACTTATAAACCAGGCAACTGCATTTATGGCTGGCAGCAATTCCTCTGGTTGCAGCTATTTGAAAAAGTGCTACAACAGTCAGGGGAATTTCAGCAGTCTGACTTTGTTTCCCACATATTGTTATCCGTGGGAATTTATTTATTTACTTCAGCTTCTGTGCTGCTTCAATCCACGGACTCAGTCTCACAATTCCCATTTCCAGTAATTAAGTTTAAAGCATAATAGATCCTAAAACAATGACCAATAACAATCAGGAATGCAACATAATAAGATCAATAACAACAAAATACACCATAAATTGTGTGGGGAGAGAAATGTGGCGTTTGCATTTTTCAGGTAAAAAAAGATTAAATCTACTAGAACTAGAACTCCCTTTAGATGCTAGGATAATTATGACAAACTACCACTAGCCCATGGTAGAATTTGTTCATTTCTTATTCTTACCCATATTAGAACATTTGCACATTTTCTTCTAACAGGCATAAAAATGAATGAGCTATTGAGAAGTTAACTGGTCTGCTAAGCTGACACCATTTTGGGAGAAAAATATTAGTTTATACTAACTTAATAGGATCTTACTGGGACATGATGTGTTTTGTGTTTAAACAGAACAGCTGTATGATGTTTTTATTCAGAAGTTGCAGTGTGATAACATGTTCACAGAGTATACAGTTTTCAGTGTTCATAATATTGCTTCAGGATTTAAATCAGCTAATTGCTACAGAATATATTTAGAATTAATCAGTTTTCAAATTTAGTATAGTCCAAGTGCTTTGGTGTTTTCTACAAAGGATTCAGTAAGTTGCTTGTTTTGATATTAAGCACAGAAGAAAATTTCCTGCTCAGTTTGTGCATGGTCTCCAATTATTTCCTTTCCTTAAAAAGATCAGGTGTAATCATGTAGGTATTAAAACATTCCTTGAATCATCAACACCTGTTTTCCATCCTCTATTGAAGAGCTAATAACACAAAACTACTACTAGTGAAATCCTTTTTGACTTCAAAGACAAATAAACAGTTTGTACATGCTCCCTAGGAGGTTGCCATATGACTAAAATAACCAAAAATTTATAAGCTATAAACATAGGTTGAAGGTTCTTGCTGTAAGTAAGACTTACATGAACCTGATTATTCAGATTGCCATGGCTTGTCTGAACATCTTGAGAGGGCCTGCTGGTTTCTTTCCTCCAGAAGAAGTACATGTGACTTGGGTTAGATGGTGGGCATTTTTTGTACAGGTAGTCCTTGAGTTACGACCATTCGTTCAGCAACCGTTAGAAGTTATAGGGCATTGAATGAATGGTATTTATGCCAGGTCCCTGAAGTTATGGCTGTTGCAGTGCCCCTGCGGTCACATGATAAAAATTAAGGCGCTTGGCAGCTTGCCCACACTTAAGACTGCTGGGGCCTATCTCCCCCCATCTCTGCCCTTTTGGCTGCCCTATATAGTGGACTCTTTGGTGGTGCTGGGGCTGAAGTAGAGGCCTGGAGCCTTCAGCAGTCTCAGCCAGCCACCCCTCCCCGCCTGGGCCTCTACTTCAGCCCCAGCACCGCTGCCATCGCCTACAAGTGCCGCTTCAAGCCCTGTGCCAGGGCAAGCCATCCCACCGCCCTGCGCTCTTCAGGTCCTGTTGTGCCCAGCTGACCTTCACCACCTTCCTCCCTCTACTGATGAGGCGTGCTCAGCTTGGCCCTATGTGAGGCAACTGCTGGCTGTGCCTGCAGGGCCAGCAGAGTGCAGGGTGGCAGGGCCAGCAGAGGTAGCAGAGTGCAAGGCGGCCAAAAGGACAGAGATGGGGGGACATAGGCAAGTGGGGGGAGTTGAAGAAGAGGTAGTCCCTTATCTTACTGAGGCTCGGGGCTGGGAGGGACGAAGCTGGGAGTGGCTTGGATTGGGGTAGGTCCTCGCCTAACGACCTGATGGGATTTTGTTAATGATGGCAACAGGGACTGCCGTGATTGCTGTTGCTAAGTGGCTTCTGTTTCTTGAGCATGCTTCTCCTGAAGATAAATATAAGCCCCCTCCATTCTTAAAGCTATTAAAACATTTTTATTTAATTGTGTTTTTAACCCAAACCGATTAATTGTGGGTGTTTCATCTTGGCATGCATTCATTTTGTATGTGCTGTTTCTGTGTTTTTTAATTTCATTGTATACCATCCAAAATCTGATGATTGGGGAGGTCCACATATATTGTAGAGAAATATAATAAAAGTAATGATTTTCCTGAATAACAACAGCTGAACTATTACTCCATAGGAGTGGGTAACACACTAGAAGAGGGAAATTTGTGCAGTATCTAAAACTAATTCTGTAAAATTCAGTGTAATAGACTAATTGAGGCCAGGCGACCTTTACTTCAGATTGGTGTAACTATGCAAATGACTAATTGCTGCAGATGTCATAAAATTAAGGTAAAACGTATAGAACCGTAAGATAAAGTACTTTGAATGCAACCAGTTTGTTTAAGGTTTTGGAGCCTGACCAGATAGTCCACTGCACCCAAAGCCCTTTAAATGAGGGTCTGTTAAGTTGAAATTGTACAGTATTATAAGCAAAGGGCATCTAGTCATACTAACAAATCATGGTTTTTAACTGATTTATTATCTTGTTTGGGCACAGTGACCCACAATCCTGGGTTCAGGTATTACTTAAAGTTCTCTCCTTCCTCATTTGGTCACCTGTCTTTGAATAAAGTAGAAGTGAATGGATTGAACACAACAATATGCCATTTATGCACATTAACTTTATTAATTTTTTCTAATTTTTTTTATTTATCGGGGATATTACCTACATGGAACTGATGCCAGAACACAAGTTGCTTGTGTAGAATTCCTTTAAATGATTAATACTCTGTTTTTGCTTCTATTCTTATTGTAGCATAGTATGGCCTAAAAAATTTACAGAGCTACCTGTTTATCTTGGGGTCTGTATGCGTAGGGAGAAATTTGAAGTACAGGATTCTCAAAACTCGTCTCTTGGGGTACACTGGGCTTTTCTGTAGTACTTAAGAATTGGAATGTTTTATGTAATCCTTGATATTCCGGGAGCTGTTGCATGCTGGGCAAATGAGAGAGCGCTACTCTATTCTCTTAATCTATTAATCAGGGTTATTGCCCCATTTGGTTAGATTAAACTACTTTAAAGTTTAACTCATAGATTGCTGCTCATGAATGTAGCAGGTTGAAATCCTTTTGAACCTATCCTTATTAATTTAATTGTAAGACCTCTCTTGGCGACTTAAATTACTGCTCCTTATTTTATAAGAAGCTGTTCTCAAATAAGTAAATGGAGTTTTCTTGTCTATTGATTCAGTTTTACTATTCACATTTATTTATTTAGGAATTGCTAATCCTGCTTTTTAAAATCTTGTATATTAAATGAATTACCAATGTTTTTTTAACAGTGGCAACAGGTAATCAACAAATAAATTAGTAAAATAATTTTAATTTGCTGATTACCTGTTGCCACTGTTGGGATACTCTGAAACAAACCATTTTGATAATATTTCATTGGTGGAAATATGATATATAAATGGTAAGTTAATTAGTCTTTTATTACTCTAAATTCTGTAACAAGTAAACATTTTGTATATTCTAGAGATTTTTTACACAAATATAGTTATCAATTTATTTGTCCAGTGATTATTCTGAATTTTTGGAATTGTATAAGCATGTCTGTTGTTTGATCTTTAATAAATCTATAGACCACTTGATTTCCAGTTATATTCCTTTATTGAAGTTCTGAAATATTGTAAATTAAGATAATGCTAATTATAAGTGTGCTTATGCTTACAATTTACACAAGTGTTATATAATTTCTTTGTGCTAAAAATGCCAATTACATCAACATATTTTCTAATAAAATGTCACCAGTAGTTTTGAATAGAGCATTTTGGTGTAGTGGTTAAGGCATCAGGTTAGAAACCGGGAGACTGTAAGTTCTAGTGTCACCTTAGACATGAAGCGAGCTGGGTGACATAGGGCCACTCAGCCCTAGGAAGAAGGCAAGGGCAAATCACTTCTAAAACATTGCCAAGGGACTGCAGGGACTTGTCCAGGCAGTTACCAGGAGTCAAGACTGACTCGAAGGCTGAAAAAAAAATTGTAATCATTATAAAAAGATAAGCAAATGAAAACATCCTTGATAAGTGCATATGGTTGTAGAGTGAAAAATATGTTATATGCTCATTTTTCTAGTTTTCAAATATGTGTGTAAGTAAACAGTTCACTGGATTAAAGGATTTGAAAACTTGACATGAGAAAATCTATTCAACTTTAATAAAAATTTTCTCTGTTCTAAAAAAAGCTTCATTTGTATCTTATGAGAGGGACGCGGTGGCGCTGCGGGTTAAACCGCTGAGCTGCCGATCGGAAGGTCGGCGGTTCGAAACCGCGCGGCGGGGTGAGCTCCCGTTGCTCGTCCCAGCTCCTGCTCACCTAGCAGTTCGAAAACATGCAAATGTGAGTAGATCAATAGGTACCGCTTCGGCGGGAAGGTAACGGCGTTCCGTGTCGTCATGCTGGCCACATGACCCGGAAGTGTCTATGACAACGCCGGCTCTAAGGCTTAGAAACGGAGATGAGCACCGCCCCCTAGAGTCGGACACGACTGGACTTTACGTCGAGGGAAACCTTTACCTTTACCTGTATCTTATGAAATAATAGTTTCATTATATTATCTCGCATTATCTTGTTTCATAGGGAATTTTAACAGCCAGGCTTCTTGCAGCAATTACAATGTATAAACCAGAATTGATGTGACTCTTCTATAATAACTGTTTTAAAAAGTCATTTATAAGAAGTAGCATACATATTTATTTTGGGGGGGATTAAAGCCACATGACCCGGAAGTGTCTATGACAACGCCGGCTCTAAGGCTTAGAAACGGAGATGAGCACCGCCCCCTAGAGTCGGACACGACTGGACTTTACGTCAAGGGAAACCTTTACCTTTACTAAAGCTATATTGGCTTATAATCAAGAACTTTGCCTTTTAAAGAATGTTACTAATAGCAGTTTCTATGTTTTACTGTTTTTTGTCTGCCATCAATCTTTAATCTTAGAGTTTTTAAAATATTTTTGTAATTCTTTCACAGTAACTACTTTATCAGCTGCCCAGTCTAAAATAGTTGACTTTAGAAGTTGAAATAAAGGTATTAGTTCTTGTATTTCAGAGTTGTTAATGTTATTTATTTGTATTTTGTTTCACTAGGCTTATATGCTACTCTAGTCATTGAACAGACCTTCAGAACAGTTCTAAGATTAGAAATGAAACTTAACATGAACATAACAATATAGCTAATATAATGAATAATATCCAGGCACTGAAGAATAACCATAAGACAATTGTCATCTAGGAGAGACTAATATGACCTCTCAGCCCCCCGAAAGCCCACTGAAACAATTAGGTCTTAATGAATGTGTGAAGGACTTGGGGCTTGTCTAATATAAGGGTGGGATCACTGCAGGTGATGTTCCCTAAGGAACCAAGAGGGAGCCTTCTCTTATGGATCTCAAAGGATGTGCTGGGATCACTGTGAAAAGGTGATCCTGCAGATATCCAGGACCTGAACTATGAAGGGCTTTAAATAGGATGGTCAGCAACTTGAATTGCACCTAGAACAAACTGGCAGCCAGTGCAGTTCTTGGAGCAGAGTTGTTACATGGGCAGATTGACTAATGCCTATAACTGCTCAAGCCACTGCATTCTGGACCGGTTTCTGGGTGGTCTTTAAGGCACATATAGAGCATATTGCAGTAATACAAATGGAAGGTGACTAAAGCATGAATGGCAACGAGCAAAGCCTCCCGGTTTGAGGAAGGCCATAATTGGAGCACAAGGTGGAACTTTGTAAAGGCCCTCTTAGCCGCAACTGCCACCTGCTCTTTAAGTAGGAGCTGTGAATCTAGGAGGAACCCCAGATTATAAACGGAACCGCATCCAAAAATAGAGATGGAATATCTCTGGAATTGCATAGTTTCCACACTCAATGCCATTCCATCTTGGTGGATTGAGTAAGCCTGTTCATCGCCATCCATACTCTCACAGCATCCAGAAATTGGGACAGGACCGCAACCATATCCCCTATTCATCCCACAGGCAAGATATACAACTGAGTATTATCTGCATATTGACAATCCCTGACTTCATGCTGGCTGATGATCTGGCAGCTTGTAAATATTAAGTAAGAGGAAGGAATGTGTCAACCTCTGTGGAACCTCACAACAGAGAGCTTTAGGGGTGACCTCTCAGCCCCCAGGCTGGAACCACCCATTTAGGAAGAAGGAAACTACTGCAGAAGATGCCCCTGACTGCTAAAAGTCATATATGATCCAACAGGGTACTATGATCAACAGCATACTTACATTATATAACTGTCTCCAAATTCTGAAGGGCATTAACTCTAGCACGTTGCAATTCTCTTCCCACAGCAGTTTTGGAGGGCTGATACAAAACTGTTCCATATGAGCTGAGATTGTGCCACTTTGGACAAGGGGCTATTGAAACTACAGCTCATGTCCTGCTATATTGTACCTTCTATAAGGACTCACGGACCCTTTTTATAACTCCCTATTTGATAAAATACCCAGGAAATTCTGACCTTTTTTATGTACAGTTGTTCCTATCTGATCAGCATGATTCAGTTTCTTTGAACATAGCTAAATTTTGTTATACTGTCTCTAAAATGAGGCAGACTTTGATTGTCCACTGTTGATTCCACCATTAATATTATCATGATTTGTTTTATTTCATTTTAATGCATTTTTATCTGTATTTGTACAAATTTGTATTATATTTGTAATTCTGGTCTGTGACTGTAATGAAATATTGATTGATTGATCAACAACATTAAAGTCTGCTGATATATCAGTGAAGGTCAGAGGATAGTACTTCCCCTATCCTGGTCTACCACAGGTTATCCACAAGAGTGATCATTATGCGTTTTGTTCCATACCAGGACCCAAACCCTTACTGAAAATGGTTCAGATAACGTTTCCTCCAGAGGCTTCTGCAATTGCAGACCCACCAAACTGTCAGCAACCTTTTTCAGAAGAGAAGATTGCCCAGGTTCCCTTTCATCTCCTTGCAGGCTTTCATCAGAAAAGGATAGGGATCTAAGCTGATGGTTGTGCTGTATCTCCTCTACCTTAAACTCCAGTGAATTAGGGAGATGCTTGTCTGTGCTGTTCCTGAATATTATCTGTCTGTTGTGGATTTAAGGGATGTTTCATCCCATGTTGCCCTGGCAGTCGATCTTGCATATCTCTGTTAATGTCATCTTTCTTACTCTCTACACACACATTTTTTAAAACCCTTTAATTCATCTCCATTTCCTTCATACATTATTTTTTTTCTAGCTTTTCTGTTTTTTTTATTAAATATTGTTGTGACAGTAAATTTTCTTGTCATATCACAATACCACTAGCAGCACATCAGAAATACTTTAAAAACCTCAAAGGATAAATCTTATACACTGGGCTTCCACTCAAGGTGCAGGACTTTACTACTGAAACTGCCTGTGCACCTTGACAATCGACTTCAGAATGTCAGGGAGCCTTAGAAGTAGATCAACTCACAGTCATTCTGGGCAGTGTACAAGCAAAATTAGAAAGAATAAAACGAAAACAACACATGTCCAAAACAGCAGAACAAATTGGCAACTGAAGATGCTAACCAATATGCTACCATACTTTCTAGAGATGGGCTCACTCAATATTCTGGCCAAGGGAACAAATCAGGTCTTAAGGACCCTAGGAAAGGCCAACAGGGTCAGGGCCATCTGAATCCTGGGTTAGCAGACATCTGAAACAGCATGGAGTAGATAATATATGAATAATTTCTCTCCCAGTTCAGTCATTGGAAACATACCACTAAATTTAATTCTAATATAACTGTTCATTGACATTGCTCTTCTTGTTCAAACAAAATACTTTAACCAACATCCCTTGTGTTTTTGAATTTTCATCTAAAGTATACTTTGTAGAAACGTAGTATAAATAGAGATCATATAGCTACTTTAGTAAATTCTGATGTATCCTTACTCTGATGAGTAATAATCATGTGGTACTGCATAGAAGTATAATCTTTCTGAATTAAAATGTCTTCATATATCAACTCTGATGCAAGTAAAACTTCTTAATTTTCTTCTGATCCTACCCATATTTGTATGTATTACAACATCAATAACCCCCAAATAATGCTTTCACATTTTTCAATATTTTAAGAAGTACTACATAAGGGATTCTGAGATACAGAGTATGTAGTGATTCCAGAACCCCTACATTCTGTACCATCAAATCCTCTTCTAGTGTTTGATTATTAATGTATTATGTAAAAAATATTTGCATTAGCTCACTTGAATTTACTCTAAGTATAAACATAGTATATTTCCTACCTACAAATATTTCTCTTCTATCTTTTATATACAAATCTCTAGTAAACGTAATTTGAGTTTAATTTTTATTTTTAAAAATAATTCCTTTTTCAGTTACAGTGAGATGTATCAAATGGTGTTTGCCAGAAAAATAGACACGGCTGAAGTGATAGGTGTTTCCTCCATGCTATACATTCCTATTTCTACTTAATTCTGTTTCAAAGGATTAGCAGACTCTCCAGAGCAGGGCATGCCGAGTCTGTGCTGGAGAGAACAAGAAGGAATTCTGTTAATTCATTTGCAGTTCAAGCATCCCAGTTTTCCTTCTCTTTCTGTCAGATTAATCCTTAATTGTATTTATCCTCTGTTTTCAGCCTTTTGCCCTTCGTAGCAATGTTTAAATAACGTGCACTTTTTCTTTAAAGGGTTAGAAACTATTAGCTGTGCAAATGCCAAAAGGTATCTGCAATATTTGTACACATGAAGCATAGAGAAGGGAACTTATTCTGATTTCCAAGTTCATGAAATATGCAACATTCCATTCTTCAACCCACATATAAGCTGCGAGTGGCTGAAGCGATACAGCTTTTCCAAGTTGACTGCAGCGAGGGTAATCTTGCCTTGATCGAGGCAGAGCTTTTTGTAGCAGATAGCTGAACTGGCAGGGTGGAAGACTGGAGGTCTCAAACTCCTCTCTCAGAAGGCCTCTGGAATTTCACACTCTGGCCCTGCCTCATGCCTTGGGGCTAGCAGCTTGGAAATTCCCACTGCCAGCACCTATTTTCCAGGGGTGCCTCACCTGGTATCCACCCAGTAATTTATTTTAAGTGTTAATATTCATTGATTGCTATGGCAAAAGTGAAAGTCCCTAAATTTAAAAGAGTGGTGTTATTAAGGATAAAATATATTATCTTTGTTCATTAATAAGCTCCACTTAATATAGTGGAATTGGTGAATAATTTTGGTATTACAGAAATAAATTATTGCGGAAAGTATTATTGGTGTCATTTAATAAGAATCCTGGTTTTATACGGAGTTGAGTAAGTAGCTGGGTTAAAAGCATCTGTGGTATAACATATCTCAGAATTACATTTAAGTATTCTGCTGAGGTAAAAATTATGGAAAATACATTTAAAATAAAGCATGTATTATGCATAGTTGGTTTGAATCAAATAACAAGGATTCAAAGGATTCCCTTCTCTCCCCATCTTTCAAATACCTTCTGGTGTTGCTGATTTGTGTCATTATCATTAGTTTGATAGAGTAAGTGTTTTTCGGTGATTAAAAGGCTAAGCTGGAATGATTTACCATTAATGCTGACAAATAATATATTGGCAGCTGCTGTTACAGTTATCACAGCATGTAGGGAATCTTATGAACCACTAGTTTGAATTTTTCCACTTCAGGGTATTCAGAGAGGCTTGAACTGAGTTGTCTACCAGTGGAGAGGCTCCTTCTGTTTATTGAGAGGACTCCAGTCTAGGGAAGGCTGGCAGGGAGAAGATGGTCTTTGCTAATGCAGCATTTAATCTACATTTCTAAGATTAATAATGTTACCCATTGGTGTACATTTTCAGCATTTCTTTTACTAGGGTGGTGGTGATTAAAACCTTGTGCTTTGTAGCAAAATTGCATTTCTGAAGAGGAATATTTCTCCAAGTTATATTATTGAATGTTATAATGTTATAATAGTAGATTCCTGCATTGGGTAGGGGGTTGTATTAGATGAACTTCCAGATCTCTTCCAGACCTTATATTTTAGGAAACGCCACTGGGTGATGGAAAGAATGGGCTGGGTTGGGTTAATAGATGCATGGCAGAGAGATGAAGTGGTACAGATACTGAAAACAATTTTCTAACAGTTTGAATAGAATATTTTTTCTTTTGCAAAATTTATCTTGTTTTTTCCCCATCGTAACATGAGGAACATCAGATTGGAGAATGGCCAAAGGCCACCCAATAAACTTCATAGCTAAACCATGATTTAAGTACATACTTCAATAATCAGTCTATCCTTTATACTGGCCTTGAATATAATGCATGTCTGATCAGAAATCTAAATTTTAAGAGTTTTTAAGAGTTTTAAGTGTTCAAACAAGCATCTTATACCGTTGTAAAAAATAAATGATTTTGGTAACTAAAGAGCTTCTTGATAAATTGTACTGATATCTAAAAGTTCAAAATTAAACTGAATTGTCTAAAATCCTGAAAATATTCTTTAAAAAATGCATGCATAAATGGGAGGATTTCTCTGTGCGCTTCTAAAAAGCTTTTGGTAGACATATACAGAAAAAACTTATTTCATTAGGTAGTGATTAGCCATGGTACAAGCTCAGTGCTGTAGTGGAACTTGAGACCAAGCAGAAATGTTGAGGGCTTGGTGTGCACCGAGATGGGAAAATGGAAATTTATCATGTACTGAGGAGATTATATACGGTATATTACTTTAATGGACCTGATATGGCCTACTTTAATGGACCTGATATGGACATATTGCATTTGGTATTCTTAGGGCTGGAGCACATAACTACATTTGCCATGGTGGAGATGTTGCTGAAAACAGCATGGGATTTCAATGCATGATCACGGAGCTCCACACAGTAAGTACTTCTGTATGTTCTAACCAGAATGGTGATGGCAGCATCCCCGTGGCAAAATATGTGTACTCCAGCCCTTAGTCTTTAATGGTTGTGCCATCTCTGAAACAAACGGGTCAGCCCTTGAAAATAAAGACATTTGAAAAGAAGAAATTCATGCCTTTTAAATGAGAATGGGTAATGATTATCATGCCATGTTGATAGGTATAAGAGTGTAAAACAAACACAATTGAACTCCAAAGGATTAAAGTATGAAGTGCAGGTATTACAAAATAAAGGCAAAAGCAACACATTAACTATCAGATAGAGATAATAAAAAATCTGTAAGACTATGTTTCTGCCATACTGTATATGGATGAATTCTAAAAGGAAACTTTCCAAATTCCTGAATATATTTTCAGAGCCATTTCCTTTTCATGTAAGTTTACCTGTTTTAGTTGTTTTGGTAAGACATTTAACTTCCATGAAAAAGTTAAATACTCACTTTTTTCTAATAGTCTGTCTATTTATTTTTGGGAAAATAAGTTTGTGCAATTTTTAAAAAATCAGTTCACAGTGATCTTCCTCAAAACCAATGTATGGTTGCTGTAGCGATAATGTAAAATTTGCTTGCTGCCCAAACTGCACACATTCCTTTTGTGGGAAATGACACCTTGTTTTTAAAAGATCATTAGGGCATAGAACTCCTAGTAGGTGGAATTGCTAGTAGGTGACTTATTTATATCGCCCCTCGGGACCATTGGGCCACCATTAATGAATTGTCTATTTTGTGCCCAGCGTAATTTGAAACTATACTGATAGTTTGGTGGTGATTACATGCTATGTAATGTTTATATTTCAAGTTCAGCATAATATCTTCAGTTCTTGCCACCAATACAACCAGGTATTCTTAAAGCAGTTTGATGAATGCATTATTTTTAATTTACCTACTCCAGGGCTAGGTAAATCTTAAAAAAAAATATTTCTGGTAAATGAAAAAAATAAGGATTAGGGAATAAGATGATCAAATGTGATAATATCACATGGATACCCTGTAGGGAGGTGTTACCTAGCATTTTTTTAGCCTGAGGATTTCCCCCCCCCTAATTCATAAATTGTCCTTGGTTATTTCTACCTTTTCTTGTGTATTTTTATTTTTAATTTTCTAATGTTTAGAATCTAAAACATAAACTATTAATCCTTTTATCAGGCTTATTCCCCAGCTATCTTTAATACTTGGACCAAAGTGTCCCTAGGCTTGTTTGAAGACAGAAGTGATACCAATTTGCTGCCAATTTGTTTTCAGGTAAATACAAGGTGCTGCTCCTCACCTTTAAACCCCTGCATGGATTAGGTCCAAGCTATATGATGGAACACCTATATGAACTTTCACGTTTATTGAAATCATCTGAAGATGCTAATCTGCAGTTGCTGCAAGCTTGTCTGGGCGTGACTTGGATTGAGCTTTCTCTCTTGTTGCCCCAGCTCTTTGGAATGCATTCCCTGCAGAATTATGACTGACATCTTTAGTAGCTTTTAAAAGGGCTGTTAAAAATATTTTATACAAGTTTTAAACTCTTGGTTTTAATTAATAATTTGAGTTATTAATCTTTTCTACTGTTTTTAATGGCCCAGTTTTAAATTTGCTTTGCAAGAGACTTTGGTAGCTGGTGGTATATCACGTAAAATAAATAATACGAATTATAAAAAGGGAAATACAAAAGGACATGACACATGTGTTTGACTTCATCTTGATCAAAATGGCAAATTCTTTAGGAGTAGCAGATTTTTCTTTATTTATTTCTACCTGATAGGAGCACTGATAGCATTAAATTGGGCTATTGTGAAGGCCCACTGGTGTTGAAATTGGTCATGTTAGTAAGGTGAGATGTTGACATAAAATTATTTTTCATAGACACCACAAAGCAGGAACTAGGGATTAAATTTACATCTCTTTGAAACTCTCTGTCTCATATTTGTTTGGTAACTGTTTCCGCATTCTTATATCCTAATGAAGCTATGAATTCAGCAGTAAAACCATAATACTTAAAGCTATCTTTAAAATTCTTACCCAGCTGGATTTACAGCTGTTGTCAGAAATAAAGGGCCATGCCCCCCGACATGCCACTCACAGTTGTTGAGGCATGCAAATTTAATAATAATAATAATATAATAATAAAATATATTGCACTGCCTTTTTGACTTCAAGTTAAAAATCAGGTGGTATTTACTGTTAGCTGTTTAGCTTTGAATTAATTATTTAATTCATATTCAAATTGTGGAGGAATAAAGGAATGGGAAATGAATGTTCCTCTAATTGAAATAGTGTCAGTATTTCTTATGATAGTCTCATGTGTATTTTGCATCTGGCATGTAAAAAAATTATCTTGGTAATAACTATTTTATTGGCAATGAAATATTGGTGGTGTATTAATTTCTGCTTAGTAATGGGTCTATGCACTGATTATCTCACAGACTTCTTCATGTAGCATGTCTGCTTTGGGAACAAGAAAACTTAAACCCCCTAAAATGGCAAATATACTGTACGTCAGACTATTTGTCAGATGTCTTCGGTAAAATGAAGATTTAACAAATCACAGATTTATTATATTTTGAAAATATCAGACTTTTCCTTGTTGACCTTCTGAGGAAGGCTAGTGATACTTTCTGATACCCTGTGTATACTTGGAACACCTGTTTTTGAAGATTATAAAGTTGGTATGAGAGGTGGCACAGGAGACTGTAGGTGAGTTGGCAAAGATAATTCTGTTCAGCAAACCACAGCTGAATAAATAGCCTTTCAACAAACGTCCGGTCAGTGATAGTGAGTACTTTTTGAACCTCAGATTCCCATATTGAAATAGGCAGTAACCACCATAACTATAAAGTCCAATGATTAGCCTTTCGAAAGTTAAAATTTCTCAGTTGCAAAGCTGAGATAAGACTTGAAAGCTTTGTGTCAGATATCTACACTGCCATGAAAATAATTGGTGACCTTGAGTCACTTGCTATCTCTCAGTCTAAACTACTTCATAAGTGTGTTGTGAAGAAGAAATCTGGACAGAGCTTGGTTGAGTTTTCTAGATAAAAGGTGAGTTATCAACGTTTTAAATAACATAGACAAGGAGTATCAAGTGCAAGCTTCAGATTGTTTGATTATGTTCACATACGGTGGTGAACAACAAACATCAACATTTGAGTGCTGATAATGTACTACCTCCTTTGCTACTCTAGATTAGAGTACCCATCTGAACTGGCAGTTCAATGAACTGTTGTTGATGTCACCATTATTGACCTATAGAAATGTTGATACTGGTGCTAAGAGCTACAAATGTACTAATTGGGGGGTGCTTATTTAATGTAATATGTGAACAGCTTCTGCAAACCCTTCAGAAGCACTTCAGCAGAGATAATTATTTAAAATACCTATTAATAATGGCATGAATTTTGTAGAATTCTGGGATCTATTTTTCCCCAAACCTTACAGTCTATTAAATTAAAAGGACATGCAGAATAGTGGTTAAGAAAAGAGCTATTAGTACACTGAAACTCATGAGGAATATGCTGAAATGTAATTCAAATTCTATGTGAATTTACAATAGATCATGGCTCCTAACAATCTGTAACATAAACCTAAAAGCCTTCTGTGAAATAATGTTTCTATTCAACATTTAACTCTTCCCTGGTTTGGGGGCTTCCTGTAAGCAAGAATGTGATCCTTGGTTGGTAAAGGAGCCTTTAAATCATAGTTTATTGTTTTGACTCACAGAAACATAAGTTTACATAAGTAACTAGTGTCTCAAATACATATGACATAGTCAATTTGAAATATTTTATGATTTCACATATTTATCAGTAGCCTTGTGATGCGCTTTTGTTCATCAATTTATATAAGAAAACTTCAAATTATTATGGAGACTGCTTCTGTTCTTCCAATTGCAGCCTTTACCCATTTTCTTCTGCTGCTTTTTTATCATTTTACTAGGATCTTTTTTCTTATTGTCATTTAAATGGGGGATTTCTGCTTAAATTTTCAAACTGAACAATGTTATGTTACAGCCTCCAAAAAAAGTCCCACTAATGTTTAATAATGCAGCATTGTTGAATAAGTTATAGTTGGCTGGATTCATTCATTGTGCTAGCTGTAAGTTATGATTTATAAACCACAGTAGTTGCTGTTATTCAACACATTGTCATATTGTGATTCCTAAATGGATGGTCTTATATTGCAAAGAACAAAACAAAACAAAAAACAAAGAAAAAGGATTAAGGGCATCTTGTGGCACCTGAAGCATTAACTATTTTATTACAATTTATAGGACTATAGCCTAAAGTGGCTCGTATTATTTTACATGCCATATATCTGTTTCCATTTTTCTTTAATAGCCACACCCATTTTAATATGGTTTTAAATGGTATTCAAAATACTTACTTTTTCTACCAAAATAATGTAGGACATAGTAAATGTATGCTACTGAGTTTCTTACATTGTTTAGATGTCAAGAAAAATACATAAAAGCACTGGAAGCTGTTATCTTACTACCAGAACCCAAAAGCCATATACCTACAGGTAGTCCTTGCTTAATGACCAGAATGGGACAGGAATTTCAGTTGCTAAATGGTGTGGTTGTTAAGCAAATCAGACTTGATTTTATGAACATTTTGTGGTGGTCATTAAGCGAATCACCATGATTGTTAAGTGAACCACATGGCCGTTAAGTGAACCACGTGGTTGTTAAGCAAATCACATGGTTTCCCTATTGATTTTGCTTGCTGGAAGCTGGCTGGGAAGGTGACCACGGGATGCTGCGATGGTCATAAATGCGAGGACAGGTTTGTAGTGCCGTCATAAGTCTGAACTGTCGCTATACAGGATGTATGTATGCATGATTCATCTGAAAATGTTTATTTATTAAAATATAATATTTTAATATGGACATTTTTCAACAGAGAAATATAGCTGTGGAAAGTTTCCCACCTCAAATGCTTATTCTATACCATTTTTCCTGTGCTGCCATGACAATTCCAGGTAGGCTTTCCTTTTCCTGCCTGCTCAGTATTCAGCCAGAGGCCATAGAGCAGTGTTTCTCAACCTCAGCAACTTTAAGATGTGTGGACTTCAACTCCCAGAATTCCCCAGCCAGCCATGAAATACTGCCATAGAGGACCCCAAAGGCTGGTGTTTCCAGATCTTCTTACCTGGTCTGTAGTGGTTGTCAAATCATGGTTCCTTTCTCCCTCCTAGTGGCAAAAAAGGATGTGATAGAAGGTCATATGGGGTGAGTTCATCTGTTCTCATAGGAATTTAAGTGAGTCATAGGTTCAGCCTGGGAGTGCCAGTGTGTATGTGTCTTATGGATAGTATTCTCTGAAAACGATGAACGCTTCTGACCTTAAGGTAGATTCTAACTTCTTGGTGTATATTGCAAAAGCAATACAAAATAGGTCACAGCAATAGAAGCAAGATGCCATTAAACCTAGTTTTGAGTGGGTGGAATAGGTTGTGCATAGAGAGAGGAGGTATATTCTTTTCTCACCATTCAGAGTACTTGTTCTCTCCAGTTTATGTGCAAAATTCTAATTGTTGAAGATTCTCTAGCAAATTAGTTTGGTCAGATTTTGTTAATGAAGACTATGCTACACTTTTAGAAACTGAAGTAATATTCTGTACCCAATAGATAATTTTAAACTGCATATTCTTGTACTTATCTAGTATAAAAGAATATAGAGTTTCAATTAAGGGTTCAGTTCCTAGATCAAATAGGGAATGTTAAATTTCAAGATCAGTTTTGATTGGGACTGATAATAGACTGGAGAGCAAGGATACCTTTAATTATGGTAATAGTGCAATCTTGTCTGTGTCTGTTAACGTTATATTAGTATATAAAATTCTGTACAGATGAGTGAATAAGCTGATGGAAAAAGAATGAATCCCTCCAGTGCTGAAACAGGACTACTACCTTTTTAAGAAGCTATTAGCAAGCTATATGTCTGTTATGAGGACTGAAATACAGTAGCCTGTGTAAGTGATTAGGCATAGCTATCTGTATGGTATATTTCCCTTCTAAAAAATGTCTGGGTTTAATGCTTGAGATGATGTAGTGGGAAAAGAGAACAGAGCCAACAGTGGCCCAGTTGCCACATCATACTAAGCCAGAAACATTTTAACGATGCTTTATTGAATAAGTAATAATAGTCTGGTCTATGCAATATTAAACTGCAATTGGTGGATTCAGTTATTATGTCAAGACACATCATGGCTTAGGACAATATTTAAATGAGGCCCTAGATCAGTGATTATTATAAAGAAAGGTTCTTATACGGTATATAAATTCTTTAACAGCGTAAGTGGGAATTAATTTATTTCCTGAATACTGCTAAACTGAGGCTGTTAGACTCTCCTACCAAAATCATACATTGACAACAAAATTGACAACAAAATACAGGGATTCAGGAATATAACTTTTCAGAGTGTTTTGGCTTAGCACACTTACTTTACCTCTAAAACCAAAAACTAAGGCTTTTCCTCACCAAAAAGAAGAAGAAGAAGAAGAAGTAAAAAATGGCTGAAAATGTCAGTCCCATCCCCTCTGTTGCGTTACTGTCATGTTCCCTGCAGCCACGGGTGATTATTTTTTACAAATTGCCCTTCATGGGCTGAAATAAATTCCTTGACTTACAAGTAGCATGCATAACCTAAATACCTGGATTTTCTCTTAGAAAAATTAGGAAAACAAGTTATTAATTACTTAGTACATCTTTTGCCATTGTAAATGCTTCTGGTCTGTTGATTCAAGGAAGTAATAATGTAGAAAACTTAGCAATGTAGACATTTGTCTTACCAGTGGTCACAGTATGTTGCTACAGAAATATGTGCATATATCAGTGTATATCCACTAAGGCAAAATAAGCACAGTTGTAATGAAGTTTTCTTATACTTAATTACTGAATTATAAATTCCCATACTATGCTTTGGTGGTGTTGCAAATATTTTCTTTATAGCAGAATAATAAGAAACTGGTTTCAGCATGCTCCTAAGTAGACTTGTCTTTCTTTTAAAGGTTTTGTTGCTTAAAGCTGCTTCAATGGACCACATTCATGGAGCTTGGAAGGCTCTTACTGATGGAATTGGATTAAAGGATTCTGTCTTCAATGGATCCAGCTGTATTTCACCTACCATTGTTGAACAGTTTGGTTATCAGCGCAGAGCATCTGATGATGGGAAACTTTTAGATTCCTCCAAGACAAGTAATACTATTCGTGTTTTTTTGCCTAACAAGCAACGCACAGTGGTGAGTCTGTTTCTTGTTTTGGGCAAAATAAAAGATTCACTGTTTTTTCCCTACCAGTTCATAAACATTCCAGTGCCCCAGTAGTCTAAAAGTGTTTAAATGTAGACTCCAGAATGGATACACTGACATTTTGTTCAACATGTTTACTCAATATACCCACACGTAACTTTGGAGAGAGTAGTGAGACTAATATCATTTCGCTGAATATGTGGATACCATCTCTTCTGAGTGGGTCCTGCTAATACATCCTTTCTGGATATTAGATGCTTTCTTATGTTTTGCTCTTGACTTGAAAGTGACTACTGAGTTGAACTTTAAAGAATTTTAGACTTGCATCCACATCATAAATATCGATTATTAAACACCAGCAGCAAAAATTATATAAGCTCAGGCAAATTAGAAAGAGTCTGAAATTGATTCTTTTGTTAAATGATTGACAAGCTTCTGTACTCACTCATGCTAATGGTTTAGACAGAATCTTAATTTAACCCATAGAAGTTATCTATCTATAAAAATGCTTCTCGTCTGTGAAGAGCACTCTTGTTACTCAGTTTTTTTTGCCAAGTATGGAACAGTGAGGGTATTCTCCAACCCTTCTCTGTTTGTATGGAGTTCAACCTTTGGTTGCCTTTGGCTACTATAAAGTGCTTAAAGATGAGGGTAGATTGTGTACTGTAGAGAAGCCCAATTTAGGTGTAATGCTGCTGAACTGTCTGCTGTGAGTTTTAAAGAAAGGCAGAAATGGGAACCCTTCATGTCTGTTTGCGTTCTTCTGGGCAATTTTTTCTTTTTCCTTGGTTGCCTTAATACTGTACATCTGCACAATTGCTTACCATGATTAACAATAACTAGGTTTCCTCTCAATCAGAATCCAAAATGGTGAATTTGATAGGAATCCATGTTAGCAATATTAATTAATATAATTTTTATTTTATTTATTTTATTTCTCAAATTTGTACTACTGCCCATCTCCCCCCAAGGAGGGACTCTGAGCTGTTTACAATAAGTTAATCAATTAAAACTTTAAAACGATGATCATAATGGAACATGAAATATAATACAATACTATATAAAATTAAGAAGTAAAATAAATCCAAATGGCTACAAAAGATCATAAATATGAGGGGAGCACTCCAAGGTGCCAGCCATCCCCAAGGATGACTCCCCCTCCCCATCCCAAGCACAGCGGCAGAGCTAAGTCTTCATGGACTTCCTGAAGGTCAAAAGGGATGGAGCTTGCCTGACCTCTGGTGGCAGGATGTTCCAGAGGGCAGATGCCACTGCAGAGAAGCCCGCCTCCTGGACCCCGCCAGATAGAATTCTCTTACAGACGGGGTCTGCAACATGCCCTCTCTGCATGAATGGGTGGACGGGTTGATGTGGGGATGAGACAGTCCCTGGGGTAACCTGGCCCCATGCCATGTAGGGCTTTAAAGGTAATAACCAACACCTTGAATTGGACCTGGAAGCAGACTGGCACCCAATGCAGCTCATGTAGTGGGGTGTTGTATGCGCCCTTCTAGGGGCACCAAAGATAACCTGCGCAGCTACATTCTGGACCAGCTGTAGCTTCCAGATACTCTTCAAGGGTAGCCCCATGTAGAGCACATTGCAGTAGTCTATATGGGAGATGACCAGGGCATGAGTGACTGTTCAGAGGGCCTCCCGATCCGGCCATGACTGCCACCTGCTCCTCGAGCAGGAGTCGTGAGTCCAGAAGGACCCCCAAGTTATGCACCGGGTCTATCTGGGGCAGTGCAACCCATCCAGAACTAAAGGTGACAATTTCCTGGATACAGAGGAGCCATTAACCCACAGCCACTCTGTCTTACCAGGGTTCAGCTGAAGCCTGTAGTTCCCCATCCAGGCCCCGAGACACCTGGAGAGGGTGGTCATGGCATCACTTACTTCACCTGGGACGGAGATGTATAATTGGGTATCATCAGCATATTGATGATACCTCATCCCGTGGTGACGGATGATCTCACCCAGCGGTTTCATGTAGATGTTGAAGAGGAGCGGAGAGAGTACCGAGCCTTGTGGCACCCCACAAAGGAGGGGCCGAGGGTCAGACCTCTCACTCCCTATCGCCACCGATTGGGACTGGCCCTGGAGGAAGGAGGTGAACCAGCACAGTTTTAGGCGGTGCACAGCAATATAAATAGTTTTATAGCATTGGTTTAAAACAGCAACTTTGGGGGGGGGGCATCTACTCATCTGAGTGGCTTTAGGAAGCCATGGTGATATCTCCAAAAGAGAAAGACCAGCATGTTTCACCCTGTTTTTCAGTGGTTTGGGAGATTTAAGGTGGTTTTAATGTGTGGATATGAATGTTTCACCAACAGAGGCCTTTTGCTCATATTCTCACCTGTGTTTTAACATTTTTACCTAAAGTTGGACTTCCAGAATTTGGACATTTTGCTGTCACATTATGGTGGTGTGATTTTGACCATTTTCTCTAGGTCTGGAGCTTTTTAGGTGGGAATATGAGTTTATAGAGGCTTTGCGTTCCTATTCCCACCATTACCGTGCTGGTTCTTAACACAAAAGTCACCCCACTGAAATTCAGTTATTTTGCCGCTAAATGTCCATAGTACAATCTCGTGCTTTAGGCAGTCCAAATGGGGTGCTGGAAGCCCCAAAATAGCAGAATAAATTCCAGTGCAACAACAGCTGTAATAAGCAACAAAACAGCAACTGGTTAAATCGATATATCAGGAAGTTCAGCTTCCTAGTATTGAAGATTTTCTCATCTTCTGGAAGGATTTTAGTGAGGAAATGAGATCGTTTCCCTGAGAAGGGAATTCTAGAATTAAGGTGCATTCCTCTAGAAAGGCCACCAAACAGTTCATTGAACTGAACAACAGGCCACCAAATGCAGTTCCAGTAGGCATTAAGCTCAGACTGAAAAAGAGGATCATTTAAATGTATTGGTGCAAAACCATTTAGGATTTTGGAGATCATCTGCAGCAGTTTGAATTGTAGCCTGGAAACAAACTGAAAATCCAGAGTAGCTGTTTCAGACGATCAGTCCTCTGCTCTCAGTGCAGCCTCTGTTGACAACTGGGTTGCTACATTTTGGGGCAGCTGTAGTTTCCAAGTATTCTTTGAAGACAGTGTTGGTAGAGTACACTGTAATAATCCAGATACGATGGAACTGAGGCAGACGTCGCCCAGATCTGTGTCTCTGGGACTAGGTGAGGCTGATAAACCAGCCTTCAAGTGAGATGGTCAGTTTGTGTAACAGGAATCTCCCCGAAAGATTAAAAAGCCCAGTTGGACACATCAATATCCAGGTGCAAGTAATCCAAGTAGCTACGACAGCTCTGCAAAGATCATCTGGGTGCATTGACCCTATCTCCTGGCCAAAGAATGTCTTATCTCTGATGTTCTATCTCTGTTCAGTTTCCCTCCTCCAGTTCATCCTTGTTTCATCCTGCAAAAATAATCAGATCCAAAAACAATAAATGCAGATATAGTACTAGTGCAGCCATAACCCTAACAAACATAATGGACAGCGTAGCGTGTGTGTTTCTCTTGAGTAGTCTCTCTCTCCCAAAGTTGCTGCTATATTGTAACTAATGCATTTTAAAACAAATCAGCTGCCTCTCCCAGGCAAATGTGTACAGAGTTACAGGAGTAGATGCAAAAAAAAAAGAAAGAGAAGTGGCAATAGTAAGGAGGGGAATCTTCAGCTATATGCACTGCACTGCACTGCACGTTTACCAGTTTACCAGCATTTAAGCCGTCAGGCTATTGTCTAATGATCTGAGTCTTCCAGAGTTTGAGAACAATTACACTATAATTGAAATATGAAGATTAGCAAGCTAAATAATAATTGATAGTTTTGGAATTAGAAAAACTGTATTTTTGTACTTTACAGGTAAATGTACGTAATGGAATGACTCTTCATGACTGTCTCATGAAAGCACTCAAAGTTAGAGGTCTGCAGCCAGAATGCTGTGCTGTTTTTCAATTACTTAGTGAACACAGAGGGTAAGAATTGGAATTAAGTTGAATTAATCCATTTAAATAATTTCTGCCCGTGTATTTATTGAAGATAATATTCAGTGTATTTCATTTCATTTAGCAGCTGCAGACTCTTTTCTTTAGGCATGACGTTTTTACAAATTGGTCATGATTCTTGCTTTAGATATTCTGCTTTTTGTAGGACCAGGTCAAATGATTCTTTACCGAGGTGTTGGAGAGAATAACTTCAGTCCTTTTAAGGCTTATACTGAAGGCCACATTAAGCCAAAATCATGGAACGTGTCAGTTTCCTTTCTGCACTTGAAGGCATGTTAATTCTAGATAACTTGAGGGTTCAAGTGTGCTATGTAGCATCTGCAGCAACATCTTTAACAAAGTTGGTGATGACGCCAGAGTCATGACACGTACCATGACATCAACATGCAAGTGCTGCAATCAGGTGCTTGTGTCCTGATGGCTGAAGCAATTACAGAAGTCATGATATGATAGTTTCAGATGTTTTATCACGCGCCACCCTTGCCCTCCCTGCAGATGTCCACAAGCAAGTGTAATATTAAGTCTTATTGCTTGCAATATTTGAATACTGCAGCCTAGTAAAGTAAAATATATTATCATGTGTATCTTAAGATAGTTCTGCTTCTAACTAATAATTATCTGAAATAAATGAAGTTTCCAAATATTTTGGTTTTTTCGTAGTTCTAACATCTTTGGAAACTGAATGCTTGCAGTATATTTAAGAGTTTTTCTTTCCTTTCATAGTAAAAAAGCACGATTGGATTGGAGTACAGATGCGGCATCCTTGATTGGAGAAGAATTGCAAGTTGACTTCCTTGATCATGTTCCACTCACAACACATAACTTTGTATGTTGATCTTTTGTATGTATAGAAGAACTGGAAAGGCTTTATGGAAAGCAATGCTGGCAGATAGGAATGAAAAACCTAAACAGACTTTATCACATAGCCTCCTCACAAAATCAACATGTAAATCAGAAACCTATAATATAGTTGAGTTTTCTGGCCTTTCCAATATTGATAGAAAATGAACAGTTTTGTTCACTAGTCTTACAGTACATTGTCTTTTTCTTTTCTGTTTTTTTCTTGTTTGCATTGGACATTTTTCCTTGCAAGTTTAAGAATTTTCAAGTGCAGCTTAAAATTTCTCCTTTCTTAACATCCATTAAGATGGTCACAAGTGTAGTTGTATTTGGATTTTATACCTAAAGTAGCCAGGTGTGAATCAATGCTCCTTTGATCCTTGGATCAATGCTTGCATTGTTAGAAAGTTATTTTTTAACTAATATAAATAACACAAACTAATTTTCTTAACCAGTTGGTGATTTTTCCTTTCTTCATACTCCTCTATGGTATTTAGCAACTCACAGTGAACGTGTGAATGGATTCTCCTGCAACACATCCTATATATATATATAGGATAGTAGGAAAGGAACTACCATAGAGATCAGTGATGGTTTGTGCTGAAGTGGAAGTCATCACTTGATGTCCCTTTCAAAAATTCTTGCCTGCGAGTTTGGTATTGTGTGGTTAAAACATTCAACACCTGGATGACTCAGTAGTCAAAGATACTTTGGGCTTCCTCTTCTTGCATAAAGAAAGAGGCAGAAAATACACTAATTTGTTCTGTGCTTGGTTATGGTCCTCTAGGCACCAGAATCTCAGTGCTTCTTCCAATCTTGGCTAATGATTCTAATAGAACATTCTCACTAATCAAGTACAGGTATTACAAAATGAAAGTTTGGAGGGCGCATGGGGCACAGATGCCAGCTTCGGCTCCTTTTTCTGAAACTTCTGAAAATTGGTGAGAAAGCTACGAAGAAAGACCCTAAGCTTTGCTGAATGTACAGTCCTCTGTATGATGTAAAAGCCCTCGTCATCAGTTCACAAAGATTGGAACACAGATTTTCATGGTCTCGTTGTCCTTTCATTTAGTAACACATGCATTGGGCTAGGATATATAGAAATACTCAAAGTGATTAAAAAAAATCCATCTGTAAATTTAGCATGGACTAGCCTTCCTCCAACTTATGTCCCCTTGGATGTGTTGAACTTCAAAGAATCTTTGAAGTTGATATGGTGCATAGTGAGAAGAAAAGGTATGTACTTGGTTTTTTGGGGGCGGGGGAATTAAGGGGAAATTTGAGAATTTCTTCTCCAAATGATACATGTTATAAATGTGGATATCTGATCATCTAGAAGTTTGAACACGTATTTGTTTCTGTGTACCTATTAAAATTTGATCAAGATATTAGAGTTTGCTGATTGTAATGGATGCTCAGTGCCCATGAAAATATTCTGAAACCATTTGAAAATACAAATAAACTGAAGTTAGTTTTTAAAAACACGTTTATTGAAGGTTGTTTGCTCTTCATAATTAGCAACATAAGTGACAAACAATCACAATTGTTTTCTAGGCACGGAAAACATTTCTGAAGCTTGCATACTGTGACATCTGTCAGAAGTTTTTATTAAATGGATTCCGATGTCAAACCTGCGGTTACAAATTCCATGAACACTGCAGCACAAAAGTTCCAACTATGTGCGTGGACTGGAGCAATGTCCGGCAACTCTTGTAAGGACTTTTTAGGATCCACTATGGAAGCAATTCTACCTACTGAAATAATTCAGAACCCTGATTACTTAAAAAATAAAAAGGGCCAGTCAACATACGGTCGATTAGCTTCCTGGTTGATAATTCTTTCCTAAACATTGTATGTAAACTTACAGGGACTTTTTCTGAAAGTTTGAACTATTTTGTTTGCTATTGGCATTTCATTTGCCTAATTCCTACGTTCCCCATGTTGGAATGACTACCGCAGCAACTGTCTCCACCTGAGACTTGATGCACAGCAATTGTATGCATTATTTTAACCATTCCGCTGTAACTGCACCTTTTGTACTTTTTATTTGTTCTTAGTGCACCTGGCAGGAGCTTTGGTCTGTGTTTGTTGCCAGTGCAGGTTCCCAAACATACTTGGTTTATTTTTCTTTTGTTTTTAATTCTGGTGCTTGTTTCAGCAGGTAATATCATGAATGGGGAAAAGTATTTGTAAAATTAGCTGCCCCTCCTGTTTGTTTAGAATCTTTGTCATTCTACTCACTGCTGCAGCTTTATAGCTAAATTTATAGTGGATCTTTGCTCAAAGATGCAAAGTGAAGCACTTACATAGAATCTAAAACCACATTTTAATTGCAACTACTTTTATTTTCTGGTTCACACATTATGGGAAATCGAAATGTGGTTTATTTGATTTTGGTGCACTGTAGTGAATCTAACCATGGTCATTTAGAAATCATGATTTATGGCTTTATGTGTTTTAGCTAAGCCATATGTAATCTGAATAAACCATGATTAAGGAAGCAGTGTGTCAGCAGGTCTACAAATCCTTTGTCCTTGGTAATTTTTTACTGTTTTCCTTTGCCATTTTTTCTTCTGTCCTGGTTCTGATATTGTACTAAAGATCTCAGCTAAAGCTAATATGAACCATGTGATAGAATGACAACTTACACATTCTGCAAGGAATTTGCAAAAGGCTTTAAAATCAAAATGCCTTGCTTTGAGTTCAAAATAGCTGTTCTGCATTCATTATGTATTGTTATGTATTATTTCAATCATTTTGGTAATATTTGGAACTAGAAACCCCCCTTTCTCACCTGAAATAGCATGTTTCAAACTCAAAGCAACTGTTTTAGACTTGAAATGGGAGAGCCTCAAATTCAAAGTAGTTTGAATCCAAAATGTTTTATTTATCCCTTTTGTCGTTTTTCAGTTGTTCAGTCACTTCCAACTCAAAGGTATCATTTCACCATGATTATCTGTCAATAACTGTTTGAGTTCTTATAAGCTCATGTTTGTGTCATCAGTGATAGTATCTAGTCACTTGTCACCTCCCCCATAGCTTTTTTTCCCAGACCTCAGGGTCTTCTCCACTGACCCTTTCTCATTCTGTGTACAAAATATTTAAGCTTTAGCTTCATTATTAGTGCTATCAGTGAACAATCTGGTTTTTTCATCTAGCACTGAATGATTTGTTCATCCTGCAATCTCAGGTATTCTAAACAATTTTCTCCAGCAACCACACTTCAGAGGCATCAATTTTTCTTTGTTCAGTCTTTCTGATGGTCCAACTTTCACAGCAGTATTTTACAACTGGGAAAATCAAGGCCTTGACAGTATGTACCTTTGTGGTGAATGTGATATCTCTGCACTTTAACATTTGATCTAGATCTGTCATAATCTTTTCCCAAGTAGCAAACAACTCTCTGTTTTGCTCCATATTCTGCTCTTACTGTTGCTTCTTGATTATCATAAAAATTCTTCAATAGGTAAATGCGGTGGCCTGGTAGACCCATGTTTTTAAGGGCTATCCATGATTAGTTGTGGTCTTCACAGTCAAAAGCCTTTGTATAATCAATAAAGCCAATATAAGCATCTCTTTGGAATTTTCTTGCCTTTTTCATTATCCATCAGATGTTAGCAATATAATCTTGGGTGCCCCTGCTTTTTCTGAATCCAGCGTGTCCTGTACGTCTGGCAGTTCATGTTCCATCTATTGTTGAAATCTGGATTGTAAAGTCTTCAGCATTATCTTACTGGCATGTGAGATGTGTGCAATTATTCAGTAGTATGGAATTCTTTAGATTGTTGTTTTTTGGAATTGAAAGGTAAACAGATATTACTCATTCCTTGGCCATTGCTGTGTTTTTGATACCCACTTACAAATCATATGTAGTTCTTTAACTCCATCATTTTTACAGATTTTAAGTAATTATATTGATATTTTATCAATTTCTGCAGCTTAGTTGTTAGCAGTATTTTCTATAACTCATTTAACTTCACCTTCCAAAATATCTGGCTCCAATTCAATAATCACACCTTTGTATCATTGATTTTGGGGTCTTTTTTCTATAGTTCTTCCATATATTTGGATCATTTTTTCTTTATATCTTCTTTCTCCAGTAGATTTTGCCTTTTTTATTTTTTATTGTGCCCAACTTTGCATAAAAGTTTCCCTTCATTTCTATAATTGTATTACATAAATCTCTTGTTTTTCCCATTCTTTATCCTCAATTTTGGGGTATTGCTTGTTTAAATGTAATTCCTTGCTCTTCTCTGAAACTCAGCATTTTACTCACCTATAATGAGTAAATTTTCTTGTAAACCACCTAGAGTCCCCCTTCTGGGGGAGATGGGCGGTGATAGAAATTTGAGCAATCAATTAATCAATGACATCTCTTTTTGGTTTTGTGTTGACACGGTGCTGCAAGTTGTCATAGAACTTCTGGTTCCTCTGCATCTGGGGTTGGAGCATAGTTTTGGACCATGCAGTAGAAGATTTGATACTTCTCTGATATGAAGTATCATTCCAGTGAGTTTCAGTGTGCTGATTCCCAGAATTCAACATTCAGTCTTGTTGCTGTTGCTCTGATAACATCATGTTTGCCTTGGTTCATGGTTGTGGCATTCCACATACCAATGCCATACATATTTTGCAGCACTGGACTTTTCTTTGCCTCTGGCCACATCCTTTTGGCTTTAGTCTAGCCACACCATAAACATAAGTGCTACTTGTACTTGCTGTATGCTCTTCTCCAGGAGTTTCTTGGGGATCTTCCAATCTGGGTGACTCATCTTTTCAGTATCATACTGATACTCTCTGGTTGTGAATGTCCATTTGGTTTTCTTGTCAGAGCACTGGAATAGGTTGCTGTTTCTACCTCCAATGGATTGTATTTAGGCTGCCTCCTTTTCTGTGACTTGCCTGCCATGGGTGACCCTTCTGGGAGTGTATATTCCAACAGCATAGCTCACACATTACTCAGATGTGCAAGCCCCTTCACTATTATATGGTAGCAATCCATGAAGTTGCACACTTACATTCTACAACTTACATACATGTGCTAGTACATTCTACTAAAGGGTTAACTGGTCATTTCTTTATAAGGCTGAGCAGAAAGTTAAGAAAAAAAGGGAGAGAGAGAGAGGTGTGAGGAGAGAAGCAGCTGACAGAGTAAGCAAAGGGTACTGAGGCAATCAATATATATATAAAGAAAAGGGAGAGACACTAGTGCATGTGAGAAAACATAACAGCATTCTGTTAAAAAAGTGCACACTTCTGTACCTCTAAACAGAAGCAGTTTATGTCCATATTATCTGTTCATACTTAAATAATGTTTTAATTGTTTATAAACAACTGGTCCTCAGAATAAATGAGAGACAGAATATATTATCCTTATCCCCTTACCTAAGATACTATGCTATCAAGAAAAAAAAATAGAAAAGATATCAGCATAAGAATTCTAAGTTTACCATTTTTGGGTAGGGGAAGTCCTGCTTTAAGCTATTTATCCCCAAAATAAACTTGGAATAATTTATCTCACCAGATCCAGTTTTGCCACACTCCTCTGAAGTACACATTCATTTCTAAAAATATGGAGACCATCATGCTAAGTCATACTTTGCTTAACCATGGTTTACTTAATCCATTGTCCTAACAGGAACCACGCTGAGACGAGGAGTAGGTCTTTAGTGTTTATTGCTGCTACATAAGACAGAAAATCCTAACAAACTGAAGAAGCGTGGGAAAAACCCAGACAGATAAACCCCTAAAGTCAAGGCGGGTCTGATCTGTGTCTCTTTGAATGGCTGCTTAATTCCTCAGTACTACGCATGCGTTTTCCTCCCTGGATAGGGGCCCCCTCCTGCTCACCATCAGTGCTCATGACATCCATTCTACTTATGGTGTAGCGTACTATGTGGATGCATTTTTGAAGTTCTGTGCAACCTGTGTTAATTGTTTATAATTTTTCTGTTGAAGAAAACACAATTGCCCTGGTTCAAATGTTAAGATCTCTTGAATTCGGTATTTTTTTTTTTTTTGGCATGCTTTGATTTCAGATTGTTTCCACATTCAAATGTTGGTGATAGTGGTATCTCAGCACCTCCTTTGATGACTCGGCGAATACGTGAATCTGTGTCTCGGATGCCTGTTAAGTAAGCGGCCCTTTAAGCTGTATTCTTTTATTGTTACTGTTTTTGATAAGATTCATAGCAGTCATGACATAAGCCTGAATAACGATGCATGAAAAAAGCACTATGAATTTCTGGGCAAAACTCTTGTGTATGTAGAATGGTAAGTTTTTGGAAGGAACACTTCCCTTCAAATTGATTCACTTCATCAGTACCACTTAAGGCAGCTTAGCAAAGCGGTGTAGCTTTGCACAGTCCTAATAAGTTAAGAAGTAATTCCTTTGCCTCCCAATCTAAAGCAGTAAGGTCCAGAGCAACAAAGATTAGCATTCTAGAGGTTAATGTTCCCTATTGAATTTTTAAAAATCTTTTGATTAACTATTTTTAAAGGGGCATGCTTATCTGTATGTCCAAACCAAAGTTTGGTTACTTTCTGGAATGTGCCTTAGCTTCAAGGTTTGGTAAGCTATAATTAGTCAATAATTGTTCTTTGCTTGCCCTCCACACCAGAATTGCAAGACCATCTTAAGCCTTGGTTTTAAATTTAGATTTCAGGGACAAATGGCAACCCAAATAATGTCTTTGATTTCCTCCCTTGGGGAGGAGGGAGCCCAGTGACTCTAAGATGTGGACCCAAGGCAGTGCATAAAAACACTGGATTTGCCAGTTGCTGCATTATTTAGTAACTGCCTTGTGTAAAGATAATTGGAAAGATTTCAGCTGCATTTGTACTTAACAAGTTAATTCTGGTTATATAGAAGTTTTTAAATTGTTTGACGGTATCATTCCTACATTGTGGCTATTTTGAGCCTTTTCTGCCGTGGCGCTTGCCCTTTGGAATATCATCTCCCCAGGGGTTAGATTGGCTCTGACCCTACCTGCCTTTCAGAAAGCTCTGAAAACATGGTTTTGCCATTGTGCCTGGAGATCTGGTTGTAGTCTGGAGCCTACTGATCTATGGATTGTAAATGCTGCTGATTATGTTTTTATGGTTTTAATCTTGCTTTAAAATGGTTTTATGATAAGTTTCTATTTTGTTTATTATATTTTGCTGTGGTTTTTAATTCTGTGAGCTGCCCAGAGTCACTTATGTGAACTGAGTGGCTACATAAATTGAATAAATAAAAAAATTCTTAGCACAAGTAGTCCTCACTTAACAACCCAAATTGGGACCAGCAACTCCATCGCTAAGCAACACAATAGTTAAGCGAAATGTCATGTGACCACTCTGCTTAGCGACAGCAGTTCTGGCAGTCTCAGTTGCTGTTGTTCAGCGAGTCCCATACTGTCATTAGGCAAAGACCCACCCAGAATCAAGCCATTTTTGGAAGAAGATAAGGGATTGCCTCCACTTCAACTCCCCCACTTACTTATCTCCCCCCCATCTCTGCCCTTTTGGCCGCCCACCTACCTGCTGCCCAGCCCTGCCCACTGCCATGCCCACCACACTGCATGTCACTATCAACTGGGTCCTCCTTTTGCACCAGCACAGCGGGGTCCTTTTTTTGCACACCAGCTGGGGCCTTCTCCCATAAAACAAGATCTTGGGTGGTAGTGGCGCATGGCGTGGTGTGCAGCTGCCCACGCTCCCTTGTGCCTGCCTGTGACATCTGCCCCCCTGCCCATAGCTCTCACCTGCTGACCTGCAGGACATTTCCATGGTGCCTCCCTGTGTGTGACCAGGATGGTGAGTACAGCAGAGGGAGGCAGGCAAAGATGATGACATCAGCTGGGGGATGGAGGGGAGCAGCAGGAGGGGCAGTCATAAATGCAGGTGGACTCTAATTTTGTTCATGTGGCCGTGGGGGCACTGTGATGGCTGGAACTTTGAGGACCGGTCGTAAGGCCACTTTTCAGCACCGTCATAACTTCGAGCAGCCACTGAATGAATGGATGTTAAGCAAGGACTACCTGTAATGATTTTGTAAAGCAGTCCATGGTTGAGAATAAGTCTGCAATTTAGGGATGTCATCCTAATTTGAAATCAGTTTCTTCAATCTGAATATTTTGGGAAACTGTTGTAAGAAACCAAGGTGGATTAGGGGGAAAGGACATAATTATGAAGCTATGATAGTTTCCAACATAACTTTTTATTTCTAGAGAACTAGCTTATAAAACTAGTTACTTGGTAGACTCTGAAATAGGTTCTTTAGATTCTCACAAGTCAATGCTAATTTCTTAATATAAAGGCATAAATCTACAACTTGTTTTCTCTCCTTTAGTTCTCAGCATAGATATTCTACTCCTCATGTCTTCACATTCAGTGGAACAAATCCTTCTCCTGAATGTTCTCTTTCTCAAAGACAGAGATCTACATCTACCCCAAATGTCCACATGGTCAGTACTACTATGCCTGTGGATAACCGGATAATTGAGGTATACTTACTCCCTGTTATTTAGTTGGTATCTTAAAATATCTAACTGTATCTCTATTAATAATTCTTGGTTTCATTCAGATGTTTTTTTTTTTATTCTCTAAACCACGGTTTGGAGGAGTAGGAATTAAGCTGCTTTAGTTGTATGTTCTTTATCTCCTGTGTGCCTGGCCTAAGAAAAACACTTTCATCAAACATTTCTCAGACAACATCCTCACATAGATCGTTATCAATTTTCTATGCTATGATTTAGAGGATCAAAGAACAAGTTACTTGCAACCATATATGATAAACTTAGTAACATCTCATTCTTTCAGTGCTATTATCTCTGCTAACTGACGAACGGTGGAGCCAATTTTGATCTTTATTAACTACGACTTACTGTGTTACAACTGCTTACAATAGCTGATTGAGCAGAATGAAAGAACCATCCTTGTATCACAGGGCACATCAAGATATTATGCTGTTTATGCTGTCTAAGGTGAAAGGGCAAATGTACTACTCAGTATCCTCTCCAAATTCAAGATAGCATTCAAACAAATAATCCCCAAAGTATATCTTCCTAGAATAAAAATACAGTAATAATAAATAGATAACATCTTGTATTTTACTGTATTGGATTCAGTTCATTTTGTCTAAAGCAGTTAGTTCATTCTGCCTTATTACAGGGCCAGCCCTATAAGACAGTTTATAGGGAGTTAATAATGTTTGTTTGTTCGTTTGTTTGAGATCCAAAAGATTCAGTTGTAAAATCCAATTTTTATTTAGATTTTTCATACTGCTTTTCTTTTCCCATTGCAAACATCAAATGACAGGGTAGTAGGTGGCCAATGTAGATTTGGGGAACTATTCTTAATATTGGTGAGGTTTCAAGTATCTGAGTGTTAAAATTTACAGGAAGGAATTATAAAAGGGTATCTCAAGATATCCAACGATTTGTTATGATATTGGAAATAGTAATGGGTAGATTTTCAAATTCTGGTTTGAACAGATTGTTCTCAGATGTGTATAATTTGTATAATAAAATGTTTTTGCAGAATACTGATGTTCTTATATTCATTCTGGGAAAAATACTGCCTTCTCTATAAAAATTGTCCTCCAGCTACAGAATGTACATTTCTTACAGACAAGGCAATGTTAAGAGTTTTGAGTTCCTGGTTATTCTGATTGCATGAATGTGCTGGGTTTTATTTTGTATTTATGTGTTTTGCATTGATCTGTCTTCTCTGTGGAACAGATAAATAGGTCATGTTGTCACACCTACAAATGCTTAAGTCAGCAGTGAAGTGTTTCCTAAAGTTTCGAGATAAACGGAGGAAAAAGATTATTTTTCCTTGGACTCCATGATATTTTGTTTTTTTCTTGGGTTTTTGTTGCATGTAATTAGGGGTTTTTTATTTTTGGAGAAATGAAATGTAATTGAAATGTAATTCTGCTTGATTTTGCACCATCAGGTTCTTTTCATGTGTTTTCCTTATAAGGTTAAGTGTTCTATTTACTCACAACATACCTTGAATTCTTTCTTTTTCATAGGTCTCTTTTGCATGCAAGTTTGGTTTATGGCAGAATCTTACTGCTCTCCAATTTTGGGGAGGGGGAAGAAGATAATTTAGAGAACTTCCCTTTCAGGAACTTTCATGGTCTGTGGAAAGTCTGCTTGGCTAACTTTGTGAGGTTATTGCATCAGTTTTAAAATTCCTGCAGTTCTTAGATAATATAACAGGCACATAGCTACTATATTAACTCTTTTTTCCCCCAAGTTCTGTTTTATACTTCTTTCATCTTTAGCAGCTGGAAACTGGTTTTTTTACTACTCCTTCTGTTCTTTTCTTATTTCTCATTGCTTTGAACTAGAATAACAGCCTGAATGCTTCTCCCAGGTCCTGGTGCAGACGATTCTGTTTAAGGGGAAGAGTAGGTATTGTCTGGATGCCTTTGCTTTGTTCATTTAACAGAATTGCTAAAACAGTTGGCCAGATTAGAGTGAATTAACTGAAACTTCATTTTGAAGTACTAGTGTGGCATGTTTGCTTGACCCTAATACTAAAATCAGGGTTGTTAATATTTAGTAGAATTTTCAGTTGCAGTATAGTCTAAGTTCCATAGCCACATAGCTTGAACTTTTTCATTTCAATGTCAACCTCTTATATCTTCAAATTATAGAAGTAAATATGCTGGTTAAATATGTATTAAAAATAGAGTCAGAAATACTCATCCCTTTATTGATGAATTGGTATAGATTCTCACTAAATAGCTGGATGGGAATCTGCATTCACAGTTCAGTTTATATGAAGTAAGATTTCAGTATACAATTTTTTATTATAAAAGAACACACAGTACTGTAATTGAAATGAAAGTAAGTATTTGATACTCAAATGGGCAAAACTTGAAATTCAGCCATTTTTTTTTTAGCATTAGCATTTGGGATCTTGGTTATATGTCTTGATTCTTTTAAACATTGGAAAACAACCTGTCTTCTACATAAGTCCACAAGAACATGCAGTAGTTGCTTTCAGTCTGACAGGGATCTAAGGCATCATTTGGTGAACCTTGTACACACGTGCCCTTTTCCCTTTGCATATGTGTACCTAAAAACTGTTTCAGAAGCTCAGATGATCATCTGGAACACAATTTTTATGTGGCTGAAAGACAGAATGAAATCAATAAATAGGTTCTTACTCCTGTGCTCTTACGCTTAGATCTGGGGACCTGAAGCTGTTCCCAGTTGTCTTTTTCATAACTGAATCTTTTCATATAGCATGTAATTCTCACACAGGATTCCATTCAACTTTTCTATAGCTTTATTAGAAAATTTTTTGAACCCTCATTACTTCTGTTGTATGGATTGTATTCTTAAACCTAGGTATCTTTCAAAAAGCTCTGAGAGGTTTCTAGCCAATTTACCAGGACAGACAAGTTTATCATCAGAGAAGTGCATCATGTGCCTTCAGGCCATACTTTGGCCCATGTTTTGACCTCGGGTTTTGTTTTGTGGAGTGCTGGGCATGTGTGTCTTTCTGTCAATTATCCAAATATTGATTTGGATGGTATTGGACAGACGGGGAACGGTACAAATGTGTCTTTGATCACAACTGTGCATGTTTACATAGGCTAGCATGCATAGCATGAAGGAAGAGAAAGAGCAACCAGCTCAGCTGCAGCAGTGCTATACTGGAGGGCATCTGAATATTTTACAGATCCAGTTTGTTGCTATGTTTTAAGCAAAGTATCTGCTTTAGACACTAGGATAAGAAGCATCTTACGCAAAAATGAATTTGAAATATTAAAACTATCCTATGCATTTGTTCTTCCTTTTTTGGCTTATTTATTTTGGATTGCTTGTAAACCACTTATTATTTAAATAATTTCTAAGTGTACAAAAATATGGATTATAATTTTGACATTCCTATACAGACTGTAAATAAATCACTTGGGCCTCATGTTAAAAGTCTTGAATGCTAAGCATGTGTAGTTTCTGAAAGTGCAATTAGGATTCTTTGTGTTTCAAATTGCCAGTATCCCCTCCTCACCAAATGTCTTGGCTGATGTTTTGATGTCTAAAATCAAAGCCGCTGAGTCAGGTTCTCTTTACAGAGAAATTTGCTACTCTGTTCTGTTTCTCACAGAAGTTGTATTGAAATAGTGATAATATTTTTTTTTCTTTGTTTCAGGATGCTATACGTAGTCACAGTGAATCTGGTGAGTGTGTTCACTAAAATATGGTAACTAGGTACTCCATAAAAGTGCAAAATGAAGCAGTTCATCCCCACAACATTCAGTTTTCCTGCCAGAATAGGCCATTTCAAATGTTCCAGATTCATACCTATCCAAAAATATATCGTGGGAAACAGGAAATGTTTCAAAGTGTTTCTGAAACAGATACTTTTGGAAATGCACAAACTACCACCAGAATACTTAGGGTCAGACAGAATATTCTGAAGAGAAACTGTTTTGCACATAACTAGTAGTGTATACAGGTAGTCCTCACTTAACGACCACAATTGGGACTGGCAACTCCATCACTAAGTGACACAGTTGCCAAGCGAGACATGTGACCATGACAGGCTTACATCACTTTTCCCCGCAGTTGTTGAGCGAATCACCATGGTCATTAAGCGAGATGTGGTCACATGACCACAACTTGGGATTTCACTGCTGGTTTCTCCATTGACTCTGCTTGTTAGAAGCTGGCTGTGAAGTGCACAAATGGCAATCACTTGCCTGTGGGATGCTGCGACAGTTGTAAGTGCGAGGACTGTTGTAAAGTTACTTTTTCAGCACCATTGTAACTTCTGATAGTAGCTAAGCAGGGCACTCATTAAGCGAGGACTACCTGTATACATGGGAAGTGCTAGAATGTTGCGGCTCAGTATAAACTAGCACTGATACTGTCAAATGCTAGTTAGTCTTTAAACAATATGGCATATATGCAAGTTTCATGCCAATTCCTGTCTACAAGCCTTGTTTGTGAAGGAGTTCTGTATTATTAGAATCTTACTTTTTTCTTTAAATATGTGAAGCATCACCACCAGCTATGTCAGGAAGCCCCAACAATACAAGTCCAACAGGATGGTCACAGCCCAAAACACCGGTTCCGGCTCAGAGAGAGCGAGCTGCAGGAGCTAATCCACAAGAAAAAAAAATAGTAAGTATCAAAATATAGTTGGATAAAATGAATATAATACAGATATCAAATATCTGCACGTGAGAGTCTGATTTGTCTATATATGTGGTTAAATGTTTCTGACCTAAGCTGAATATTGTGTGAGATTCTGAAAACTATGAACTCGTCAGAGTTGGTACTTTCACTTTACCATATCTGATTGGCAGTCCAACTGTAAGTGTGCAGATGAAGTCCTAAAGCTTTCAGTAGAGCTTCTCTCTGCATGACTGTACAAAGAAGAGGATAGGCACTAGTACCCTTAAATCAGATTGCTTTAGCTGGGAAGGACAGTGCCCTTGACAAAGGAATTTAATAAAACACCCAGGGCTTTTATAAAATAATTTTTTTTCTTACTGATACTTGAGACATTCTCCCACACCTTCTGTGTTAGAACTGTAACTCTGGTCTAGGCTCCAGCCACTTGAGCTGGTGGAACTCATGCTAATTGACAATATTGCAGGGAGTAGAGGAACAGAAATGAAATTGCATTCAGAGTGATACTTTTATAAGAAGGCAAGATAAGTTTTGTAACTTGGAACATTTTCTTGGGAACAAAATTATACTGCATGTTATTTTTCAGATTATCCACAGATTTCTGAACAGAAAGTTAATGACTTAATCCTATTTTTCTTACATATATTTCCTGTTCAGAATTTAAATTCACAATGGCCAATCCAGGTTGCATATCCAAGTATTATGAAACATACTTCATGTATCCGTATGAATTTAAATGAAATCCTAAAACTTGGATTCCATGTCATGCTGTCTGTACTAGAAATACTTGCTTGTTTTGCAGAGACCCCGTGGACAGAGGGATTCAAGTTATTATTGGGAAATAGAAGCAAGTGAAGTTATGCTCTCAACCAGAGTCGGATCAGGATCGTTTGGAACAGTTTATAAAGGAAAGTGGCATGGTAGCTATTCAGCATTTTTTCTTTAACTTCTGAACTGTTATTAATGTATATAAGGTAGTAAAAACTACATTTTTGGCTCTGTATACCTTTTATACATTTTCGATTCACAGGTAAGTACTAAGGACTGCGATAATGTTTTTGATGAGTGGAGTGGTATACCAGATAACAGATAAGTTATTTCTTCCAAAAGTATATAATATCAATAACAGTATCGTCTTTTTAAAAGTCAGGAATAGAGGCAGTAGTGTATATAGTGGGATCCATGTGGCATAATTTGAGCTGTTTTAAGATGCAATAGTATCTTCATGTTATTGTTTCCTTCAATACAGATATGGATAAGGGCAGGGAAAAGTGACTGGATACATTCATCACCATAGCTAGACATTTGACTCTCCTGATGCTCTGAAAGGGAATGACAGTAAATAAATAAATGTATATGCATATTTCTCTCCTACCTTTGTGACCATGGGGCAGAGTGCTTATGTATAAGGGTGCTTATTGAGGAAATTGCCAGTTTGCTGCAGGAAAAGCTGACTTGACAAAGGCCAGATGTTATATAGGGTGCAGAGTGTTCCGGTTTTCAGTGTCTCAGTTCTACTTAGTGTGTCCACATCTAATAGTCTGAGTGATACTGCTTATAACAGCAATTTAGGAGGAAATCCAACACCTCTTAAGAAGAATCTCCTTAAGAATTCATCTAGGGTTCAACACATAACCAGGGCAACATCAGATAAATACAGCAGACCAAATGGAATTGAATACAGCCGACCAAAATAGGCTGAAGGGAGCTCACAATTCATGGGGCTTCAGGAAGGGAAGATGTGATCTATATTGGTTTCTCAGCTCTTAACTAAGGTTAAAAACAAACCTGACATGATGTAGTTTTACATTTATTTCTTTTTGCTTAAAAATTATGGATAGAAAAACAAATAAAGCTGGTTAGTTTTTGTTTTTCCTAGGATTAAATTATAATTAGTGTTTTAGGGCAGTACGGAAGGATATCTAGGTCAGTTGTGTAATTTGTTGTATGGAAGTCAGGATTTTTGCCTGGCTGAAAACTCTAGTTGAGACATTCTCCCTCTTCTCTGGGCAAGCTTTCTCCTCTAAACTCATTGTAGATACACTACTCTAAGTGCAACAATTAAATCCAAAAGGAAAAATTATTTATTTTGCCAGAATAAAAATGGGCTAGACTTCATGACTGAGAAGTACTTTGCTAACTCAAAAAAAAAAAGTCTATAAGAAGCATTCAAGCAGCTCCCTTCTTTTGTTCTTTTCCCCCAGTCACTAATTGCTACTTAACTATTTTTATACTGTGCTTTAAACTTGTATGATTATTACTCATTTCTGTTCAGATCATTTTAATTATTTTTAAGCAGTTTTTCTTTTCCTTCAGAAACCATATTTTAAATGTCTTAACTTGCCTTGCTGTGTGATACGTTGTATATAAGGGAGCCATTCCTGCTTCAGTTCGATTAGCCTTCTTCCAGCAGTCAGTTTTTCCATTGCTGCATATTCTCCAGTCTTGGTCTTCCAATCTTGTATAGTTGTTGAGGTATCAGTGCAGTTTTTATGAATCAGTAGTTTGAATATTCAGTACTGATTTGTTGTATGGAAGTCAGGATTTTTGCCTGGCTGAAAACTAGTTGAGACATTCTCCCTCTTCTCTGGGCAAGCTTTCAAAAAAAAAAAAAGCTGTTAGATGCATACAAGCCAGGTTTGATGCTTGTTGTCTTCAAACAAGAGCATTCAACCTTTGCCCAGTCCAGAAGGGAAAAGTCTATGAGGAAGCAGAGTTGCTGGTTTGGGCAGCATCATATTGAGAGGAAGCCTAGCTACACATTACACTTGCTAGAAGATTCTTCCCTGCTCAAAGTGGCTAAGACATTTTCCTTCATAAAAATTGTACTTCAACATATCCTTTCCATTATTCTGATGAGGGGAAAGTATACGTGCTATAGTTTTAACCTTTTAAGACTGGGCATATTTCCAGGAATACAGCATTTGAAACAATGGCGAGGATCCAAAGAGCTACTTAACAGCACCCATGTGCTCGGGTATTCTGTGTGGCACCTCCTACTACTTTTTTTAGATGAACAGACCCCTGGGCCATTATGCAACTTGTTCTGAGAATTTTCTGCATTTCAACAGTGTTGGCTAGCAGCATTCAGGGTGAGGGAGGGAGGGAGGGGGAGAAGGTTGCTGTTCCACCAGTGGAAAGAACCTTCAAGCCAATATAAAACCAATGGAGATATTTGGATTCTGGTCTATATATCATTTAAGTTCAAGTGATATTTGTCTCTGCTCAGATCCTTAAGAATAGTAAGCATACGATCTGCAAAGAGATGAATTTGTGTTTTTACGAAATTGTTTACTGTCTATCACTATGTTCTTTAACTTTTGATTGATTATGTGCAATCAAGTTGGTGTCAACTCTTAGCAGCCACATAGATAGATTTTCTCCATAATGATCTGATCCTAAGCTGGTCTTCCAGTGGTGCACGCATCACCAGTGTAATTGAGTCCATCCACCTTGCTGCGGGTGGCGCTGCGGTGGTGCTGCGGGTTAAACCGCTGAGCTGTCGATCGGAAGGTCGGCGGTTCGAAACCGCGCGGCGGGGTGAGCTCCCGTTGCTAGTCCCAGCTCCTGCTCACCTAGCAGTTCGAAAACATGCAAAATGTGAGTAGATCAATAGGTACCGCTTCGGCGGGAAGGTAACGGCGTTCCGAGTCGTCATGCTGGCCACATGACCCGGAAGTGTCTATGACAACGCCGGCTCCAAGGCTTAGAAACGGAGATGAGCACCGCCCCCTAGAGTCGGATTCGACTGGACTTTACGTCAAGGGAAACCTTTACCTTTACTACCTTGCTGCTGGTCCTTGTTGTCTTTTCTTCCACCTTTTCCAGCATTAAATCCATCTCCAGCGAGCAAGGTCTTTGCACTATGTGTTCTGAGTCAGATAATTTGAGACTAGTCATTTGGACCTTGAGTGAGAACCTCTTTTCAAAGGCCTTCATGCCTGCTCTACGAGTGCTAGTCTGCAGCTTATTTCTCGACTGCTTATTCCTTTACTGCTTCTGCCTTTAAGATCAGCTAACTACCACTTCAGTATCTTCATTGTCAGTTCAAAGGCTGGTTGTTGTACTTGTTGTCATTAGTTTGTTCTTCTTTATATTAATTTTAGTCCCAGCTTTTCACTCTGCTCCTTGACTTTTATCACTAGAGCTTGCAGATTCTTTGTGTTTTCAATTATCAGAGTAGTGTCATCGGCGTAGTGCAGGCGATTGATGTTTCTTCCTCCAATTTTAAAACCATGCTCATTTTCCAATCCAGCTCACCGTCAGCATATAGGTTGAATAAATAAGGGGAGAGTATGCAGCCTTGTCTCACTCCTTTGCCAACCTGGAGCCAGCCTAAATCGCCATATTCTGTCTGTACTGTGGCTTCCTGACCTGTGTATACAGTATATTTCTCATGAGGACAATAAGATGTTCTGGGATTCCCATTTTTCTAAGCACATTCTATAGCCTGACATCATCGACACAATCAAAGGCCTTTCTATAATCAATGTGTTCTTTAACTTAACAGTTTTAAAATATTAGTTAACAGAATAATATGTTTAGCAGTATGCTACTGTTTTACTTTTGAACTGTTTAGAATTTGAAGTGACTTGTTTTGAGGGCAAAATAGCTGTTTATAATGTGAAATACATATCTCAATCATTTGGCAGGTTAAAGCTCAAAACCATGTCTTGAAGTTAAACCAGGGCTGACTCAGAGAGCTTGAATATATTTTAAGAAATGAACAGAACAGCTTATTCCACACTTGAAATGGGTTGTTTCAAAATAAAAACAGAGCATTTTGCATTCAGACCATTTTGCTTTTATCTAAACTGGTACTGTCTCTGAGGAAAAAGAATGCATATGTGGTTTTCAGTCTGAAAAATCCATTTTAATAGATCTGTCAAAAAGCATAATTTTTTATGCAGACTAGTGAAACTTCCAGCTTTGTACTGTCCACGGTAACTGGCACATTCTTTTCAAGTTCTCCCTTACTATACAGCAGTTGTGTATGTACGTAAATGTTCTGCATTTGAGACTTTTCCATGAATGATTTTGCTGTTATGCTTATTATTAATTATTTTTGCAGGAGATGTAGCAGTAAAGATACTGAAGGTTGTCGATCCAACCCCAGAACAATTTCAAGCCTTTCGAAATGAAGTAGCTGTATTAAGGTGAATCATCACTGGGCTCTTAAATACAGTGCAGAGTGCTGGTGGGGAGAATGAAAAAGAAGATTGATTGATTATGTGCTATTAAGTCAATGTTGACTCTTCATGACCACATGGATAGATCTCCATGATGAAAAAAATAAAATTGTTAATGTAATAATTTCAACAAAATAATTTCAAGGGAAGATATCTAAATAGCAGATAGTCCCTTTTCATTTTAAGGGGGAAAAATAAAGGCATTGAAATCAGCATGTTTTGTTCACATATCTGCAATGTGTATATTGTATATACATGCGCAGTGACAGCTTTGAGTTTAAATGCCATATTTATTCCAGATACCTGAAATTTTATGTTGAAAAACAAAATGGACAAAGTTCCAGAATTTCATTGCTAGAAAACATTCTGTTTCTGAAAATTATCCTCTCAACATTGTTGCTTAGAGTGTAGTGAAGTTTAAAATTCAGTTTATTGCGCTTATAGACTTAAGCAACTAACGATAAAATAAATACATCAAAATGTAAACATAATATAATTAAGGTAATATACCAAAACACATACAAAATTATATTAGCATAAAGCGATACTTGGACTTACCCCACTTGAAGCACTGTTTACATTCCATCATAGCCAGTATGTAGATTCTGGCTAACTACCAAAGACCTCCAGCTCCTCATCAGTTAATGCGAGATTGTTGTCGTCATCCTCAGTCCTGCCTAATTTCGTGTTGTGACTTGGGAAATATATATAGCCTGAATATCTCTACAAAGAGGCAGCACAGCAGTACATGACCCGCGGTTTTGATTCCCCCCTCACTATAAGGATAGAGACATTCTTCTTTAAGAATGTTTCAAAACTTGTCTCTGAAGAACAGCTGTAAGATTATTATAATGGGCTAATGTGAAGACTCTTCTGGTATTTGTGGATGTCATATTAAATGGTGGGCAGGTGCAGTGCTTTTTTCTGGTTTCACTGGGATAAAGTAAGGATAAACCTAGCTGAAATAATTTTTTAGATCGATGTCTCTGGTACATTGCTTGAAGAATGATTTGGTCAGTTTAAAACCTATTGAGGTAAGTGTATTAAGTGGAAGTCTGTGATATCTTAGAGTTCAGCTAAGTAATTTCCACCAAGAAGACTGAAATTTACCCTAAAAAGTCAGAACAGCCAAATTATTTAGGTTGAAAAGTACTTAATTTAACCCAGTGGTAATGTTTGCTATCTGAATTCAAATTTTAATTGATGCCATTCTAGCCTCAACCCAAAGGACTGAGTTTGGGACACATTATTGGACTATAAATATGTGCCTTAAAATATTCAAAAATAAGAATAAGATAGCTCTGCCTCAAATGTTTTTAATCCACTCAGTGTATAAATTACCTTCTTTCATACAGCATAAGTTAAGATGGCAGCTGTACTTTTTTTCACCTTGTCTTTCAAATACTGAACTCTCCAAGTATTCATAGCGTGGAAAACAATTCTGAGATATTTCAAGCTCTTGAAATATTTCATAACTTTCCCAGTAATTTGCCATATTGAAAGGGTCTCTTTGAAAGACCCTTTTTTGTTTCTTGGTAGTTAATAACTAGGCAGTTACTCTTAATGGTCTCCTCAGGTGAGATAATGGCTATATCATCTGCATATGCAACCAGACTTGACAAGTGACTGTATTGAAGCCTGAGCCCAAACTGTATTTGTCCTGGCCCTTATGCAGTTGCACATAATGGGCTGTGTGCTAAAGCTCTGCTTCTAAAATGAGTCTGAATTTTGGTGCAGGAGTATATCATTAGTATAAAAATTTCTGTGTTCTTATCTGTGATTTTATGAAGATGGGAGACAAGATGAAATTCTGTGAGATTGCATAAGCCAAAAGCCATGAGATAAACTGATAAGTACCTCTCTATTAATTAAGCAACCCTAGCATGTGGGGGGGGGGAACAGAGTCCTACCATAAACTAGTGCATGCAGTCCAGGTAACTTAAAAGGGGATTGTGTTGGAACTATGGCAAAACTAAGACTAAATGTCAGCATTAAGGATTTAGTTTACAAGTTCTTCTGGATCTCATGTTTGTTTTACATTATGTTATATAACCATGTGGAGCTGGACTTTCAGCATTTTTAATTGATTTTAACGTGTTTAAAATTTCAGCTGAATATGTTTTCTTATTTGTCTCTGGTAGGAAAACTCGACATGTTAATATTCTACTATTTATGGGCTATATGACTAAAGATAATCTGGCCATTGTCACACAGTGGTGTGAAGGAAGTAGCCTCTATAAGCACCTGCATGTTCAGGAGACCAAGTTTCCAATGTTACAGCGTATTGATATTGCAAGACAGACAGCACAAGGAATGGAGTGAGTAGGCTTAACGAGGACAGAACTTGTTGCATCAAGAAGCTGTTAAAGTGCGGTTGCCTGTTCAGTGGACCAAAATTTATTCTAGAGGAAATGTTATCTTGAGTTTTGGCAAAGCCTTTTGTGCTTCCTGATAGATTTGAAACACTGGGCAGTACTCCAGAGCAAGTGGGGTTTAGTTGCAGGTAGTCCTCCATTAATGATGGTAATTGGGACTGGAATTTCTGTCACTAAGCAATGCGGTCGTAAAGTGCAATGTCACATGACCTCATCACTTAGCAATGGCAGTCCCCACAGTCCCCTGTTGCTTTGTTAAGTGAGGACCATGAGTCATTAAGTGAGGACCTCTTCGTGACTTCCTGCTGGCTTCCAACAAGCAAAATCAATGGGGAAGCCACAGGAAATTGTGAGTCCTGGGTGGCTCGCAGGTGGCTGCTACCGCGTTGCATGAATGCAGCTGAGCAGGGGCAGCTGCTGCTGGCAGTGGGAGGGCGTGCAGGTGGCCAGGATGGGGGTGGCCAACAGGAGGGTGCACAAGCGGCTGCTGCGGTGCTGCACAAACACAGATGGGCAGTTGCTGTGGAGTACAAGATGCTCGGGATCTCATATTCCATAGCCAGGCTCCCTGGGAGAAGAAGCAGCAGGAGTGGGAGTGACTCACAAACAGTCGCTGAATGAGTGGTTATTATCCGAGGGCTACCTGCGTTTCTCTTTGTAGAGAAAGAAATGGCATTATCTGATACTACACAGATAGAAACAGATAGAAATGCTTGTCTAAACTATTTTGGGCAAGTTACTTCAGTTGCTTATTGTTTTTGAAATCGCTCAAATCTTTCTAATTCTATTTACAGCTACTTGCATGCAAAGAATATAATACACAGAGACATGAAATCAAATAGTATCCTTTCTACTTGGGAGATTTCTGATGGTTACTCGATTAAGGCAGTAAAGAAGCTTAGTACGGCTTACAAATGGTGGTGATTTGGTGAGATCAGGGTTACTGCTGTTGACAAAACAAATGAATCCTTCTGTATTCATTAGCTGTTCTGATACCAGGTAGGGCTGAAAATTGCTATTGTAGCTGAGCTATTGCTCAAAACTCACACAGAATAATAGGCAGCGCTGCATATAGTCCCTAACTGGAAGGTGTTCATATCTAATTGTTAGTCTTCCTGCTTATGGACAACGTTTTTTGCAGTATTTTTTGGAAATACAATGCCCTTAAAACAGTACTTCTTTGCTAAAATGGTTTAAATAGTCCAGAAGCCAAAATAATATAAGTGGTCAATAAAACTTGTTACATAACATTGGTAAACCCTATGATAAATCAGTTTAGAATAGTGAGTGCCGGTCCCATCTATGTAAAACAGCCACATAAATATTAAACGATTTATTCCTCAGTCTTTCTCCCAAATCAAAATGACAGTAATAAGGGGAAAAGTGTTGCTGGCCTACTTGGTGATGTGGCCCTGGGTTTTGTAGGTGGGAAGGGGGGCAAACGATATTTTCATCTGGCAAAACATGAGCAAAAATATCTCTCTGGAAGGCTGATAAAGAAGCATAAAAATCCTTCCTATAGGTGGCTCCTTCAATTAATATTATGTAATTTACAAATATATTAATTTCTGTAAATGTTATAATTAATAGTTTGGACAGACTAAAAACATTGGCTGACCTATTTGCAAGCAGGACAGTGGTAATTCAAATTACGGTCCACATATGTTCCTTAACAATTGTGCAAGATATATTTCTTCATGAAGATCGAACAGTGAAGATAGGAGACTTTGGTTTGGCAACAGTCAAATCCAGATGGAGTGGTTCTCAACAGGTAGAACAGCCTACAGGATCTGTTCTCTGGATGGTAAGGTGTATTAAGGATAAAGGGGAAAATAATTTATTGATTAAATTATACAGCATTGATCTAACATTAATAAGAATTTGTGTACAACAAATTTGAAAAAAAATTCTTACCTTAACCTTCAGGCCCCAAGATACAGTGTTTTCTATTCCATTACAGCTGCTTTCCTTGTTATGAAAGAACCGTGCTGTGTTTTCTGACGCTGCAGTGTTAATAATATGTTTATAGGATACAGAGCTTCTAAAACAAAGTAATAATTTTGCTTCAATGGCCTGGTTTAGATACAGTTCCAAACTACAGTCAGGACCAGAAGTATTGGAACAAGGATAACTGTTTTGGCATTTGGCCTCTGTACACCACCACACTGAAGCTGAAAAGAAACACACCCAGATGGGAGCGAAGTCAGGACTTTCAGCTGTAATTCAAGGGGTTTGACAAAAGTGGGGCACTAACCATTCAGGAAGTACAGCCAGTGGCATACACACACACCCATCATTGGTGGCTCATAAGTAATGGAACAAACCAACATCATTACAAACATAAGGATCACCTTTAATACCTGGATGAAAATGCTTTGCAGTCAATGACTGCCTGAAGTCTGGAACCCATGGACATGACCAAATGCTGAGTTTCCTCCCTTGAGATGCTTTGTCAGGCCTTTACTGCAGCTGTCTTCAGCTGCTGCTTGTTTGTGGGTCTTTCTGCCTTCAGTCTTCTCTTCAGTAAGTGAAAAGCACACTCTATTGGGTTGACTGACTTGGCCATTGAAGAACATCCCACTTGTTTGCCTTGAGAAACTCTTGGGTAGCTTTTGCTGTATGTTTTGGGTCATCCATCTGCAATATGAAGCGGTGTCCTATCAGTTTGGCAGCATTTGGCTGAATCTGAGCAGAAAGTATAGCCCTATACACTTCAGAATTCATCCTGCTGCTTTTATCAGCAGTCAGGTCATCAAGAAACACCAGTGACCCGGTTCCATTGGCAGCCATACATGCCCATGCCATAACCCTGCCTCCACCATGTTTGACAGATGAAGTGGTATGCTTTGGATCATGAGCTGTTCCTTTCCTTCTCCATACTTTTCTCTTCCCATCATTCTGGTGCAAGTTAATCTTGGTTTCATCAGTCCAAAGAATCTTATTCCAGAACTGGGTAGGCTTTTTCTGGCAAAGTCTAATCTGGCCTTTCTGTTCTTGAGCGTTACCAAGGTTTGCACCTTGTTATTTACATTCATGAAGCTGTCTCTTGACTGTAGATGTTGACAATGACATGCCCACCTCCTCAAGAGCGTTCTTGACCTGGCTAGATGTTGTAAAAGGGTTCCTCTTCACTATGAGCAGAATTCTGTGGTCATCCACTTTAGTTGTCTTCTGTGGTCTTCCAGGCCTTCTCCTGTTGCTGAGCTTGCCAGTTAATTCCTTCTTTTTCAGGATGTTCCAAACTGTTGTACTGACCACTCCCAATGTTTTTGCTATCTCTTTGATGGGTTTATTTTGTTTTCTGAGCCTAATGATGGCCTTCTTCACTGGCATGGACACCTCTTTGGACCTCATGTTGAGAGTTCCAGTGAACAGGTACCAAATGCAAATGTAACACTCAGAACCACCTCCAGGCCTTTTATCTACTTGGTTGGTCATGGGGTACCCAGGAAACAGGCCACACCTGGCCATGCAGCTGCTTGTCAGCCATTCATTCCATTACTTATGAGCCACCAATGATGGGTGTGTGTGTATGCCACTGGCTGTACTTCCTGAATGGTTAGTGCCCCACTTTTGTCAAACCCCATGAATGACAGCTGAAAGTCCTGACTTCACTCCCATCTGGGTGTGTTTCCTTTCAACTTCGGTGTGGTGGTGTACAGAGGCCAAATGCCAAAACAGTTATCCTTGTTCCAATATTTCTGATCCTGACTGTATATACAATATAGCTTGCACTTATGCACAAATTGACACCTCCCACCCCTGCCTTCACAATGTGAGGCACCTTTCACTATAGCTATCTATAGTGTCTTGTTCAACCTGCCATTACACCCATGCATAAGAGTGTTGCTGGGGAGAGATCTGGTTCCAGCCTTATGTATTCATCCAATGCTGCAGGCATCATTTTTGAGCAACACTGGATAGTCCCTTTGAAAAGCCTGTGTAGAGGTCCATAGTCTTAATTTAATTTGCTGCTCAACCTTCTGTTCACTGACAGATATCATAAAGAAAAAAAATATATAAGGTGAATGGTTTTGGTGTAGACCAGTTTAAGTTATGCTCCATGATCTTTTTCTTACCTAATACCTTTAATTTATTTGACCTTTTGCTTCTCATTCCTTTTCTACGCTGTGCATAATATTGCTTACCTTTGAAAGGGAATAGTGGGTGGGCATGTATGTATGGTCTTAGACCCAATTTAAATGCATTTGAAAGTTATTTTTAACATTTAACACTGTTCTAAATTGTGAAGTTATGGTTGTCAGGTATGGTTTTTGGGGTGGGGTTGGTACAATTTTTTTATAAAATCATTTTATGTTTTATAAAGGCACCAGAAGTAATTCGAATGCAAGATAGCAACCCATTCAGCTTTCAATCAGATGTCTATTCTTACGGAATAGTACTATATGAACTGATGACAGGAGAGTTACCCTATTCACATATTAACAACAGAGATCAGGTGAGAAATTATTATTTTTGATGGAATGCTTTATATTTTTGGATTAAGTTTTGTTTTCAAATCATGTAAATTTTCCATGAAAAGTAACAGAGCAAAGCAATAGATAGATAAATAGATAGATTTATTTATTTATTAAATTTATATTACCGCCTACCTCCCCCAATGGGGGACTCTAGGTGGTATATATCGTTTACTAGATAGATAGACAGTTATTTAGTTAGTTAGGAGTTGTATTTGGGTTGTATCTATCTGATATGATAGTGCATGCCTTCTCAATAATTTTGCAATGCTTTCTATTTACAGTTAGGTCAGTGTAATGCCATCACCTTTGTCCTACACTCTTTCTGTGTGAGCCCAGGACACGATTGCATCAGATTATTACCAAAGCAGAGTTAGAGTTCCCCTGCCCTGAACTAACTGTGTCCATTGGTGTTTTCACACTGTATGTTCTAAGAAATCCCTTTAATTTTCTTTTGCCTTCCAGAATTGCTTTAGTAATTGCTCTTGTTAATGAGAGACTGGAAGCAGGATACCAAAGTGCTTGTGGACTCTTCTTTTTTTTGTTTGCATTCTACTTTACCCAGAGATGGGAGAAGGGCCTGAAACTACTTCAGAGCAGTGAGATATGATGGAATTAAAGTTTTAAAAAATCTAACTAATCCAGTATCTAAAGAGAGTGATCAGAGTTTGCTAGGCTTCAACATTTTCACTTGCCTTGGCAAATACAACACTTTCCTCTAGTGAGCGTAATAAATGAGTAGTCTTCTTCCCAGATGGAAGCTGCAGAGATAGGGATTTTCCTGGAAGCATTCCTACTCATTCCAGGGGAGAAAAACTCTGGGTAAATTTGACAACCAAACCAACAGATCTTCTTGGGGCACCAAATGGAGGATACGAAGGCCTGTTCTTGGCTACTGATTAATAAATAGACTGAAAATGTTGCTGCTACACAGGAGTAAAGTTGATACGTTCCTGCTTTTGTCCTTCAGGGATGAAAGGCAATTTTTGTGTGGAGATGCCTCATGCCTTGACACTAAGTCCCTCTGCCAACCATCAGCTGAGTCTAGAATATCTGTCCTATGGGGAAGTGTTAGGAAGCACAGCTTCTTTGTGGCTGAGCAGAGGAATCTATCTCCCGTGAGAAGGACTTGAAAGGCTAGTCAAGACTTGAAACTCCTAATCTTTGAATTTGTTGAGTACCGTAATTCTTACACTTGTCTTGATAGGGATTTCCTACTCCTTGGTTAGCTTTTGCACTCTAAGGAGAAAGTGAATGTTTCAGCAAGTTCTATCTTTCAGGAAGGTTTTACCTCTATTCTGTACTAGCAGAGTTGAATTGGTGCAATATAGGCTAGCTCTGTATTAGAACATCCTTCTGTATTGTTTTCTCCTTGCCCTGAATAGTTTAGAATGTTTTTCACTTTTGCTCAAGGTGGTAATAGTGATAGTTCATGTTTCTATCAACTTTCATCCACTTTTTTGTGCCATAACACATCTGAAAGAATTGGGTTTCCGGGCAGTGTCCTGCTATAGTCAGGCTGTTTCAATGAATGCATTTTTCTTTTCTGAACCTGGCAGTGCTTAGGTGGAACTTAATTTAGTGCACTAATAATGGCAATCCAAGTGCCTTTCCAAGCCCTACTGGAAAATGCAGAGGGTTGGACGGACATCTTTGTGTACGAAAGGGTACTGTAATCTCTGAGCCAGAGCTGAGCAGCTGCTTATTTGCTCTTCATTTTTTTATGAGAATGATGGAATAGTTTATTATGAAGTTGACACACTCTGTTTACAAAAATATATTTATTTGTGATTCATAGATCATTTTCATGGTTGGTCATGGCTGTGCATCACCTGATCTCAGTAAACTATACAAAAACTGTCCAAAAGCTATGAAGAGGCTTGTAGCAGATTGTGTGAAAAAAGTGAGAGAAGACAGACCTCTTTTTCCACAGGTGAGTATAGTTCTTTGATACATTTGAATAAAACAGGATAAGAAAAAAAAACTGAGTGGGGTACATGTTCTGTGAATTGCAAATCAAAAAATAAAAATTCTGCTCTATCATTGAACTCTTTGATTTGGAAGAGGGCCATGTTATATTCTAATGAATGATGATCAATAATGTTTTGATTTTTAAAGTACAAGAAATTGCCAACTTATAAAGTATCGCCTTTTATCAACTGAAACTAAGCTTATATCTACTCATGTTTTCTTCTTTCGTATGTCTATTACATTAATATTTATAATGTTTATATTCTGAATATAATATTCAAAATTTAGTCTATATGGATGTGGAATTTCTGAAAATAAAAACATTCTTCTCTTTCTTTCCCTGTCCTCTTCCAGATACTGTCTTCCATTGAACTGCTGCAACATTCTTTACCTAAAATTAACCGAAGTGCTTCAGAACCTTCTCTGCATCGTGCAACTCATACCCAGGACATAAATTCATGCACTCTGACTTCAACAAAGTTACCTGTGTTTTAGGAGATCCATGTGCAGTGTTCACAGTTCTCCCCAGTAACAGTTATTTATAGCAGTTGTGTTTTGAAAGCTCCAATCTACAGAATCGAATAGCCAGCGTGGGATTCACCTGGATGCCAATTTTAAGAGTGAGCTGCTATGAATTTCTACTGTTTTAAGCCTACAGGGACAAAACTCCATGTTGCCTTTTTCTACAGTTTATCATATGGAAATAGTGCACGGACTATATACAAGAAGTTCTATTGCTATTTTTTATAGATGCACTTGAGCCTTATTTTTTCCCCATATGCAAAAACATGAAAAGGACAGAGGAACAAAAAGAGTATTACTTCCTGGTTTCAACTCTTGCATTCTGCTGAACAAACTGTTATTTTTGTATAGCAACAGCATTTGAGAAAAGGCAACGCAGATGGTGCTGCTTTTCTTATACCTTAAGAACATTCTGGCTTGGAGATATCATAACTAAAACACCAATTTGTAAAGATGACTTAAGGGAAGAGGGAAATGCAAGTTGATGGAAGTGTCCCCTACTGAGTATTTGTCATAATCACTTAATATTGGTGGTTAAAGTTTCATCACTACAAGTAATTTTGCACATAGGAGAAAAAAAATCATTTTAAGATGAGATGTATATTCTAACTAGTACTACTCGTCAGAGGCTGGCACAAGCTTGCTACAATCTTCATAAGGTAACATAAGAAAATTATTGGGTACTTCGGACTTGTTTCTTGCATCACCTGGAGTGTCCAGTGAGAAATGATAGTTTTGTGGGAGGAGAAGAAAAACTAAATAAGTAATGTCAATATATTTCTGCAAAACAAGCAGCCTTTAGACTGTTTGAAAAAACTTTTTTTCTGAGATGCACTATAAGGAAATTTGGCATATACAGGATTTTCCCTTGCTGATTTGGGTTTTAATTTGTTTTTATTGTTCCTGAGAGAAAAACATTTATTGTAAACCCAGGTTCTTCTGATTATCTTATTTTAATAAATAAATTAAATTTAAGTTTGTCATTAATTTGTTTTTTTAGCTGTTTCAAACATGGCAGGTTTGACTCCAACTACGTGCATGTATGTGTTTTAAGTATCCATAATTCTTACCCATAAATTCTACTTTTATCAGGTACTTTTAAAGGACGGGAATAAAAAAACACTGAGGCAATTCCTTTCTAAAGTGCTATTTTTAAAAAACACTGTATTTAGAGCTTTTCACTGTGTATTGTCCCACAAATACCTGACATGTTTTGCTGGGCTCAGACTTGCACTCGACAGAAGTCTGTGATGGTGGGAAGGAGGGGTGTGTGTGATTCCTCTGCAGTCTTCCAAGCCTCCTAAGAAGCTGCATGTGTGATTGCAATGGAGGCCGCAGGGAGGATTGTTTGGCCAACAACACTGTCCTCTTCCTCCAGCTGGAAGCTAGTACTGGATTCTGATTATATAAGAAGAAAGTGCCTTTCTTCTGATAGCCGGATATAACTGGACCTACCCATTACATGCTCTGAAAGTTGCACATTATACTTCCAATTTCTTTTCTTTTCCTTTTTTTGAGATGGTTGAATTGTTGGATTACTGAAACAGAACGTTGAGTCATCCAATATATATGTTAATACTCTATGCACTTTATATTAATGGCCTTTGAACTGTGCTGTACATTTCCAAATAATTTATCTCACACAGATTAAATTTTATGCAGCTTGCCAGTTCATTGTTTTCCAGTGTGGATATTCTCCAGATGTATGGACTTCAACTCTCAGAAGTTCCAGCCATTGCTGAGAATTCTAGGAGTTAAAACCCACACGTCTCCAGGATGCTGAGGTTGAGGAAGAATGCACTACACGTTTTCGTACAATTATATCCCCTTGAATTCATTGTGGATTACTTTTAAGTGGATATGCATAGGACTGATCAGTTACTTTTGGAATGTTGTAGTTGCATTTCATAGATGTGAGATACTTGTTCTTTCTTGCTGGGTAAAAGTGCTAAACTGTTCCAGATTTCTTGGTGAAAGGTGAAGGTGAAAGGTCCCCTGTGCAAGCACCGAGTCATGTCTGACTTTTTGGGGGGATGCTGCTTTCGCAACTTTTTTTTGGCAGTCTATAGCGGGGTGGCTTGCTATTGCCTTCCCCAGTCGCTACCTTCCCCAGCAAGCTGGGTACTCATTTTACCGACCTCGGAAGGATGGAAGGCAGAGTCGACCTGAGCCGGCTGCCCAAGAATCCAGTTTCCGCTGGGATCGAACTCGGGTCGTAGGGGGAGTTTCAGTTGCAATACTGCCCCCTACCACTCTGCACCACACAAGGCTTACTGTAACATCAATGTTCCTATTTAGCTTTTCTTTATTTCAAATCTGCTAACTTTGTATAAATTGTAGAAATCGTTAAGCAAAATTGCTGTTAAAGCACTGAGGTTCACATTAATATGGATTTTTTTTATATCCAGTAAGTCACATATAACCCTCGATTATGGCTAAGAAGTGCTGTTACTATAATTAAGACCTTGCATGGAATCCATATCTTTTTTTCTGTTCTTTATCTCAGAGTTTCTTAAACTTTTCAAGGTCACATAACATCTGTCTGTCGGAACACCTATTTCTTCTTTAAAAGGAAAGGAAAATATTGAAACAATACATGTTTTAATGATACTTTATTTTCTCTTACATTTAACATATCAGTTATAAGTCTTCATGGGATATATGAGGTTGCATATGAAGGCATATTTCACTAATGTCTGGAGTGAGATTTGTGAAAGAAATTGTAGTCCGTTTTGATGTTTGGTCTTGGTTGTAGTGTTTGATAATCCACTTTTAAAAAGATACATAGCAAAAGAATGTAGAATCATAAATGCCTTTTTACTTAAAAGTTAATATCCTCCTGTAATTTTCAGCCGAAGTTTTTCTTTTTTTTCAGTTCACTGGAACAGTTTGTGCATTACCTTCAAGTTGCTTGGAGAACACTGGTATTCTGTGGAACATCGTTTAAGAAATAGAGGCTTCCCTCATTTTATGCTCCATCTCTTGTACAGCTGGCTTTCTAGTGTGTGTGGTTATCATGACAGACAAAATAGAATGCATCACAGCACTACGAATTTTATTAGCAGTATTTGTTATGTTGGACATAGTAGATTTGCCCAGGTTAAAAACTTGTTTTAGGATCCTAGCTTCAGCGCAATGAATATGTCCAACTTTGTTTCTAGTATTAGAGAGATCCTTTTTATTTGAGATAAGGGGGATAGACAAGACGTTGATGGCTGTTTTAATAACAACAGTAGTAGCTGTTGTGGGTGTAGAAGTAGGTGGGAGGCAGGATGCACAATTAGAACAACCTTTCAACGTGACAGTAAATATGTGAGTGAAAGAAGAGAGGGTTTTGGTGGGAAAACGTTTAAGAGGTTTTGGTGGGAAGAAGTCATGTTTCTAGTCCTTTGGTACCAACTGACTATCCCGACACAAATTGTTTAATAATATTTTTTTTCACATAAAGCAAATTCTTGGACAAAAATGAGGAATCGCATTATAGCAAATTCACATAGTGAATTCACATAAAGGAAGGGAAACCTGTACTAATCTATTTAGTCTGTTCACAAAAATTACATTGTCCAGATTAATTGCCCTAAGTATATTTCCTTGCACTATTATGTAATATTCTTGCAGCTGATTTGCCCGCAGTGTTATGACAATCCTTTGGGACTATAAAGCCGTTTCATGCAAAATAACGGCTCCTAATCCAGAGGTTCAACTTTATTGCAACAAGAATACAAACATTCTTATTTCAATATATTGGTTAATTATACAAGGATACCTACTTCACAGCTAATAAATAGCTTTATTTATTTAACAACTACTCATAATGCAATTATCTCTACTTGTACTGTGCATATTTATTTAAAACATTTATATGGCCACCCAACTCGACGTGACTCTGGGTAGTGTATAAAATCATTAAACAAGAAATAGAGAAGAAGAAAAACATCACATGCCATTAAAAATAAAACAAATGGTGTTCAGAACTAACTTGTTGCACTCTTCCAAACGGGAACATTGCTGATCCTGATCTGAGTGCCCGGCAAAGGAGCCAGGTTTTAACTGCCTTCTTAAAGGCCTGCCAGGTTGGGGCCAAGTGTTCTCCCAACCATCAGTGTATTTATGCTTCTATCTCAGGTTACAACTTCATGTAGCTATGAAATGGAGGTAGTTTCACAAGTTTGTTTCTTTATTCATTAGCCAACTATGAAAATAATTTTATCAAGTGGATTATATAGTAAAAGCTGCAGAATTTTTAAATCATACATTTCAAAGCTTTCACTAGAAGATGTACAGCTTTGCAAACATCAGGAAGAGCTCCAGTGAGAAAAGTGTCAAGATGAAACAATGAAGTGCACATGCACTTTAAGTATGTGTACAAGGAAAAGGTGATACTCCTTTATCTTATTCACATTATAATACTAGTAACTGAATTCAAACCAATAGCATGACAATGAGTTTGAAACTAACAATTCAGAACTCTTTACAAACTGAGGCTAAAACTGCCAAGGGCCACAGTGCAGTCTTAGCCAGCAGAAATGTTATTATAAATAAAGGATCAATTTAACCTTTAAATTTCATGTAGGTGCATTCTGTGCTGACTGTCCCCCAATGGAACAAAAATTGCTGGCAGAATGGGTTCCCACTTTGCTCCTGCAGCTCCTCACTTCCCCCCAGGTCCAGTCTAGATAGTTGAGGAATCTCTGAAGTCAACTTGGGGAGTGCAGAGGAAGGAGAGAACAGAGGAGTGACATTTGATGGACTCCTCGGTTTATGTCTTTAAAAATGCAACTCATAAGCTAAAGTTTAGGTATAGTCCAATTCAGTTTTTAGCAACTGAAAAAAGACAAAAATCTGGCCAGGTTTGTAGTACGGATTACTCAATCCTTGCTGCTACTGTTTCAAATAGAATGGACTGATGCATACTCCTGAATATTGAGAAGTGATCATTTAGCAATGGCCAGAAAGAAGCTAGCCTGGTAAGTTACTGTTTTTTTTTATTGATGCAAAGAGATTAGAATTAAAGATCAGGGGTTTCAGGTCTGTTATGTTATGGTGTGTTTTATTTTGCAGGCAGAGAATGCAAAGATGTTTATGTGCACTACTATGCCCACAACTCATAAACTGCTGAGATTGTGTAAATGTAAAGATTACTGTGTTAGCTTTGTTGGGTGGTTAGCTGAACTCTGATGTACACTTTACATTTTGTGCATGTTCTCATGACCTGTTAATGTTGAGCTTTAGTGCATTTAAAAATGCAAAGTTCTGTTCACTTGGGTTGGTTTGCCAGGCTTCAATGCATGTGGGCATTCCAAGCAAGCTCTTGTCTTCTTGTTGCCATGTTATATTATTCAGTTCAGAAGCACCAACAATCTTTGTTTTTGTAGCCAGCAGCACACTTATATGCAAGTAAACATTAGCAAAGAACAGTGTGGTTCTTTGCTTTTGTTAGATTAGTGCCAAGAGGCATATCAATACTTACATAAAAATTGGCTGAGATTATTCAAAAAACATACACAACTTAAAACATTAAGATTTCATAGGGGAAATGTGCTGTTTGAAAGAAATGTTTAAAAGATGAGTGCACTTTATATCCTGTAATCTATTGAATGATGTAGAGTCGGAGGTTCTCAAAGTGTGATCTGAGAGTCCCTGGGGGTCCCTGAGACCCTTTCAAAGGGCCCATGGAGTCAAATAATACTTTTAACATTTCTCAGTTTTAATTTCTAATACAGTACATAGTGACAGATATAACCATATAAACCAAAGCTCTTTGGGGTCCTCAATCATTTTTAAGACTGTAAAGGAGTCCAGAGAACAAACTGTTTGAGAAGCAATAAATGAAGGCCTCTGCATATTCTCTGTTGAGAAGGGCTTTTTTGATAAGAGATTTAATCTGAACAATTTTTTCAGTGAATGTCAGCAGAGTTATGTTCCCTTAGTTTCCTATGGCTAGAACTCCCATCAGATTTTATTTCACTACTAGAGTCTCTTAGCAATTTACTGTAAGATTTTGAGCTCTGAACAGCTGGAACACTACCAACTTGAAAAATCATGGGATTGACATGCATTGGCCTTGATATTTTCCATAATTTTTAAAATAAATCTGACAGTAATCCTATACGAAGATATATTAGATCTAAAAATAGCCTATAAAGTAGAGAGAAAAGCTGTTGGGAGAACTGATATGTTCTTTGCTTTAAGTATGTGTCTGGTTACAAAATATTAATGTAGGGTTATAGCCATATAGAAGTCAAAAACTAAAAATTTTCATTTCCACAACTGGATGTATAGGGTAGTTGTCATGCTATCAGTTGAAGTTGGAAAGCTGGAGATGTAATTTAAGAACGTGAAGAGTTAGCAGGAGACTGAGAGAAGCTGGTTTTATCATCCCTGAAATCTTACTGGCTCAAGTTTAAGCTAAAATTATTGCCTGCTTAAGCTCTCAAGTAGAAGTCAAAGACACGTCAGTCAAAAGAGCAACAATGTAGACTATTTTCCAGTGTTAGGATAAGTGGAAGAGCAATTTGTTCTTCAAAGGAATTGAATTTAAATTTGCAGCATGGTCCTGCATTTTGCCTCATTTGTCAATAAAGAAAAATTACCTTTAAAGTGATTGTCAGTCAGTGCGTACACAGGACAATGTACATTTTTCATACTAACAACTTAGTTTATTTCTTCTGATCAACTGTGGATGTTGGGAGTTCTTGAAAAGCAGTGTAACTTTGGACAGCCATAATCAAGTTTCTTATCTTGCAGATATCCTGAAGAAACCAGTGATATACTGGAATATATAACAATCTTTGGCTCAGGTTTTAGATGATATATAGCCATGACTAGGACCTAGTTTTCCTAGGTTTGGGTGATTTCAAAGGCTGAAACAGATGCCTTAAGTCCCCACAAGGTTTAAAGCACGCCGCTTACTCCTTAATCTTGCTGAAACAAAACAAAACGAAGGATGAAAACATTGGCTCTGCTTATTCTGCAAAAGGATTGCTGGCAAATCACATCTCACTCCTGGGCTGTATTTTTTGCGTACATTTGCAATTCTTAGTAACATTTGAAGTTCTAAATCAGTGGTAAGGAAGCTGCATATGTTCAGCAGCATTTGAAGGACCACAAACTTGCAACAATATTTAATAAATTATCTCAATAAATTACAGCAATAGCAGATATAGTCTTCGAATAAGTGTCATGCTTAGGATGGGGCAAAAAAAAATGACACTAATATCCACTGGCAAAGAAGCAAGTTAATTATTGAGACTGCTTGGATATTTGTCTACAACTTCGAGGCCTTTACCAGTAGCTGGTTTCTGGATAATGAGTTTTAGTATGTGGCTAATTATCAAAGGTACCACCGAGGACTTTTGTATGAGACTGAATATCTGGTTCAGGTACAGAAAATGGTAAGTTATTTCGGAACTATGCTGTTGAAGAATAATGGGACTATGGCCATGCTTGTTTTCCCCTCTGATACCATCAGCTCCAAACCCCGTCTGAATTAAATGCATTTTTAAAAGGTCGTCTAGAGCAGGTGCTGACCACATGGTGTCCACAGACATCCCCCTTGATATTCACCACCCCTTTGGACATTTAAAGATTCTTGTAAATATAAACACACAGCCATTGTCTGAGCGAATGAACCCACAACATACCCCCAACACTCCAAACACGCTCCTGGTAGAATGGGCTGCCTGCTCCTGTGTTAGACAAGCAGGCTAGACAGAGATACTAGACCTATTCGTGGTAGTTATACCGTGCAGAGACCTGCAGGATTCATCTATTTCCCGCGTGCTTTCCCAATATCTACACAATTCCATTTGTGAGGATTTAGAATATGATGTCAGCAGCACCTGTGATGGTACTTTACAACATGGTGAGGTCTTCCATTAGATGTTGCCAGTAATAGACAGTAATGGCCTAAAAGGCTAATAGTTGTCTCAGCAGGTGGTAGCTGATTTTAGCTGATCTCAGAATTTAAGCAGGGTTGACCATGATTAATATTTTGATGGGGGACTACCTGGGAATTTTAGGGCTGTATGTTAAAGTGAGGGGGGGAAAAGGATTCCAGAAAGCAATAGCAAATCACTTCTGTAATGCTGCCAAGAAAAGTGTGTTTCCTGCAGTTACCAGGAATACAGACAATGTTTCTTAAGGGCTATTAAAATTCAGTTAAGATCAAGCAGGGCGGTACAGTTAGCAAGTGGCTCATTCCGTTCTGTTGGGGACTGCACTTTCCATACAAGAGCAGACTGAAAACCCAGAGAGTTCTCTGTATGCAAATGAGTACATGCAGTGCAAGTAGTCCCTGTTCCACTTAACTTCTACCACTTACTTCCACCCACTAGCTGGACAGAGCTGAGTCATGGGTTTCCATGACCTGCTAACCTCCTATATAGTATGGTATCCTTGAATGCTATGTTTTTGAAGGCTTGGCAGTGCTGTTAATTGCTTTTACTAACAGGATGAGGATAAGAAAACATCTTAAACAGTGGAACAGCTTCTTGATTTCCAGGAGAGTTTTGCAGTGCTTTTGATGTGAAGACAAAAATGTACAGCATCGAGGAAAGATGCAGCTGCTTTAAGGAGCTGCAGAAAGGTGCTACCTGAGCAAACCTGTCTGCTCTGAAGCTCCTTTTTGCCTCGGAATCTGAAGTGCTGCATGGTCCTAATTTCCAGGCATTGTTCAGATAGTGCTAACTTTTTAAGATCCTACATTAAATTAAATCTTGTGACAAAGCACCAGTAATTTAGCAATGCCTATAATGCCCATGTATGGATTTAACAGGTTTCTTAGTTCAGTATTTGAACTTTGGCATAGTGGAACTAAAACAATTTTCTGAAAGTCCACCCCTCACCTACTTGGAGCTAACTAATAAAGGAATCCTCTACTTATATACAAAATAAATAATGGTTATTGCCTCCAAGGAAATCATGTAACTAGCATGAATTTTGATTGGGCTTTCATTCTTTGATATCTCATTACTACAAATACTCTTAAATGGTGACTACTTATAGTTGGATTAAAATGGAAAAAAATGGGTACAACTTACAGGAGCAGGGAGAACTAGCACAGGTAGTGCAGCAAATGTTTAAATAACCATGCTGCTGATAAAATACATTAACACTGCTCATGCCCAAATTTTTAAGAAAATATTTTTTATTTTAAAAATTGGTCATGTGCACTGTTACAAAGCTTTAGAAGATAGAGCTCGTTGTTTTTTGTTAACAACCCTGAAAACAGAGTCTGGGAGTATTAAGCCACACTGATATATTTGACATGGGTAATTAGATGTATTTTTCCTTTCTTTTATTAAGATGTTATGATGAACTTAAAAGACAACCTCCAAGTACTTGGATCTATCTGAAATCTTAGAATAGCAAGTTTTTTTTCAATAAAACGGGAGTAAATATTCTCTTAAACTAAAGAACATATTGCTCCCTTCTAATAGAAAAGTTCTTCTCTTCATGATTACATCTATCACTTTTATTCCAAGCACTCATTTTATGATGTCTCAACACTTTTGCTCTACAATGACACTCATACTAGAATTTCACCAGGGCCTCAGTCTCCACGGCACAGTAATTCTACTATTGTGGTACAAAGTTACTGAAGAAACAGAATGATCAATACAGAAGAGAGAACTTGCAGTATTCTAGGGAGGAGCAGCAGATTCAGCATCTGTGCCAGAAAGATGCATAAAAAGCTCTCCAATCTCGGATACATCATCACTGGCAACTGGCAGCATCCTGTTTTCTCGGTCTTCAATAAAATCCCACAGACGAACAGAATTGAGGAACTAAAACAGAAGGCATGAATTACTCACACATATACCTCTTACCAATGTACTCTTACTACAGCTTTTTTTTTTTTTTTACCCCCAGGGCAACATCCCAACCCTTACTCTTTCCCACCCCCAGTAGGATCATGGGAGCTGGATTTTTCACCCCTAGCATGGCAGTATCAACTTCTTCAAGGAGGATAAAGGGGGCTGGGGATGTTTCTATCCCTATCTGTTGTAGATAAAACAGCATCCTCACTGCTGTGTGAGCTGTACAGGCTTCTGGTTGCTTTTCAGGTGCAATTCAAAGCGCTGGTTATTACCTTCAAAGCTCTACATGGCACAGGATCAGATTACTTGTGGGACTGTCTCTCCCCGAAGGTATCTGCTCATCCTACTAGGTTAGATAGGATGGGTGAGCTCCAGGTCCCCTCCCTTAAACATTGCCACCTAATGGGACCTCAGAGGCGCGCCTTCTTGGTGGCCACCCCAGCCCTTTGCAACAGCCTCCCACCTGAGATCTGAGGGATCCCTACCCTTTTAGCCTTCCAGAGAGCTGCAAAGACCTGGCTCTTCCTGTCACGGGTTCTTTTTTATACCCAAATTTTGATTGCCTCAGGCTCAAAATGACCCCCCCAAAACAGTGAACTCTACAACACTTGGAGTTTTTATATCTCCCTATATGGGTGGGGGGAGATGTTTTATTTTTAAACAAAAATATCTACAGTACAAAAGTGAATCTGTGAATGCACTGGACTAGGATGGGTGTTGAGCTGTGAGGATGTTTTTGTCTGGTGGCTGGGGGGAAGGGTACTTTTGTTCTAATCATGTATTTAGGGATTGTTGTGAGCTGCCTAGAGTCGTCATATGAGATAGGCAGCCATATAAGCCCTGAACATAAATAAAATCCTATAATTTAGATTTTTTTTCTTCCTAAAAATTACCTCACTGCTCAGAGCAATTGGGTAATGACAGCTCAGGACTCTGAATCACTATGCAATTTTGACAGACACGTAGAAGAAAGCTTGAACCATTTCACAGATCATTCCACTTCATTTTCAATACCTGAATCAGGACCCTCCTGTATGTCAAGTATGTCCTTTATAACTAAACGATGTCCTGTTTCTTGTCAGTGGACAATAACCTAATATAAGCTTATGTTTACTGTATGGCCTTTGCTAATATTTATCTGCAAAATGCCTGTATCTACTTTTTCTATTTTTATGGAGGGGATTTATTCCCCCTTGGATTCTACATAATCTTTTTTAGAGACCCTTGTTCTCTAAAACGACTCTCTACTGTATGTTCCATTGTAAAACTCTGTCACACAAACTGCTTCTAAACCACTAGATAACTGCCCCTCGTCTCAAGCAGCACAGCAGACTGTAGGATTGATCTGATAAATTTCAAAATGTGGAACTCAACCTGGCCATACCATTCTCTCTCCCAAATTAGTCACTTGTTAGCTAAAGAGAGACAGATCTGTAAGATACGCTGTCCCCTGGGGAGAGAGAGATTAGCATGTAGAATTTACCTAAAGATTTGGTTCTACCTATGTCACTATCTGTTGGAGAAATTGTGCTGAATTCTCAACCTTAGTTTCCCCTAACTGATGTTATCAGCTGTTCAAATCAAGAGCATGGATGGGAGGAAACAGCACTTATGTAGGAACTCAAGACTCCACAACTGCATAGTAAAAATAAATATTCACCAGGCACAAAGTGCAAATCCATGGGCACTGAAGCCAAAACATAACAGCAGTGTTGTATGTCTCTGATGTTAGCAAGTACTGCTGCAGTGCCAGTTGTGGATCCATACAGTTTTGACAAGTAATTTATGATTATAGCTAGGGACATAGGCAACAGCTATATGAATGTTAACAATAACAATGTAGCAGTCCTCACTGAAAGTCACACACACACACTCTCTCTCCCTCTCCCCCCCCCTACACCCATGCAGGTAGTCCCCAGCTTACAACGGTAATTGGGGCCGGGATTGCTGTCACTAAGTGATGCGGTCATAAAGTGCAATGTCACATGACCGCATCACTTAGCGATGGCAATCCAGGCAGTCCTGGCTGCTGCCGTAACCCCAAGATGCACAGATAAACAGAAGTGGCGGGAATCCCAGGTAAGGAGTGTGGGGTTGCTGCAGGGGGGTAGGGGAAGCCCTGGGAGGCCCAGCGCAGGCCGCGAGTTGGGAGAGGGGGTGCTGTGGGTTGGTGCGAGCACAGGGAGGCCAAGGGAAGGAGGATGCAGGGCAGAGCACAGTAAGGCCGGGGGGAGGGGGGAACACCTACCAGAGTGACTTGCAACCTTCCCTGCTGGCTTCCCCATTGACTTTGCTTGAGAGAAGCCGGCAGGCAAGGTCGCAAGTGGTGATCACGTGACCACAGGATACTGCAACTGTCGAAAGTGCAAGCTGGTTGCAAAGTGCCTGAATTGTGGTCACATGACCACAGGGATGCTGCAACAGCCAGAACTTCAAAGACTGGTTGTAAGTACCACTGATTCAGCACCATTGCAACTTCAAACCGTCACTGAACAAGTGGTCAGTAAGCAAGGATATTTTATGTCCATACTTAATTTTCAAAGCTGTTTGGAACCACAATTGCTAGGCAAACAGTTCTGTGTTTTACAAAACAAAACAGTTCCTGTGTTTTAAAATTATCGAGGCCAATTGGTTCCAAAATGGAAACAACTAGATTGTCAAAGGTAGGCATATTGAGAACCAGTTTGGCGTGGTAGTTAAAGCATTAGATTTATTGTGTGGGGATCATAGACAAAGTGTTCCTCCTATCCAAAGCATTGGGTTCTGTTCAAAATGGTATCTGCTGTCTGAAAAGTTTAGATGTAGGTGAAAGGAGCAGATTAGTGACCCCAGCAGTCCCAGGAAACTGAGGCAGTATCTATACAGTTGTGTGCCTTCTTACCCGGACTGTCCCCTCAGAGCTGAGCTGCTTTCGTGGCTTTTCTGGCTCAGCCCGTCTTCCGTCTGGATAAGCATGGAGATACAGACATTTCCCCCCAAATGGGCAAGTCCCCTTGCCCTGCTCGAAATACTTGCAGGCTTTTCTCCTAGAATATGAGGGTGAAGAATGCATATCAGGACTGCTCATATTGAGATGGACAGTTCAGTTTATCATTAAAACTCGAGTTTAGTGGCTCTAAAAGGAAAAACAAACAAACAAAAAAAACAAATACACAGAAGATTTATCCTAAAAGCAGCTGGGAATGAACATTTTTGGGACAATCTCAGAAATGTGAACTGACATGACAAAAGTATAAAGGAAAGCAAATCAGCATTTAAGACGTTTGGCTGTATTTGTGTGCTGGAATAAACACCAGCACCTTTCCTTTTCTCTCTCCAATAATATTGGCAATGACCCATGTCAAACAATCTGTAGATGTATACTGCTACAAAACCACTTCTTCTCTGACCACCACTGTCAAAGTGAAACATACCCAGATCTTTGTACTTGCTTGTTCTCTCTCTCTTCAATTTTACTCTATTATTTTCAACCCATTTTTCCAATATATCAAGATAATTTTGAATGTTATATATGTCTTCTAGGGTATTAACTATCCCACCCAAATTTATGTAATCTGAAGTATGACAGGCATTCCCTCCAGCTAGTCAACCAAGGAGTTAATAAAGACATTGAAAAGTCAGTAAGCCCATTTGTGGCACTTCCCTTGATTCCTCACTCCAGCACTTCTTGAGTATAATTTTCAAGCCAGCATTTAACTGTCATTGCTACTCAGCCCTCATATGATTAGCCTGCTAGTCAAAACAGCATGGCGTACTTCATCAAACTCTTTGCTGAAATCAAGATATATTAACTCCAGGGCATTCCTGTGGTCTACTAAAGAAACAGACCAATAAAAAAAAAAGTGAGAATAGCTTGGTATGACGAGTTCTTAACAAATCCATACAGGTAGTCCTTGATTAACAACCACAACTGGGACCGAATCTCAGTCATTGAGAGAACTGGTCTTTAAGCGAGATGCCCATGTGACTACTTTGCTCAACGACCACAATCCCAGCATCCTGGTTGTGGTTGTTAAGTGATCTCCCAGGTCGTTAAGCGGATGGAGCGAAAGAGTGGCCTGCCGAAGGATTTCATCTCCCCTCCATGCACAGTGGGGAAATCCTTTGTGGGGCTGCAGGACCGGAGCAGAAATCTTTAGGATTTGAGCTCCATTCCTGCAGCTCACAAAGGGTTTCCCCTCCCCTCCTTTCCCTCTGCTTGCAACCTTCCCTACCAGCTTCCCCACTGACTTTCTGGGGAAGCTGGCAGAGAAGATTGCAAATGATGATCACATGATCATGGGGCACTTGGCAACCAGTCATAATTGTAAACCAGTTGCCAAACGCCTGAAATACAGTCAGGTGACACAGGGGAGTGGTTGATGCTTCACAAAGGCCAGAAGTACTTTACAGGCCATAAAGCACCCTTTCCAAGGCTGTCGTAACTGAACAGTTAAGCGATTGGTTGTTAAGTGAGGACTACCTGTAGCGACTGGTCATTAAGCGAGGACTACCTGTACTAACTACTAACCCTCATTGTTTTTAGGCATATTGAGAGCTAGTTTGGTGTGGTGGTTAAGGCATCAGGCTAGAAACCAGAAGACTGAATTCTAGTCCTGCCTTATGACAAAGCCAGCTGGATGACCTTGGGCTCTCTCTCAGCCCTAGGAAGCAGGCAATGGCAAATCACTTCTGAAATCTTGCCAAGAAAACTGCAGGAAATTGCTAAGGCAGGTGCCAGGAGTCAACATTAAGTTGAAGGCCCCCCCCAAAAAAAAACCACCACCACAACAGATTAATATTTTGACAATCTGCTCCATAATCTTCCCAAGTATAGATGCCTGCCTGCCTGATCCCGCTCTCCCCCATTTTTGAAGACAGGGACAATATTTACTCTCCAGTCATCTAGTACTTCAGCCATTCTCAAACATAGGATTAGTTCATTCAATTATAGCAAATGAAGAATGTTAACTGTACTTCCCATTAATCAGACGCTAAGGAGTCCCATTCTGACAGAGGACTAACGACTGAGACTCAAAAAAATATACGTAGCATGAGAGAACTGACAAGTATCAGAGCCAACGATTTTAAGCATTTCATTAGGCATAGTGTGAAGAAAAAACAGAAGTGAAGGAAATTACATTCTCACTTAGGGTAGACTTACAACCACACGCTCAAATCTTTTTCAGTTATTTCTTCGTAAGATAGAAATTCACAGGGTCATTTTGTGTCTGTGTGCATATGGGTTTATTCCACAGGTTACCTGGAGACTGTCATGGGTATTCAGATTAGGTCTGAATACTTTTTCCTGTCTAACAATCAGTTTTAATATAGCCACACTTTAATTTACATGGGAATGTATAAATTATAGCCTTCAAACCCAGACCACAGTAACAGAAGTCCAGTCTCTGTGTTCTGATCAGCAGCTGCAGATTTCAGTTCTACACTTACTAATAGGACAGCTCCTGATGTGACTGATAAGCAAAACACTGCATAAATAGAGAGCAACGTAATGTAAACAACAAAAGCTCAGCTTTCTTAGAAACACACACAAAACTTTTTAAAGACCAGCAGTGAAGGTCACAGAACTACAAATACGTCATTTTGTTAAACATAACACACTTTTAACCAAATACTAGATAAGCGATGGTGAACCTTTTGAGCTCAGTGTGTCAAAAATTTGGAAGCTGCCTAACTTGACTATGCTGGTGTGTCACCCCCCTGAACGAACAAACAAACAAACAAACAAAAAGCTTTGTGTGACGCCAGCAAAAGTACACCCCTTCATTCAAAGGAGCCCCTCTGCACAAATTGCAAGCAGCTTTTCCAGGAACCGGCTTTGCGTGAACAGGCAATGACAGTAATTAGTAGCAGTAGCAGTATTGCGCCCTTCTGCAAGAACCGGCTTCACGCAAGAGGGAGCAAGAAGATGGCAAGGTGAGCTGGGCAGGGCAGGGCAGGGTGAAGGGGGCTCGGAGGTGGGGAGGGCGGCTGTGGCTGGGCTGGCTGTGGCTTCCCGGGGCAAGGCAGGGTGCAGGGTGGCCAAAAGGGCAGAGATGGGGAGGGAATAGGTGGGTGGGTGGGTGGGGGAGTTGAAGTGCCTTTTGTCTGTTCAGTTTCTTTGGTAACTCAAATAGGGAAAGTAGTTGTGGTCGGGTGTTGGTGAAGGCTGGCGTGTCACCCAAAATGTGGCGTGTCACCTTTGACACACGTGTCATAGGTTTGCCATCACTGTACTAGATGGATTAATATGGTATATACTGATGATTGGTTTTTCAAATAAAACCAAGCATAGTTGGGTGCAGTTTTTCATCCCCCTCACTTACTGCCTTGACCTACAAGAAAAAACACTGATCAAAATATTGTGTTTCTTAAACCTACTCACATCTTCATTCTGAATTTGCTACTTGTAGAACATATTTGATGATAACTTAATTAAATTAAAGATGTGCTAACCAAATAATATGATTTGAAAACACAGTCCTACATATATATGCAAAAGAATATAGATTTGGCCTTAGGGAAGGAAAAGAGGGCAATAAACCATTAAGGGACAAGAAAAGACAGTTCTGAGAAAGGAACTAATCAAAACTAATAGTCTTGATTTTGTCTGGTATAAGATGGGGCATGGAGAAACTCTGGCAGGCTTTCAAGATTCTCTTATTCCCCCCTAAAATAAAGAACGTTCCTGGAATCCCTGATGCTGATTTCTTGACCTGGCTATCTCAAGGGGTTGACAACAATCTTGCAAGCCTCCCTGCTGTCTCATCAGAGAGGCACTGGACCTCGCCTTCCAGATCTAGAGTAGGGCAACAGACCCTTGAGGCACCCCGCTGGCTGCAGAACAAGCGACTGAGGCATTCTTACCACATCAACCGCAGCAAGATACATAGACAGTGAACCTGCAAAACACTGTGGTACAGCTAGCACAGCCTTTAGGTCAAGGCTTACCTTAGCTGGAAGCAGCCCCAAAAGCTGCTGCACAGCCAATGTTGTTCTGTTCTTCTGGAAGTCTACCAGAGACGTTTGCAGAGACTCAAGATCAATCCCTGACTTTCACAACTCAGTGTGAATTGTTCATGGCAGGCTGACCAATAGGATTCCCCACAGGTCAGGCCAAGGTCACCTTAGTCTGCTAAAAGAAGTGGCAGCCAGATGGACAGTCCTACTCCTTGAGAGCAATGATGCATTATCAGCTAACTACAGAACTTCATGCAAAGATTCAGAGATGCTTTTGATGACCACTAACTACTAACTGGGAGATTTGTAAGCTAAAACAAGGAAATTGTGAGTTTCGGAGTATGTGGCTAATTTTTAGCTACATGCAGGAGACGTACACTGAATTTGCCCTAATTCAACAGCTTCAGAAAGAGCTTTCTGATAAACTGAGGGATAAGTTAGTAAGACAGGGCACACCAGAGAATTTGGAAGAACCGTGTTGTGTGTTAATTGATGGGTGATCGGAGTTGTGGCACAGAGGGAATGACAGAGGAGATTCTACGGCATTTTGGTATCCCCGCCCCTATTGCCTCCTTGGATTCCAGCACTGTAAATCCCATGCAAATAGGAGTGGGGAAGAGATCCTTGCCTGAAGTGAAGAAACGAAGAAGGACAGACTCTGTTTATGTTTTTGCTGTGGAGTTCTAGGATACCTAGCCATGGCTTGTCTTTGCTAAAGTTCCTTCCTTTAAGTTGGCTGGAAAGTGCCACACCAGTGGAGCTGTGAGTCACCTCATGAGTAAGTGCCCAAATCACTCCATGGCCTTGTCTTTAGGAAACTTCACAGACTCTTCTTCCAAGAGCTCAGCAACTAGGCCCGAGCAATTAAAAATGGCTCAGATAACCAACAACAGGCAAGTGCATTTTACTATCCCTGCTACTCATCACATTCCCATCAGCACAGAAATACAGCTCTCTTCTCTTTCAGACTCCGGTGCAGCAGCAAATTTCATAAATAAGACTAGGGTGCGTAGCATGGGTTATCAGAGATGCACATGCTGACTGAAACGATTGAGCCTCTGGTGGTCAATCAGCTGGTCCTATTTTGAAACATACAAGTTTGCTTCAGTTGAAAATAAATTGTCATACAGAATTCTTGCTACTCTGTACAGGTAGTCCTCGCTTACCGCCCACTTGTTCAGAGACTGTTTGAAGTTGTGAAAGCACTGAACAAGTCGTTCTTATGACCAGTCCTCAAAGTTCTGGCCATCACAGTGCTCCCACAGTCACATGATCACGATTTGGGTGGTTGGCAACTGACTCACAATTACAACGGTTGCAGTGTCCCGCCATATGATCACCATTTGTGATCTTCCCTGCCGGCTTCCCACAAGCAAAGTCAATGAGGAAGCCAACAGGGAAGGTCACAAGTCACTCTGGTAAGTCCCCTGGCAGTCATGCACTCACATCACGCCATCCACCCCCCGGCCTTCCTGTGCCCATGTCCTGCCGGGCCATCCACCCCCTGGCCTGCCTATGCTTGTGTGTGACCTGCACCTGGCCTCCCAAGCCCTCCCCTGCACTTGTGTGCAGGCCATCAAGTGGGAAGTTGCGGGAACCCCAGGTAAGGAGTGTGGGGTGCTGCAGGAGGGCTGGCGTGGTGCATGAGTTGGTGAAGGGCGTGGGAGGCCGGGTGCAGGTCACACACAAGCGTAGGTAGGCCAGGCGGTGGATGGCATGGCCACAAATGATGCGGTCATGTGACTGCATGCTTTATGACCGTATCAGTTAGTGACAGCAATCTTGGTCCCAACTGCCATCATAACCCAAGGACTACCTGTATCATAGCTTCTTTACATATCCCTATAGTACTGGGCTTGGACTGGCTTCAAACTCTCAGCCCAACTCACCTCACAGGGCTGTTGTTGTGGGGAAAATAGGAGGAGGAAGGAGTGTTAGGTATGTTCGCCACCTTGAGTTATTTATAAAAATAATAAAGGCAGGATAGAAAATAAAATAAAATAAAATAAATAAACAAAACACCCAATCAGAGCAAGGGACAATTTCTTTCCCCTCTCAAAGGTGCCAAGAGCACCATTTTCAGGTGTCCTACTCTTTTCCTTCTCTCCCTCCTGCACTGCTCCCTGAACCTCCTATTTTGCCCGACAGGTATGCAGATTTTTGCTAAAGTGGAGGTATGGCAAAAAGATAAACTCACTTTCCCAGCTGCCAACATTTACTTGGGGATTGACCAACTGTCAGCTGCACCATAATGGCCAACTGGAGAAATGCTGATTTTAAAAGCCTTAAAGTTAGGTTACATTTATACTGTGCAAAACTATGGTTTATGGTTTGTTGAACTAATCATCCTGACTGCTTCATACATAGTGTTAGGCTACACATTATGGTAAACAAACTGCAAAAACACAATGGCTTAGCATAATGCAGCAAAGCAGTCTATGTGTGAGAGTGCACATGCATGCACAGCAAGGGGAGGATTCTGCCAGAATTTGGAGGAAAAACAGAACTTCCCACACAAAGACATTGGGATCAGTTTGGAACTGTGCCAAAAATGTGCAGGATTTTTGATCTACAGGGAAACACTGGTTACCCACCAAGTTAAATCACTGCACAAAATGAGAGCCACTGTGGAGTAGTGGTTGAAGAGTTGGAGTATCACTGGGAAGACACAGGTTCAAGTCCACTCTCAGCCATGGGAGTTCACTGGATGACTCTGGGCCAGGAATACTCTCAGCCAAACCTACCTCACAGGGTTGTTGTTGAGGAAAAATGGAAGGAGGGAGTGCAGTGTAGGCTGCTCTTAGTCCTGAACAAAAAGTGGGCTACAATACTAATTAATTAAACCAGAGTTTACCGCCAAACCAGAATTGAAGGGGGGGGGAAGGAGAGGAGCAACATTTTTGCTCAAGACTTCTCGATGCAATACCAAACTGGCTGGTTGTTGTATTTCAGCTATAACACTGATGGGCTTTAAAAAAGCCCCACTGGAAGCTGGTGCAGACATAACAGCCCCCAACTCGGAATCTACTCATTCTCCTTTGATCTCATAAACAAAGTATTTCATTGTAGTAAGTACTCCATGTACATGTACAGAGCTGAGAAACCTCATGGACCATAGCTAAACCATACATAAAACAAGTCTTGATCAAGGTTGGGCCATAAAAAATTGTTTTACAACCGGTCTTAAGTGCTTGTAAGTATACTTACCCAACCCCCTGCTTAAATGCTTCAATTAGCTCATTCTTTTTTGTCTGATCTTCTACCCAGTACACACTGGGAATTACAAATTCTGATATCACACGGCATTCTGGACAGGACCTTGAGTAGCAAAAAGAAAAGCTGGTATATTTCTTGTTGAAGAAGCTACTTTACCTAACTCAAAAAGCAGAACAAGGAGCAAAAAACCCCAAAGGTTCTCTGAATACATGATTTTTAAGATATCTACCATGTCACTTTATTGAACCTAAGCATTCTCTTTATTAAGGAAAGTCCATAATTTGTGTTTTTCGGATCTAATTTTTCATTCCTGCAGCTTAACTCTTTATAATAAAAGTAAACTTTACAGTATTTGAAGAGAACCTATTTCATTTTCCTGGAATCTTCTATTATTTACCCCTTTGTTGGTCTCCTTTGAATCTTTTTTGAAAACTGGCAGGACTTGAATTTAAGAAATACCAACTTGTGCAAGTCCAAATTAAAAACTCAGTTCAAACAATTGTCCATACTATAAACGATAACGTACATTTTTAAACAGTTTCAATCTATTTGATTGTTGAAATGACTGCTTCAATAAAAATATAGTAAGCATTATTAGAGAAAGACGCCGAAAACATGAATCAGGTCTTGCAAATATGCTACCAAGTGTAAAATTAAGATACTGCTCCCCAAGTCAGCAAATCCATTTTTTTCACACACCTTTAGAGCTATAAACACCTTGCATGCTTCCATTAAAACATCCTGAAACTACTCAGTGGATTTATACCTTCAAAAGGGAATGTCAAAGGCTTAAGGCCGCCAAACAAGAAAGCAATCTAGTACTGCTAAATGGAGATTTCTACCAACGTAGGTTTTCAAGTCTTACATGGGAATAGACTGAAGATTAAAAGTGCCTTCTCACAGAATGTCATTCCGTATCCACACAGTATTTTAACCTTTATCAAGCACGTCAATACTGAGACAAGAGGCGTAACCCCTGCATCTGCTTTAATTAAAGCAAGTCAAAAGAGTTGTATTCAGAAAGGGTAGGAAGTGGCATCCAGCTTTTCTCCCCCTATGCCAAATGGTGACCTACAAACCTCTTTCCCACCATTTCATATTGGTGTTTCAGTTGCATCGAACTTGTAACAAGGGGACAAGAAAGGCTTTATGAAAATGCACAGCTCTTAAAACAACGAGGCAGGATAATATCATCTACTGTATGTTGCAAGGAAAGCCAATTCAGTAAAATGGACTAGGCTGGGCTGCAGAAGGGATGATCTCTTGTACTGGGCTTCAAACTGGGCAACTTTTTTCATACTGATTTGATCTTCAGACCAAGCTTTCCAGGTGAGACCTAAAAGCCTTCTTTGTTAATGGTGCCTTCAGCCAAGTTTGTGATAAGTTGTATTCTAAAGCAACCTTTATGTTTTTTATTCTACATGTCCCATCTTGCAGCAGTTATAGCTCTGTTTCATGTATTTTGTTTTTTAAATCCTAAATCCTTATATCTTTAGGCTTTGCTGCAAATGGCAACTTTCACATTTTAATTATTTCTTTCCCCATAAGATGACCCACCCCGTGGGGGGAGGGGGAGCTCATTTCAACCACTACTTTGCAGTTAACCACAAAACAGTTTAGAAGCCACTATAACGCCTTCAGCAGAAGTGTAATGTGATCTCTCTGAGTTCTTCCAAAGACCAAATTGCCTGCTGAATTGTTAGTTGATATTTCTGGATTAGACAAAGACAGTTCTACTTAGCCCATGTGGCCTAGTCAAGCCTGGTGGTTACCAATAACCACCATTTAAGGTTATTTTTACCCAGCAAGAGACATAATCGACCTCTTAAGCTAAAGTTGAGAATGTACGTTTCTTGCCAATATTTCATTCTGTGAAGATCTGAAATCTGGAAGCACCCCAAACTTCCTTTTCCTTGTCAAGGAGTGTATCCCATTCAGAGCAGATCTACCTGTTTCTGGAATTGGGAGCCCCTCACAATGGGGACATTGTTCTTGCTGATTTCAACTCTAATTTATTATCTCTTATACAATCTATTACTGATTACAAGCAAGCTTTTGAGTGAGGCATGCTACTACTTCAGGATGTTTTAGTGAAAAAGATTTGGGTGACATCAGCACAATAACTAGCAGCATTTAGCTCAAAATCTGCTGGAGAACTCCATCAGTTTCATGTAAATACTGAAATAAAATGAAGATAGACTAGAACTCTGAAGGACATCATAGTTGCTCTTAACTAAAATCTGTCTGAAAAAATGAACCGAATTACTGCAAACAGCATCAGGTGATTCAGAAAGATACTGTGCTTAATAGTATTAACAACGACCCAGAAATCAACCAGCACCAAACATCACAGTCTGTGACTTGATGCCCAAAGGAAGATCATCCTTCAGAAATCACCACCCCAAAGCCCACTCTAAAGCCAGTTTGAAATAAGTCAAGATAATCTGCTTCCTTTCGGTCTGTCTGCAACTGAGAAATCCACCCTGTTATTGTTTCTGTTGAATTTATGTGTCTTCCAGTGAAAGCCATACACAACTGTAAGCTATAATATTTCCTCTAGTCAACTATCAGCTATTCCATAGTTTATTTAAGGCTGCAAGGACTGAAATATTTGAAAGTAAACATGTAGCAAACTAAGTTATGAACGAGCAGGATGTTGGGACTTACTTTATGATGGGATTCTCAAACTGCTTGACACCCCTCCACTGACGGATACAGGACAAACAATATGTGTGATTGCAGTTAGAAAGGATTCCAAATCTTCTTTCAGAGGCTGATGGCTTGTCATACACCACTTCCATGCAGATACTGCATACCTTGTCCTGGCTTGCCTGAAAGGCAAAAGCTTTCTCCATTTCATGTTCAAAGCTAGCCATGCACATCTAAATAGGGAAAGAAAAGGCCAAAACAGAGGAAAGGAGTTGTTACTCTGGATTTATAAAATAGTATGCTTATAGTAGAACATAACTAGTCCATTAAGGTTATCTTGCTTACTCTGAAGTAAGTAGATACAGGATTGCAACTGACAGGGCAGTTTCCTCTATAACTGAGAAAGAGCTGTCTCTCTGCATACTACTGAAGGCGTTAAGCTCTAGCATCTCAATTTTATTAAAAAGAAACTTTGCTAATAAAAAATGGATCGCATAGTACCAAATAACCTCATTAAAAACTGGCAGCCACTTTGTTCTTACAGAAAAGCGGGACATAACCCATCACCATAAACATCGTTGGCATTTAAAATACTAGACAGAAAGAAACATGAAGAAGAGGACGACAACAATCTGGATTTTAAAAGCAACTGAATGGAATTATGGGACAAAAGACTGTGCCTTTTCTAAACCATCAAGTTTAATAAATAAGCACAGATTTTTACACAGTATGCTAAGCCATAAATCACAGCATGACACATGAGGTCAGTGTAGGGAAGTATGCATGTGTGAAGCTCCAAAATGTGCAGCCAGTACAACAGATTAACAAAGTTTGCCACAACAGGTCATAAACTGAATAGGAATGAATAATTTTTAACATTTGCAGCTGTTAGCTTCAATGTAATATTGGTTAATACGGTGCCTGAACTGGGAAATTAAAAAAGAAGGATTAATATCCTTTCACCTATTTTTTGTTTGTTGGTTTGGTTTTTAGTTTGGTTTTTATACAGAAACTACCATTTCCCAGATTCAGATGTCATGGGGTGCTGTAATCTCCTCCTTGCAGGTCTGAAAGAGGAGAGAAGCTATGCAAACCTACGGTTTAGATCAGTGATGGCAAACCTATGACACGTATGTCAAAGGTGACATGCCACAAGGTTCTGGGTGACACGCCAGCGTTCACCAACACCCAACAACTGCCACATCACGGGAAGCCCCAGCCACCCCAGCTGCAGCCACCCTCACCATCTCCGAGACCCCTGCTGCCCTGCTCTCCGCTGCCCCAGCAAACCTGGCTGTCTTCTTGCTCCCTCTTGCGAAAAAACCGACTTTGCGTGAAAGGGCAATAATTATTTATTTATTTATCAAATTTTATCACTGCCCATCTCCTTCCCAAGGAAAACAACAACAACAACAACAACAACAGCCCCTTCGTGCAAAGCCGGTTCCTGGAGAAACTGCTTGCAATTTGTGTGAAAGGGCATTCCTTGGTACAAAGGGAAGCCTTTGAGTGAAGGGGTGTGCTTTCGTTGGCTTTGCACAAAGCTTTTTTGTTGTTGTTGTGTTGGGGGGGGGGCACACCAGCAGAGGCAAGTTAGGCATTTTCCAAATTTTTGACACACTGAGCCCAAAATTGTTTGCCATCACTGGTTTATACAGTGATTTCTTATTATGGAAAATAATAAAGTATTTTATTAGGTTTGCAGTAAGCCTTTGAAATTTAAGTAAAAAAGATTACTAAGTCCTTTTACATTTTGACATGTTGTCTGTTCAGCTGCTTTTGTGGGAAGATATAGAAGATCCACACAATGATTATACCCTTGTGGACAAGTTGAGTCTTCTAAGAACACTTTTCTTTAGTGTTAATTTTTTAAAGATATTTTGAGTGCTCTCATTTCCCCAATACTCACACAGATTTCAGATCAAGCCTATAACCTGTGCTAAAACCCCTCCATAACATATAAAGTCATCATGTTTTGTGCAGTGGTACATAAAATCCACCAGGAATTGACAGCTAGCAAGAGCTAGTAAATCAGATGAGGATTATTTCCATATTTTTACATACTCGTATAATGGTTCACTCTTAGTCACTCTTATATTTTACATCCCGTATTGTATGTTGGCTTGATACTTTTGTCAGTTAAATAATAATTGGATTTGAAAATAACAAAGCCAAGCTAGTTTCATTTCCGGTCAAGTTTACCTTCTCATGTGTCTTCCTCTGTTCTGGATCAAAGGGATGAAGTACTTGCAACCCACAGATTTCACACACTTGCCCATGGAGGTAGAGGCACTGGTCCCCAAACTGGCATATGCCAGCTGCTGCGTAGGGACACAATTGTTCATCATATGCACACGAACTCCCAGGTTCAGCATCATCTTCAAGCCCGCTGCGGATAGCATCTAAATATGAATGGGGCTTTGTTTCCTGTGTGTCAGCTGGAATACTGCAACATGCCAAGTCACTTACTGTATTGGGCCTTGTCCTTTCTTCATTGGATCCGCACAAGTCTGGGAAGAGGAGAAATAAATATTTGATCACATTAAAAAACAGGTCATGATTCAAACCATGAAAAAGTTTCTCATAGAATCCCTTACTCTAAAGCAGGAGGAACTAGCAAGCATTTCTAAACTTTAATTTTAATAGCAGCTGATGTGCTTCCATCAAACATGGAAAATCTGCTTTCAACTTCAAATCACAGAAATCATTATAATCTCCTGCTACATACTATAATACCACAAAGATCTGGGTATTAGTCACCTAAAAAACAATGCAGCAGCAATATAATCTCTCAGTTTACAACGGTGCAGGAAAATCACTGCAGATTAACAAAATGCTAGTAATGACAACCAATGGAGTGCACATGAAAGAAGAGCTTGTTTCAAGGACCTTAGAGAAGAGGCTTGAGCAAATTTTGGCCTCAACACAACAGTCTCCAAGTGCAGCACTTACTATTCTCCCTACATGAGTAGCAGCCACCCAATCATAGAGAAGAACATTGAGGAATGCAATTCGATACTACTACTGGGGAGGAGACCGGGGTTAAATCTCCTTTCTGACTTCACCCATTATGAATCAAGTCTGCCTTTAACTACACAGTCTAATGCAGGATCTATTTCTTGGTCACTCTAGCGAGTGAGAGAATATTGGAACTGATGGTTTTATTTATATTTATTCCATAAAATTCTCTGAATGTTATGCATATATTTTTAAAAATGATTGCAATACAAACCATAAAAAGCAAGTCCTAAAGCATTCTAAAGCAAAAGTCAGAGCCTATAAAATCCTAGCAGGCTATTTAAAATACTAGAAAAATAATAGTTTTTCAACTGACATCAGGCAAGCTTCTAAGACAAGGTCACTTTATATCCACGATGCCAACACTGGAAAGGCCTCCCCTTAATTGCTACCTGTCAATTTGCCAGGAATAGTAAGAAAAGGGCCCCTCCTCAAGATTTAGGCAGGTACATATGGTGTGAGACATCCCTCAGTTAATTTGATTCCAAGTTACTTAGTGTTTTAAAGACTGTAAACTCTTCCAGACTTAGAAATAGCATTAAAGCCCATATAGCCAACAAAGCATCAATTACTAGTTTTGAAACATCAAGTCCCAGTTACCAACTGTACAGCCATATTTTGGATTAAGTGTATGGACTACTGTTATTTTCAGAACAGCCCTATGTCTGCACAACACATTAGAATAATCCAAGCAGTAGGTTATGAGAACATGGATAACTGATGCTAAATTATCTCTGACCAAACATGCTATTGGGTTATTACTTGAAGCTGGCATAAAGCTTTCTTAACCAATATGGTGAACCAAGCCTCTGATGGATGGAATGCTGGGAATTGCCGTATGTTTCCAAGGACTCGGTTCTACAGAGGGCTGGCAAAAAATGGTAATAAAGTATTTAGGTGTGCCTTGTATTTTCAGATGTCTGGTGAAGCAAATACTTTGGATGTATCCACCCTTGGCTTGAATAACTGCACTTTTTTATTTGTATGACAGATTTACCATTATTGGCAAATGAAATATAATGGGCATGAATACTGACACACAACAGAAGTAATACCATCATCTGCATCTCTGTCAATTTTCACAGTAGACCACTTTATTTGGAAAACATAGGTCTATTTGCTTTGAAACATCTGAAAAAATAGGACACTAAGATAACTAGTCAAGTCTAGCTAGATGGCTGACCTTGGCTGACTTCAAAAAACTAAACAGGATTAAACTTAGTTAGTACTTTGATAAGAAGCCACCCGGAAAAACCTGGATTGCAAGTTAGACTGAAAAGTCAAATAAATAAATAAAAATCTCAGAAGACAACAATAAGCAATTTCTGTATTGCTGCCAAGAAAACTATATGGACATGTATGTAATGTAACCAGGAGCAGAACCTGATTCAAAAGCTTTACCTTTTTAAGAACCAGTACAAAAAGGATCCATTAAAAAATGACCCAATGTTACTCACCCCTGTCCCTGAGCACTAAGGTCTTCTTTTCACGTTTGCCAGATTCATGTACTTTACTTTTGATAACAGCTGTATTCTGCTCTGATGGGGAGTTAAGTCTTTGGAATGGTGGCGCAGAAATGTAAAGTGGCCTAGAACCCACTGGGCCACCAGATGCAGAGGATCCCGGAGGTTTAACATGATCATATCTTAGAAACAAATGAAAACAACAATGAAATATAAATGCTACAGGGATTTATTTCGGCATGCTTGCTGAACACAAAGATAAGATTGTAAAATTTTCTAATGTTTTCAAAGACAGCAATACTTGCAATATGGATTTGTTTCACAGAATTGACCATCTGAAAGCAGAATCTAAATTATTCTAATCCTAGAAGAAAGATGCTGAAGAAGTAAGAATTAATCAGCTTTTAGTTATTTACATGCCTTAGTTATTAACTTTACAATATAACTAAAACCATATATAATGTAAAAACCTTATCCTATGAAATTCAAAGTTCAATATAACTCAACTGCAAAGCAATGTAATGATATATAATTAGAACTCCAAATGATTAAAACTTCACTTTGTGGTAATGTTTAGTTGGTCCTATATAGACACTCATTAAATTCAATAGGGATTATTGTCATGTATTCTAGTTTAACAATCTTAATTCAATCTACTGAATTTAATGAAATAAACTTCCATGCATGTACAGGGTTATGACTTTAAGATGTGGATATATAGAAAGTAAATCATAATCTAGTGACAGGTCTCTGGGCGTTTTACAATAGATCAGGATTACTGACTTCCCAGTAGTTTAACATATAATTTATACCTGACCTGGATTTTGGAGTTCAAATAAAAAGAAAAAAAAGAATTAAACTACAAAGTCAAGAGTGTCTTTCCTCCTTCTAAAGCAACCACTTGGGGTCTAAACATTACATTATATTAGCATACTTTGAGACTGCCATCTTTTGCAACTTATTTGGGAGCAAGACCTGCTGAATTAAGCTTATTTTGGAGTAGATACGCATATGACTGGAGTGCTAAACTTGCAAATGTTTATGGCCCATATCTCTCCACAGTTTCTTTTAAAACAGCTATTAAAAAACTAAAGCTGCTCTTCTAAAAGAGGCTTTTCCAGATTCCTTGAGCTCCCAATCGTCTCACAGCAAACAGTGCTAGCAAGAAATTATGAGAACTGCACTAGCACTGGGTCGAGGAGTACACAAACAATAAGCAGCTCCTTAAATGTCTTTAGCGTGATTAAAAAAAACTTCAGGTTTTATCTTGAAAAACAACTCATACTTGCAGCGAGTTCCATAGGCACACTGTCCTTTCTGATAGAATTTGCAGATAGTAGATCGTTTGCTTGTAGACAAGTCATGGGAAAACATACACCTATTTCCTTCACGACATACTCCTTGAATAAAATACCTGCAACAACAGAAAAGTAGAGTCACATAAAGCAACAGATGTCAAATACGTAATTTTTCTCTCAATATTTGTCAAGTCTGTGAGACAAATCTGCCAAGATTTCCTCCAGAAAGTTTAGAAAAGCATAATGTGAAATATTTGTATATCTGCAATACAGAAAAATCCTAAAATGAGAGGTGGATTCTGAGCTGTTGGCTCAAATCAGGTTAGACTGATTCCTCTAGGAATGTTATTGGTACTTTTAAAAGAACTTACAAAATATATTTTAAGATTTTGAATGCACACTGGTAAATGTACATTCTACTGTACAGTTTATATCCTAAAAATCTTACGATTATCAATAAGGAGGGACTTTGGAACAAATCAGCAATCGACAAAATTACTGTCATACTTCCATCCTGTCTGAAACTTCAATCTCTTATGATAGGTGGCTAAGAGAACCACCCGATAGTGATTTGCAGAGATGCTTAGATGTTTCCTGGGCCAGTTGCACGAAGGCCCTGGTCCTAAGAAACACTGTCCATTAGGAATCATTTAGGAAAAATCGGGTCTGGATCTTTAAGCAAGGGGGAAGACTCTCAATAACCTTCCCTATTCTGGAGAAAGCTCTCCTATGCGTAATGCGCATTTTCAGGGGCTACAAAACAAAGACCGGGGGAAGAGAGGGCCACTGGGGGGGGGGGGCGTGTGAAAAAGCTGGACTGGCGAGTCAGTGGAATAAGGACAGGAAGCCACCGGCGGTCCAGCTGTCCGGCTTTTTCCTTCCTCTCGCGGCTTGATCGGAGGTGGAGGAGATCGGCAAGGAGAGCGGGGAAGGAGCTCGGAGACATCGCGGCCCCGTCCCGTCCCCCATCCCTTCCCCGTGGGCGGAGCGTCTGCAAGCGCCCGTCCGTTTTTCGGGGTGGGGAGGAAGGCAGAGCGCTCATCCCACGCGGTAACTGCTCCCGCTGACCTGCAGGTCACGTCCTTCGGGCTGCTCATGTCTCCGTTGGCGCCACTCCTGCTTCGGCGTCCCCTCCCTGCGCGGCTCCTCGCATTTTGGTTCCGCTGTAGCGCTGGGAAGGGGAGAGGAAGGGAAAGCTGTTTGGCAGCCCAACAAAGAGAGCCGGGCCTTTGCTACAGGAACTGGTTTCCGGCCGGAAATTATGAGGTGAAGCGCTCCACCATAGAGAAGGAGAGCGGTGCTATCCTTCTCACCGGGAGGGTGAACAGTGCAGATCCTTCAACAGGAAAGCCGTTGACGATAAATTAAAGGTCGGAAGGAGGCCAGCCGGCTGCCCCTTTCCCGACTGACGGTTTTTATGAAAAGGCACGAGCTTTCCTGAAATTGGTCAGTCGGGAAAAGGGCGGCTGGCCTCCTTCTACTTTTTGGCTACCATAGACTAACGCGGCGGTCCGGGTATACAGTACATTCAAGGGCAGCGCGTGGAGATCCGGAAGGCGGGACAGAGCCCGCGTGCCGGAAGCGAGATTACGGGGTAGAGCGCCCCCCTCGTTCCCCAGATTAAAGTTCTAGGGTTGCGGGATCCGCGACTTTTGAGGCGTCCAGATGGTTCAAGTTGCCCATTTGGCAGGGAGTGGGGGGAAAAAAACAAGCAGCAGGATAGAATCTGGTTTTCGTTCTCTCATCTGTGGGGCGTGAAATAGGCATGCAATAGGTATGTTTAGTTACAGTGGGTTTAGGCTGCAGCAAAAATAAAAATATCAGATGGTGTGAAATTAGAACATTAACGGATTTATCTTGACATACCTTGAAGTGTTGCGTTATATACGTATATCAGAGCTCAGCTGATGAGATGCATCTTAAATTAGCAAGTCCGTCTCGTATGTACCTAACAAACGCGCGCGCGCGCACACACCCCATGCACGCGCAGGAAAACAAGGAAAAAGGAAATGCAGGAAATACGATTATGCTAAAGCTTTAGCGTATGTGGAATAACCGCGAGAACCATTCTGACACCTAACAGTAATTAACACATTTTAAAATTCCCTTTTAAATCAACCTACAGTCAACATAACGCAACTCTTCATGCTGGATTCTCTTTTTGTGGTTGCCTTATAAAACGTATAAATTAAAAGGCAGGGCATAATGATCAGGAAGGTGTTAACAGCAGTCTCATGGCTGTAAAGGTAAGGACAGATGTTGTTTATATTGCTTTGGAAAAGAAGCAGTTCAATGAACTCTCTAGTCTCATACGGTAAGGACAACAACTCACTATGTCAGGCAATAATTGGAAAAGCGATATTTCCTCCAACTGGGATCTGAATATTCTTGATCTTAAGTCATTTGTATCCGTTTATAATAAATACATTTGTATTTGTGTATTATTTTGTGGAGCCACTATTTAACCTGTGCAGTATGCAGATGGTAGTTTGTATTGGTCTAATAACAGTACAAGCTAACTAGAATGGGGACAGCATTTTGGAAATTTTGCAGTATTGGGTTCTTGTTTTCTCGCTATCTGGCAGCTTATCACCAGCATGCAGTTGTTTCAGATCTGGAAATCTTAATAACTGCTATTTGGTCTTTTCTGCCTTCGTGCCTATGTTCTTATTAGACAACATTGTGAGTTGTTTGCAATGTCATTTTTGCACTCATTCATATGTCAGAATAGCCCTGTATTGTTCAAATTGTTAATAGAATAGCAGATAATAAGTTAATAGAATAGGAGATGGAGCCCCCATGCTTTAATAACTGCATGATAGGCAGGCATTAAATTTAGGATGCTTATCTTTTCCTGCCAGGGACAAAAGTAATCTTCTCCAACTTGGTCCCCTCCTGGTATTTTGGGACTGCAGCTCCTGGAATCTCAGCCAGCATAGCCAAAAGGAATAGTAGGGTTATATTTGGAGAGTTTCGGTTTACAACCAAGTGAACTAGAAAAATAGAAAAAGTGTTACCTTTTTGCCTGTTATGCAAAGTCAGAAGAGGAAGAGGTAGCGGCAATTCTACACTTGTTTATTATTGTTTATTAGAGTGAGAGATCTACAAAGATATTATCTGCTTAACATTAATTAACAGGAGGTTATTCTACAGACTAATATCAGACAAATGTGTTGGTTTCTATTTATCAAATGTGATTACTCCACACACAAGTACCAGATACAATTAATACAAAAAGTGAACAATATCTCTTTAAAAGAATGTCCAGGGAAAAACTGTCCCTCCTATAGCTTGTATCTCATTTGCTAATTTGATCCACAGTGCAGGAAGGATTGGTACTGGGAGCTGTCATTCTCAACTAATCTCTTCCCTTTTTCCAGGTCCAATTGTACCGGCTTCTGTTGATTAAATACAAGTTGGAAGGCAGGTTCATTTAGCCAAGGAGGGAGTGAAATCATGCAGCCTTTGGACTCAGAGAGAGCTTTAATTAAGGTCAGCCACTGTGACAAAGACATTTTTGGTTCCTTTGTTCCTGAGAACTGCCCATTGTGCGGGCAGAGGCTGATTTACAGAAGTCTGGAAGACGCGCCTGTCAGTATCCCTAGCCCATTTGTTAATGGACACCGAGAAAGATGTTCTTTTTTACTGAAGCCCACTACAGGAACATTTCTAAGGTATGGCTTTTGTAATTCCATAGTTGGAAACAAAGCACATAGAAACTGCCTTCCATCATTACTGAACATAAGACGAGCACCAACTTAGACGAGGTGGACTTTATGCATCTGATTACTGGGGAGCTTTTTTATCAATTAGTAGCTTTTTAGAAATAATTATTCTTGCCAATCAAACAACATTTGTATCTAATTGTATTTGAACAGTAATTTAATGGCATTATGTTGTATCCAGCCTATTTTTTAAACATTTAAAATAAATGAAAAAAATGTCTAACATTTAATGTCTTTTTCCGAAATGAAACATATTAAATGTCTTTTCAGAGATTATGATGGAGATTCTGACCTTCATGTTGGAATAACCAATACTGATGGTAAGGAAAATGTATAATTAACCTTTTAAATATCTAGTCTCAGTGCATTGTAAGTATATACTGTAAAGGACAGACAATTTGTATTTTCTATCCTGCAGAGTAGTTTGGCTGTTGCTGATAGCAGTATGAAATGGCCACAATGAAGCAGTGTCACCTAGTGGGATCTAGGAAAAGTGCCATCTCTGTCATAGTGCCTGCCTTACGGAACACTCTCCCTAGAGATTTGATGGCCCCAACCCTGCTGGCCTTGTGGAAGGCCATAAAGACCTGGCTTTCCCCCCAGGCACTGTAGTCAGGATGTTTAGTGAAGCTTGGCATATGTGTGCTTGTTATGTTGGTAAGGACATTTTTACAGTGGCCTCATGTAGTTGTTTTTGATTATGTATTGTGGAGAAAGTCTATGTGGTTGCTAAGAGTCAACACTGACTTGATGGCACATAATCATTACGTTTTTATCTTCTGTTCACTGACCAAAATTCCATTGATCAGATGGGTGCCCATACAAACTTGTTAAATAAATAAATACGTGCTCTATCTCCAGCTAGGAGGAGTATTTTCAAAGTCACAACACAGGAAGAGAAAATAATAACTAATAAATAATATTAGTGAAAATTCACTAATAAGTAATATTAGTGAAAATAGTTCACTAATAAACTATGAACTTCTGGCGCTCCTACTATCCCCTTCTAACTCTGATATCTCTCGCTTCTAGTGGAAGCAGCAAACTGCTTCCCTTCAGTGTACGGTTCATTATTGGGCAGGAGGTCTCCAGGCAAGTGCAGTTTTTCTGGTTTCTCCCTGAAGCATTTTCCAGTTAGGGCCCATGTAGCTCACTGTTTATCAGCAAGCAATTAAATAATAATTTCTAAAAGTTAGTTGGATTCTAGGGATGTCATGGGTTGTGGGCATGTGAACTGGGATGCTGGTAGTGATGAAAATCAGAACTGAAGTGAGTCTGGCTGCATACCCCAGCCCTCTTTTCAAAGGGTCCAGTAACCTACCCCGCTGAGAAAGAAGTGGGGAGGCAGCATGCCTTGGGGCTGAATGTACTCAGAGGTAACTGGGAAGCCCCTGATAAGATCACCCTTCTGTGCCTCATGCCAAGTAAATTATCGAGCCCTTGGGGAAGATGAAGACTGGGGTGGGTTTGAAAGCACAATGTTTTTGAAACTATTAAATTCAAATATTTGCTGAATCCCAAACCTTTGCAAAAGTTCAGTTTTGATCATTTGTAAGGGCTAGGATGCTTTTTGGTCAAGGAACAGTTGGATGCTTGCACACCCGTGCTGACAACATGGCAATTAAGATGGTTCTCTGCTCTTCTGTTCTTCAGGCCTCTGGCTACTTTCTACAGATAGGATGCAGAGGCATTGGCTGCTTCTTGGAGTGTTAATCCTACTCTTTTGCTTTTCTTTCTCTCACTATTTATTGACAGCATGAGTATCTGTTCCGTAGCAAACATTTCTGGGCCCTTCTCATTCTCACTTTTCAAACTATTTTGCTTTCCTTCTATAATCTTTTTCTCTTTACCTCAAGTCTATACAACAATCCCAATTAAAGAAAGAGGTTTCCTACTGAACATAGGCTTTATATACATGTAGATTTAGCCTACTCACTAAAATTTCACCAGTCCTTTCATTTGCTGATAGTTATGTTGAATAACATGACAGTCTTTCAGGCTTGCCTTGCAAATTTGGCATGTTTACAATAAATAAGCTATTGCCTGCAAGCCTGCCCTCATCCTACATCATGTAGGATCAGAGTAGACATTGTGCACATAAGGGTGCAGCTTGTAGAAGGGCAGGCTTGCAGGACAAGCCTGAAAGATTTAGTCATTCAAAATGGGAAGATGGATAAAAGATGGCAAACTCTGAAAGGTTATTTCATGTTTAAAAAGCAAATTTAGTATTCAGACAGTCTGTTTCTATTACCAGAATAATTCTTCCATTGTTCAAAATGATAATATTTTAGTGCTTTTGAGACACCAAAAGCTTAGACAATTGGATGGTGAGAAAGCCACATTTGGTAAATACTGTTTGTCTCACTATTCCACACTAGATTCTTACAACCAGGATTTTCAGACCACAGCTTCAGTACAACATGTCTGTAAAGGAAGTGAAAATATTACAAGAACTAGTCACTCATGTGTGATAATCAGGCCTTCCACATTACCATTATGTACACAGCAATTTTGCCTTTCTGATTGCATCTCTTGCTGTATCTATAGGTTTGGTGTACAATTACAATGAAACTGGTATTACCGTAGCTGAATATGGATGGGAACAATGTGTGAGCATTCCACTCATGCAGCCTGATATGTATGGGCTCCTTAAACAATGGGATACTTACCTAGAACAATTTTCAGCAGCAGAAATTTGGCTTCCACACAGGTACGCAATTCAAACTGGTATTTGTGACTTGTAAAGATAGCAAAACTGTTATGTTAAATTTTTGGACTTTGCTTAGGTTATGAGTAACAGATGAATCTGATGCAATCATTTGGAGAGAATAAACCTCTTCAGAACCTTTGTCTTCATTAACCTATTTCAAGAAATCGAGGTAGTCCTCAGTTAATGACTGCCTCATTCAGCAACCATTCAAACATACGACAGCACTGAAAAAGGTGCACATTTACGATGGTCGCAGTGTCCCATGGTCATGTGATCACCATTTGCAACCTTCTCCGCTGGCTTCTGACAAGCAAAGTCAATGGGGAAGTCAGCAATAAGTTGCAAGTTGCAGTCATGTGACATTGTGCTTAACGACTGCAGGTGATTCACTTAACGACTGCAGTGGAACTGACTTAAGTTGGGAGTGGTCACGTGATGCTTCACTCAACAACTGCATCATTTCGTGATGGAGTTCCTGGTCCCAATTGTGGTCATTAAGTGAGGACTACCTCTATTTAATTAGATTAACAAAAGTGTTCTAAATAAATAGATTGCAATTAAGCCAGCCATGATAAAGCTTGGAGAAACTGTTGATAGTACTACAGCAAAAAGCAGTTCCAGTATTCCAAAATTTTTCTATGTTTTAGAAATATAGGCTTCAATTATCATTAGGTCAAATAAGGTAACCACCTCAGGCAGTAGATGCTACCTGTTTGTTTGCCGAGATTTCTTCATTCTTCCAGTCCAATCACTTAAATTCTTCTCTGGCCATGAAGTGAGTGGGATGCAAAGGGATGTAGGGTCTCCATCCATTCAAGTCTTTTCTCCCTATGGCTTAGGACAGGAAAGGAAAACTAGCTTGGGAAGCAAACTGGAAGGATCTTTTCAAAATATTTATTTATTTATCAAATTTGTCACCACCAATCTCCTCCCACCAGAGGGACTCTGGGTGGTTTACACAAAAATAGTCAATTAAAACAATAAATATAAAACAATACAATATATAGAAATATAAACAGCATTAATAAATAACTATAAAAATAGCAGTAAAAATGAAGTCCAGGTGGCAAGACCTAACACAGTCCATGTACATGAGGAGCGCTCTAGGGTGCCAGCCATCCCCAAGTGGAGCTACTCCTTTCTCTGCCCCAAGCAAGACGGCAGAGCAAAATCTTCAGGTTCCTCTGGAAGGTCAGGAGCAATGGGGCCAACCTCACCTCCGGGGGCAGCGTGTTCCACAGGGTGGGGGCCACTGCAGAGAAGGCCCGCTTCCTGGACCCTGCCAAACGGAATTCTCTTGTAGACAGGGCCCGCCACATACCGTCTCTGTATGATTGGGTGGGAAGGGTTGATATAGAGGGGAAGAGGCGGTTCCTCAGGTAGCCTGGCCCCATGCCATGTAGGGCTTTAAAGGAGATAACCAACACCTTAAATTGGACCCCGAAGCAGACTGGTACATAGTGCAGCTTGCATGGTAGAGGTGTTATGTGTGCCGATCTAGGGGTACCAAAAATAACCCATGTGGCTGTGTTCTGGACCAGCTGAAGCTTCTGGATACTCTTCAAGGGTAGCCCCATGTAGAGCGCGTTGCAGTATATGTGAGAGATAACAAGGGCGTGAGTGACCGTTCGGAGGGCTTCCCGATCCAGGAAAGTGTGCAACTGGCACACAACACGAAGCTGTGTAAAGGCCCTCCTGGCCACGGCTGCCACCTGCTCTTCGAGCAGGAGCCATGAGTCCAGGAGGACCCCCAAGTTACGCACCAGGTCTGTCTGGGTCACTGCAACCCCATCCAGAACCAAAGATGACAAAGTCCTGGTTACAGAAGAGCCATTAACCCACAGCCACCCTGTCTTACTGGGGTTCAGCTGAAGCCTGTTGTTCCCCAGCCAGACCCCTACAGCCCCCAGGCACTGAGAGAGGGCAGTCACAGCATCACTTACCGGGGATGGAGATATACAATTGAGTATCATCAGCATATTGATGATACTGCATCCCATGGTGACGGATGATCTTACCCAGCGGTTTCATGTAGATGTTGAAAAGGAGCGGAGAGAGAACTGAACCCTGCGGCACCCCACAAAGGAGGGGCCGAGGGTCAGACCTCTTGCTCCCAATCACTGATTGGGACTGGCCCTGAAGGAAGGAGGTGAACCAGCGCAAGACCATGTCCCCAACTCCCTGAGCCGCCCCAAAAGGATACCACAGTCAATGGTATCAAAAGCCACTGAGAGGTCAAGAAGAGCCAGTATGGATGCACTCCCTCCATTCCGCTTCCGCCAGAGATCATCCATAAGTGTGACCAATGCTGTTTCTGTCCCATATCTGGGCCTGAAACCTGACTGAAAGGGATCCAGGTAATCAGTTTTCTCCAGAACCCTCTGGAACTGTAAAGCCACCACTTTCTCAACCACTTTTCCCAAGAAGGAGAGGTGGGAGACTGGATGAAAGTTGTCCAGAACATAGGGTCCAGAGATGGTTTCTTGAGGAGGGGGTGCACCAATGCCTCTTTAAAGGCAGCCGGGAACACCCCATCTCTCAAGGATGTATTAACCATCTCCTGGATCCAACCACATTGCCACCTCCTGAGCTGCTTTTACCAGCCAGGAGGAGCACAGGTCTAGGTGACAAGTGGTGGCATTTACTGTCCATAGCATCCTGTCCACTTCCTCAGGTCCAACAGCATCAAACTGTTCCCAGATAACTAGGTAAGAGCGCTCCCTTGGTATCTCCCCAGACGATGCCTCATGCTTAGCGTCTAACTTGGGAGTGGATCCGAGTGATTTTATCCTGCAGATGCTCAGCAAATTCCTCTGCACAGCCCTGCAGGTGGGTTACCAAGCCCACCTTCCCCAAAAGAGATCGAGTAATTTTAAACAGGGCTGTTGGGCAGCATTCTGCGGACGCAATAACAGTGGAGAAATATTGATGCTTTGCTGCTCTTAACACCACAAGGTAGGCGTTAGTAGCGGCCCTAGCTTGTGTTCGGTCGGATTCGGTCGTCTTCCTCCAGCGGTGCTCTAGGCTTCTCTTGACCCTCTTCAGAACCCTCAGCTCCTCCGTAAACCGCAGGGAGTGTCAGGTTCGATGGGGCAAGAGCGGCCACACAGGCGCGATCTTGTCCAAGGCCCCAGGTGCCTCTCTATTCCAGGCATGCAGCAGATCCTCGGGTATAACCCCCAGCTCCCCCTGAAACCTCATTGGGTCCATCAGTCGCCCAGGGCGTTCCAATCAAATGGGTTCTGCCTCCCTGTGGAGGGGGGTGGCATAGGAGAATCTCAAGGTCACCAGGGCGTGATCTGACCATGACAAAGGGGAAAGATATAACTCTCCCCTCAGATCACATTGCCACTGCTCTGACAAGAAAACCAAGTCCAGGATGAGGCCACTGTCTTGAGTTGGGTCCCAAATAGTCTGAACCAGGCCCATGGCTGCCATGGTAGCCATGAACTCCTGAGCCACCTCCGAGGCACGCCCCAGGGACGGCAGGTTGAAGTCAGCCAACACTATAAGCCTAGGGAACTCCACCGCCAACCCTGAGATGGCCTCCAGCAGCTCAAGTAGGGAGGTTGCTACGCAGCAGGAAGGCTGGTACAGCAGCAACAATCCCAACTCTTCTCAGGAACCCAACTTGAAGAACAGGGTCTCACAGCCAGCCACTAGTGGAGCAGTGCCCTTAAGGCCTCTAGAGACTTTTGGATGACAACAGCCACCCCTCCTCCCCTTCCCTGGGGTCTCGGCTGGTGCCATACTGTAAATCCGGCTAGGCACATTTCTGAAAGGGGCACCCCACCTTTAGGGCCCAGCCAGGTCTTGGTGATACATGCCTCCTCTTCAGTGATCAAATCACATATGAGTGGGGCTTTGTTGTTAACTGAGCTGGCATTGAGGAGCAGCAGTTGGAGACCAGGGTCCCTAAGAATCTGCTGACGAGGGCCTGGGTCTGAGCACAGAGGGCTGGAACATGCCACCAGTAACAAACACCGGGGGCGTCCTCCCTGAAGATGGCCCACCCTCTGGCTCCCACCATAGCGTCCCTTGCTCGTCACCACCTCAATGGTGTGACCTGCCCTACAGCCCCCCGAGACTCCTAATCCATTAGCCCCCATTCCTGGACCTCTGGAGTCCCTGGTTCGAAATAGGGCTCCCTCCACGCATTCATACATCCTTACACACCCTCAATCGCCCACAGGGCGATGGTAGACCCTCTGGCACACCAGCTCTCGCTCTCTGCACCATCAGAGCCTGACCATCACCCACCCATTCACTATGCCCCCCTTGACCTCTCTTACTGGTTGCGGGGGGACACTCATCGACTCCTCACTCACCCCGTCTCTCTCGGGTGAGTGCTCTTTCCTACAAACACATGCTCCCAGACTCCCCGCCCCCCTTGTCTCTCACCCCCGGGAGAGAGTCCTTCACTCACCCTGGAGGGACCCCAACAACTTTCTGCCGTCCGAGAGCCGGTTGGGAGGGGATGGCCAGGTTCTTACTTCCAAACCCCCCACTCACCACCACCAAGGCCTGCCAGACTGAGGCCTGCTGTTTCACCTCGGTCCCTGTATTAATACAGTCCGTGGTGCTGCTCCTCTTCCTCGTCCCCGCCACTTCATTCGGGGGAATCTCACTCTAGTGGGGAGGGACCAAAGCCACCCTGGCTTATAACCTCTCCCAACCCAAGTTCCAATTTTTTAAAAAAATTGGAATCTGGTCCATTTTCTGAGTAAATGTGAGCTCCCTGACAATCGCAGAATTTTGTATGAAACTTTCATTCTATAAAAATAGCGTGTGAAAAAAATAATAATTGGAAGATATTTTGCTATAATCTGAGGAAGTACATGACTACATGACCTTCAAATGAGAAGAACCTTGGTGGCTACCATGGGTATTGAAAAATGTCAGTCTTTTGATTTGAAGAAAACTGTAAACAGATTTGCTTTTTATCACAATAGGCGTATTGAGCTTTAAGGATAATATAAACTAAGAACATAAACACACTTCAAAAATGATTTGGACTTTGTCTAAGTGCAGCACCTTCCTACAATCAAGCAATCTGAATTTTTTCAGCCTTCCATGCAAGAAGCTACTAAGCTCACACTTCTTTTGAATAATGTTCAAAGGGTGCACAGCACTAGTAAATAAAGTATTGTAAAATCGTTGTATGACAATGTTCTTTGCCACACTTTTTCTTATTTCTGTATCTGTCCTATTTATAAGGCTGCCCACTTGCTAGGCAACTCTGCTTCTGCACACTAGTTACTTCCCTTTAAATTATTCCTATTCTAGCTGAGCATGATAAAAATATACAACTAAAAACCAGTGCCTGGCTTGCTTTTTTCCTCTCCATTATTTAGACTGAATAACAGGGTCTTGGGATGTCTTTTTTGAGAGCAGGATAAATACATTAAATAAGTACTGTAAGATTTGTTTGCAATTCTATTCTCATTGAGACAATGTGATGTATAGTAAATGTACCAGAAGTTAATAAAATATTTGTTTGTTACACAGGAACTTTGTTTTTGTTACTCTGAGGCTCATTTCTCTTTATCTATTTAATAGGTATGAAGAATGTTTCCATAATTGTTACACTTATGCACTGACATTTATTAATTGTGTGCTGAATGCCCAAAAACAACAGCAAATGAATAAAAATGAATTTACAGAGAAGTTTGTAATTCCACGAACAAGAAAAGCTTCCAGATATATCACTATCTACAAGGAAATGTGCAAGAATGGATTTTATGTTGTTGACCATCGTGCTCAAAAAGGCAGTCCTTTTACAAATGCCATTTGACTCCAGAATGAAGCACTTATTGACAGTAAATAAAACTAAAACCATCAGGTTAAGACATAACATGTTGTTCCTATCCTGTTGTAAGGAAAATGGGAAACGTAATCAACATACTTAATTGGATGGGAATCCAAGAGGAATCAGTGAGAACAATGTCCTCTTATCCATAAAACTGCAGAGACTGAAACACAATATAATCTTTCTATTAAGCTCTTTCTGTCTAAATGACGATTCTTAGCATTACCTTAATAGACATTGAGATGGACCCTAAGAATGTATGAACAGAAAAAAAAATCTATTCATGGATGGGATCAACAAACAAGAGCGGATCCTCCTTTCTGTTAGAAATGGAAGGCAATTTTTAGTAATTCCTCTTTCTCTACTATATAGGAAACACACTGTAAAATCTCTCCTTTTTCTGTGGGAATGTCCATGAATAGAACTTAAGGGAAATTCCTACCAATAGAATTAAATTCAAAATTCATGGCATTATCTACACTCATCAACCACATCAAGAAAAATGTACTTTTATTTGTGTATAATGTTTAATGCATTGTAGCAAAAAATCTTGGTTGACAGAAGTAAAAAAATATTCTATCTTTAAAATAATTGAACTAAGTCGGCCCCAACATACATTGATTGATTGATTGACCGATTTATATATATATATATATATATATATATATATATATATAATCATTATAGTAGGAAAAGCCAATTTGATATATGGTGAAAACACAATTTTCAGTATGCAATGGCATAACTAGAACATCATTCTGGAGCTAACAGTCACAAAATATGCTCAGTTAAGAAGAGACTTGTAATGTTTTTTCTGCTTATGTAAGACAATATCAAACAATAGCTCTATCACCATCCAAGTTTTTTTTAAATCTTAAACTTATAGTGCTGTGTATTATAAATACTTTATATAGACCTGCTAGAAGGTTTATTTAGTTTACTACAGCTCTATTACTCAATAGTACTCTATTTTCTAATTCCAATTTTCACAGATCTTCTTGTTCACTGCATTCACAGGATGAAACCCAGCGATTTAGGATCAATTCCTTTAAAAAGAAAGACATGGATTATAAAATATGTAAAATATATAAATATTTTTACTGAATAATATTGTTAACTGATGTATATTTTCCTATTGAAGAGAGAGCAAAAAGGAGAAGCTCTGCACTTGGATTGCTTCTGCAGAAGTTTGGTCCACACCAAGCTACAGCCAACCAGAGACATGAATCTTGCTGCAAGCACAAAAACCACTGAGACTATTAGTGGAAATGGAAGACTGATTCTTTCCTAAATATTGTTTCCCTGTAGTCAATATATAATTGTTTCATCTCTAAATAAGGCAATAGTTCATCAAGGGAAATAACAGGCAATCGTTATTCGTGGGGTCCGTATTTATGAATTTGCTTATTTGTGAAAATATTTTTGTCACCCCAAAATCAGTACTCACGGCACTATCACACTTATTTGCAGACATGCAGAGTGGCAAAACATTGGAATTGCCAGATGTGCAAGTTCCCAGCTGAAGTTTCAGCATTCACTAATTCAGTATTCATGACATTTTCACAGAATGTAACTATTGCAAATAATGAGAATTGCCTGTACTAGTTGCAATAGCACTTCCAATGTCTTCTGGCTGACCTTCCAGATTTTTGAGGATCAACTTACTATCTAATGGATGTTTTACATAGCTGAGATCTAAAGTGTTATTTTTAGCATTGCACATATTATGAGATTTTTTAAACCTTTCGAGGATATCATTCCAATATTGTGACTGCTTCACAGGGTTCTTCTGATTTGATGGGGCTGCTTCATTTCAAGATAAAATAAGCTCAAATTCCTTTAGGAGGAAAAACAGATATTTTGCATCCAAAACATTATTTTCCAAGTTTTTTTTTTTTTTTTTAACTATAGAAAGCATCATTTCTGGCACTGCTGTTTCAAAGGCAATTACAGGCAGTGCTTGCTGCTTGTTATTCGTTCAGTTGCTTCCGACTCTTCATGACTTCATGGACCAGCCCACGCCAGAGCTTCCTGTCGGTCAACACCCCCAGCTCCCCCAGGGACGAGTCCGTCACCTCTAGAATATCATCCATCCACCTTGCCCTTGGTCGACCCCTCTTCCTTTTGCCCTCCACTCTCCCCAGCATCAGCATCTTCTCCAGGGTGTCCTGTCTTCTCATTATGTGGCCAAAGTATTTCAGTTTTGCCTTTAATATCATTCCCTCAAGTGAGCAGTCTGGCTTGATTTCCTGGAGTATGGACTGGTTTGATCTTCTTGCGGTCCAAGGCACTCTCAGAATTTTCCTCCAACACCACAGTTCCAAAGCATCTATCTTCCTTCTCTCAGCCTTCCTTATGGTCCAGCTCTCGCAGCCCTATGTTACTATGGGGAATACCATTGCTTTAACTATGCAGACCTTTGTTGTCAGTGTGAGATGTCTCTGCTCTTAACTATTTTATTGAGATTTGTCATTGCTCTCCTCCCAAGAATTAAATGTCTTCTGATTTCCTGGATGCAGTCAGTGTCCGCGGTAATCTTTGTGCCTAGAAATACAAAGTCTGTCACTGCCTCTACATTTTCTCCCTCTGCCAGTTATCAATCAAGTTGGTTGCCATAATCTTGGTTTTTTTGAGGTTTAACTGCAACGCAGCTTTTGCACTTCCTTCTTTCACCTTCGTCATAAAGCTCCTCAGTTCCTCCTCACTTTCAGCCATCAAAGTGGTATCATCTACATATCTGACATTGTTAAGATTTCTTCCAGCGATCTTAACCCCAACCATGGATTCCTCCAGCCCAGCACGTCACATGATGTGTTCTGCGTACAAATTGAATAGGTTGGGTGAGAGTATACAGCCCTGCCGTACTCCGTTCCCAATCTTAAACCAGTCCGTTGTTCCGTGGTCTGTTCTTACTGTTGCTACTTGGTCGTTATACAGATTGTTCAGGAGGCATACAAGATGACTTGGTATCCCCATACCACTAAGAACTTGCCACAATTTGTTATGGTCCACACAGTCAAAGGCTTTAGAATAGTCAATAAAACAGAAATAGATGTTCTTCTGAAACTCCCTGGCTTTTTCCATTATCCAGCGGATATTGGCAATTTGGTCCCGAGTTCCTCTGCCTTTTCGAAACCCAGCTTGTACATCTGGCAATTCTCACTCCATGAGTTGCTGAAGTCTACCTTGCAGGATCTTGAGCATTACCTTACTGGCATGTGAAATGAGTGCCACTGTTCGATAGTTTGAACATTCTTTAGTGTTTCCCTTCTTTGGTATGGGGATATAAATTGATTTTTTCCAATCTGATGGCCATTCTTGAGTTTTCCAAATTTGCTGGCATATGGCATACATCACCTTGACAGCATCATCTTGCAAGATTTTAAACAGTTCATCTGGGATACCGTTGTCTCCTGCTGCCTTGCTATTAGCAGTGCTTCACAACTGGGACCAGCAACTCAGTCGTTAAGCAAAGTGGTTGCTAAGACACATAACCGTGTCTATGCTTATGATCTTACTTCAGCCTTCCTTCGCTTTTACAGAACTGCAAAGGTCATAAATGCGAGGATTGGTCGCAAAGTTACTTTTTCATCTCCATAACTGCAAAGGTTGCTAAACAAGGTAGTCACTAAACAAGGACTATCTAACTTATTGCTGGACAAATTAGTTTAATGTACTTGGATCCTCCATCATTCCTATTTCTTAGGAAGAAATGAAACTGTTATTCAAACAAAGGTGTAGCTGCATTTCAATCTCTTCTAATATATATATATTTGGCTTCAGGGAACTGACAGTGCATAAATGACTCAGATAATTCTGATATACTAAGATAAATTTAATTGTATTGCAAATCCAGATATTGTGTATGTGTTCTAAATTCCAGAAGCCATGTATTATACTCGTAGGTTTATAGCAGTAAATAAATAATAATTCAATGCTTGTACCTGACAAAACGTTAAATTGGGAGGAGACATACATACCTGAACTTTCATTCTTTTGAGACATTCGGGTGAAAGCATTTCTTTTTCATTCATATCAGATGGCTTAATCAAATAGCAGAACATGAGTTCCTGGTGACAAATAAATTATATTATCAAATGTCAAGTAAATGTAAATATGCTCATTTTTTTTCCTGAAAGCTTCAAATTAAGGTTCATTCACTCTTTACAATAGTAACGGGACAGATATTATCTATTATTCCAATTAAAAACAAGGGTAAAAGAGTCCTTGTGTAACAGTGTGCTTTACATAAAGTTTCTAGTTTTCAGAAGAGCACTGGAAGCTCTTTTGTTCATTTCACTGTTCCTGGGGAAGCTCCAAACCATTCAGTGATTTTCTAGAGTGAATTTTCAGAGGAAATTGAGGTGAGAAAAATCCTTGTGTGCAAACAGGTAACCTATAGGGATGTACAGCACTTTGGATTCAAAGGCAAAATATACTTTGGAGTGTGTGGGGATGTAAATGTAGACCTGCTTGCAACTCCTGAAAGCAGCTGTGTCTTTTCCTAGGATTATGTGGCTGCCCATTGCAGCCCAATCCCAAGAAAACATGCATTTGGTGTAAGGAGTTGTAGGCACATAGTACGTTTGTGCTACTGGGTCTTCCGAAGCTCCCTTTTGCCTTTGAATCCAAAGTGGTACAGAGCCCTAAAAATTAGGATTCCTGGTCTTCAGAGATAACCTTCATCTATAATTACTATAATTCAGTTGCTTCTTTCCAGCCATTTAGCTTTCCTAGAATGTACAGTGGGGATTATCACCATTTATCCTAAAAAGTATATTAGGACAAACTACATAAAAATATACTTGAAAAGTGTTCTGTAAAAGCACTTGGTAAATAAGTATTCAAGGAAATCTCAATTACTAGAGAAATAGAATCTGAATTACTCAAGACCCCACAAAAGCTGGAAAGTTGACATTTTATATTCCGGTAGACCACTACTAAGAAGGTTTAGCCTTTTTTCACTCTTTTTTGAAATATCTAAGATCTGCTTCATATCAGTGATGGAAAATTAAAGATGGAAAAGAACAGAATCTTCTCATCAAAGCAACCTTAGAGTCAACCAGACCACATTTGTGGTTGTTTTCCAATTCACACATTGCAACATTTATGGGAAAGATTATTTTCCAGTGACAACCACAAAACATACGTAAATACACTCATTTATAGCAACATTTTTCTACTATATGCTTTACATGATTTCTCCTTCTGTCCTTAAAGTTACACATCCATTTCCCTCCATAGCATTTTTCGTGTACTTTAAAATGATTCTTCTTATCAGCTACCTTAGAAACATTTGCTGTAGTTCTGTTCAATCCAGACAAAGATTTCCAGCTGAATGGTCTGTGCAATGGTCCATCAAAATCATCATTAACTAATTCGGCAATCACAGAATAGCTGGAAAATAACCCCCAAGATCCTTTTTTAGGATGATCAGTTAAAACATGTATTCAAAAATCACAACCAAACAGTAATTTAAATATTGATGGCTCCTTCAGCATAGGTGAAAGAACCAATTTAGCAAGCAACTGAATATTAAATGCTTTTTTCATATTCTTTAAGTCTCTTTTCTGAAGTTGGTAAATTAGGGATATTTTCCCACAGTATTCATTCAAACAGGCAAGCAGACTATGTAGATTAAAGGAAGGGTAAAATCCAATGTAATATTACAATGATGAAGCTGCTTCGATGAGAGGTAGGAGCAATTCATTCCCCCCACTGCAGCCATCTCGCCCCTCTCCAAATCACCTCTGGACAGCAGGGAGGATCCCCCAGAACAGGTATTTGTGAGGAGAGTAATTCCTTACCACCCAGTTTCATGATTTAACTGCTTTCACTAGTAGAAGGAACAATACTGGTTTGCTCTTATCAAAACAGTGTTTAAAGATCACATGGGAAGCTTTTAATAAAATGCATTCTGATAATGTAGTAAGCATGCCAAAATCAACATGATTTTTCTTAATGTCTGAAATTCCAGCTATTCAAATGTTCCGAGTCCCTTATTTGAACCTCAGGGCATCTCCAGGGCTATTCTGTGGATAGCAGAACATTCCAGGGCTGGATAGATTATGTCAATGTCCTTATTGAAGATGGCCGCCTATGGGCTTTCCTAATTTGAGGCTTCTCTTGGCCTTTATTGTGGGAAAATAATATTCTGAATTATATCAAAGCAAATTAGAAACAAACATATAATCAAGTTTTAAAATAGCATCAAAGCTAAGCATAATACATAGTAAAAATGGAAATTATATCCAAACCTTTATGCTATACCTGGCATGGTAAAAAGGAGGGCCTTTTCGATATAGCACTACAACAGGAATAAAACAAACATTCATTTACTAGAAATGTCATGCGTTTTGTTTTCAGTTATTATAGGGTAAGATTTGTGGTAACCTATTACACAACTTTGAGAATCTAAACCATTTTATAGTAAGATGAGCTTGTATTCCAATCACAATGAATGTACTCAAAAATAAGTAGAAATCATACCAGATACTTATTAAAAATAAACTGATTTTACTTACTTTTATTCTTCCCTAATATTTGCCAACATTTTACCCCAGATAGCACCAGCACTAAAATGCAATTTTCAGTCTGAACACATACTTACAAGGAAGACTACAGCTGCCTTCACATAATGTATTCCAGGAATATAACAAGGAGAATTAACTATAATCAAGACAATATCCCAATATTCCTAGGAGCAGAACATTAACCCCACTAAAGAATGACTGAACGTAAACAACATTTACATAATACAGCAAACTAATGCGCTGTAGCTGATGCTACCAAATGATCGATTAGCAGTATGTTAACAGGAAGTTTAATAGCAGATGGGTATTAATGCATAAATAACATGCTTTAAAATTCAAGTTTTGGAAAAAATTGTCTAAATTATCTTAGTTAACTTGAAGATAACACACTATTATGTTGGGTATGGGAAAGGAAATGATGAGAACAGACTGTTCACAATACGTCCCAATTAGGACTTATCCAGAGAAATTCCTGGGCTCATTCACCATGCTCACAAGTTTTACAGAGAATTGAAAAGAAGAATAAAACTAGAACTCTTCATTTAAAAATGAGTTCAGTAATATTAAAAATAAACATCAGCAATAGATTTTAAAATTTGTTTTGCTTATAGTAAAAAGCATTTCATACACACTGGATAGTAGACTACCAATTAAACATTTAAGATTACAGCAGCACACACATATATTATTTAAACAAATCAGTGGGAGGACTACTGAAAAAAGGGGAAGCACTTAGCAAGAAAAATACCCTCTTTCTTTTGTGAAAGAGATACATTCTTATATAAAGACCCAAAATTATTTAAGTTTGGATTTAACCAAATAAAATTGTATACATTAATCATGTATTTATACACTATGAGAGGTCAGCTATGCTGATACTTGTATTAAAATCCTTGTTATTAAAATCCCACATGTGATTTCTCTAACTTACTGCCACTTGAATCAACCATATCACTGCAAGGAAATGAAGATTATCTCATCAGAACGATTATGAGCTGACTTGGATGACTCCAATTTGGCCATCATAAAGAGGAGAATGCAGCAGCACCTACTAGCATACTATCCCCATGCTGTCATTTCCTCATTCATATGGAAATGACATGTCTGAATTATGTTCTAGGTGTACAAAATACCATGCATTCATTCATTCCAGACAGGATCTTGGAATTCACTACTTAACACTGTAATTCAGGACAATGTCTGAATTGGGGATAGAGACAAAACCAGACAACATGCTGCACATATTCAGGTAGTCCCCATTTAGCAACCACAACTGGAACCGGCAACTTGGATGTTAAGCAAAGGGGCCGCGACTGTGCTTATTACCTTATTACATCTTTCTTTTGCTTTACAGACCTGCAAAAGGTCATAGTTACTTCTTCATCACTATCGTAACTGCAAACAGTCGCTGTCCAAGGCAGTTGCTAAACAAAGACTACCTGTAATGGGCTAGTTATCATCACCCTCTCTCAGGCAACCCAACCCATAGGTTATTTTTGTGGGGAAATACAAGGCAGAAGCATTACGTATACTGCCTTGAGTTGTACAAAATAAAAGCGGAATATAGATATCATCATCATCATCATCATCTGAATGGACCTTCCCTTGTCCAGTTACTTCACGAGATGCTAATAATGAAAGAATACTACTTACACAAATCAGTTCCGTATTTCAGGCCAACTTTAGGGACCCATCCTTTACCGCGGAAATAATGATAAGCCATGTATGTAGCCTTAAAATTGGGTTGTGCTTTGCTAAAAAGGTCCCATAGCTTCAGGATAGATAAAGGTGCCTTAAAAACACATCCATATGATTATTGTGAATGAATATATTCTACTATTATAGAAATGTCAAAGTGCTTTATTGGCAAAATTATGAAAACACACAAACAAGATAGAAGCCAAGTGTGAAATTTGTTATAAAAGGCAGACAATAGTAGCTTGGTAGGACTATTAACATTCCAGAATTATAAAAGATCAACAATAATTCCTGAAAAAACTGTCCTGCACACTTTCTTTAAAAAAATCATTGCCTCATTCTTATATATAGACTGGTCTGTTCTAAACAGAAATATGACTCCAGGAATGCAGCCAAAAATTATTTACATGCACAAATAGGTAAAATTATTTACATGCACACAATAAATAAGATTTTCTTTTATACTAACGGAAAAATTAGCAGCCCTTTTAAAAGTTGGTACAAAGTGCCTTAGAAATAGTGTGCTGTATTATTTGCTAATAAGCAATATTCCAATCAACAGATCTCTCACTCAGGAGTTACTACTGACAACAGGCATCAACTTACCTCATTGCTATAAATATTTAAACATCCCAGAGCATAGGCCAAGAAAAAAGCCTAAAAATGACATCAAATAAAATTAGTTTGTGCATGTTTAAAGTATTAAAGTGCTGAGAAAGCTTTCTTTATAGAGATCTGAAAAGGAAATCATATTTAAGGTACTATAAGTATATATTGACAATTTGATGAACAGAAAACAGAGTTTAGATATGATTATTTACATGTGAATAGGCAAGTATTGGATTATACAAAAGTATTTCTGCAAAGTAATTAACATGCTGCATTTTTCCTGAGCAAGTTAAACTGGGGGGGAGGGGGGAATATATTCTTTCCCTTACTTATGTATTACCACAAAATGGAAGGAGTCCAGGGAGGGGTAGACTTCCATAGTGTATATTAGTGCTAAGCAACAGAAATCCATTGCTGAAGAAGGAAATCAAGGCAAAATCTCAAGAATAAATTCTGTGAAAAAGTAGGTATGAAGTGGTAAGGGACTTGGTGAGTTAAGTTAGCTATCATGCAGCAGTTGGTGGCAAATGACATAGTAGATCTGTAACTCCAGCTAGTTGCTGCTTAAAAAGCCATCTTCCCACAACAGAAGGGCTTGCTAGACAAAGTCACTTTGCTGCTCCAGTTATGCACACTTCCATTTAATCTCCCCAATCTTATAAGTGTGCCTTGAAATTTTCAGTTTAGACTTTTGAAAAAAGAGAGACGTCCTTATAAGGCTTTTTCTCAATATATGCAGATAGAAACCAAGAGAGAATACAAAACTTACCTCTTCTAGACTGAGTTGCAGATATTCAAATATCCTGAACGGATTTCTTCTGCATACTAATTTTGCTTTTTTGATTAACTACAAGAAAGTAATACAAGTTAAAAAGAAGCAATCAAAACATCTCTGTAATTTACACCGCATCAGCTAAAGGTCAGCCATAATGAACTGTATCTGCTTTGTGCCATAAAACATCCTTTTGATCTTTTCACCTCTTCTAAATCCTAGAAGATCTTCTAAATCCTCCAGCTTTTGCTGGTCATAACATTCAACTCTGACATTATAGCAGGTCTGCAGGCAAAGACATGACTTTCAGATGTTCCTATTCAGTCTCACTGGTGTTGCAACATGCAACAGGACTCTAAGAAATTAGAACTGCAATTCCCAGATTAAGCTATTATTACAGAATAAATGGCACAGGTTTTTAACTGCACCTTGCTGGTATCCATCAACTGACTAGTTTCAGAGTTTCTTAATAAAAAGGGATAAATGACATCTATAAAGCAAAATGCCCAATTTAATAATTTTTAAATTGACTTTACCATTCAGTCAAGTTATACTTACATGCAATTCCTCACTTGTTTCCTCTTCTGAACACAGATCTGATTCTTCTTGTATTAATACAAGCTCATGCTCATATTCATTATTAATAAAACAATGAGATTCTGGTTCAATATAATCATCTTCTCTGCAGCTATCACACATATTAAGAGGACACTGTTGTGCTGAATGAGTTTTAGCTACCATTTTAGAGTCTGTTATGTCTGATTCACTACAGTCATATTTGACTAATGGATCACAAAGTGAATCATCTTTGAAACACATGATGTTATTCCCATTAATTTCAGATGAAGTCATTAAAAGCGCTGGCTCTTCTTTATTGGCTTCCATTTTAAGCATTCCTTCATCTTGAAATTCATTACTTTGTCCAGTTTCTATCCTTAGATTAATTTGTTTAGTGTAATTTTGAATAATTGTGTGGATTGTGGGGTCATCCATTCCCTGTTCTGACAGAAGATTTTTAGCCCATCCAACACAACATTGGTACCTGGAATAGAAGAAAACAGGAAGTATGGGCTTGTAGTATATAGAAGTTCTGAATAAATGTACAAACAATATCAAAGTATCTGCAAAACAAACAATTACTTCCCAGTTTCACAAAAGTCTTAAATATTAAATATTTATTTTATTTAATCATATATTCTATATCTGTGGCCACAAAATATTGTTGTTGATATTTTTATATTGCAAAACACATGAAGACTACAGTTATTACCCACCTCTCCTTCTGACAGGTTTAGTGAGGATTGTCCTATATAACAGACCCACAGCCTCTGGGATTCTCAGTGGTACATAAAGAATGTACTGTCATCCACTCAAGCTTTTACCTTTTGATCAAGACAAAGAGTCTAGAGCTAAGTAGCACTAGTTGAGGCAAAGAAGATTAAAAATTCACAAGTGTAGTGCATATGTTATTGAACAGCAAGATCAGTAATTTCGCTCTTTTACACATTCCTTTTATGATGATGGTTGTGTTATTATTAATTTAATTTGCAAGTTACTCTTGTAACTTGCATACCTGGAAGAAGAGCAACTTGCAAATAAAATAAAATAAATAATACTACAACGTCAGACTGGAATTGTAGAGCTGAATCTAAATTCCAGCTGGAGCTCTAGGGTCTTAATTACATTTAGGACACATTTTTAAAGGAATATTTGAGCATTATTTTCTTTTGAAAATGGAATAGACTAAAGGAAATATTTAATTTCACCACTTATTTTTATTAATTGTTCAGAAGGTGAACTCTTTCATAAGAAACTCTTGCATTGTCATTTAAGAAATCAAGATTTGGTAGCATTATGTACAGAGAATGGCTATATTGTGCACTGTCCTCTCAGAGGGAAGGTTGTGTTTTCTTGACTGACTATATACTTCTCTGCTTGTTCACATAAGCTTTTGCTGAAATACTATTTTTTAAGTAAAATGTGTCAGTCCTTCATGCTGATACTGAATCTTACTATTTTAAGTTCTAGCCAACTAATATTCTGCTGTTGCCCCCTTGAGGTCAAAGTGTCTTTAATGACTGGGTTGGATATGTTGTTTCCCATCCAAGAAGACCTGCACTGTGGTAAACTTATTTTGTCTGCTTCTTCCACAATCATTCCCATTGTAAGCTTAAGAGATTCAGCCACAATCCTAGTTTCTCGTGGATTCAAGCTGGGATGGACACCGAGACTCATGAGATTCTAAATGGCCAATACAATCTCCTGAATGTGGTTTCTTTTCAAACTGTATCTATCATTCATCTTGTAAAAGAGAATGGAATTGAGACCAGAGGCAAAGTTCTGGCAAGGCATGATCATCATTCCTATATATCAATGCCAAAGTCATTAGAGTCATAGTGTCAGAAAAAATTGGAGTGTATAATGCTGTAGTTTCTTCTTGACTGGGATATGAAGTATGCTTCAAAAAGATCTATCGATACCAGAAATGTTTGCTGATGGCTGCCACAGTAAACTCCAACACTTCCATTTTTAAATGCTTCTCTGAGTAGTTCGCTCAGCCCTTTAAGATCCAAGACTGCTCTGATGCCTGTGTTCCTCTTCTGAAAACTAAAAAGATGGAATAAACTCCATATCTGAGCCAGTGCATGAACACTGTTTCTAAGATTTGGCTAACAAATGCCTAAATTTGAAGTTGTGATGTTTCAGCATATTTCTTGAACTTTTTTTACATTACTAAGAAACAATAGCAACATGAGATATGACTTTTAAAAATAGCACACAAACTTTTTTTCTGAACAGACAAGCAAACTCAGAGGAGTAATTCTTTGAAGCAGTATCCCTCACCTACTGATCCACAGTAAACTGTGATCTCATCAAGAAGAATTCTAAAGAGTATTCTCCTTTAGCTTTCTGGATTGCTTTGACATCACACAAATACGTATCTTTTTAAACCCTTCTTAAACTTGGATAAGGAAGCATAATTTCAGGAAAGAGACAGGCTCTTTTGGGGCACCTTTAGAGGACCTGAGGATGTCTAACTGTGTGAGCAACTTGTTCTTGCTTTCAGAGGTCAGACTGAAAGGACCTGGCAGGCTTAAGTAAGTTCTTCTTTTCCACAGGCAAGGCTTTTTCATACATCCCTAAATATAGCAAGCAAGGGATACTCTAAATTTCAGGCTCCTGTTAAGAGGGAACTCACCATTACTGCTTAAGAAACTGAATATATGTGCCATTCTCAGCCAAATGTTTTATCTCTAGATAAAAAGTCAGTGAGGAATGGAGCATAGACAAAATTTCTTAAGATCATCCTTCTTAAGAATAAAGCATGTGTATGCGCTGTAGCTGGTTCAAGCTCCACTGCTGACCAAGTATGGCAAGACCAGGAAACCATCCTCCATTCAAAAAGGCAAGTTTAAATGTGCAGCTGGCTTAATGGCTCCAAAAGGGAATGTAATCCCAAGGTGGAAAATTGCCATTTAATTCTGGAAAGATGCGGTTTGCTGAAATTATGGTTGAGAACCAGCCAGAATCGTACTGTGATTTGTTTACTAACCAAAATTTAAATTAATCAGGGTTCCCCATATTAAGCCCTTGCAAAAAACTGCAGTTAATCTAAAGTCATTTTTAAAAAAAACATTTCTTTGCTATGAGAACAAGGAAAGACAGGGACCACACTTGACATGCTTTCTCCTGTAAATCCTGAAGCAAGAGTCAATATAAACTATTGCAACAGATGACTGCTACTGTCTAATATTCAAAAGCCAAATCAAATTAAGACTTAAATAATTGCTTGATAATCCTTGGTTCAGATAAACCTCCACATATTTAGATTTTCCCATCTTAATCACTCAATAGTTGGAAAGATAATGGTAAAGGGAAGATTTAATTGAGGAATCAAAGGAAGAGCACTTTGTTTCTTTAAAGTAACTAACAATAAGACAACACTTGTTGATTAGACTGTTAATTTATAGTTAATAAGCAAGCTGCGGCTCAAACTCTAGACTAGACAAAGCAAAGAGAAGAACTTACTTTTTTGATGAGACTATTGGCATGTTTAATTTAGCATCTGCAATAAAACATATAATTACTGTTTTTGCATTCAAAGAATCAGAACATTAATAAAATAGTTTGGATACAGTTTCAAGAAAGATATTCATAAGATACTTACTGTATGATATTCAAAAAGCTTTATTATGAAAACCACATGGAAAGCTGGGAGAGGGGTGGCATATAAATAATTGTGGTAAATATAGAACTACACTAATCTTGAAAATAAATTTGAAAAGTGTAGCTGTCTCCCAATCTGCACAATCAGAGGACTCAAAGCCACACTATTGCAATATTGTGTAACCAAATGGCTACCATGTCTTTTTAATTTATCTGGGAAGAGTCTGAGCTGGTTACTCCTGAGGAAGTGGACAGAGGTCCTTGGGGGTATCAGTTCTGCCACTTCTGTGCTGCACTGGTGCCCCTCTTGGTTAGTGAAGGTCTTCTGGGAGGTGACACGCAGTTGGGTCCAAACAGTGATTAGTGCCTCACTAAAGGAGTAATTAGCGCCTCACCTTGAAGAAGACGCTGGTATGCCTCTTTCTCAAGAAGCCTTCCTTGGACCCATGTTGGACAACTTTCGTCCGCTCTCCAACCTTCCCTTTTTAGGGAAGATTGTTGTGAGACTGGTAGGCCAGGTTATTTGTGCAACTGCCTCTCCCAGAGAGAATCAACCCTTTCCACTAGGTCTGATAGGGTGGGGGCACTCCAGATCCCTTAGATGCTGTCATCTCATAGGACCTAGAAAGCAGGCCTTCTCTTTGGTGGCCTCTTCTCTGTGAAACACCCTTTCCCCTGAGATCTGGCAGGCCCCCACCCTCCTAGCCTTTTGGAAGGCCTTGAAGAGCTGGCTGTTTCCACAAGCGTAGGGGTAGGGTGAAGCTGGAGCCCAGTATAGTTGAATGTGGATGTGTGGGGAGTGTTGCCTTTGGGGTGCCAGGAGTTTCCGTTGTGGTTTGGGGTGTTGTTGTTTTGTGATCCTGTCCAGGGTTATAGTATATAAGATGGGTGACAATGTAAGTCTAATAAATAAATACACACATACATATTCCAATTTACCTTTCCACTTAGCAGCCAACACAGGATCTGAAATACTATATTCTGGCCGACTTCTTGAAAGAATACCTTTTCCAAAAAATCCCTAGAAAACAAACAAAACCATGGTATCAACCATCTGATTTAGCAGAACAGCCTTGTCCAAACAGCAACACAGGATCAAGATCCAAGACTGATTAGTTTAATGGATTATACAAATAAAGTCAGCCAAAAATACCTTGCTGTATAGCTGTTCTATATCTTCAGGGTTCTTCACAATTACATTGTTATTTATAAATTCAGCCTGGCACATTTTATAAAGTCCTCCATGACTGCCTTCTGCAGAGGGAGAAATAGGGAATGGAGAGTCATACGATTCGTATACTTTCCTTTTCCTTCTTGGAGGATGAAAAACTGCTTCTGCCATTTTGTATTCTCTCTCTTTCAGCAAAAGTACCTAAAGATAAATAGCATAAAGAAATATTTGATATATTTTGTTATACTCTTAATTATTAATTGTACTCTACCCACCACTAATGCCAAAACTCCTTCCCTTGATTAGATATACCGAAATTAACAGAACAAAAGCAAAAGATTGCCAACCCAAATTTTAGCGAGAAATATTTTTCTATTTTGGTAATTCGTTTTGTAGTGATACATGGCATACAATTCTCTGACATGCTTGTACAATCAAATCATCTTTTCTCCTTGCTGTACTTGCACTCAAGCTTTTCACTAAGCACTTGCAGGACTGACAAGAAAATCCAGTAAAATCTGTGGACGTGCAAAAGGGATCTTGACAAAAGCAAGCAACTACCACATCTCGGAAATCAAAGTCAAACTGATTTGCAAATCCTGAAGAGGCTTGGTCTCTTGTATGCTCTTTTCTTTCCCCTCCTATACCCACAAACAAAATAAAGGAACCTTCTACTTAGCACATATTCAAAGAAAAGGGCTGTGGGGAACAGGGCTGCACATGCAGCTGTCTCACACCGTGTCAGACTATTTGTTCTTCTAGTTCCAGAGTACGCTTGTGGAACCAAGGGTTGCACTTGGTGCTTCATCACTACAGTGGGGACTCTTTTTTCAAAAGGAGGCAGATTCAGGACAAAAAAAAATGAGGCAAAGAAAATGCTGAATTGGGTTTTAATTTAATATAGTTAATATAATTACTGTGTATTTAATAACTTTTCTCTTGCCACATTAAAAATTACAGTTTGGTAGCAACTTTTACAGGGACTCTCAACGTTGCAACCACAGCTTTCAGGAGCTATGTTCCTGCTGTCCAAAGCTATGTACAGGTAGTTCTTGCTTAATGACTGCCCTGTTTAGTGACCAAAGCTACAACAATGCTGAAAAAGTAACTTTATGACCAAGCCTTGCAGTTATGACCGTTGCAGCATCCCCGTGGTCATGTGATTGAGATTTGGGCACTTCACAACCAGCAGGCATTTACAATCGTTGCAGCGTCTCAGGGTCCCCATTTGTTCACTTCACAGCCAGCTTCCAACAAGCACAGTCAATGGAGAAGCCACCAATAAAATTGGAAATTGTGGTCACGTAATGTCATGCTTAACGATTGCAGGTGATTCATGTAAAGACCGTGGTGGAAGTGAGGTTGTAAGCCTGTCACGGTCATGTGATATCTCACTTAACAACCATGTTGCTTGGTGATGGAGTTGCCAGTCCCCATTGTGGTTGTTAAGTGAGGACTACCTGTACTCTTAACAGCTTGCAAAGTGGGACCAAGGCCTAAAATACTGGATATACCAGTGACTGAGTGTGTCTTTTATGCATGATAATGGTACGGCTCTCTACTGAGGTATAGGCCCTTCCTAAACACAAAAGAAAGTCTCTTTTGAATCAAATATGGCTTCAGGGGACGTTATAGACCCATCCACACTGGAACCTTTGGTAGTAATGTGAGCACTGCCTTCTTTTAGAATGTTTTTCCACTTCCCACTCTAGTCTCCAGCTTAGTCATTTGCAATGATCTCTCCCACCCAAGTACTAACCAGGTTGGATCATGCTTAGCACTTCTGGAGGTGGGTGGGGAATGGCCAGTGTCTGCTAGATGCTGCCATCTGCTCTGGCACTTTTTATAACCTTTCACTCAAAAGGAATATGGGAAAGAAAAAAAAAAGACACTTGCACAAGTTCTTCTACACGCCACACACCAACTGAGGGGAAAGTAGTAACACCTCCCTCCCTCCCACACCCACACACAAACATGCATTTTTTTCATTCTCTTGTTCAGAACAGTTATGGTTTCCAGTAGAGAACTTAATACAAACAGTGATTATAAATAGGCTCCTGCAGGGATCTCCTACTCTTGGTAAATAAGGAAAGAAACTCCACACAGATTTCTCTGCAACAGTGGAAGAATGAAGAGCCTGTTATTCCCTCAGAGATAAAAAAGATAACAGCTCCATGCATACTTCTAGGTCTGACACTCAGCCTTTATATGCTTTCTAAGGAGGAATATGAACTTAATTTATTAGTTAATAATTTTAGAAGCTCAAAGTACCTGATCAGAGATTTTCTGCAACCTTTTTTTCAAAGGACTACATTTACAACCACAGAAAGGGGAGTCTCCACTCCGCACATGCATACTAAAACGCGGAACCGAAGGTTTTACGATTAGATGACTGACTGCAGCTCTCGCTCCCAGTTTGCGCTTCATGGGCTCCTGCAACTAAAAGCGATCATAGCCCACCCGCAACCGGATTTCAAAGCGGTTTCTCAAGCAAGGAAACCCTGTTCCCTACGCCGGACTCTTAGTCTTAAAGCGGAGCCGCTTCTCGTTCGTTCACCGCCCAGATAGCAAAGCGGCGCTTCTCTCGAAAGAGGCTGCTGGATTTGAAGCTCTGCGGGAATAACCCACCGAGTGGCGCGTGGTAAACGCGAGCCCGGTGCAATCGTGTTCAAGCCGCCTCCGAAGTAAAAGCGAGATTGACCGAGGGGGTTCCGCTTCGTTTGGTCGGAACGGCAGAGCAGCTCCCTTTCGCGAAAAAGGCCCCGCGGAGGGAGGATCCCGCTCAGTCGCTCCGTTTCCCACAGACAGCTCTCTTGATCGATCCAGTGAGTCCACCCGCCGACTTCGCGTTCACGCGACACTCATGCCCAAGATTAAAAGAACTCTGGTTTGTTCCAAATGCCCCACCTTCTGGGTTCGCGAGCTACAACCTAAGGCGGAACTGGGCTCTGGAGTAAAGCACGGCTCAGTGCACCGCCGCCAAGGGTGAGTCAAAGGGAGTCTAGCGCAGGGGTTATCCTTCAAAGCAGTGTCTCTTCTAGCCACTTCCTTGGGAGCACCCGGCTGACCTTTGAAGCTACGCAGGTCGGGACTAGTTAGTGCGTGGATAGGAGACCACTAGGGAATCCCAGGGCTGCAGTGTCGTATAGGAAATCGGAAAGCATCCCGGGGGAAGACAGTGGCAAACCACTCCCACGCGGTGGCCTAGAAAATAGTAAGGAAATGTCTATGAAGTCGGCAAGAGTCGAGCCCGACCGGAAAGAGACCACCCAGCTTATTAAAATCCCGACGTACTGTTTGAACCGAAGGTCTTCGTTTGACGACTGCTCTCATTTACGGTCCAGCGTGGTTGCTGTGGCAACGGAGAGGCGCAGCAGAGGGCCGTTCGGATGATGGCATGGATTTACGGCTCGGTTGTTGAGGCAACGGGGAGGCGACGGGCGAGGGAGAAAGCGCGTGATTGCGAAGGAACGTCAAGGCTTCGTTATCGCTGTTTGGGCGGCCACGTGCTTTTCGTGAGACTGACTTTGGGGAAGTGACGTCTACTCCGAAGGGCTGTGATGAGCTGAGTTTAGTCGAGTTAAAGGTGTTGTGAGTCTGTTCGTTGCAACGGTGCATCGGGAGATTATTTCTGCGTATCTCTGCATAGCTCTTTGCGAGATATTTCTTCCTCTACAACACTTAATAGTTTTCCAGCCTGTTTTTTTCCAAAACTTTGTTGAGAATGCCAACAATACATTCAACCATTTATATTAAATTGTTGTTACTTCCTAGAAGTTTGATTGATTGATTGAATTTTGCCACCACCATCTCCCCCCAAAAGGGGGACTCTGGGTGGTTTACAGCAAGGATAAATACATTAAAATACCATAATAAATATAAATACAAATATAATATTAAAAATAAATACAGTGTGAAATCCAGATGATGATACTAGTTGGAATATCACCCACGTGTATCTAAGAGGCCATTTTAGGGTGCTAACCATCTCCAGGGGTGATTACTCCCCGTCCCACCTCAAACGAGGTGGCAGAACCAGGTTTTTAGTTGTTTTTGAAAGGCCACAAGAGGTGGAATCTGTCTTATCTCCGTGGGAAGGATATTCCAGAGGGCGGGCGCCACTGCAGAGAAGGTGCGTTTCCTGGACCCCGCCAAAGAGAATTCTCTTACCGACAGGGTCCGCAACATGCCCTCTCTGCATGATCGGGTGGGACGGGTTGATGTCATGGGGATGAGACGGTCCCTCAGGTAGCCTGGCCCCGTGCCATGAAGGGCTTTAAAGGTAATAACCAACACTTTGAATTGCAACAGGAAGCAGACCGGTACCCAATACAGCTTGTAATGTGTGCCAATCTAGGGGCACCAAAAATTGCTTGCACGGCTGCATTTTGGACCAGCTGTAGCTTCCGGATACTCTTCAAGGGTAGCCCCATGTAGAGGCTAATGTTGTATCCTGTCTTTATCAGGAATAAATACAAATACGTGTAAAAGAATTTTTAAATGTCAGAAAACATAATAATGCATAATAAATTCAATGACTCTTTAGGAGTCTGAGGTGGTATCTGTAAATATTATTTCATACATATATGTATCATGCCTTTGAGTCAGTGATGATTCCTGGTGACTGCCTGGACTAATCTCTGCAGTTTTCTTGGCCACGTTTTCTGAAGTGGTTTGCCATTGCCTGCTTCCTAGTCACTGGCCCAAAGTCACCCAGTTGGCGTTCATATCTAACATGGAACTAGAACTCATGGTCTCCCTGTTTCTCTAGGTTGGTGCCATAACCATTGCACCACACTGACTCTGAAATCAAACATTTGAAATATAATGAATATTTGAAATATAATGAAACATAAATATAAATAATATAATTGAAATATAATAAATATAATGAATATTTGACTATTTGAAATATAATGAAATATTCTTTCATTAGTACAGAAACATGGGTTCTGAAAGCAATATTTACTGACCTTGGTGTTTGTCCTGTTTGAGTATGGAATTTTAATTTTAATTAGTGTTGGCAGTGTCAAAACAGGCAGAACCAATGGTCCCAAGGCCGGAGAAGTTCATGGAAAGGCAGACAGCATGTTATATGCTGTGTAACATCTCTGCCTCCATACCTGCCCTTTCAAACCATTCTTTTTAATGACATTATTATCCCTCACAACTTTTAAAAACAGCAAGCAAAGCTACCCATCTGTTTTGCCAGATCACAAATCTATAAACTGATAATGGCTTCAAGGAAGAGAGCTTTTCAGCATTACTCCCCCACCCATCAAAACAAAGCCCAACAACAAAATGAACTGAGCTTTAATTCTTATTTGTTATATTATTTGTACTCTGTTTTAACCCAAATAAGTAAGCTGCATAGAATTACCTCAATCATTATGATACAAGTTGAGAAATAAATAAAAGAAATTTCAGCAACAAAACTATTTTTCAATCTCTAACAAGGCTACTTATAATTGTTATCAGATAATGATTTAGGAAATAATTATTATCTTAAAGATCAGGTTTGTGCTCTAAATTATTATTTGGAAAAGGCTCAGAAAATAATACCCCAGAGTAATTTTGGTTCCAGTAAGTATAGTGACATAGAGATTTTGTAAATTGTGAAGATTGTCCTTAAAAGTTTTAAATGGCCAATTGTTGCCAGAAACCAATATGTGTCAATATATTTAGTTGAGGTTAACAGCAGTTCACTTTCTTTCACAGTGATAAAAAAAACTTGCTCAAGTTTAATTTACAGCCCATTTAAAGAAAGGTCAATAACCGGGCGCATAACATATGAACTTCCTTTAGAGGTCAGAATTTAATGGAATCGTTTGGAAATACTTGAAGTAGTATTACCTGTAAATGCTTTTTGGGGTTGATAGGGGAAGATGCATATATGTTGCATTGGCCTGGAAATGTAACGGGTTTCCATTTATCAAAACAATGATTGCCCGCTCACAGATTAAAGGAATACCTGGTGTGAAGCTATGTGGCTATTTCTATTTAGGTACTGCTACTTGGTACTGTTTAGGTACTACTGCCCATAGTCGATGATGCATTAGGATAGCATACAAACTTGGAGCTTCTTCATGTGAGGATGAAAAAGTTCATGTGAAACTGGTTATAGATAACTCTGAAATGTAGAGCATATGCTCTGCATGCTGATGGCCCAAGGTTCAATGTCTGGCATTTCTGAAATCCTAAAAATCTACTGCCCCTCAGGACTGAGCTAGGTGTATCAGTGGCCATGTTCACACAACATATTGAAGGAGACAGTGTTATAATTGCTGAATGAAAAGGCTGAGGCATAATATATCCTACATAGCATAGCTTGCTTTATATTCACATCAGTACATTCCATTAAGGGCATAAGGTGAAACCCAAGTTGATTAAGAAATATAGTCAGAATAGCATCTTTACAGTTGGATTATGGTAAAAGGGCTGATAAAAGAGGAAGCCATCATATCCTTTTTCCATAGATCAATGCTTAACAAGGGAAAAAAAAGGAATAAGAAAGGCTTTTTGCCCATCCCGTATAACCTAAATAAGGCTCTGTGTTGGATTAGCACAGCTTTTGGGGGTATATAAATAAGGGCTTTCAGACTGAGAATAGTTCCATAGTAGGCTATCATATCTGGGCTACAAAAATCCAGATGTCCACTGGGTGGCAGCAAGGCAACCCAGAAAATAATCTCTTTCCTGCCATCTAGTGGTGGTCTTGATTTTTGCAGCCCAGATATGATAAACATATCCAGCACCACTGCTCCTTCTTGATCATATATCATTCTTAATAAATTCTATACACCTAAAAATAGTCTGTTCCTTTGCTTGTAATCTGGAATGGGTATACTTGTACCTAATGTTTCTAAAATAATGTTTCAAAAATACCATTTTTATGTATTTTTTGTAATTGGGCAGAGGTTATGAACAAATTCATGAAATAATTGCAGTCTGGACTCAGGGCACCCAGTAAAAAAGTTGAATAAACATTATTTATTATTTATTATTCACATTTCTATCACCGCCCATCTCCCCCTAAAAGGGGGACTCTTATGCTAACCAAGCAATGAATCTACCACATCTTTGTATGCCTTGCAATCAGTCTTTGTGATTTTTATAATTCAGTGATAAGATTTCAGAAATCCAGGCTGAATAAACTAAAAATCAGTTAACACTAACCAGTATAAAACCATGATTTTTTTTATGTATGAAGAATTTTTTCCCACACAATTGCAATATGCAGATATATTTAATTGAAAGCAGATTTAGCCTGCCTTATTGTATTTCACAAACACTGCTTATTTTTGTTTTAGCTATTTTATTTCCCATCCTATAGCAAGGATTCTGTCCTGCATATAATATGGCAAAAGCAGAGAAAGAAAAACTATACTTATTGCACAGACTCAGAATGGTGTAGCAGGAAGAATATGAAGTTGTCTGAAAACTAACAGAATGGCATTGGATGTCACCATATTTCAATCTAACTGAGTCCCACAAAGTTGTTGTTCTTTTTGTATTAAAAAGCTACATATCAGAAAGGCTGACTTTTCATATAAATCACGCTATCGCTTATATAAGCTGGTTTATTGCAACTGTACTTGTTACCTTGCCAAAAAAGGCTCATTAAGCAGAGATTATCTTACATGCTTTACATGCCATTGGAATTTAGCTTCGTTTCAAATTCCTGCCACTTCCTCTAAAGGCACATTTTTTAATATCTCTGTTCACCCACAAATTTGGCTTGCAGATTTGCATCATTTAATTCCTCCTGAGCTCTTTTAACATAGAGTTAATAACAAACTCACATCTTATTGTAGCAATCAATAGCATTCCACTATTATAAGTAGTGCATGCAAATTACACACAGAAAGTGTGTGTATCACTAAGAAGAAAAGTAAAATGCCATATTCTTGAAAATCAAATAAAAATGAGAATGTAAACTATAATCACTATAAAAACAGCATTTGAATGTTAGGACATACTTTAAAAAAATATTTGCTTTATTAAAATATAATCTCTTCCTCTCATGTGATGCAAGAAACATCTGCCAGTCAAATGAAGTATCATTTTAAATTGTAACTGGAAACTAATTAGTAGCCCGTGCTGTATTTTAGCACCACTGCTACATACTGGCGTATTAAATCCTGATAACAAATGCACTGTTGCATTCTGGATTAAATATAACTTGGGAAAATTCTGAACATGTGCATTAAACAATGAATTCTACAGCATGAATCTTTTGTACAGTGCTGTTTCTTTAAGGCTCACCTGGTTCTGTGTTGCACCCTTTTATCTTTTGAGCCAGCAAGGAAAAAACAACCAATCAAATCTACTTCTCAGTAAAAGAACAAGCCCAATGTCTTTTGCCCTTGTATTGTCAAGGTGTTACTCTTTTGAAAAGCAGGAAAAGGTGGAGCCACTAGATGTCCCCATTTCAGTAATTTTCACTGTTTACCCCTGAATTGAAATTAAATCTTCCTGCAGAATAGTTCTACGGGAATGTTTTTATAGCCTGCTGAAAATGTCAACGGAAGGTGAGGCATGCCAAGTTAGTTATTAATGAATGACATTAAATCTCCCACAAAACTCCAAGACCAACCTCAATCTGATTTCACTTGTAAAGCTAGCAATATCATGTAAATGTTTTATTCTTAAATTCATTATATACTTTAACTGCAGCTGGGTGTACCTTTTATTCACATACCCAGTTTTGCTAGGCTTCATCTGCAGTAATGTCCACTCTGAACATCTGGGAGTTGGTTTCAATGCAAGGATAGCCCACTATTCTGATTCTGCAAATTGCAGGACCTTTCTGAGAATCAAACCTCACCACCACAACCTCCCACTGCAAGTGAAGATGAGATGGTGACTCTTTTGTTCTTACCCATCCTTCAGAACAGCAGTTATCCAGAATATAATTACTAGACCCAAATCCCAAGAACTTTAACTATGGCTATTTCATGGAGTTTGAGTTTCAAAGTTCACCTGTTCCATAAAGAAGCCAGAGCAAGGATAATGCTTAACAGGGGACGGGAAGGTTCTACAGGTGCAGTATGTCCATTGTATTCGTCAATGTCTTTGGACCACTGTAGCCGTTAGCTGTTTGGCCTGAGCAATGCACATTTTGGAAACCTTTTAACAGTTGCAGTCCCCAGATCTCATGATCATGGAGGCATGTAGCCTTTTCACTGGAAAAATAAAGTTTCATTACAGCTCAGTGGACTGATGACTATTGACCTTTTCAGAAGTTTGGACTGCATATGTTTGAGCTCTATGCCTAACTATTCACAGCATAGTTAAAACAGACTGCTGTAAAGTAGATATTTTTGATACAGCATGCATTTGCAAAAGACGAGCACAACATCCCACTTCTCTTTCTCTTTCTTTTCTTGAATGTTAGGGTGTTTACATGCACAGAATTTAAAATATTGAATAAAAATATTATTTTTAAAAATTGTGGTCTCAAGTGGGATGTTGTGACCGCCTGGGCGCAGTGTATAGGGGAGATAGCAACTTTGATCAGGCTTGTTCAGGAAAAACAGGAGCACTCTAAGAACTCGCTTACACCTTGCTTGGGCAACCTCACAGCAGGCTTGTACAAGCCAAGTGGGAAATGAAGCCTGGAGTAGTTTTGAGAAAGGGCTAAATCTTGGAGGATCCAGATATCTATGAAAACCATCCACCAGTAGCAACAGTTTGATGATTGACTGATTGATGATTTAGTTTTATTAACAAGGGGGTAGCACAAATTCATTTTTCATTTTAGGTGGTGTCTTAGTATTTCAGAGTTTGGGAAACTCTGGATTAAGGTCTGGGATTAGAACCAGGGAGACCCAGGTTCAGTTCCACCCTCAGCCATGGAAACTCGCTGGGTCCTCCTCTCAGCCCAGCCTACTTCACAGACTGTTGCCAACATTAACTTTATAAACTGCTGTGGACGGTGTTGCTGGTAGGATGGTGTTCACCCTATTTGCCTGGAACAGAGACCGACACCCTCCTGGAATTGCTTTTAAGAGAGAGATTTTCCATGGTGGCATCTTACAGGTGGAGCAAAAGGCCTCTTGCTCTGTCAGGCTCTATCACCACCAGTTTCTTAAAAAGCCCTAGAGACCTATTGACTCCCCCCACCCCCAAGTCTTTTTCCTAATGAGGTTTTAGTGCTCTCTTCTGGATATTAGCTGTAACCAAGGCTAATTTTGAGAGCCAGTTTGGTGTAGTGGTTAAGGCACCAGGCTAGAAACCAGAAGACCATGCATTGTGGTCCTGTCTTAGGCACTAAGGCACTATTTAGGCACTACTAGAAGCCAGCTGGGTGACCTTGGGCCAGTCATTTTCAGCCTTAGGAAGCAGGCAAAGGCAAACCACTTCTGAAAATGCTGCCAAGAAAACTGCAGGGACTTGTCCAGGCAGTCACCAGGAGTCAGCACTGACTCAAAGGCTCACACACACACACGCGTGCATGCGCACACACACGCCTTATCTTAGTAGCCTGATACAGTGATGATGATTTAACTGGTGGTGATTGTAAACCTTATTCATACTTTATGTGTTACAGGCTTTACTGTTGTTTAATAAATGCATTTTTATTGTAACTCACTAAGGTAGTTTTTGCTCTAAAAATCTTAGAAATATTTTAATTAAAAAAATAATAGAAGTTGAATTCCTGCTGTTCTTAGAACAGTTGAAGATATGTAGGAAGACAGTAGAAACCAGTGACACTTACCAGTCAGAGATTAAAATTGCTTCAGAACAGTCTAGCTCAGTGTTTTTCAAACTTGGCAGCTGTGGGAGTTGAAGTCCACACATCTTAAAGTTGCCAAGTTTGAAAAACCCTGAGCTAGCTGAATGGAAATGCAGGATGTGTGCAGGGGAAGGGGGGGGGGAGTTTCCCAGATATCCTAGAGCTTCAATCAGGAAGGTTCAAAGTCACCTTTAGCCTACCTCACAGGATTGTTGTGGGGAAAAATTGGAGGAAAGAGTGCTGTGTATGCTGCCTAGAGCTCCTGAAGGAAAAGTGGGGTATAAATCAGCAAACAAACAAACAAATATTTACCGTGTGATATGCATATTCTGCCCCTCCCTGCCACCCCAGCTCCATAGCAAGTCCTATTACTTTGCCTCTGAACCAAACATGATGAGTGATTTAGAACAGAACAGAAATACTTAACTCTGGCATTATCACTTAGGACAAAAAGGCTACTGTTTTGTGTGTGTGTGGGGGGGTGTTCCTTTCTTCAGACAGAGAAGGCCCCAGATGCTGGGAGACAGGAATATTAGCAAAGCAGACCAGATTTTGCATATCATAGAGCTTGTCTTAAGGTAGGCTGCTGCCTTCAGGCGTCTTGAGCGATGCTGTCCTTTCATTAGCAGTGAACTCAGGTTCAGTTGCCAATCCAGTCAGCTTGTGTACAGCGGATGGGGACGTGTCTGCTATCTTGCCCTTCATCTCAGGCAGAAAAATGCCTTGACTTGATTGTAGATTTGTCGTTAAGGTCAGAACTATGCTTAAGCATGGACCCAATTAGATGGCAAGATTTATTCTGAATTATTTAATTCCAGGCATCAGTTCAGTTCTAGCAGAAAATCTCAAGTCGCATTCACTCTAATCAGACTAAAATTGGCCCTTGGGCTTCCCTTTTTTGCAGGAATGTTAGAAACAATGCATGGACCTGATTCAGCAAAGTACAGCAATCAAGCACATGTTTTAATGGGCCTTTCTATTAATAGTCCCATTGTATATAGTGTTTTAAATCTGGCATATGCTTTAGAACTTTTTTGACCTGGTGCCTGTTTATTGTCTAAAATGCCCTAAAAATTAAGAAACTTCCCAAATAATTCAGAAAACGAGTTTTCATTATCCAAAAGACAGGATAGTGCCCTAAATCATCACCTTCTTAAATAGTATGAAAGCAAAAAACCCCTAATTTTCTGCCAGAAAAGACATGTTGTCTTTTCTTGAACAAAAATAAACTAAAAAACATCCTCTTGAGAAATGTCCCACTTTTTAATATTTTCTTTCCGTTCTTTTTTCATAACAGGAAAAGGATTGCTGTTCCTTTGTTGAATTTGAAATACTACCAGTTTTATTCCCCTTTTTATCATTTTAACAGCAAAATACTACATGCCAAGGCATATGCTAGGAAGTTTCTGTTTATTAAAAACACATTTATAAGTAAGTAAATGCAAACAATTGTTTCCGGTAAACAAATAAGCCCCTCTTATGGTAAAGGATTTGTTAAGCATTCTGTCATGGCTTCATATCATCATTTCAAAGATTTCCCTTGCTTGAGCCACCCACCTCTAACTTCTGAGAAATCTTCGTTTTCAGAACTGTAAATGACTTACATTCTTCCTTATTTATAAGATGTTTTTAAAATGATTAAAATACTTTCATTGCCTACTTGGGAAAACACATTCATGCGCACCCAGTTTCGAAAAACTTTCGAAAAAAGTTCAGCACCTATTTAGACTGGGAGCTGACACATTTTATAACATCTATGGAACTGACTGTGTGGCAAGGTCATTCCTGCAGCTAAGATGCAGGTTTCATATACTGTACCTCCATTATTAGTGAAGTTTCATTGACCTAGAATCAAACCAGCACAATTTTGATCACTATGAACATTTGGCTATCTCTGATGATACTATTTAACCTGAGTTTGGGGTGAGGCTCCATCATCTCCTAGAACTGCTTTGGTGAGCAAGACTGAAAATGAATCTGCAGCTTAATGGATAATGAACATTAGGGGTGAATCTCCTTCTAACATGCCAGTTCACTCAAGGTGCTTTTCAAGGGAGGGAGTGGGTTGCAAATGATTCTGCAAAAGAGCTTGTGGGTCCCACGTCATAATTTCTGGAATGTAAACTCTGATTTGGAGAATTTCTGTTCCCAAAAAATGCTGGTATAAGAATATTAGACTAAAAATAGTTTGATAAATGAGGAGTACTAGATTGTGTGCATACTGTTTGGAATTTTCCTTGACACTTGTTTGTAAGCCCTATTTGTTACTAAATGGGGTGGAGAAAAATCTCCCAATTTTGTTCTTGCTGCAGCTAAAGTGGCACCTTACATTTAATATGCTGCTTCCTGGCTCTTCTTTGCCTGTATTTCAAATTTCCTTAAATACTTCATAGTTGGGAATATAGAATTGCATCTTGGACATTATCCAGTTTCATTCCAGCCCATGAAATAATGAATGAAGTAACCCAGAATGTTAGTTCAGAATGTCTTGTGCAGGTTTATCTAGGGAACCTATAGGCAGGCCTTGAAGGCAGCCACGCTCTTCCGCCGCTTCTTCCTAGCAGTGGATGTTCTTCTCCCTTGCTGTTACTTCTTTGTTGTTTATTCGTTTAGTCGCTTCCGACTCTTCGTGACTTCATGGACCAGCCCACGCCAGAGCTTCCTGTCGGTTGTCAACACCCCCAGCTCCCCCAGGGAGGAGTCCGTCACCTCTAGAATATCATCCATCCACCTTGCCCTTGGTCGGCCCCTCTTCCTTTTGCCTTCCACTCTCCCTAGCATCAGCATCTTCTCCAGGGTGTCCTGTCTTCTCATTATGTGGCCAAAGTATTTCAGTTTTGCCTTTAATATCATTCCCTCAAGTGAGCAGTCTGGCTTGATTTCCTGGAGGATGGACTGGTTTGATCTTCTGGCAGTCCAAGGCACTCTCAGAATTTTCCTCCCAACACCACAGTTCAAAAGCATCGATCTTCCTTCTCTCAGCCTTCCTTATGGTCCAGCTCTCGCAGCCATATGTTACTACGGGGAACACCATTGCTTTAACTATGCGGACCTTTGTTGTCAGTGTGATGTCTCTGCTCTTACCTATTTTATCGAGATTTGTCATTGCTCTCCTCCCAAGGATTAAGCGTCTTCTGATTTCCTGACTGCAGTCAGCATCTGCAGTAATCTTCGCACCTAGAAATACAAAGTTTTTCACTGCTTCTACATTTTCTCCCTCTATTTGCCAGTTATCCATCAAGCTGGTTGCCATAATCTTGGTTTTTTTTGAGGTTTAGCTGCAAGCCAGCTTTTGCACTTCCTTCTTTCACCTTCATCATAAGGCTCCTCAGTTCCTCTTCGCTTTCAGCCATCAAAGTGGTATCATCTGCATATCTGAGATTATTAATGTTTCTTCCGGCGATTTTAACTCCAGCCTTGGATCCCTCAAGCCCAGCATGTCGCATGATGTGTTCTGCATACAAGTTGAATAGGTAGGGTGAGAGTATACAGCCCTGCCGTACTCCTTTCCCAATCTTAAACCAGTCCGTTGTCCCGTGGTCTGTTCTTACTGTTGCTACTTGGTCGTTATACAGATTCTTCAGGAGGCAGACAAGATGACTTGGTATCCCCATTCCACTAAGAACTTGCCACAATTTGTTATGGTCCACACAGTCAAAGGCTTTAGAATAGTCAATAAAACAGAAATAGATGTTTTTCTGAAACTCCCTGGCTTTTTCCATTATCCAGCCGATATTGGCAATTTGGTCCCTAGTTCCTCTGCCTTTTCTAAAGCCAGCTTGTACATCTGGCAATTCTCGCTCCATGAATTGCTGAAGTCTACCTTGGTGTTACTTCTAGGACTGTGAAATTGACTAACTCAAGGAAGAGTGCCTTTTCCATAGTAGCCCCATATCAAGCCTTAAAGGCCTATTCTCTCAAACCTTGGCCTGCATGGTTGTCAAGTTAGATTGTATTGTTTGGGGGAGAAGTAACTGCATGTAGTCATTTATTTTATTAATATTTTGTGCATTCATTGCATCATGATCAGTATGCCACCTTGGGAGTTATAGTTCTTAAAGATGATCTAGCAGTATTGAAAATAAATATATAAAATATGAATACAAGACCTCATGTCTTGTTCAGCCTCCCTTCTCCAGCATTAATAAGTTCTTATCGTTCTATTTACTGTATCTCCATTTGCTGTGGCAAACAAATTCATACATACTAGCACAAGAACGTGACATTTCAAAAGAAGTAGGGCCTCTTTCCTTAACTTGTTGACTCTCTATGGTCACTAAAACACACTGAAATTAATAGAACAGTCCCTTCATTGCACAGTGAGTTGTGTGATAACGTTGTGACTGTGTGTAGGTATCTTGCAGAACACTACATGTTACAGATGCATGTGGTGGAGAAAGAAAAGCCAGTTGCAGCTTTCTTACAGCAAACCAAATGGGGAGAACAGTGGGTGCACACTTGTCACATGTGACAGAGCACCTCTGGCCTACAGAAGTGGCAGCGTTAAAGGAAAAGCACCATACGTGTTATGGGTCAAATCTTTACTTTCCACCCTGATCTCCATTGGAAAAGAAAATTCTATGAATGACTCCTCTTTCACCAAAAGTACTTTGTGAATGAGTCAATTCTCAAACTGTGAATTAGTAAAGTCATCTGTAATAGAACCACATCTTGAAATGGATTTTAAAAGACCATTTAAAAGACCATTTTGAAGACCAGGCTTCTCAGATTTGAAAAAGTGAGAAATAATTTAATTATTTAATATAATTAGGCACTGTTCACTGAATCAGCCCCAGGCTTCAGAGAAGGTGAGAATGCACATATCTGCAACTACACTGAGAAGCGAGGAGAAGCTTACAGGCTCTTCTTTGATGCCAGAGTTATTTTTCAGTTTCTTTGCCATCTCCAGTGCAGTAAAAATCATCTGTTATTTGCCAGATTGGGGGAGGGGATCCAGAAGAAGACAAAGTTCACTTCTATTAATGTTTGGTTTGGCCGGCAAACCTTCAATACTCTCTTACTCTGAGACAGGTTTTCGTGAAATGCCCGGTTGCACCTTGTATGAATGGCATTTGCTGGCACCTGATAACCTGATATCAACAATGCATAAAGCAAAAAGGGGCAGCTAACTAGTAAAATCTCCCACTGCAAGTTCTTAAGGAGATTGAGTACATTTCTGTCATGTACATGATTCCCCTGTCAATATCACATAGTTAATCAGTTACTGTACTGCATTGTGGTCATTTTTTCCCTCAATACCCAGGAAAAGTCAAATAGCTTTTGGGGTTATACAAGGTCAGTGGCCCATTCCCAGATATATTTTTATAAAAACTACAAGTCTGACACGCACTTGGTTGGCTATTTATAGGGAGACAGAACTGGGGCAAGTTTAACAACCCCTGGAGTACAGGCCAGTTGGACATTCTCATATTTCCATGTGGCTGCTGATAACAGAGCAGATTCAAAGGCAGCCTCTGATGGATCCTCCTTTGCCAAATTCTTCATAAGCTCCATGACCTGGGATCAAGCGATACCATCTTAAGAAGATCCCTACTTTCCTAAGACTCAAAGCCAGTGCTCACTTCCTGTCTCTAGCCCATAAGATCCAATCAGATGCCTCTGGGAAACCCACAAAGCAACTTCTTTTTCCTTCTATATCTGCTTCAAGATATTTCCAATATGTGCTTTCCCTACTCTACAGTTTCCCGCCCCTCATCTAGCAGTCTATATTTGCTCATAGTGAATTTGGGCCCTCCATTTGTTTGGAAGGGGGAAAGAACCTAGACAGCGAGAATTGCAAGATTTGTGTGTGTGCGCATGCTACTTTGTAGCAGTCCCAAGGCAACTGTATAACATGTGATATCCCCTCCTCCTTACACATTCAGAGACTCTAAGTGGGGATCCTATGCATGATGTGCTTCAAAGCAGAAACAAAGGTTAAAAAAAAAAAGCAACAGCCTGGGAGGAATGAGCAGGACAGAACATGTAACTCTCACAGAGGATGTTGAGTGGTGTTTACATATTACTGTGTTTTAAAAAGGTTTCTTGCCCATGCTGCTTAGGTGTCCCGAAGACAGCAACCATTTTTTGAACAAAGAAATGGACGATGACTGCCTTTATTCACCTCCGTCCCATCACTGAGGGCTTTTTTTGCGGTGAGGATGTGTGTGATGTGGAGGGCTCCACTGTTTCATTGTTATTCCAGTCACTTGAGATAAAAGACCACTTTTTACCTACTAGGTAAAGTTCTTAGTCACTGTGCTATTTTAGCATTGATTATAAAGGGAAAGTAAAAGTGATTAGAGTATAAAATGACTGGCAAGAAATTACTTTTTTTCTTTTAAAGCTGGTTATTGTACCTGTATATATATGCATTTTGATACTTTAAGCAACAATATGCAAATTCAACTTTATTTTGTGTGTGGTTGTGTATACATAAAACATGTACACACACACACACACACACACACACACACGAAGTAAAGTTAAATGACTCACCCACAAGCAATTGTGGGAGGGGCAGAACAACTGGGGAATCATCTGATAGGAGGATGTGGTAGCTTGCTTTTCAGACTGAATACCTTACAACCTGTTACTGCAGTATCTCAGTCTGGATCTGTTTGTCTTAACTTTAGACTTAAGCTGCCAGGAACGCTTAAACAGTAAGTGCAGATGTACCCTTTGCTTGCAGCAAATATAATTTCATATCAAATTCTGTCCAAAAGATATTAACACCTTCATTTTTAAAAAAAAATCGATTTCATACCAAATGCCCCATCCACAGTGTTTGCAGTTTTCATACAAATTGTTCATAAAATAATAAGTGGCTGTGGGTGTGTGGGTGTTTAATCATCTCAAATTTGTAAATTCTCCCTTTGCACAACATCTCCTGAACTTTTGGGCAGTGTCTATTGTCCCAGACTATTCTTGCAAATGTAACCTGATTTCCTCTCAGAAGAGTAAAGTGCCTTGCCTCCTTTCCTTTTTTAAAATGGAATTGAAAGGTGCACCATTTTACCTAAAATTAGGCTTCAACCATTTGGCAAAGGTCATCCCATTTTGCTGAAGTATCAGAAAATAGAATAATTTGCAGGTTTCCTATGCTAATTAATAGGAGGCAACACTCTCATGTTGGATTTATTCCAAGTTTATTTTGACTATTTTCTGAGGTAACGTATTGAGTCTGGTCAAAATTTATGATCAGTGGGCATATCTCTCTTCCATTTACACCCACGTAAGTAAAGAGTGAATGCCACACATTTACTTACAGGTATAGGTTCATTTATCATAAACGTGCCCTCCTTGTGCAGCCACGATTGACTGTAGTTCTTTCCTGAAAATATACAGCTCATGGCAAGCCCAGATTTACCTCTACAAAATACGTGCTCCTTAAGAGCGGGCTCTCAGGAGTCCTCTTTCCTGTATTATGTGTGGTGTCCCTAAGGTAGTTTACCATCAGAGGTCATCTACACAACCATTTTGACCACACAAAAGGTTAATGTTCTTGAAAATACAGATATTTTACAGCTTGTAGCAGTTCTCTTTGCCCCAGTCTTTCCATTTCATTGGCATTTGGAAAAATTTCATAATCATGTGGTCTCTTGGAAAAATAATCTGACTAAATTTCTTGATAAATGACAAGTACTATAGGAATTGTTCTTGGAAAATTGCCCCCAGCTGACTTTCTGCTTTAAACACCAACCCATAGAGAAACAAAAAGATCATTAGTCCCGACACTGGAATGTGCAGGATGCAATAAATGAAAAAAAAAATACTGACAAAATTACAGAGAGAGAACTAGTGTATCACTCTACATAAATCCTAAGCTATTTTTTCTATGAAGACCTTGAAGAAGCTGTCCTGGGACCTGATAGGGACCATGTTTGTTTAATGAAAATACGCACATCTGCTAATATAAGCCAAAAATGGGTTATTGATCGCTATTTGTTTACATATGTAGAAGAACAAAATAGAAAGTAAGTCAGAATCCATTAAAAATGACATCCATTCAGATGTTGCTTAATCAGCAAAGGTTTGCATATTTGATGGCAGATGCATAGAATAATGCTAGCCCCCCTTGACCCGCCCTCCCCAAATTTATACAAATACAAATGCTGGTCAGTGACCATAAAGATGTTTCTCACTTACAAACCAAATTTGTCATATAATAAGAAGCTGTGGTGGCATCTGTGGTATGGATCAAATCCATAATCAAATAAATAGATCAGTGTTTCTCAACCTTGGCAACTTAAAGATGTGTGGATTTCCATTCCCATGCTGGCTGGGGAATTCTGGGAGTAGAAGTCCACACATCTTAATGTTGCCAAGGTTGAAAAACACTGAAATAGATCCTTAGATTGATTCTTAAAAACAACCACTATATCAAAAAGCAGCAAACAAAGTTTGAAACTGTCAGGTGCATTTCATCAGGCTGATAGTTAAATTATTACATAAAGTGACATGGGGGGTGGGGGTAAGGAGCAGAGAGGCCAACAAAACTGGTCCAAGAGTTCATTTAGTTGCAGCCATAAAATACAGTAGTGTACTGTAGAACAACCTGGATCGCACCAGATTAGAAAGGCTGCAGTAGGCTCTTCTAGAAACCATGCTGGTTTCATTTTGCATCGAGGATTGCAGGTACACCCAAGGCTGATCCCCAGTTCGTTTGAAAATATAAATGGTAGCAGTTCCTTGAATCTGTCCCCATTTAACCAAGGAAGTGTCAGACCAAGATATTGTACCATCAGTTGAGGAAGGTAACTCCTTCCCTAATCTCAAAGAGCTATCGTGCATATGCGTCCACAGCATGATGTTCCACAAGTGCTGGCTTTTTCTACAAAAGGGAAAACCCATTTTGTAGCAGCAAAAATCTCAGTGGAGGAGAAGCAATCCACACCGTTGCATCCCTGGGGAATTATTGGAGGGGATGTCAGGTTCCCCCTGGTTCCCAGCTGTAATTCCACATGAATGTCCTGCTCCTTGTCCATGCAAGAAATGAAAAAAAACATGATACCCCTTTAATTTTTTTGGTTCTACTTCAGGAAACCAGCCAGTTTGCCCTTTGGCAAGAAGCTGAGGGGTAAAGCCAAGGAGCCATGTTGCTTCCTGGTGATCAAGTATAGAATTCGGCTACAATCTAATGCAGATTTTAATTCCTTTTAGGCCAACTAAAATTCATAGAAAATTTGGCCACTTATCAGCATATGAATGAAGTTTTAATGATTTAGACAACCTGTGTAGACTCCCAGAATTATTCTCCCACAATAAGCTAAGTTGGCTAGCAGAAATCAATAGGTTGACATAGATGCTGTAACTAATAATTGACAAATCAGTTTGGCTCACCGATTGAAAAATTTCCCACATTCCATGTGTAGATTTCCATCACAAAGTGATGATAGAAATATGGTGCAATACAGCAATGCAAAATATAATGCAATAATTACTTTTCCTCTTAGTTGACAAGCTACCAAATATTTCTAGAATAGCCATTACATTTCTTGCAGCTGCACTGCTATCTTATGTCTAGCTGTTGAGTTATCTTGGTAGCTTCAATACTCTGTGTAAGTTTCTGGCTATATTGCTTTGTTTTCTACAGTGGTTTCTCCTTTCTTTGATATGTCTGTTTTGGTCTTTGACAAACAAACAAAAAACAAATAATTAAGCAATAATACGGGTTAAGTTAAGCTAGATGCCTGTAATGGGAAGTAGGGATAACCTTGAGGAACAGGAAGAAGAGCCACAACCAAGGCAATGGTCAGATAAAAGAAATTTGAGTCTGGGGCCGGGGCAGAAATGTAATTTGAGAAAGTCTCTCAGACATGACCCTCCCTAGTTCTCATGAAAATAAAGGGAGGGAGGGGGGAGACGCATTCAGACTTGCTTGATTCTGTTACTGTAACCTTACAATAAAAATAGTATTAGCATTCATAAGTTTGGTTTCCTAGTCTGAACTACCTCGAAGGGCTCACAATGCCTGGCATTAGCTGCATATTTAAAGTAAAGTTAAATGCATCTTATAAATACACAGAATGATATATCCAGTACTTAAGATACTACACCTAGAATATGACAAAACACATGAAAATTCAGAAATCACCTAAATATTAGGAATATCTATCAGTTCAGGGAGCAGATATTTATTTAAATCATGTTTGGAGTCTGATTCAGAATCTATTGGCAATTTGCAAAATTATTGGCAATTTGCAAAATTAAATAAGAGCCTTCACTCTCCATTCACTTTAATCAGTTATTCTACAATTGCTGAGTGGTTGCAAAACATAGCACAGTTTCATAAATCTAATAAAAAGATTACTGGTTGCATTGCTTATAATTATGTTCTTTTTTTCCCAGGGAAATGTCAGGACCACTGAAACACAGGACTAGTCAATGTAATTTAGACTCCAGCCCCAAATACCCATGCAGATAATCTCAAGAGTGTTTACTCTGCATAGCAGAAATTCAAGGAAAGATGCATTGTTGAGTCTTTGCTATCTTGTGCTATTGTTAAATAATGTAGTGCTCTTACCATCAAGAATGCAAAATAATTGGACAACTGACTACATTGCTAAGGAATTAGATTTATTATCTGTACAACATGCATGCATGAAATAGAGTTTGGAGAAGAGAAAATGGTTGATGAAGGCATAACAAAGGTGTCTGCTGTGTCTTATAACTCCATAGCCAAAGCAAAGAGGAGATGCTTACATATGACCAACTTAGTTGTTCTTCATCTTCTGATACTAAAAAATCCCCAAGAACAGCTTCCCAACTCTATACATTACTTTTACTTGCCTAAAAAATTAGTTTGCTATTCTGCTGGACTTCTATTACAACTCCTCAGCAAATTCTGCCCCTCCCACAGCCCAACAGGTAGCTTGACTATTCAATGATAGACTCTCCCCCAGATTTCAAACTCTACCAAGTGAACCACGCTGGCAAGACATCTCTTTGGCCAAACTCCCTACCCTCAGCTTTACTGGGGCAGGAAGACCTTGCTCATTGACTGAACTGCTCAGAGTACTATCAAACAAATTGAATACTTCTTTCTCTGACAACCAGGAATTTAAAAATTCACCAGATTCACAATATTCCTGTCCTAGATAGGAATAAACAAGAGAAAGGCATATACCTATAGCAACTTGTACCATACCAGTTTTGAAATTTGGAAGAACTCAGTAATGTTTCAAGGAGCGTTAACTTCTTCCAAAGGTTCATAGAGGACAAAGAAACTTAAAATTGGTGTTAGCAGGATTCTTGTATTTCTTTCTAAATGTTTTTTGTTCTTAGAGCTTTGACTGGGTGAATGGAATTGGTACAAAGTACTCTGTGGATTGAATTCAAAATTCAAAATAGTTTTGGTATAACACATCCTTAGCATTCACACGCAATTCCCCCCATCCCCCAAGACGTTGTGTTCTTATTCCCAACACACAGCTAGCCATATGCATATGCTTATTTTGGAACCCTGCCACATCACAGTTTGTCCCATATACAAAGCATGCCCAATGTGCACTCACTGTCTGTCTCTTTCTCTCCCTACCTGTATGCTGCCTCAATCACCAAAATAACTCTAGCTTACATATTAGGGTTAAAAACAGTGAATAAAAACAATAAGAACAGCAAAAACCAAGAACAAAAATACATACAACATATCAGGAAAGGATAGCTTGCTCAAACATATTCTCAACAATATAAATACATCATAAGGGGCAGATCATTGCACCTTACCCGGGCCCTGATGAAAGAGCCAGGTTTATACAGCTTTATGAAAGCCCAACGGAATTGGGCCCTTATGGACCTCACATGCAACTCATACCCCACCTGCATGTCTCAAACACATCTACACTAGCATCTTTTTGTTGAGTCTGGAGCTTGCTGAGAGTGCCTTCTGCCAATCATAGTTTAGCCAGAGCCAGCCAGGAGGTGAGTGCACAGACCAGCAAAACAACCTATCAGAGATTATCAGCAATAAACGCTCCCTCTCCACTCTCTGGGTATACATTTTCCCGTTTCTAGCAGATGATGAGTTCATAAATAGCAAAAAGAGGGGTGGGGGGAGGTTTAAGGTATGTCCTCATGGCAATGTTAATCTGCATTCCTCCTGCCGTTGAATTGGCAATTGGCAATAAATTATATTGACGTGATGTGTGCCATTCTCATGGTGAATGTTATTAGGTCTCAGCAACGAGGCTGGCGAGTAGCAGAAACGTAATGCAGGATAATTTCAGAGCAGTGATTAGTAGATGCTTGACTGTTCTTTCCCCTCTCACCCAGCATCACTTGCCCACAGGAAAAGCAACCACTGTTGGCATCACCAACAGTGTGGTGGGGTGGGATGGGGTTGAGGGTCATACTGGAGTTCCCTCTTTCATCATCCCGTGCCCATCCTATGCCATCCAAGCAATCTGGCAGTTTTTTTTTTGTTTGTTTTTTTACAGATCTGTTCATCTTCTGAGAAACTGATATTCCCATCTCAAATCCCCCCCCCCAAATAAAAATAAATTTTCCCAGCCAACAGATAAATTGATCAAAGTACAGTTATCAGGCATGAAAACAAAACTTAAGAGTAATCTTTTTAAAAAAATGTCTGAGTCTTCAGAGGATTCTTTTTCTATGGGAATATTGGTAAACTCTTCCTTAATGTGCTTTAACCTCACTGTCTTCTGGATTAGGAAGGGGCCCGAAAGAGTTTGCTTTTTCACACACTTAACACACTCACAGAAAGCCACAGCCACAGCGGTGGTGGGACATTTTAAAGCATTTGAAGCTTTTCAAAAAATAAAGATTCTTCTTGTACCCTCCCTGCAATGACTCTGTGCTGTTTTGTAATGTATTTCTAAGATTTCTATAGCATTGCAATCCAATAGGGCTATAAGCAGTCTACAAAATAAATAGACAGTAATAATGCAATTAACAATAGTCAGTTAAGGACATCCTCACATTTTACATCCCCTCTCACAAAGCTATTTAATCTTGAAAGCCCTTCTAAAAAAGCGAAGTGTTGACCGATCTCCAAGGGGCCATGGAAATAGAAGTCCCTCTCACCTCAGAGAGCAAGCTCTTCCAGAGAATGGAGGTCCCACTGAGAATGCCCATCTTCATGCCCTCTCCTGCCCTACCTCTTGTAGATAGGGATCTTCAGCATGTTGCCCAGATTGGCCCGGTTCTCAGATTCCCAGCCCCTGAGCCGTATAGGGCTTTAGAGGTGATCACCAGCACTTTGAATGGAAATCCCAACTGATAACAGCTCTGTAGCAGATGGTGCTATATGAGAAGGTTGCGATTGTCTAACAAGCACATGGGTAGCTGCATTTTGCACCAGGTGAAGGACAGCGCAGTGTAGAGCAAATTACAATAATCCAGAGAGGAGGTGACAATCTGTACTGCTTCCTGTTTTAAATAAAGTGAGCATGGCTATTACCTGAGGGAAGGCTTATCTTCTGTAATTTCTGCCTGTCCAGTAATTCTGGTGGAATGGGTGTGCTTCAGGTCCCCTCCATTAAACAGTGTCATCTAATGGGACCCCAGAAGCGTGCCTTCTCTGTTTGGTGGCTGCCCTCTGAAATGGCACCAAGGGATCTGTATGGCTCCTTATCCTGATGAAGGCACCAAAAATCTGGTTATTGTCCCAGGTCTTGGGGTAGAGTGGTGGTGAATCCCTGTAAGATTTGATTTTGTTCTGTTAGGCTTTTCCTTTTTCTGGAAGCATATCTCTTTCCTCTTTTATCTTATTGTTCTGGCCTTTTTGAAGTATGAAGCACCCAGAGTTGTTTAGCAATGAATGAATAAACCCACATGTGGATCCATTCCATTCCACTCCTTTGCATTTCATTTTCCTCTCTATAGCCCCTGTGAACTGCACACACCCTTTTTGTTATTTCAAAAGGCTGCCACTTTTCTCTTTATGCACTTTTTAATTGCCAACACTCGTGTTACACTAACCCTGCCTTCCTGCTTGCCACATTTTTCAAAGTAGAAATAGGATTCAGACAGTTTCTTTCTAAAGTTTATTTCTGTGGCAAATCATTTTTGGTTAGCCAAAGAGCCTCTTTTCCCTCCTACCAACCAATCCTGCATGTGTATGTGCATGTGCCTGTGCATATGTGTCACATGTCCCCCCCCTCATGCACACAGAACAGCACATGCACCAGCACGTAAGAGCAGTAGTGGAATGATATTCTGGTGTAAAAATAAGAGAAATGAATAGACCAGATAGCTTCCCAAGGCAAAATGACCCCACCTGAAGGGGGAAGGTGTGGGCCCACAGCAGGTTTATGTGACCTATTGGAGCTGAGGCAATCTCAGGCCCTGTGCCACTGCAAGCACAGCCACCAAGGCAACCTAGACATGGCAAGATTTTTGCGGAGAGAAGGAAAATTATATTTATATATTTATTGTATTTTGTAATGTAATGGTTTTATATTTTAATCCTGTTTTATTGTAAGCCGCCCAGAGTCCCCCCCCATAGGGGAGACATGGGCGGTGAATAAAATTATTAAATAAATACATAAAATATTACTTTTACCCTGGAATAACTAAAGACAACTGAATGTGAGGAAGCTGTGAACCCAGGAGATGAATTGGTTGACAAATTATCTCATGAAGAGCAAGTTAGTCCAGGTAGGGAGGCATCTGAGAAAAGTATTTCAGTCCCCTGATGGGAGGAGTTAGGTGGGGACAAAACAAACAAACAAATAAATAAATTTCAAAGCGAGGCTGGGAAATTCCTCTTACAGTTTCTAAGATCCTGTATTTGCCACCGGCTAGCCAGTTTGGTGCAGTGGTTAAGGCATCAGGCTAGAAACCAGGAGACCAGGAGTTCTAGTCCTGCCTGAGGCACAAAGCCAGCTGGGTGACCTTGGGCCATTCACACCCTCTCAGCCCTAGGAAGCAGGCAATGGCAAGCTACTTCTGAAAAACCTTGTCAAGAAAACTGCAGGGACTTGTCCAGGCAGTCTCCGAGAATCAGACATGGTTGAACAGATTTAAAAAAAAACACAATTTAGGCAGTATTTTGTTAAAGAAGCTAAACAAACAGGATTCTTTCTCAAATTCTTCTACCTTCCTGCAATATTTTTGGTAAGTGGCCATAATGTAATAAAACAGAGGCTTGATTTATGTGCATCCCATCAAGCATACTTGTTAAAAATTGTAGTGTTATAAAATACAGCCAGTTTGGTGCAGTGGTTAAGGCATCAGGCTAGAAACCAGGAGACCGTGAGTTCTAGTTCTGCCTTGGGCACAAAGCCAGCTGGGTGACCTTGGGCCAGTTGCTCTCTCTCAGCACTAGCAAGGACAAACCACTTCCGAAAAACCTTGCCAAAAAAACTACAGGGACTACTTGAGGCAGTCGCCAGGAGTCAATGCTGACTCAAAGGCACTAAAAAAAAAAATCTTAAAGATCCCTCACTGAAATTCATGTCATTTTTGTTTCTTTTTACAATGCAGAGGCTGCCTGACTCCTAATGAGTCTGGGCAGCTTACAGTTAAAAAGGAAAAAAAAAAGATTATGAATGGCTGAAGACAAACATATAAACCAAAAAGCCCGTCCAGGCATCACCCTGTCCCAAAGAATGTCATTCTTGCTTTTATGGTCTTACCCAGCTGTGGAGGACTTGACACTGCAGTATCATGCCATTAGGAATGGTCAAGAAAGTCAAGACGGTGGCCATGACGCTGTGATTGGAGCTCTGCCTGTTTTTTATGTGCATATGTCCCATTTTGACTTTCTTGATCATATCCTGCAGACATCCCTGCTTGGAGTGGATGAAGGGAACCTTTATTTCGTTTCTTTTAGCCCTGGCAGGTGGGGTGTGAGTTCTTAGGCCAAATATTTCAAGCGTTCCTCTCCCCTTGCTCTCAGTCGACGAATTTGCCCTCACATATTTGTGTGTCTTTGCCTCTTGGTTTGCAAAATGCCACTCAAATCTTATCTCCAGGCTCGTCTGGGAGAAACCCAAGCTGGATTTGGCAGGAGCGATGGGCAGTCTGGTCAGAAAACAGAAGGCCCCTGAAAAGACGTATTTTCAGCTGTGGAAGAACTGAAAGGTGGATGCAAAAGACTTAATTTTAAGAGGGCAGCGATGAGGCATTGTGTTTAAGATTTTACCATGCGATGATGCTACCTCTTTGTAGCCAGAAATGTTTAGTCAATCAACGTGAGGTAGAGTATCAAATTGCAGTCAACAGTGGGAAATTCCTTATGTCAGGAACAGCTCATAATCTTTGGATATGTTTGTCTGTTTAAAAAAAAAACAGTGATGTAATAAATTATGTGAAATGTGATGTTGCTTCAGTATGATGTTCCAAAACATAGGAATGTTAGCTTAGACCTCAGAGTGAACACTGTTGTCGATTACTCAGTGTTTAAGAGGACAAAGGCATTATTAGCAACAGAATAGTCTGAAACATCTGCCCAAGAAAGCTATTCATAACTTTATTTAATTGTCACAGGATATTTTGGGCTCTAAAAGGTGTGTGTGTAGATCACATGATTTCTGGAATGGCTATGTGAAGTTTCTCTGAGAAAGGAGAGATTATCATACTCCAGATGAATTTAAGTCAAATATTCAGGAGTATTCACTCAACGGTTAAGGCTATGATGTGCCTGCACACAGAGAGACACAACTGCTACCATGTTTTTAATTTTCTTGCAAGCAGAAATGGCTGTTTCATTTGAAATGTAGTATTGCAGCATTACAATACAATCAAGAGATTGTAGAGCCTACTCTCAGGTAAACAGCAATAGCAGTTCAGACTTCATTAAATCAGCTTTCCAATATTGCTTCATTTTGCTCCTTATTACTTTGCAATATAATTATTGCTCAAGCATCTCATAACCATTACCTACATGTTTTCAAAATAGTATCAGAATAGTATATGGTATCATTTGTTTATTAAAAATTACATAGGAGATTCAGCCTGGACAACCTTTCTGATGTTGGATTTATAATTTTTATAAATATTTTATAGAGCCTGGAACAATTTGTAACCATTGTGCGAATCAACTTCTGCTCTAGTTTCAACATTTGGTAGGCTTATAGTTTTGTTTTTTCTGTTGAATATTGAGCTCAGATCCGTATGTGGAAGATCTGGGTCCAAAATTCTCAGTAACTTTCCCCTGTTGAATACATAGACATCCCTGAACTGAGGTTAGCCAATCCAAGTTATACTAAGAGTAGAAGAGGCAACCAATCAAGGGTAAAAATGATTACTTACTGGGACTTGTCTTTGTACTAGAACTTGTATTTAGAACTGATTGTTGGATTGGTTTAATTGGGTTGTCATCTTCTGATAATGTAGTCTGAGACCACCCTCACAAGTCTTCTAGTAATTTGTTTGTTCAAAGTATTGTTTGCTGTTTTTTATTTTAAAAATCCCAAACTACTGTATAAGAATTATGAAATTATAAAAGCGTAAGATGGAAATGAATAGAAACAACCTATACAGTAAAAAAGACAAATATTAAGGTCTGCTAAGTTGCTTTACCACATCTCATGGGGGTTTCTGATAGCAGAATGGATTTGGAATGCTCATTTGACCAAATAACTCCACTAGATGGGGGAGATGGTTCTTCAGTGCTGGGGGGCAAAGAGCAGTATGGTGCAAAATAGCCATATCAGTTCTGCACCACTGCAGGATTGAATTTGGATCTGATTGTTCTCATGATACCATCTGAATTGACTTATTTATGATTCCACTTGGGTTTATTGGAAACTACAGCAAAGCCAGTATTTTATTTTAGCATGTTATGTTATTTTAGCATGTTATGTTTTAGCATGTTATGTTATGTTATGCAGCTCTTGTGGGTGCTCCTTGATGGGAATTCTTGTCTCATTCTGCATCTGGATGCTGGGCTAATGCTGTCTTGTTCCACTTCCATAGAGAGCTGAAGTCCTGTTATTAGAACTTATTTCTTTGCATATACATTGTTCAGAACTTATCTTCTGGTCCCCTCATCCAGCCACTAAACAAAACTTATAACCATAGTCATACCAACTGGGAAAAGCACTCTGCTCCAAAACTGCTGACTTTTATCTTCACAAGTCACAAGGTTGTTTTTTTTCTAATGAAAAGAGGAATGGTGCCTTGATGACTGGGAAGCCTTTGGGGGATTTCAATGTTTTTGGTTACAATTTTTTTGTTTTACAATAAAATTTCCTTGTCACAGCTTTTTTTTATGGCAGTCTCCCAGATGTTTTGGCAGAGAACCAGACAAATCACACAAATAGATGTACTAAAAATGTGAAGAAGGGACCAACAATTAATTTTATTTCCTTTTGCATGGAGTGCAGGTGAGGAGATTTTTGTTGTGCAATAACTGGTGGTAACTTAGGGGTCAGGACATTAATCAGATGTTATTTTTTGCATTGTCCTCTTGGTCAGCTGGGAGGAAAGAGTACAAGCACTGATTGGCTCATGGTGTTCTTCACATTTCAAGATCAGTGTAGATCTGCAAATAGTGAAGAGGATTATGGTTCAGATTGAAAATGCTTTGAAGGGATTGGGATGGGAGAGTAGAAACTTTGACGGCATGGAAGTACACTCTATATAATTGGAGCACTCTATTAATGTGCCATTTGTTTTTACCTTGACGTTACTAAACATGTGCAGTAGTATTTTCTTATTTGTTTTGTATGAATTTCTTTTCTGCCATCTGTGCATCTTGCCACATAGCTAGACCTGGATTTACATTGATGTACTTGGCTAAAACATAAATTAAAGTAAAGGTAAAGGTTTCCCTTGATGTTAAGTCCAGTCGTGTCCGACTCTAGGGGGCGGTGCTCATCTCCGTTTCTAAGCCTTAGAGCCGGCGTTGTCCGTAGACACTTCCGGGTCATGTGGCCAGCATGACTACACGGAACGCTGTTACCTGCCCGCTGAAGCGGTACCTATTAATCTACTCACATTTGCATGTTTTCGAACTGCCAGGTTGGCAGGAGCTGGGACTAGCAACGGAGCTCACCCCGTCACGCGGATTCGAACCGCCGACCTTCCAATCGGCAAGCTCAGCAGCTCAGCAGTTTAACCCGCAGTGCCACTGCGTCCCAAAAAACATAAATTAGTTGTATTCAAATGGATATTTTTTGCTCAAACAGCAGATTATTCATTTTCCCCATTATGAAAGTTCTTCAAGATGCCAAATATATAATGCTACAATAAATCAAGCACAACATGACTGCAAACTTTTGCTTCTGTGTAAGTCTCCTTTGTATACCCACAGGAGAAATAACTTGGCAATCTTATAAATAAACCCAGATTCCAAAGACTTCATCATAATAATCTACCCTTATGCCAGTTCAAATTTGGTCTAAAATAGATTCAGCTCCTGCCAGCCTGTATGGTTGTGTGATTTTAAGTGCTGTGACTCATGCCATATTTACATGTTTGTTCCATGTATTAACGACAGAATTGACTCCTGGATTTTTGTTTCAGAAGTTACTGTGATGATGTATCTTTCCTATATGATTATCCCTATATAGCAAACATGTTGTGTAGAGGAAAGCCAGACTCCCCACAATAATTTCAGTTTTCTCTTTGTGCCTTCACTATGATATGATTCCCATGTTGACTTCAGTGCCACTGCAGATGGATTCACTAAGACCTGACTTCAGAACTGATGTATTTATTGAATTCTGATTATCTTTTCCCTTAACCTGGATGGAATAATGACCGGGCATTGATGAAGATGTAAGTTGTGAGTACTGTTTTATTATCATTTACAGTGATGCAGTATTATCTCTGTAATAGGCATTTGTGTTCTTATTCTGCATTTGCCACTCCAGTATTTTGGCTAGATGACTAATCGCACACAACAAAGTCAAACAGTAACCCCAGCCCAGTAACTGTTGTTATGTTGTGATATGCTCCTCAGGCTTTTAGAGAGTTGCAATCTTTTGTAAATATTAGTACAAAAGGATGCTTTTGAGCATGTATGGTATGTGAAATCAATTGTGTCTTTTCCTAGATATCCAGTCAAAGTCTGAGCAACTTTAGGGACCAACTGCAGAGAGACTTTTGTCTTAAGCTAGAGGCATGAGGAGAAGAATACTCTGGCTTCTTCCACACTGACATAGATTTCTCCAACCTGGTGGCCTCCAGATGTGATGGACCTCAACTTCTATCACTCATGTCAGTCTGTCAAGATATTATAGTGACAGTAGAGCAAGAGATTGAAAGATCTGACTAATTTTGCTATTATATTACAGGCTACCTCAGAAATCAATGGGAGAGACAGAAAGAAAGAACAAGATCTTAAAAATCAAGGGGCTTCTGAAAAGCATGTTCAGAGAAATAGCACACAGGACAGAGGATCTTTCAGATAAAAGTTTTTAGACTGCAATAAATTTGCCTCACAGATGAAACTTTTTTGATGCTTCTTGATCTTGTCTTCCATTTGAACCATTCTGTATTTCTTCCTATTTCTTCTATCCTTGTTGTGACACAAAGAAATAAAAAAACATATTTAAAGAGAAAAAGTAAACTGACATTGAAATAATAGGTTCCCAATGCCTTCACTGAGTCAGGCAGCATACATATTTGATAAATGAATAAATAAATATTGTTAGAGTTGTTGTTTAAATGCAACTGATTCTGAGTGTTTTGCAGTACACATTTTCTCATTTGATTGTAAATTTCTTAGTAATACAATTTTATATATGTTTGCTGAAAAGTAAGTCTGAGTTCAGAAGTTCAGTGGGTTGTTTGCATGGTTACAGTAAATGAATATAGGACTGCAGGCCCAGGAAACAAAAGGCAGAACAAAATGATCAACACATTTCATTGCTTTGAGCTGTTCTACACTATTTTCCTGCAAATAGTCTCACAGAAAGATAAAAAGATTAAAGAGAAGAGTTCTTAAGTTGCATTTCTTATAAACTTGGTCAACTGTTCAGCTCATTAGATCAGTAGCTGCTGAATTTCATTCCCCAGACAAGGTCCATTTTTTTCCTGTAAGCTTCTAGTCATCCCTAGCTTATGTTACTGTATATTATCAGTATATGTTGTTGTTTCACCACAAGGAGCACAAGTCAATACTAAAGTGAGAACTCTTTTGATTAGGTTTGGATTTTTGAAGATTATTTGAAATATTGGGAATGGATAATCCATGCCTGGGGATCCTCCTCAACTTGTGTTTGGTGCAGAGGTGTTCTATTCACTGAAGATTCGAATGCATGACAATTTTGGGCCAAGGACATTTTTTGGCCTTTGGGTGATGTGCCAGGGGAGCTAAAAAGAATCAAGATGATGGCTTGGATTACATGGTCACAACCGCCATCTTGACTTTTTTACACCCCACCCCAAATACTCCTGAAGCCAAGGTTAAGAGAATTACTAGGATGAAATGGAAATAATATGATTATTCACTGCAAATTTCAAAGTACTCCATTTCAGTCAAATTTAGAAGGAACGCTTAAGGTCATATCCTTCTGGGGACTCTCTGCTACCTGGAGGCATCAGGTTGTACTTCTCTGATCTGAGGTGCAGCTAGAAAAGAATGAGGAGCAAAATCAGTTTATTTTTATTTTATACATGCATACATACATACATAATTTTATTTTGCTCCTTGAGTTTCTGGTAACTGTCCCCAGGCAAAAGTAATAGTAAAAAATACCCCCATTGCCTACTCTGTTTTGTTTTCACTGGCATCTCTTAATGGAGAGCCTGTTGAAGTATCAAAGCAGAAATTAAACCCAATAATAATGCTGGTTACAATTCATTCTAACTAATCCCAAAATTAATTTAGGTTCAAATTCCTTTCCAGACTCTGACTCCAATAGAAGGTATGCTCCTTTTCCTCTCTGCTCTCTGTTCATTCTTGGTTTCATCCTGACCTTAATTCCTGAAATTCTCAAGGGATATATTAAAATGATATAAAAACCATGTATGGTAAATAATGTTATTAAAACATACTGTTCTTTACAAGCTTTTTGTAATTTTCTCCTCCTTTTATTACAACAACAGGAGGTCATAATGTCCCCAGGATTTCTTAGGAATGAAGGACTCTGTGCACTGAAGAGACATTGTTGAGTTTCAGCCTACCAGGGAGATTGACTAGACTAGACTAGACTAGACAATTGTCTGGTTTCAAAATGCTTTTGAAACATTGCAGATATCTTGGAGGTATTCAGTGGACCCAGCCGAGATGGCCTACTGCTGACCTAGTCTACACTTTTCAATTGTCCTCACCAAGGAGTGTGATGCTACAAGGGGGAAAGAAGTGGGTGCATCATAGGATCCAGTTAGCAATGCATCTCAAATAGCTCCAGAGGAGGAAAAACAGACCAGAAGATTACAGCCAGTCCCTATTTTTATTTATTCATGTAGTGCTTCTGCCCTTCATTAATACGGATTATTTAATAACAGTTCATTTCATTAGCATGTACAGATTAAATTAACTTTGAAACTATTCATACTGAAATAGTTCATTGAAAAAGTAATGGCTTGTTTCCAAAAGTAAAAGTGAGTATGGAAGTAGAAAACACTTGAGTTTATGCATGGTAGCCTCTTATTTTTATGAATCTTCGTAATCTCTTCTCCCCCTTCATGGCACTCCCTGTAATATTTTAGGGATCCTACCTTACAGGCAGGCAGGCAGGCAGGAAAGCAGGCAGAATATAAGTCAATATAAAAATATAATAACATGGAGAATAGGGCTCTAAACATTCAGATAGCCAGTTCTGGTACAGATTACTTTTCATAGAGCTGAATTACAATCCTGTGATCTTTGTTATTTCAGAAGCCACACCAGAAAACATTTTTATATGTCCTTTAAAACATAATGGAATGTTAATACATTTTGAGGTTTGGTGCCACAAATTACAGCATTCCATCTGGTTAAGTGTGGGAAAAAAGGGAGATTCCAATCCACAAGAACGTTTTTCTTTTTCTTTATTTCGGGTGGGTATAAACAGTGTCTGAAGATGAGGCAGCGTTACTTGAATGGTGATGGGAACAATATTAATATTCAAGGCATGATTTAAGTCTTGATAGCTGAATATCCTAATAGCCAAAAATTAATTACAAATAAGCGTTGGCAGTGGGGGTTGCATCTGTATAGCAAAATAAATAAAATAAAATAAAATTGCTGTTTTGACTGATTTGTACCTTGGGATTTGTTCTTTTCCTTGCTGTTGGTATGTTACTGAAATGGGAAATAAATGATTTGAGCATTATGCAAAACAAAGCAAATACCCCCCTCCCCCCATTTGAGATGTCAAAGTTCAAGATTACCTGCCTCTGAGAACGAATTTGCAAAGTTAGGAATCTTTGACACTATTCCAGATGGACTATCATTTCCCTAAATTGTTCCCACTGTACATGGAAATAAAACATTCTTTTGGTTTAACCCTTTTTTTTCTTTCTGAAAATCAAGTCAGCAGATACCAAGCACTGTTTGGACAAAGCTAAACAACTGAACAACAAAAACAACCCCCCTCAAATTGGTGGTTTTTATGCTCCAGGGGATTATGGGCAAACTCTGAAAAGCTGTGTGGCCTTGGCAAATTCTGATGAAATGCAGGAAAGCTTGCAAAAGCCAATACTGTCTATAGCAGTAGTCCCCAATATTTCCTTTTTCCACATCATTAAGGTCTAGCTTTGGAGAATTCTCATGTAAGCTAAGGATTAGCAATACATTGCCTGTGGGCACTGTTGCATATATGGCAAAGTTATAAATGGAGTTGGCAAAATGTCCAGCTGAACAGGGTTTAGGGATTTGAAGAATCTACCTGGATTCCTTTGTAGCACAGAATTCCTTATAAACCCATTTTAGCAACTGACCTTGAAGGTAACACTCCACTCTGCTAATTGTAACCTTTCCAGATTGTGTTTGCAAGATTAAAAGCAAATTGGTACATAATGCTATCTTTGTTAGCAGGTCCCAGATAATAATGTAACCAACTCTCACCTGAAGCCCGCAGTGGTTTCCCTCCATATCTGTAACAGAAACGTATACATCGCATAAGATGCAATACATTTTTAACTGGATCAGTGGTACTGAAATGTATGGGAAACTGCTGTAAAGAATTAAGATGACAAAAAAGGGCTGTTAAGAAAACCTTACAATGAAGCATTAATCCATTCTAAGTTATATTAACACATATTAATATTCTTTAGCTATATTAATCTATACTAATAGATTAATCTATTAAATCTATACTAATAGATTAATACAAATGTTGTCAATAGAAATATTGAATCTGGGTGTTTAAATGTTTGTATTTCTCCTTAAGCTTATGTGTCTTTGAATGGGTATGTGTATTTGTATGTGCACCTTCTATTGTCTATTCTTTTTAAAAATTTGCTTTTCTCCCTCATTTATTTTTATTAACTCCATAGATAATGATGATGATTGATGATGATGGTGATGATGATGATGATATTTTTTATCCCATCTTTTTAATATATAACTCAAGGCCGCAAACATGCCTAATACTCCTTCCTCCTCCTATTTTCCCCACAACAGCAACCCTGTGAGGTGCATTCGGCTGAGAGGGAGCGACTGGCCCAAAGTCACCCAGCCGGCTTTCGTGCCTAAGGCAGGACTGGAACTCTCGGTCTCCTGGTTTATAGGCTAGCATCTTAACTACTACACCAGACTCTTTTAAGTTTGGTAGTGATGTTTTGTTTCTTCCATAAGAACCTAAATAAGACCAATTAAAAAGCAAAACAAACAAGAAACACCCTGATGAAATAGATATACTGGCATTTTATTTTTTTAATGTTGAAACTTGTGAAATTATGAATTCTATTGAGATTTAAAATATTCATTTCTGAAATCTTGCAACATTTTGAATGACAATATGAACATCTTGCATAATTTGGTGATCTCATGAGATTTTAGCCTTTATTTATTTATTTGGGATCCCATGCTAAGGAATATCTCCCCCCTTTTGCGGGGAGATGGGCAGTGATAGAAATGTGAATAATATAAATAAATAAATAAATAACTGCAGTATCTTTGTGGATCATGAGCGTTTTCCCCACCAAACGTTAAGAACTCTTGTGCAAAACCAGGCTGGAGCCGCCATCTGATGGACTACAACTTCTGTCATACCAAGGAATTTCTAGGCTGCATATTGGGAATTTGAGGTATATTGAGGACACTCTCACAAAACAGAAAAGCAAAATGCAAAAAGGACATTTCACACAACCTAGGAACTGCTTCCAGAAAAAGGTCTCCGTGTGTGCAGAATAACAGAGATGATCTTGAAGAAACCAGATAGAGACAATGCTTGGTAAAACATGCCTTTAGCCTGTGAAATGGAGCCTGAGAAAAAGCTCAGACTAACTCCTTCCTAATTCATAGAGCGTAAAAGGGAGGGAAAACTCAGACTTTTAAGATTCTGTTACTCTAGCCCATATTAATAAATATGGGCTAGAGTAACAGAATATGTTCCATTAGACATGTGGAGCCTGTTTCCTGACCTGCCTTACCTCCAAGGGCCAACCCCATCAAATGCATTGGGCAATGACACCATCTTTCCTCTTTAATGGAAGAAATAAAAGGTGGTGGCAAAACATGGAGTTACCCTCTGTAATATTCTGTGTTTGCAAAAAACAGAGGCTGGAAGCATCCTGGAAGATCAAGACTACATTCTAGGGCAGGGATGCCCAGTTGGAGGCCCAGGGCTACGAGCTCAAAAAGTTGATACTGAATATGACAGAAGGAGGACATTGTTTACTGCACGATGGAGAAGAATTTGGGCTAAGCATGCTTTGGAAACGATTGGAAGGAATGCTTTGGATCTCACAAGCACAGCCTCCCTCTGTTACTTATCAAGGCAGCCCCTCTTACTCCAGGCTTCTGCAAGGAAGGTGCAGCTACTTTAAGCAGGGAGTTCACTGCAGTTAAAGCAGCTCTACAAGCAGCTGCAGCCCTTTACTTCCAGGTTCAGCCAGTGGAGCAGAGCTAAGGCTCGGGGCTTAGACCAGAGAGGTGCTGGGCTTGGGTGAGCTCTGAGGCCCTTCTTCCAAATTGGTTTGAAATATATACAGCCCTACGCACTAGATCAGCTGTAAGCAAAGGCAAACAAAATCGCATCAATTCTAGAGTTTACTCTGCCCCTACCCAGTACTTGGAGTTTGGTGTAATGGTAAAGGTGCTGGCCTAGAAACCAGGCGAGGGTGAGTCCTAGTCCTCCCTCAGGCATGAAGGCCAACTGGGTGACTTTGGGCCAGTCACTCACTCTCAGCCCAACCCCCTCACAGGGTTGTTGTTCGGGGGACAATAGGAGGAGGCAGGAGTATGAGGTAAGTTCCCTGCCTTAAGTTAGCTGGGAGGCCTTCCAAATAATTAGAGCCCCATATGGTCTAAAGAGGCTTCCAGATGAATGGAGCCCCTTTTGATTTCTCCTCACCAGCTCCAGCTTCCCTTCCCTTAAGTACATGGCTGTTTGGCTTGTACACATCTTTTTTTTTAATCTTTCAGGAAATATTTCCACAGCAAAATGCAACCTCATTTGTTATATTTAAGGCTGCATTTTTGTTAAGCCTGTTTGGCAGGCTTCCTTCGCTCTTTCTGGCAGGCAATGGCCAGCTGAGATTTAGCACTAACAAACTGAGGATACGCTGACACAACAGAATGGGTTTAATCATTTTTGCTGCACGAAGGACAAGATACTTCAGAACATTGCCAGCTCTTCCCATTGCAAGAGCCAATGGGGCTGCTGCTTCACCTTCCCTCCCCTGTCTCTGGAGAATGCCCTTTTTTTTTCTTGAAATTTCCACTGAGCTCGAAAGATCTCTTGGGTAACCATGTTCTGTGAAATGAGCCATAGATGTTCAGCATTGCCACACAAGGGTATGAAAAATGGCCCATTGACATGAAAGCAAGACCTTTAAATCTGCAAAGCACACCCCAACTCCACATGTATTCTTATGCCTCCTTGTTCTTTTAAGTCTCTGTGATCTATCTAACTGTCCACTAAAAGAAGGCAACATTATACATTATCCCAGATGAACATGTGCAACACAATAAAGAAATAAGTTAATTGTACCAATATTTATCTAACTATCTCATCTTTCCTCTGAGGAGACCAAGGCTGCATGCATATGATTGTCACTTCTCCCTGTCCTTGTACCTATGCTGGGAGGAGGCTAAGATGAGAGAGGATGCTTGATCCAAGGTCACCCAGTGACTAGTGATAGATGGAGGATTGGAAGGCAAGATGTTTCTGGGCTAGTCTGACATCTTCTGTATTTAGGATGGAGATGGAGTTTAGCCTTTCAAACGCTTTACTAATATAGATTACTTAGAGAGCATTATCATAGCCCTGACCATAAAAGAGAAAGTACATGTTCACATGGCCAGGAGTACTGTACATATCTAGGCTGCAAAAAATCAAAGCAGCCACTAGATGGCAACAATGAGCTACCATTTTCTGCATTTCTTTGTTTCCAGCTAGTGGTCATCTGAAAGTCTGCAGTCCAGGTATTGTTGTAAATTGTAATCTTTAATAAATTACTATAAAAAATGAAAGTTTGCAGCCCAGGTCTGGTAATCGTAATATGCTCAATGATTTCTGGTTTGTCATGTTCACACCCATTGCCTCCTTCCTGCTGGCAACTGCAGCTGTCATGTTTCAATGCTTCTGCTCAATGCTGAGAAACAAAGTCAACATAAGCCATGTCTTCCTTTCAGTTTCTTTTCCTCTTAGCAAGGGGAGAAGTTGCCAGCATGCTATACACAAAACCTCAGACAAGTCAGTAGTCACCATTTGGGCTAGGGTGGAGGCAGTGGTCGCCACTTGGGGTGTGTGTGTGTCAAAACAGACAAGTAGATGATTGTGGCATTGCAATCCACACACAAATGAAGAGGTGGGGCGTTTATTGTAATGCTGCAACCAAAATCTTGTTTTTTTGACCTCCTCCCCTCACATGGACATCGCTGAATGGAGGAGCTAGCTAGACCTCTGGAGGAAAACCAGATTAGGAAGAACTGCCCAGGGGCAGAGAGGATCTTAGATTCTCATGTAGAGCTATCATATCTTGAATGCAAAAATCCAGACACCACTAGATGGCAGCAAAGGGATATAGACAACTCTAGTTCTTTGGTGGTCATCTGGAGTTTTGCAGCCCAGATATGGTAGCTTTACACTCATCCCAACATTCTGACATTATAGTCCTATGGAACTCTTTCCTGGAGTATTTTGTTAAGCTTGATACCATTACACTGTATCTTACACATGTCCCAAATTCCATGTTTTTTGGGCTCAGAATGTCTAAAGATTACACTACAAAAATTACCAGCAAAACACTGATGTTTGATGGCTTTTTTTTCCTTTTTCCTTCTTTGATATATGAACAAAACAAGGTCTCTTGGGCTTCTGCTAGACTTAGGACTTAGCTGCCCTGCCTAGTGTTCCTGTCACAAAACGGGCAGGCTGCTATCTCTGGAGGACAGAAATGGATGAGCTCATCTTCTATTAATCACCCACTTACCATCAAAGCAACTTCAGGGCACATTTTTCTGCTCCACTTCTGAAATACAGTTTCCTATATAACATTGCCTCAAGCACTCCTGTGCATTTTAGTCTGTTGTAGGCTAATCTCAAAAATTCATTGGTTATTTTGTAGAGGAAGGAATGCCTCTTCAACTAAATCAGTGCTTACTACACTCTCTAATACTGTTTAAACCTGCATTTACCATAAGTGCTGTAATAGCACAATGGCTACAATTCTTGCCTTGTAAACAGAAGGATAGTGGTTTGAAATCCAAGAGAAATGGGTTTTTATTCTTAAATTACTATATAAAAACTCCCTTCTCACCCCTATGGGTGGTATGTGTCTTCCTTAACCTCGGATCCTCTTCCAGAGGCCTGGGAGTTTGAAGGTTCTGCGCAGTCTCTTAGCTGTCCCTAGCACTGCACTCTTCTGGACAGAGAGCTCTGCTGTTGTTCCTGGGATCTGTTGGAGTCACTCTCCCAGCTTGGGGGTCACAGCCCTGAGTGCTCCTACCACCATTGGGACCACTTTGGCCTTCACTTGCCACATTCTCTCTAGTTCCTCCTTCAGGCCCTGGTACTTCTCCAGCTTCTTATACTCCTTTTTCCTGATTTTGCTGTCACTTGGCACTGCTACATCTATCAGCACAGCTGTCTTCTGGTCCTTGTCTATTACTACAATGTCTGGTTGATTGGCCAGTACCTACCTGTCTGTCTGGATCTGGAAGTCGCACAGGATCTTAGCCCTGTCATTCTCCATGACCTTCTGTGGAATCTCCCATCTGGACTTGGGAGGGTCTAGCCCCTACACTGTGCAGATGTTCCTGTACACAATGCCAGCTGCTTGCTTGTGCCATTCAGTGTATGCTATTCCTGCCTGCATCTTACACCCTGCCACTATGTGTTGGACTGTCTCTGAGGCCTCTCTGCACAGTCTGCACCTCGGGTCCTGTCTAGTGTGGTAGACCCCTGCTTCTATGGATCTGGTGCTTAGTGCATGTTCTTGTGCTGCTATGATCAGTGCCTCAGTGCTGTCCTTTAGTTCAGCCCTTTCCAGCCACTGGTAGGATTTCCCAAGGTTGGCCACCTCAGCTACCTGTCGATGGTACATCCCATGTAGGGTCTTGTCTTACCATGGCATCTTCCTTCCATGTCTGCTGCTGCTCAGGCATTATCTCAACAGCTCATCTTTAGATGCCATCTTATTGATGTACTCCTGGATGCTCTGGGTCTCATCCAGGACAGTGCCTTGGACACTCACCAGACCCTGCCCTCCCTCTTTCTGCCTGGCGTACAGTCTCTGGGTGTTGGACTTGGAGTGGAAGCCTCCATACATTGTGAAGAGCTTCCAGGTCTTCACATCGGCAGCTTCCATGTCCTCCTTTGGCCAGCTCACTATACCTGATGACTGTCAGGGCATACATGTTGATGGCATGGATCTTGTTCTTCCCACTGAGCTGGCTCTTTAGGACCTGTCCTATCCTTTGGTGGTACTTGGTTGTTGCTGACTTCCTTGCCTCTTCATTGTGGTTCCCATATGTCTGTGGGATACCAAGGTACTTGTAGCTGGTCTGTATGTCTGCTATGTGGCCTGCTGGTAGTTCCACCCCATTGATCTTAACTACCTTCCCTCTCTTTACTACCATCCAGCCACATTTCTCCAGTCCGAATGACATCCCAATGTCCTCACTGTAGATCTGTGTCAGGTGGATCAGTGAGTCGATGTCTCGTTCACTCTTAGCATACAGCTTGATGTCATCCATGCAGAGGAGGTGCTGATGGTAGTTCCACTCTTGAGCTTGTATCTGTATCCACTTCTTGTGATAATCTGGCTGAGGGGGTTCAAGCCCATGCAGAACAGCAGTGGGGACAGTGCATCACCTTGGTATATGCCACACTTGATGGCCACTTGTGCAAGCTGCCTTGAGTTGACTTCCAGTGTTGTCTTCCACAGTCCCATTGAGTTCTTGAGGAAGGTCCTTAGTGTCCTGTTGACTTTGTATAGCACCAGGCATTCACAGATCCATATATGTGGCATTGAGTCATAGGCTTTCCTGTAGTCAATCCAGGCTGTGCTCAGATTGTTCTGTCTAGACCTTGAGTCTTGGGCCACTGCTCTATCTATGAGCAACGGGTGTTTGGAGCCTCTGGTGTTGCTCCCAATGCCCTTCTGAGCTGTGCTCATGTACTGGCCCATATGGTCCTGCAGCTTTGCAGCTATGATGCCTGATAGGGCTTTCCATGTTGTGGGGAGGCGGGTTATTGGCCAGTAGTTGGATGGTGTTGTTCCCTTGTTGGGGTCTTTCATGATCAGCACTGTCCTACCTTGTGTTAGCCAGTCTGGGTGGGAGCCTGCTGCTAGCATCTGGTTCATCTGTGCTGCTAGGCGTTCATGCACTGCTGTTAGTTTCTTTAGCCAGTAGGTGTGGATCATGTCTGGGCCAGGTGCTGTCCAGCTTTTCATGTTCTTGACCCGCTGTTGGATGTCTGCTACTGTGATGGTGACTGGTTCCTGCTCTGGGAGATTTCTGTGGCCTTCTCTCAGGTCCTGTAGCCACTTTGCACTGGTGTTATGTGTCTTATCTTTCTCTAGTACTGTTCCATTTCTGCTGTTGGTGGCTTTGCTGTTACTGTGTTGTTGCACTGCACTTGGGAGTACACCTTGGATGGTTCTTTGGTGAACAGGGCATTTATCTTCTTGGCCTTCGCTTCTCTAGTGTATCTCCTTAGCCTGGTAGCCAGTGTTGTGTGCCTTTGTTTAGCAGTCTCTAGGGCTTCAGATGGAGTCAGGCCCTTGTATTTTTTCAGTAGCCAAGTCTTATCCTTATCCAGGGGGTGGGGGGCAGTATGTACTGCTGTTCTTCTTGATCATGTAGCCAAGCATCTCCAGGATTATAGCGGCTGTAGTGTATATCAGTTCATTGGTTTGAGTTATGGTGGTAGTAAGGATTGTCGCGACGGCTCTATTAGCATCTTCTAGCATACTATCTGATGGTACTTCTCCACTGAGCCTTGGTAATTGGTCTCAAGAGTTGACTGTAGCTAGTTCATCCATGATCTTTTGCCTCACATCAGCTGTTGTGCTCTGTAATGGAGGGGGTGGCAGCGATGTTCCAGCTTCAGGTGTTGGCCGGACCTCCAGTTGTTCTTCCGGGTCTTCTTGAGTCTGGGATATAATGTGCAGTTGATCTATCTCAAGTTGTGAGAGCAGCTTCTTCTTTACTATGTTGAAGCGTTGGGTAACTGGCTGTTTCTCAGTTAGTGTGGATGCAGGTCTTCGGTCCATCCATAGTTCCCTCATGCTGTTGTAGTAGCATTCCATCAATTCCAGGTTCTCTTGTCTCATCCATGTATGGTTTGTTCCAGTAGCCCACTTACCGTCAGATTGTCCTGGTTCCCCAACATCTGACACGGAACTTGTTAATCCGGGCAACATCTGAGCCAGAATGACTCCCTTAGTTTGTGTCACTTTCATATGTGAGGTAGGCAGGTGAAGCGTTAGGGGGTCTTTGCCCAAGGACCCCTACTGGTAAGGTAGGTTCAGCCAGGATTTGAACCCCAGTCTCCTGCTCCAAAGACGGCATTCTAACTATTACATGCATTTTATTTATTTATATATATATATATATATGTATATATGTATATATATATGTATATATATATATGTATATATATATAATTAAATTACTATTCATCCTTTCTTGAGCTCCCTATTTTTCCCTGTGCATTATTATTATTATTATTATTGAAAAATCACTACTGGTTCACAATTGTACCATTTCTCCAGGCACCTCAGATAGAAGGGCTTTAGCCTCAGTGCCCAAATAGCAATGAGCTGTTGGCATGGCCACTGTAGTCCTACAGCACTTACGGGAAGGATAAGTCTAAAAGATACTAGAAAGAAACAGGGCAGTAAGAAAGGATCTTTTCAAAAAGCTGCTTGTTGTGCCTGCATGTATGCCAATTTGATACTTTCATTCTGTATATATAAATTCAATTTCATTTTTCTCTCTCTCTCCTTCCTTCCCTCCTCCCTCTTCATCTTGTTCCCAACCTATGATTTAAAGACTTACATCACTATTCTGTACCTAGAATAAAATATGCCCCCCCTTAATTTGATACTGGACGGCCAGTATCAAAAATCTGTAAAACTTTGGTATCTAGAATCTGGGTGAGGTCTCTTGCAGTTGTGACAGATTCTAATTTGGACAGCATTATTTGAAACACACAGGTAGACATTAAGGCAGAACAGGTCCCAGAGAAGAGGGGAATAAACCTCAACCTAACTGTGTAGAGAAATAGACCCACCATGATTGCATGGAAATCCTGCCTTGATTCTGGAGCACCTAATACTTTTTTACATAATAAGATATACCTAGTACAGGGTTTCTCAACTTGGCAACTTTAAGATGTGTGGACTTCAACTCCCGGAATTCCCCAGCCAGCATATGCTGGTCAGGCAGTAAATCCTTTGTATAGTTATCCAGTCTTTACTCTTGCTAAGAGGCACAGACTACTCGGTCTCTGTGCATGAAGTTTGACAGGGCTTCCACTGAAGTTTCAAGAGATGTTGTACAGTTTTAATGGAAGGTAAAATAGACCTTATGGGTTGTCAAATAAAGGTCCATTCAGCTGCCAAACTTAATTGGGTTTGAAAAGATGCTGGTGCAAAAGTGTAAAGTGAAGCATTCTGTGTCCCCAGTTTTAACTCACTAAGACAAAGGAGAGGAAATCAAGATTTAAGCTAAGCAAGCACAGTAGCGGTAGGCAAATGGCATTAAAATTTAGACTGTTTCAATACTATGTTAGTAATCAAGGGACAATTATCAACTATTCTCTGCTCAGGCAGAAAAGTTTCCAGCACCAGATGGACAGAAGTTTTATTAAAAGATTTCATTGAAGTCTCTACCCATAATTAAATAGTTCTAAGTACTGGTTATTGGAACAGTCAGGCATATGGCGCAAGACTGAACAGCATTTCATTCTGTTATACGTAGGGTCACCATGAGTCGTAAATGACTCGATGGCAACTAACAACAACAAGTACAGGTAGTCTTCGCTTAATGACCATTTGTTTAGTGACTGTTTGGATTTACAAAGGTGCTGAAAAAACCGACTTACAACTGGTCCTCACACTTATGTTCATCGCAGCATCCCCGCGGTTATGTAATTGCGATTTGGGTGCTTGGCAACCAGTTCACATTTATGACCATCACAGCATCCTGTGGTCATGTGATCACCATTTTCGACCTTCCTAGCTGGCTTCTGGCAAGCAAAATCAATGGGGAACTGCGTGATTTAGTTAACAACCATGCCGCTCGCTTAACACCCATGGTGATTTGCTTGAAGACCGCTGCAAAAATGGTCATAAAATTGGGTCAGACTCACTTAATGACTGCTTCACTTAGCAACCAAAATTCTGGTCCTAATTGTGGTCATTAAGTGAGGACTACCTGTAAGTGAAATTAAATGTTGTAGACAATCATGAACGTCACAGAGGATTCTACCTCTGGACACAGAGCCTCACAGATCTACTGCACTGTGATTCGTGCAGATGTGTTCATTGTCCTGAGGAAATCCAAATGCAAATAATGCCTTTTCCAAAATAAATTGGGTTTGAAACACATTACAGCCTCCTGAAGAACCTCTTCTGAGGGTCAAGGGTCCCTCACAATTATGGTACAGTGTGATGTGAGAGTGGAGGCTAACACTGAAAGGCAAAAGCATCTTCCATGCTTCTATCTCCATATATAGCTGGTGCGACCCAATGTAAAGGATAACCTATGTTGTCCCAATCCCTGTTTACATGAAACCTTTGGTGAATTTAGTGAATCCTGTTTTAGACTGAAGAAAGTCAGTCCTCCTTTTTGGCCCAAAAGGTTTATGTTTATGGTTCATACTCAAACGTGTGTCATATTTTATGTAGAGGATGGGAAGAGCTGTAGCAAAATTCAGAGGCTTGCCCTTCAATAGATTGGACTGGATACTAGCTGGACCTGCTTAGAGAAGACTTTACTTAGTGAGTTCATATGAACTGAGTTCGCCCAATGAACCATAGTATGTCAAAACCTTTATTAGGGCCTTTAAGCTAGAAATGTCAAACAAACCACAGTGGGTTAGTTCACAGAGATGTAAAGCCAAAACGATGCAAACCTCAATAGAGCTTATCACAATGTCTTTGAAATCACTGGGACAATCAGTGATTAAATTAATCTTACTGATTAGTGCATCTCTAATCCATGGAAGACTAGCTGTTAAAGAACAATGGGTGTCAAAAGCAGTTGTTTTAATCCTTCTTAACAGATACTTTGCAGGATTAACTACATTTGACCTGAAACAAAAAAAGGATTTAGAGAAAAAATATCCTTTTTTATTTTTACATTTGACTTTGCTTGCATCTTTGAATATCCACCTGGTGACTCCCTTGTAGTGCTCTCCTTTTTCCTAGAAGCAGCAAGTCCACATCTTCGCTTATCCCCTGAACTCTTTTCCAGTTTGATTCAACCTCAGATCTTGTTGCTAAACCTGGGAACCTTCATAGGCATAAGGAGGCATTGAGAATGGATGCTTTGTGTTGCCTCCATGTGCAAAACGCAGTTGTGGTGGTGGAGATTTCCCAGTTCTTTATGTTAGGTTTGCACATATTCAGGGGTGTCCGCAGTTTACAGTCAAAATAAGTCAAGATGGCAGCCATGATGATGTGATTGAAGGAGGACTGCCATCTTGACTCTTTTAACCATGCCCTGCAGACACCCCTGGATATATTTATCTGCTTTGATAGTCCTGCTTCCATGAAAAGCATCAACAACATTTTTGAAAAAAATTAAAATGATAATGCTTTATTTAGGAGTGGAGGATGAAGAGGGAATGAAGAACATAACCAGAAAAGGGAGGCTGTGCGTTAGATGGTTAATTTGAACGCCACAAAAAAGCAATAAAACCTTAGTTATTCAGCACTGGGGAGAGAATGCCTTTTGCCATTCCACTTTAGGTAGCAAAATAAATTCATATGCCTGGCAATTAGTTCATCTGTCAAATGATGTTCAGTTTTTACTGCTATCTAAAACATATGCAAGTGGGACTTTTTAAGCAAATCAGTTCAGGATGTGCTTATATTTTTTTCCTTTATTTATTTATTTATTTATTTAATTTGTCCCTGCCCATCTCCTCCCATCAGGGAACTCTGTTAAATAATCAGTTAAAACAACAAACATAAAATATAAAATACAATATATAAATATATAATTACTCTTAATAAATAGATATAAAAATAAGAGTAAAAATAAAAATTAGAGTAAAATCCAAGTGGCAGGAGAATCTGATAACAGTCCTTACGTGAGAGGAGTGGTCTAAGATACCAGCCATCCCCAAGCGGAGCTACTCCCTTCTCCACCCCAAGTGAGGCAGCAGAGCCAGGTCTTCTGGAAGGCCAGGAGCGTTGGGGCTAATCTCACCTTTGGGGGCAGCATGTTCCACAGGGCGGGAGCTACTGCAGAGAAGGTCCGCTTCCTGGACCCTGCCAAATGAAGTTCTCTTACAGACAGGGTCTGTAACATGCCCTCTCTGCATGATCAGGTGGGATGGGCTGATGTGATGGGGAAGAGGGGGTCCCTCAGGTAACCTGGTCCCATGCCATTTAGGGATTTAAAGGAGATAACCAACACCCTGAATTGGACCCAGAAGCAGACTGGTACCCAATGCAGCTCACGCAGCAGTTGTCCTAACAACCAGGAAACACACTGAGACAAGGAACTGGTCTCTAATATTTATTATTAGTACTTAACAGGAATCCTAACAAACTGAAGAAGCGTGGGAAAAACCCAGACATATAACCCCCAAGGGTTAAGGCGGTCCCGATCTGTGCCTCTTTGAATGGCTGAACAATTCCTCAGTGTTACGCATGCGCTTGACAGTCTGGATGGGAGCCCCCTGCTCGCCATCCTTACTCATGACATCAGTGGTGTTACATGTGCCTTTCTGGGGGCACCAAAAACAGGTCGCGCGGCTGCATTTTGGACCAGCTGAAGCTTCTGGATACTCTTCAAGGGTAGCCCCATGTCGAGCGCATTGCAATAGTCTATGTGGGAGATAACAAAGGCATGAGTGACCATTCGAAGGGCCTCCCGATCCAGGAAAGGGCATAACTGGCACACAACACGTAGTTGCGCAAAGGCCCTCCTGGCCACGGCTGCCACCTGCTCTTTGAGCAGGAGCCATGAGTCCAGGAGGACCCCCAGATTATGCACCAGGTCTGTCTGGGGCAGTGCAACCCCATCCAGAACCAAAGATGACAAAGTCCCAGATATGGAAGAGCTGTTAACCCACAGCCACTCTGTCTTACCAGGGTTCAGCTAAAGCCTGTTGTTCCCCATTCAGACCCCTACAGCCCCCAGACACCGAGAAAGGGGAGTCACAGCATCACTTAATTTTACCTGGGATGGAGATGTACAATTGAGTATCATCAGCATATTGTAGCATATTGATGATACGTCACCCCATGGTGATGGATGATCTCACCCAGCGGTTTCATGTAGACGTTGAAAAGGAGCGGAGAGAGAACCAAACCCTGTGGTACCCTGCAAAGAAGAGGCCAAGGGTCGGATCTCTTGCTCCCTATCACCACAGATTGGGACCGGCCCACGCTGCCCACCCCCAACTCCCTGAGCCACCCCAAAAGGATACCATGGTCGATGGTATCAAAAGCCGCTGAGAGGTCAAGAAGAGCAAGGATGGGTGCACTGCCACCATCCCGCTCCTGCCATAGATCATCCATAGGTATGGCCATAACTCCCACCATCTTTTTATTGCCTCCCTCCCCATTTTTGTTTGAATGGCTGATGTTAGCTGTTCTGGAATGGGCATAAATATCTTAAAGCCTTAATTGCTATACCACAAGAGTTGTATGATTCCCCAGTCAAGTCCAAAATGTTGGAAATTAATCCTGAGATGCAGGCTCATGTCTTCATAGCACATTCAGCCCATTTTCAGAAACAACTGTTATAATAATAAGATACATTTCTGTTCTACCTTGTGTACTCCCACCCACCTCATTCATTTAGAGCAGTGTTTCTCAATTTTGGCAACTTTAAGCTGTGTGGACTTCAATTCCCAGAATTCCCCAGCCAGTGCTGTCTGGGGGAATTCTGGGAGTTGAAGTCCACACATCTTAAAGTTGCCAAGGCTGAGAAACACTGGCTTAGAGTATTGCTTGAAAATTATATCATGTAGATCAAAATTGGAAAACTTGCAGCCTTCCAGATATTGCTGAATTACAACTCCCATCATCTTTCACCATTGGCTATGCTCCTGAGTGTTGTCAGCTGTAGTTCAGCAACTTCTGAAAGGCCCCACATTTCACTGTTTTTACTGTAGAGGGGTTACGGTCATGAAAAAACAATTTCTGAGTGAAATGTTTATGTCATGTTTTTGTAAACAAGTAAGATACATTATATTCAGGTATGCAAAGTTCTGGAAAGTAACTTATAAAATACTCACCTGAGTAGTCTGAGAGCAAGATTTAGTAACACCTTTGTTATTTTAGCTGTTGTGCATTTGCATAGTTTACTATAATGATGTAAAATATTTATACATATGCCTTTCACATAGGACCACAACCAGGATATACTTACATTTGTGATGACATCTGCATCACATACATTGATTTTATGCTTTTATGGCATTTGGTTTTCAAAAAATAATTCAAGTTGTCAAATTCCACAGCAATAGTCCAACAGGGGCTTTTCGTCAAATGTTATGGAATAGGAAGTGTGGACTAGAGGTGGGAGTGTGTAATCCAATCATTGCTGTTTTACTACCAAATTCCCCTCAACAATTCCTACAGTATTTCATAATGCCTGAGGAGAGATTTCTCAACCCTCTCCAATGGACATTTTCCAGATGTGTTGAACTTCAGCTCCTGTAACATGTAGCCAGTGTGGTCTTCAATACATTTGGAGATCACCAGATGGTGAAAGGTGGCTCCCTATGACCCCAGGCATGCTATCAAATGGGTTCAGTCACAATTTATCACTTTGTTTTAGTGTCCCAGAAGTGAATAGTTCAATGAATGGCACTTTTACAGAAAAGCAAATTACTGTCCTCTGAAAACAACCAAGTTATATGTTATACATGAGACAACCTTTGAGGACAAATTGTTAAAAGACTTTCATAGTTGTGAAGTGAGAGATACTTTGGGCTGTCTTCAGCCCTTTTTGGTTTTATTTGATTAACTCCGTTAGCTTTTTTAGGTTAACAAATTTAGTTCATTACCATTAAGATTCAACTTGTTGTCAGTGGTGACTAATAGATTCAAATATGAATTATATTTACTAAAAAAATCATAGATTTTGGAAATTCTAAAATGTTTTGGATGTACTACATTTGTGAAATTAAAGATTGCCTTCCTTTCTGAAATATGCTACTGCATTTTTAGCAGTCTGAGGTCGAGAAATTTGTTTTAAACAAACTATACCCCATTAATAGTCAACAAACACAACTGATATCTTCAGTGATTTGTGACAACCCTAGAAATGAGCAAGGGAGCATAGAAACAGTTTTTATGCCAGAAGTTTAAGGCAAGATATATATAGATATATAGATATGTAAAAAGCCCTTCTCACCCCTATGGGTGGTATGTATCTTCCTCAACCTGAGGTCCCCTACCAGAGGCCTGGGAGTTTGAGGGTTCTGCGCAGTATCTTAGCTGTCCCTAGCACTGCACTCTTCTGGACAGAGAGCTCTGATGTTGTTCCTGGGATCTGTTGGAGCCACTCTCCCAGCTTAGGGGATATATATATATGTATGTATGTATGTATGTATCTGTATTTGTATCTGTATCTGTATCTGTATGTATATATATATATGAAATATTATAGAATATTAAATTAATTTTCAGATGAAGGGGGAACATGCTGTCCATTCAGAACCCTGCCACCTTTATGTAATAGCTATTCTAGAAAAACAAGGCTAATACAAATTAGAAAAATAACTCCCCTTATTGTTTTACAATATGTACCTGCTAAGATTCAGAAAAGAAGAAAGAAAAGAAAAGAAAAAACACACACGAACACATGTTAGTTAATTTCAAGTTACCAAATGTTTTGGGTTACAGTCATCTTTTCAAAAACCAGTCAGTGATTTATGATTTGGAACATTTTCACCAAAGCCCTTGAGGCTCTGAAAATAACACAGCCTACATAAATTGACATGAGCAAGTTTTTTTTTAATAAATAAAGTCCCATAGAAGCAGAATATATTTAAACTCAAACCGAAATTATGATTATAATTCACATGAGAAAATACTAGGAGTTTAGAAAAAAGGTTTTGTTCCCTGAAGTGGCTGAATGGTCTAATTAAATACAGAGCCCATAGTGACATTTTTTTTTCCTATTTCAAACTTTGATACATGCTGAAAATGTTATATATTCTTGTAGCTCATTCATAATTCTGCTTAACATTTTTAAACTGATAAATGCCTAGTTTCTTGAATACCATCTTTTGCAAGCTAAACAGTTTTAATATGAAAAATGTAATATGATGTCTAAGCTATAACATAATTTTTATTTACCACTTTATATTTTCAATTTTCCTCAAGCTGTTAGCACCAGTTGAAATCAAAATCTGAAACATATAGATTTCCTTATTTTCAATAAGGAAATTAAAAATGGCATTTTATTTGAGGCAGATTGGATTGCTACCATCTTGATCTAGAATCCCTCTCCAAATTCTTAAATATTGTGTTTCCCACTTGTAAATCAATCATAGAAAGCAGAGGCAAGGAATAGCTAGAAATCAATGTCATCAAATCTGTTTCGCAGATATTCTAGGATCCCAGTTATTTGACTACTGTTTGCCAAGTATTGAACGCACATTTCCATATTAGAACAAACATCCTGCCAAACCCAACTCATCAGAATGCAATCAGCATTTGGCCAATTCTAGCTAGCAACATGTCACAAAGTTGCAAGATTCAAAAACACATTTTATGTTCAAGCTTTGTATCTTGATTGAATATATAATATATAATCCATGAGGAATCAGGGTGTAATGAATAACTATCCTCTTCAGTTTTGATAATAAATACAGTTCACATTTGGGTTGCTTTAGATACGCAGCCATATTAGTTTGATTCACACAATGCAGACTTGCCTACTGTTCTGAGTTTATTCCATATCCTCTGGTGTGCTTTTGTCCATTGTGTAGGAAGCAAACCACAGGTTTAAAGTGATAAAACTATAAGTTTGATCCCTGTCAGTACCAATCCAAGAGCAGCCAATGGAGAGCCATCTCCTACTGGAGGGAAGCGCAATTGTGTTCAAGGTAGAGAATGACAAGTTCAACCCTCTTTAGAAATGTGGTTGCTGATAGCTAACTGTGCTTCCCATGACCTGTAACGATGCTTCCTTGTTGTTTCCAACTGTTCTCCTTAGAGGATTGTGAGAGCAGTTTTGGAGAACCACTGTGGATCAAAGACCTGATGTAAGACTGTTTATCTATTCACAGTTTATGGCAAGGACAGGCAACTTACATCATGTCAGGAGTTGCTAAGCTCTAACTCCTAGCATCCGTCACCATTGACCAGATGGGCTCAGGAGACTGGAAGCTGTAGTTCAGCAATATCTGGACTACCACCTGTTATTTACCTCTGGTTTAATTCTCTCTCACTACAGACAATTTCCCTGAGCGACAGTATTCAGATCATGGTGATCAGTGCTTTGCCTGCATTGGTGTTCTTTTGAGACCATTTACACCATTCTAAATCTTCAGCATTAGCAGCGTATTTACTTAGGGAGAAGGAGGGGGTAATGCTACATTTCAATTTTAGCTCAGCTCCCAAATTCCCAAGATAATGCTTTTTACCAAAAGCAGGCTGGATGCATGATCTGTCTGAACAGTGATACCAGGTGGCTTTCCAAAGTCACCAAACGTTTCCAGTGAAAAACAATTTCCTTTCTCTCCCAGTCAGAAGTTGATGAATGCTATCTTGTTCCAACTTGCTGCCTTGTAAATACTAATCCAAACAGCAGTGTCAAAAAATCTGCCCTATTGCTTTGCAACATTCGGCTTGCTTGAGGGCAATCACATGAGGGATCTCACTGCCAGCTTTGCCAAGATCAAAAGAGCCTGCTGCCTGCTGCTTCCACCACCACACACAGGGAGTGTTTCACATCTCAGGGGCAAATTTGATTTTCTGGTTCTGCGCCAAACTACCACTAGAGGCAGCAGAGGGAAAACGAGAGGCTGTGCAGCTTACACTTGACACAAGCGTACATCATAAATGAACTATAAAACAGCATAAAGCTTACTTTGCACTATGTATCCTGAGCACCTTGAAATGTACATATATTATTTAATATTCATGTAAATCATAAATAATCATTCTTCTAGCAGTCTCTTTCAAGCCCAGCTAAATGTCAGGAAGATTTTGAAGAACCTGTAAGCTAATTGTTTTTTCATTTGGACCCTTTTGCACCTTTCTAAAACACTTATTTAAAAGTTAGACATATATAATTTGAGCATTGTAGAATAATGCAGTGACCTGTATAATTGTCGATTCATCACTACAGTAAGTATTCAGAAAACTTCCCTTGAGGGGAAAATTACTCTTGTTTGTTGTGAAGCTGAACTGTACTCTTGCTCCAATGTCAGTGTTATTTTAAATCAGGTTGAAAAAGCAGAGCTATTTTATCAAAGAAGACAGGAAAAAAGAATCTGGAAAATACTGCCAACATTTTGATGATATAGACATTTTAATATTAAAAGCAAATTGTAAATGTGTCTTTATAAACAATATGCATAAAATAGATCTATAATAGTAAAGCTCTGTCTCTTTTCTTTCACAGTAATTTCTTAGGTATGTAATATTTTCCCTTAAAAGAAATAGTGCAAGTTGGTGAACGTACTTATGTTAATGCATTAGAAATCTGATGACTCTTAATACAGATCCTTGTAAATTTCTTGTAGGAGTGGATGAAGGCTCATATCTGTCTCCGTCTTCTTTATAATTTGCAACAGCTGCACATGTTCTGTTACAATCTGTCTGAGGTCTGTCATTTTCTGCAACAATTTTGCAAACAGCTGTGATGATTCTGGGTGATTCAGCTTTAACTGGAGTTCTAATGATTGCAGCAAACTGTCTTGAATATCTTCAATAGGCTTCACATTCAGTAATCCAGGGCGATCTAGAAGGGAATAAAACCATTTGTTTTAAAATTTATTTAGTCACAACCACTCCATAGGTTTATTTGAATTGTAGAGGCGTCTGCAGCAGCTCTAGCGCAACATCGTGGAAACTACCTTTAAGCACCATCTGAACTAGAATTACCATAAGTTTTGACTTGCCCAACAAGTCTGCTTTTTAGGGTCAGATATGTTCAGAGGAATGATTTTTCCCTTCACTCACAATTTTAACTGCACCTCTGTTTCATTATATTTTGTTTCCTGCCATTTATGATTTTTGTTTAGCATGAAGCTGTTGACAACATTCAATCAGCTAACTCTCCACCTAAACCAACACAGCAGTTTTATGATATTTCTTGCATTAGTTCCTTCACTTCTCCCTGCTCTATAGCCATACACCCTGAAAAGACCAAAAAAAAAAAAAAACTTGAAATCCAACTTCAGCTTAACTGAACTCCTGTCTCTGTGTTGACCTTTTGGACAAATGGAGAAACACTATAATTCTATAAACAAAAGGCCTGAAAATACAGCCAAATGTTGCTAATAATTGTGCTCAATGTTCCTATTTTCACAATATCTGCAAGTGACTATTGCTGATTCTCTTGCTAATATATAATCTCTTAAACTCACTTGGCAATGTGAAACCACATCTTAATAACCAGAATCCACTGGATTCATGCTGCAAGGCAAAAGTTAATAAGTAAAACAATTGCTAAGTCATTCAAGTAAGCGGACAAGCTGGGTGTCATCTTGCTGTGGATGAGGGCATGGGGTACAGGCTCTGATGTCTGGATAAGCTGTACTGTACAGCTTTCACTAATCCAGTGCCCTCCGGCCAGGCTGCAGGAAAACTTCCATTAGCCCCTCTCAGAATGCTCACGGGGAATCACACAGCATCGCTGGTTTACAGCCTCAGGACAGGAGGAAACTGAGGGAAAGGAGCAAATGACACCCCTACATGACAAGAAAGCACATCACTAAGTTCCTGCATCATCAAAGAATAAAAGGAAGATTAACATTGGCAAACGATGATTTTCGGAGTCATGTAAATACTTTTGATACCCAATGTCTTTTCCCAGGTTTGGGTTATAGACACCAGATTTCTCATAATGGCCATTCCTGCAGCCTTTACAGAACAGTTCTTAAACCTGGGAGTGTAATTCCCTTGATCAGTTAAGCTTGCAATCCAAATTTCAGAGACCCAAACTGACTGCTATTAAGTTATTTAAGTAAGGCTGTTTAATTACATTGCACAGTTTAAGTTCTCTTTTTTTTCACTGGAATATGATTTTATTCAAGGTCACAGAAATCATAGGGCATTAAGTGAAGGAAGTTAAAACAAAAACAGATGAAAGCAAGAAATCAGCGCTGTGTCTGTTTAAAGGAGTTCATGTAGGCTGAACTAGTTCTTGTAAGGACTTACAATCTGATTGCATAAACCACAGAACGACTTATTTACTCTAGGCAGCAAAAAAGAGGCAGCATTCCATACAAACTGGATAGTTCCTTCATAACTTGGGTTTTTTACATTGTAAGTAACAATGACTAACCAGACTTAACATATAGGAAATTTTGTAGCCTCCCAAAATATATTTACAGTACATAACAAGAACATACAACCATTTTTCTTGAATGTTTTATTTTTCTCAGAAGTCACCAAATTATTGTTACCATTGCAGAATTCTAAATCCAATCAATATGTTAGTCACCAGAAAAAAGTAAGCAATAACAACATTCTACTGTAAATAAAATGAGGAAGGAATAACCCTGAAGTGTGAAAAAGGGGACATAGAAAAGCTGTGTCAAAAGGAATAGTCATACTGTATACAAAGCTGGACTTACATTATCTTAAGAGTTATATCCTATGATGTCTTTCTGCCAGCAAAATAGATTCTGCAGACAGAATAGACTTCCCCCTCTTTCCTCCTTCCAGTTCCAAATTTGGTTGAGAAGATTGGAAGAGCACAACAGATTTTTTTTTTCAGAAAAAGGAGGAGAAGAGAAAGGGAAGGTGAAGTCTGCTCATGTGATGTAGCACAAACAGAAGTCTGCTCATGTGACAGTCAAGGTCATTTATTCAAAGTATTTCTAGATCTGTCTGCTATGTATGGAGGATACATGTCCATAAACATTTTAGTGATGTGACAGTTGTTAATATTTTTAAAAATGTTACTGGTCTGGCTTTGGGAAGATTACACAGATTTTAACAGCATTTTGGTGATCTGCATATCCTAAAACATCTGGATGTGACTCACTGTGCAGAAACATATAAGTTAAGCAAATGTAAAGTCTGCAGCATCTGTTTCTACTGTTTTTGAAACCCTAGAAAAGCCCGTGCTTGCTTCACTAAGAGTCACTTTTTAATGTTAACAACATAGTACTATTCATCTTATCTAAAAAGTAACTTCCTTGCATCCGAAGCAAGTACAGGAGCACAGCCTGAAGTCTACAGGTTCTTTCTACAATAAGAAAGGGGTAATTTCAGACAGAGTTTTTATTTCCTGGATTTATCCAGAGGTCCAGATGTCCTCTTTGATTTGAGGCTCTCACCTATTTTCTCACTGCTTTGCCTGCTGGCTGGCTGATCATCGAGATAAACCCAATAAGGAGGGAAAGCCAGAAAACCTACATAATGCTTTCTGACTAGTAGCTCCAGAAGTCCTCCCTCTGAAAGTACCTCCAAATTAAGGCCAAGATTATGATGCTCAAGCATTATTTTTCTGAAATCACGAAGCACAGTTGGAATTTGAATAGTTACACTAGGACGTTTCAATGCATTTAAAGATACAGTAGATTCCAAATAGACTTTAGGACAAAGTCCTAACATGGGGGGCCAACATGTGCCCATGTTCCCAAATATTGGGGATTCTCATTTTAGGAAACATTAGACAGAAGTGATAAAAGATGAACTTCTATAGTTCATTTAGTTTAAACAGTTAACTACAGATGAACATTATGAATACTGGCATTATAATATCAATTATATCAAAGTTATTTTTAAAAGATTGACAATTATGTAAAATGTAAAGCTGAAACAATGTTCCCAAAGTAGATGACGATATTTAGAGATGGGCTTTTACCCAGGGTGGAAGTCTCTTTCATATTGTTCTCAAAGAGAACCATACTTTCTGTTAATCATTCACTTAGGAAACATTCGTAACAATGATTTTATGTTCTATGTACACTTGCAAAATTCCTATGTATTCCTTATCTCTTAAGAGCAATTGCTACTGAAACTCATTTAGAACAAGAATAGGCATTTGGCTGGGAACGCTTATCATAATGTCAATGTGACTCAGCAGTTGCGTGCTTGATTTTAATGAGTACAGCACAAATCAGGTTTTAAATCCAAAGAAAGTAGCATTGGCTGCACATACCTTAAAGTTACCAAAAAAATAATTTCTTAAAAGGTGGAAAATATCTCAAAATTGTTGGCTGGTTTGTCTTTTTTAGGGAGAGTTTGTCTTTTTCAATTTGTAAGCAGAAATTTGTATGCTGATAAAACAGTTCAAGCCCTTAAAAGAACTATTTTTAACTAGATTGGATCCAATAGAAGTCTGTAGCAGATGGCTCTTTTCTACAGGAGATCTAGTGTGAGAATCCTCCAGTGGAAAGAGGAAGCAATCTCTTCTGAGGGAAGGTTGTGATGAAGCTTCAGTGAAATGAAATTAGCAAGGATTATCTCATACCTCTTTCCTCACATGGCAGGAGCATTTGGGGCAGACTTCTGGTAGCAGAATAAAATCTGGATCAAACACATGGTAGTGAAGAAAACTACTACTTAAAACTATAGTCTTCAAAATCACTTATTCCCAGATTGTACGTTTGTCAATATTTTACATTATTCAAGGCATCGTGCAATTATTACTTGAAAACTTTAATATGCACAACTTCAGGCAAAATTATTGGGGATATGTAATATACTGAATGTGCTATATATGGGACTGCCCCTGAAGATGATTGAGAAGACAGGTAAGACAGCAGAATGTATTGTCCATCTTGTGGGGGCTTCGTTTCGGGACATTCTGTAGGCAAATACATATTAAATCTCTTTGAAAACTCTGTTTACAATTGGCCTGATTATAAATTTGTTTCCAAATTCGCTGAAGATACTGTTGTAAATATTAAGTATTTATACAAAAAGTGGACGTTGAATAAGCAAGACCCGAAGAGTATTGATACTTTTGAACTTTAGTGTTGGGGAAGACTCCTGAGAACACCATGGACATCCAAGAAAACAAACTGATGGATGATCAAACAAAACAATGCAGAGTTCACACTCAAGGTACAAATGACCAGGCTCAAATTACTCTGCTTTTGACACATTATGCGAAGACCTAGCTCTCTGGATAAGGCTGGGAAAGGTGGAAGGAAAGAAGATGACCAGCACCAAGGTGGATAGACTCAGTTACAGTGGTGATGGGGGCGCTGTTGGAATTGCTGAAGGATCATTATGGAGGGGCAGATCATTATGGAGAAAATCCATCTATGTGGCTACTAAGAGTAGACAACAACTTGATAGCATGTAATCAATCAATCAATCAATGCAAAAAGACTCCAAATATTTCAGGAAAATCTCTCATGTGATCCTGCAAGAATCTTACAGGCAATAAATGAGGCCTTGCCAGAAAAGTCAACTAGCTGGTTCAGTCCAGTTTGCAAAAAAGTTGGTAAATTGTCCCACAAGTTACAGCTACACCAAAAGCTCACAGGGAACAAGAAAAGCTTGGAACATCTCTGACAAGGATTGGACTTTGCACGTCCAGGCAAAGCTAATGTCCTGGTAGGGCCTCACTCTGGGTTTTCTAGGCAGACAGAAGAATGGAGAAGAATATGCATTTATACCTTAGCTCTAATTGCATTGACAATATGAGAATTTAAGCACCTAATGAAGAATTTAACTTCTATTGATTCCTTTTTAGCAGAACTCAGAGTGTACAACTGTGGATTATGGAGAATTTTCCCTTGTTTTTTTTAACTGCACACACAGAGAGTTTTTTTTTTAACTGCACACACACACACAAAATTCTGAGAGTGCCCTGGACTGCAAGAAGATCAAACCAGTCCATACTCCAGGAAATCAAGCCAGACTGCTCACTTGAGGGAATGATATTAAAGGCAAAACTGAAATACTTTGGCCATGTAATGAGAAGACAGGACACCCTGGAGAAGATGCTGATGCTAGGGAGAGTGGAGGGCAAAAGGAAGAGGGGCCGACCAAGGGCAAGGTGGATGGATGATATTCTAGAGGCGACGGACTCGTCCCTGGGGGAGCTGGGGGTGTTGACGACCGACAGGAAGCTCTGGCATGGGCTGGTCCATGAAGTCATGAAGAGTCGGAAGCGACTAAACGAATAAACAACAACACACACACACACATTAAGTCAGTCTCTGGACACAAAATTGGGTTATATCAATCCAGTTCGAAGCAGAAGTGGGTAGCCATTAAGTTTATAAATGCAGCTGATGCCTCTTAACTAGTGCAGCCTTTAAAACTGTTTTAATTATCTGTGTACCACATCAGCAATATTAAAAGGAGGGTGGGTTGCAGTTAGGTAAGAATAAAAATTCTCTTCTTTTGTTATAAAAAGGATAGACTTTCTTAATTTAGAAACTCCTAATCTTTATTCTGATTGATTTTATCATATTGATTGCATTTGCTAATTATTTGTTATTGATTTGCTTTTAATAATAAAATTGATATATTATCTTTAATTGTACTACTAATGTAATGTTACTTTGAAAATTCTTACTCAATTTTATATAGTCCATAAATCTTTTATTTTTTAATCTCCCCTCCCCTCTCCTCTCCTCTCCTTTCTTCTTGGTTGCATTTCTAAGTAACTGTTAAAATAAGATAAAAACATTTAAAAAGTATTCATATTTGAACCATCCATACCATGTTTTTTTTTCTTTATGTCTTAAGTGTTTTGAATAAAGTAACTAGGAGCACATTTTTTAACTTTTTATTATTAAGAAGTACCACTCAATTCAAAGCAAATTCTTGAGATGGAAGTTTTTTCCCCCGACAATCTTGCATTCTAAGACACTGAACTTCTCAAGGCTTTCAAGTTAATTTTAGTTAAATTATATCATTTAGAGTAGATTCTTGAATTTGTGATATCAAGGTGAAGGAAGAGACGGAATTTTAGTGGTTCATGCAACTGCAAAATCTGAGCACTCCTGTCTTATTTGGAGCAGTGACTCATGGTTTTTTAATCTTTCTTGAAATAATACAGCTTTTTATTTTTTCCAATCTAATGGAATGTTGGAAAGAAAATATGTAAAAGAGCTCAGGACTTTGTCCATCAGCACTATAATGCTCTGAGAACTGAACAAAATGGGACCAGATTTGGTGTGTTGGAAGAAGCTCTCAAAAGAAAATACAAGTTTGAAAATGAGCAGGATCAGGCCTGAGGCCTGAAAGAAAAATTCCCAATGTATCTCTGGCAGAGAGACAGGTGAGTAGTGGCTGAGGGTGAGCCCTCCACCCTGCTGGTCACACACAGAGCCCACCCTGTCTTTCCCACTGCATGCATTTCAAAAAACCCAGAGTGAATTCCATATAATCTAGTTACAAGGATAAGTTATTTAGGATTTTCCAATATAACTTCCATTCTCTTTCCTGTTTTATTCTTCTATTCTTAGCGTTTTGCAATAAACATTTGATATTTCAGTGCAATGGTTATTAATCGAAGGGGGAGAAATTTTGTCATCTGCTGACATGGTATATCTAATGATTAGGATGAAATAAAAATTAATTAAGTAAATGAAAAAAGGAAGGTAATCCTTAGAATATTAATGTTTTGAAATAACAGGTTCTCCCCCAAAGTATTAACTCTGATATTTAAATATAATTTTGTAGAGAAGAATTACCTGGATTTTAAAGGTTAAATAAACCATTTAGTAATTTTTTTCCTATTACTCATTGCTAACTATTATTGCCAAATTAACAAGGATACTGGTTTATAAATCAGGCTCAGAATATTCAAAAGGAATTTGGGTTGGTCATTATATACCTGGGAGCCAGTGTTTTAAATTATTGACATCATGTCATTTGATAGAACAGAGTACAAAACAACCCTGAAGTTGTACATTTTGCAGTCAAATATTTCAGATTTCCAGTTAGGAATAGGGGAGCTTAGTAGCTAGTGTCTCATCTGTAAACTTGGGAGAACTGTATACCTGGGAAAATTTCCTAAGTCTCTCAACTGATAAGTCTTAAAAGGTCATTTTCGGCTTGATAAAATCTGCAAAAAATACACTAGGTTTCTTGCTTGCCTTTACTCAGAGACACTCAGGAGTCCACTTATCCCAAACTCTTTCTCCAGTAAAGGCATTCTCACAGTGTATATTCTTGCTAAATGAGATTTTAGTTAACTAACAACATGTCTTAATGCTGCAGTTCCAAGTGAAAAGTGCCAAATAATAATTAAGCTCCTTTAATCCTGACACTTGTTGAATCATGCAAAACGCCAAATGCGGTTGAGAGAAAGAGGCAGCCAGAGAGGTAGAATTATACAGCAGGGGTGGGGGTGGTTTCTGGTTCTGAATAAAGAGAACATAGCAATGCATATGGTGACAAGCAGCAGCAACTCAGCTCAGGAAGGTCACACTGGGTATGCAAAGGATCACAAATAAACACATAGATCCAGTTGGCACTTGTTTGCATACAGATGGCCCCAGGCTCAGTCTCACGACTCCTGTTGCAGACTGTGGCAAACAGCTATTTTTTCAGAACCAACAATATTGGGTTCCATAGCTTGTCCTGGTATTAAGGTAGCTTTCCTGGCCTTAGTTTTGTGGTCGAATTGTCAGAGCTGCCCAGAGACAGCAGTCTGAAGGAAATCAGGAGAGAAGGGACAAAACCAATCTGCCAGGACCAAAAAACAAGAACTGAAGGACAAACCAGAACTGAAATGCAAGCAGGAGTTCAGATTAAAGGTCAATCAAAGGGTACAGAAACAAACCAGGGCTCCAGAAGATCTTGTATCTTCCTCTCCAAGGGGATCCAATGACCAGCATGAGTGGAGTCAGTCCAGAGCCCGAAGTGACAACTGGCTAATCAGATGCTGTAATGTGCAGACACCAGATGTGGAACAGTTGCACACAGAGCCAAAAGTTGAGACTTTGAGAACTCCTAGGACTCCTGACAGCAAATCCACCATATACTTTCTGGAGGATATTTAAAATCTTTCATGAAGGGCAATTTTGAATTTCATTTGTATTTTTCTTCCAAACCGTATGCATACAGTAGGATGAGAAAGACTGCCTCAAGAATGTTTGTCCTGTCAGGATCATCACACACTCATATATAAGCTGGGCCTTAGGAGACAAGAGCCTACCCATATTTCAGTATTACAGTTTTTGAATCAGGACCGCCCCATTTACAATTCAGCTGAAAGCAGCTCAGGAACCATTTACAACTGTATGCCAGGGATTCAGTCAAGCTCCCTATTTTAATGTTCTCACTGGGAAGGTACAGTATCTTGAAGAACATACTACAAGGCTGGTGTGCTAAGTGTGGGTTGTTTTGGGGCTCACAAGTCATGTACCCCGGCTTAAGGTCCTTTGCAAATCAAGGAGAACTATGTAACTTTCTCACACTTACCTCCACTGAGAATAATGACAGCTATAAATATTGCCAGGTCACTGTCGTCTAATTCCAGTGCATTGAATTTGACAGCAAACTCAAACTTTGGCTCCATAAAGTCACAGAAAGGTTTCCGTAGACTCTTTAGGAACTCCCGAGTCATGAATCCTTGTCCATTGGATATGAGAACACCATCTTTATTCATCATGGAGGCTAGGAGTGTATAGATGATCTCATGCACTCCATATTTCAGGAGAGTTACTTGGTCATTCAGGTCTAAACTCACAAAACCTGGAATGCTTTTGGCAAATTCAGTGATTTCTTGAACAGCTTCCACTGAGCGAAACTGGCAGCGCTGGAAGATACGTATGGCCACCTCTTTGTTTTGCTCTTGCATGGGGGTCAAATGTTTACACTTGATCTGGTCTTCTCCCATCATTAAGGAATTCATGTCATAAATGACAAATGGCTAAAAAAGACAGATAACGTTGATGATCAGGGTTTTTGCTACACAAAACACAGTGAGAGTTGCGGTCCCAAACTATCTGAAAAACAGGTTGGAGAAGGCTGATTTAAGTCTATGAATGTAAAAGGACTCTGGCTACAATAGCTCTCCTGGCTTTCAAGGATGTATTTGGAAGAAAACCCTTTTGTTTTGGTAAAGAAAGACCTATGTTTTCCCTCAAGGTAAACTGCTAAGAAGCAGACAACATTTAAAAACCAGTAACATATCTACTCTACCATTTTGGAAACTTACTTTACCAACATAATATTGCACGTTAAAATTAGGCTCCAACATTATACCACTGAGCCTAAACTGTACTTTTACAGCTTTCTGAATTTCCCTACCAAAGATTTGAAAAGGGCATTAAAACTCATGGAAAACGTATAGCATGGGATTGGGAATTTTTTCAGCTGCTTTCCCCCCACACACATTTACTGAATGTTCTTAATGCCAGGGCTGCAACATAAAACTGTCATGAAGCAACATGGAAGATAAGCCACTGCTCCCATATAAAGTGCAGAAGATAATAGGATTATGCAGCCAATCCATTTATTTCATGGAATTTATTCCTAAATCAATAATATTTACAATTAGTCACTGATCCTTTATACATAAAAACAGCTAAACCATTGTGCCAGGAGATATATATTTTGTTCCAGAATGTTCCTTCACAAGATCATCATGATCACTTCATAAGGAGTGTGTGTTTACTCAGAATATGTTTTAAAGTCATCACAATGAACAATGCAGCTACATGGTTGAAAAGTGGAAGGTACTGGGGCATTATTTGCATCAACTGGACTTTGAAGTAACTGTTTTTAAAATCAAGGGAATGTCAGAAGTGGAAAGTATTATATAGTGTGGAAGGCAGAGGATCTGACTTCTACTTTTCGTCCTTGCCCATTGCAACCCCCTTAAAAATGGCAAGGTTGGGGAGCTCCCCAAAAGGGTATGGATGGGTTGCTACAGAGGATAGGAAGATTGTCAAAATTCAAATCTGCTGTCCTGCACAAATCTTAGAAAAAAGGTACCCCATGATACAATTCAAGGAGTCAACTTAGTACTTGCTTCTGCCAATTATTCTTGATTATAAATGGCAATTAATGATGTTCTTCCAGCAGGTAACTGGAATTATTTCTATTCACTATTCTCTTTGTATTACTTTAATACAAAGGTTAGAGGTCTACTTAAATATAAGAGGCTCGGTCTACTTATGGTATAGTTACAGAATAAATGTGGGACAATATATTACACAAGACTCAAGAAAAGAGCCAGTTTGGTCTAGTGGTTAAGATGCTGGACTAGAAACCAGGACACCTTGAATTCTAGTCCTCCCTTAGGCATGAAAGCCAGTTGGTGACGATGGGCCAGTCTGTCAGCCCAACCTACCTCACTGACTTGTTGTGGGGGGAAAATAGGAGGAGATTATGTATTCCACATTGAGTTAAGCAAAATAAAGAAGGGATATTATTATTATTATTATTATTATTATTATTATTATTATTATTCCATTAATGATTTAATTCACAGCTATTCTGGCTTTGCAATGAAATGCTTGGGCTAGGGAGATCCATCACTGTAATATTATAATCCTAGTGTTGCAGAATATACCAAATGGTGGAAGCTGGAGAAGCCAGAATGGATTCCCTGTCACTAACAGAGTATTTTGCAATGGCCAGTGAGTGCTATATGTTTCAGAAAAACTTTGGTTACATAATTATTTTAAACTGTACAAACTATTTAAGCATTACCAATCATTTACACATGATGAAGGTGTGCCTACCCACAATTCTGAGAAGGAACATAGTTGAAAACTGTGTCCATAGTAAACATGTTGATGTTTTGGAGCCCAAAGTTCATCACAGAACACGTAATAAAATTGTTTTACACATTATTTACTGAATGAGCACATTTATTCTGATTCTGGTAATCTTTAAATGTAAGGCCAAGAAAGCTGAAGAATTTTACATGGGGTTTTCATTTCTAGTTTTATCCTGGTAACTCTATCCTGATGGAATTTAAGTGTGGAGAGGTGAATGACATCACAAGAGTGCACACAAAAGTACCAGTTTAGGCGTAATTCTCAGCACATCAGAGTTATGGTGGGTAAGCCAGTTTCAAAGCATTTCCAGTCTCAGATTTTCTTTATTCAGGGAATAAGTAGAGAATTGCTGCCTATTATAATGCTTACCTTGAACTCACATATTTTAAAATGTTATTTAATGTACATCAAACTATGATCTTTTGTATGCAACCATCAAAAATATCTGATTATTGTTTATACAGGATTACAAATGGAAAGGCAATCAGTAAACTGTGTTCTACTTTTGAAGAGCCCTCTTTCATCCTTGTTTCTCCCATTTCATACATCCTTCATATCAGCAGTTCCACAACCCATAGTTTCACACATCCACCATGGTAATTACAGACAAGACCTTAGTAAAGGGTATTTCATATCAGCAGATTTGGATATGTGGTGCTGTTTGAAGGAGGGCTTTCAGGGCTTGTGTGTGTGTGTTTATGTGTCTACTGTACTTATGTGCAAAATGGCAGATGATTTTTGCCCATGCGTAAAGTCTGTTTTTTAAAGAAACGCTCCAGCGCCCATCCCTTAAGTGTTGCCATTTAGTGGTACCAAGGAAGCTTGATTTTTCTATAGCAGCCCCTGCCCTGTGGAACTAGTATCTATATCACAAGTCAAAAAACATACCATTAAGTAAAAGAGGCCACCTGCAAGGTCATCACATAGCATCAAGGAAGTACAAGAGTTCCTTCTGATCAAGGGAATCTTACCCAAATGAGAATAAAAAGAAAAATAAACTTGCTCAGATCTAATGCAAGCAGGCAATAAAGGATGTAAACAAGGATTTTCATGAGCATGTAACTAATAAAATTAAGTTAAACAGGTAGAGTCTAAGGAAGTAATGTAAATGTTGGAAAAAAGTACTGAACTCTACAAATTCACTGACAACTGAAAATTAACAGATCATTGGGACTAGGTGGGTTAGTTTTTAAACAATGAAGATGTGAATTTGCTATTCTTGTAACACAGGGTTTCTCAACCGTGACAACTTTAAGAGGTGTGGATTTCAACTCCCAGAATTCTGCAGCAAGCATGCTGGTTGGGGAATTCTGGGAGTTGAAATCCACACATCTGTTGTCAAGGTTGAGAAGCCCTAGCAAAAGGATGTGACAAGTCCTTGAATTACCCTTTATAGCAGGGAATAAAAAATGTCCAGTCTAATGCCAAGAAAGGGATCAAACCATAGCCCAACATGGCTGAGAAAGGCTGCTTTAAGAGATAGCTCCGCTGGATAATGTAGGAGATAACCTATGGAACAAGGGGTGACCGTAAAGGAAGACAAGTCCAGAAAAGTTGTGTTGACCTTCACATACTTGTATGGGTTTCAAATATTTTATTAGATTTTTTTTCAAATAATGTTTACTTATTCTATCTAAACCATTTCCTGTGTTTCGGCTTTGGTTTGAAATATGTTAGGTACCAAATACATTTTTTTTTAAAGATACAGCTCCGTTAGAAGGATAAACCCTTTGCCCAAAGAAGAAAACAGCAACTAGATGGAACTTACTGACTGGTCTGTTGTCTTTCCTGTCAAGATTGCCCTTGCCTTGGCTTTGGTCAGGGGGAAAGACTTTATGTATGAATCATACAGCAGCTTGGCCAGGGCTCGCAGATCGGCGGACTCAGGGTTCAGCTGGTCGATGTCACTGGAAATCTCTGCCAACAGTTTCTCCTTCTCAGCTTGCGGCATTCGCCCAAACCTAATAGCTGAAAGGAAAAAGGCAACAGTAGCAAACTGCACCTAACTGATCCCCATTCTGTTGTAATTGCATTTTTTCCCTTTTTCCTTTTTTTTTCTTTACAACTTTACAGGATAGATTTATTTTGTGGGGAAAGGGCAGTGAAAAGAATGGGAAAAAATAGCTCATATTCAGCTCATAAAGTGAAGAGGCAGTGAGGGCATCCTAGTTTGGTGGTTCTAGACTGCTTGTTTGGTTGGCTTGTTTGTGAACGTTTGGCTAATTCAAGAGGACTTGGTGGCATTTGGATGGAGACCAGACCACTGACGCCCAGCTCCTTACAGTGGCATGGCCCATGTGACCCAAAATGTAATATAAATATGAGGAATAAATGAATAAATAAAATAAAAAATATTTTTACATCAGAAGCATCATTTTCTGACATTCCAATATAGCCCTATGCTATGAGACAGAACCCCCCATATTATATTCTCCAATATATCTTGCTACAAAGCAGAGTTAAAATATCCTATCTCATTTCAGATTTCTTCACCCATTTTCAGAGGAGAAAGAAAAATAGCATATCCATAGAGAGCAGAAGTATAAAGTGTAAATTTAGTTACTTTCCTAGAAATATCCCTATCTACTATTTTTTTCAATAGAAACCATGAACAATTGCTTAGGTATGTTTGTTTTGGATTCTAACTGCAATATAATGTTTCCTCTCTGTGGAAAAGCAGTACATGTGTTTGGTCATCTGTGTGTTACCATCGCTAGTGACAAATCATTGTTAAATCATCTCCTTTTTTGTCTTTGAGAAAAATGGTTTTCCACAAATCCTACTACCTCCCATGTTGTATAAAGACTCTGCATCTGAATAAAGCAAGTACCTACATAAGCTGATCTTCTTCTATTGGGGGAATTGCTTTAGGTATTGTGTGTGTGTGTGTGTGTGTGTGTGTGTTTGTTCAGAGCTTTGGCTAATAGGGATAAAAACCACAAACCTATGTTTTACCTACAGGGCTATTTTTGTTTTCTATACTGAAGGCATAAATAATTTGAAGGGGCAAATAATTTACTCTGGTCTAGCCATTGATAATGTCAATACTGAAAAAGGAATTCCTAATTTTACACGGACACTTAGAATTGGAACATCGAATGTGAGAAGCACGAAAGAAGGAGAGCTTGAAATTGTCGAAGCACAAATAAGTATACTAAATTGGACGTTTCAGGAATATGTGATCTTAAGTGGAGTAGAATCAGCTACTTTAAATCAGATGATTACGAGATATATTATTCAAGGCATGAATCCATACAAAGGAATGAGGTAAAAATGGTATTCAAAATGGACAGTGGTAAGTATATGCTTAGCTCTAACCCAATAAATGGTACCATCTTATTTATCAGAATAGTCCAGTAAACACCAATGTTATACAAGTGTATGCACCTACTATGTATGCAGTGGGGAAAAACAACAAAGATGACAAAGAAGGAAAAGTGGTAGATAGGCTCAAGAATAGAAAAAGATGGAAACTGTGCTGGAAGAGCAAAGAGGATATTTATCCTAAAGAGGAAGACAATGACAAACTTAGTACACATTACTGCATACTAACATGAGAGCCAGTCTGGTGTAGTGGTGAAGGTGCTGGCCTAGAAACCAGGAGACTGAGAGTTCTAGTCCCACCTTAGGCATGAAAGCCTAAGACTGGGTGACCTTGGGCCACTCTCTCTCAGCCCAACTCACCTCACAGGGTTGTTGTTGTGGAGAACATAGGAGGCAAGAGTATTTGGTATGTTTGCTGCCTTGAGTTATATATAAAAAAGGCAGGATAAAAATCTAATAACAACAAGTTCTTCAGAGAATGAATGAATCATCACCTTCCATGGTGATTCTTTGTGTAGAGAATCCATACATGCATACATTTTGTAGTGAAAATAATTCTGACAACATCTGATCCATATATTTAGGGGCTGGGGCAACAGGTCTAAACTGTCTAGTTTAAAAAATGCATGTAATATTGGGGAAGCAATTCATCCAGTTGAGAGATATTTATGAATTAGGATGCATGAATGTATCAATTAGGATGTATGAATTTGGATCAAATGGATTATTCCTTGCAAGATCGAAGAGTTCTCTGCTTCCTATGGAGGGAGACAGTATTATTTATAATCTTCATTTGTACAGCATGTTTCCATGGATGCCAACTTTATAGCCCTTAATACGTTTCACTGCCATATTTACCTACAATAAACTCACAGCAAAGCACACAGTACCTTTAACAGTCTGAGAATTTCCTAGATTAGTGCTATAAACCATAAATTCTGGAGGTCAGCAAAATCTATACCTCCAGAACATGTGATTTTCTTCTGCATTTGTAGGCAGCAAGTATATAAATTGGAAAAGGAATTGCCTAAAACAGCTGATGGAACTTTGCAAAAATCCAAACTGTAGATTTTTCCTTTTAATGTGTAAAACAGGTTGTTGTGTAGGGCCAGTTTAAGGAGTTTGGTGGTCCAATGCAACGCTAGGTTTGGAACTCACCCACAGACCTAGACTAATATTACAGGTGGATTCTTGCTAAATGAGATAAAAAAAATTATGCATCCAATATAGAATACCCACAATACCTGAACTAAATATATATCTGAAAGAAATATACTGGATGCAAAAGTCATCACTGAGTAAAATCCTGCTTAGCAGAATAACTTTTGGCCAATATGACCTTTGGCTAATAAGAAGCTGCATTCGCTAATGGGTAGAACATCTTCCTCAAACATCCTGTCAAGCCAATCTATTCAGTAGCTAATACAGAGGTATCTTAGCCAATGGGGGTCCTTGCCTCTTCCAAAACTCTGAGGAGAACACAAGGGTGGAGCAATGGAGGAAGGTAGCCATACGTTATTTGCCTTTGCACCTTGCTCACCCATACTGTACTCTATTTCAGCCTGTCACTTTGCTTGAGGGGATGCCACTTTGCTAAGGCCCCAAGCAGGTACAATCCCCTTAAGCAGATGCTGCTGCTGTGTGCAGGCCCGAAACCAGGGTCTGTGTCACCCGGGGCAAACATGGATTCCGCACCCATTTTGGTGCCCCCCCCAGCACTCATTTTGGTGCCCCCCCAGCACGGCGCCCAGGGCACACGCCCTGCTTGTTGCCCCGTTGCGGCCCTGGCTGTATGTGTATGCATGCGTACTTAAATATGAGCAGATTGGCCATGATGTTACTGAAAATGGCCTATACTTTCTCTAAAATGACTATAAAAATATTTATTTTTAAAATAAGATATTCTATTTTTCTGTAAGCAGTAGTCTCAATCTTATGCAATTTCAGAAGGCCTTGAACTGTTTTACTGGGAGGCAGTCTGATCCTTCAGCTTTGATAACTATCTTCTGCTAAATAAATGTCTTTGTGAGAACTACTTCTCACATTGACAAAAGGGCTGAGAGTTATCAACACAGTAAATGCCAACTGTCCCATCTTCACAAAAGATCTTCATCTTTCTTTCCTACATCAACAAAGCAGGAGGAAACAGACAAGAGTTTTGCTGCTGAATTGCCTATATATACTGTAAGTATCTTATCTAAAGTAGGGCACTTGCTTGAATTCCTGCATTATAGCTGTAACTTTCTTTCTTATAAATTCTAATACAAATACTATTAGAGCTCTTAGACTATTGTTCCTGGCAGTGTTTGATATTAGTCTTCTCCAGTTTCACTTCAACTGCCTTTAGCTATCTTGGTTGGAGATTAATTGGAAATGAAATCCAATACATCTGAAAGAAACAAGATTAGGCGAGGCTACATTAACTTAATCCACAGAATTATTGAAAATGGAACCTTTATCTTTCATGGTGTGGAATCTGATACCTCAAAAACCGCAAGTCACTGGATATAGTTGTATATTAGAGCCCCATGTCTTTCTAGCTCTGTCCCGAGAAATCCCGTACAGATTATCGTTATTCTACCATAATAGATAACACATACTGCTCAGGATAGGCTTAACTAACAGTGTGTGTGTCCATATGAGGTTCAACAAAAATATTTTCACAGCAATATTTTTGCCTTTAAAATAACATTAGATTTGAGAAAATACTTCTCATAACAATTATTTGTTGGTAATAAAAAACAAGCTAAAATTTTCTTCTGGCGTCAGGAAACTGAATTTTATACTGAGAAAATAAAAACCACAGAGAAGATATTTTCCCAGTAATGTTTGTAATTCTTTAGTTTTTGAATTACATAAGTCTCTGTTATGACATTCTATTCCTGTTTTTGCTTGGCTTTGCCAGGAGAGAGAACAGAATCTTCATTAAATTCATTCTCCCAAGAACTATAATGTTAACTATTTTCTCATAGATTTATAGCATGAAATTAAATTGCCTTTTACATTGTCCCATACAAAACATTCATCTCCTAAATCTATCATGCTCAGCCTTTCAAACTGTGTCAGGGCCAAACTATATGCTACACTCAAATACATTCTTTTAAAAGTCAATGGGTCCTCCTTTAGGGAAACAGAAGGGGAGATGTGCAGCCCAGAACTAGGCAAGATTTTATATCTCAGGAAGAAATTATTTTTTTCTGGCAAATAGACCATTGAATATGTTAGAAATATGAGCAAGAAGGAAATAGAAACAGTTTTTTTTACTGAATTTTTGCTTATTAAGAATTGCAAGTATAAAAGTTGACTTTGGGGAACATAAAAAGTTATCTGGAAAAAAAAAAGGAAATGTAGCTGTCCAGTCTTTTGTGGCAATTTACAGCCATGCTATTCCTGCATGCTATTGGATTGGGGGTTTTTTGGCAGCCCCTTCTCTTCTCTCCCTACTGACTGGAATCATTTAATGAATGTACTAATATCACAATGCTTTGGAGTAAACCAGATCTGGCTTGTTGCACTATCAATGAGGATACATGAAACAACATTGTCCTCATTTGGCTTTTCTGATGCTACCAATTAGTATAAAGCCGTCAGATGTTCTTTCTTTCCTCAGACTGAATATTATTAGCCTGTAACTTTCTTCCTCTGAGAATGGCACCAACCATAAGCCCCATGGAACTTCAGGACTTAAGTGGGTGTTGGGAAGCTGAGCCAAATAGCTGTTAGCTCCAGTTCAAGCAGAAATGCTGTGAAGTTAATTTAGTTGCATTTCCTCTGGAATTGTAAGATGCATGGTTTCCCAATGGCAAGAATTCCGGTCTTGACCTGTCTTCTGACAGTATGGATCTCATCGTTCCCTCCTGCAACCAAGGTACTCAGGCAGGACTGCCACCTCTCCTTCACAATAGTAGTCATTTTTACTGTTTTCTGCATTCTTTCGCTGGCCGGATAAAGGCATTGGCCAACAATCTGGGATATTCATGCAGTGATACAAAAATGCAGAAAAGGCTATGAAAGATGGGGCTGGTGGTTGTGTAAAGATGTCATTAATCTCTTTATCTGCCAGCTCCTTGGGGAAAAAATCTTACTCAGTCAAAAGCTAGGGACTTCATTCATAAATATACATATGAAAGATAGAAGGAGAAACCTTTTCATGTAACCTTAGTTAAAATGGATGTAGTACATTGACCCAGGCTTAACGTGGAAGTGGAATAAGTTCCATCAAGGAAGGAAGGAAGGAAGGCAGGCAGGCAGGCAGGCAGGCAGGCATGCAGGCAGGACGAGTCTGATGCTGGAAGTGATAATGTTATTACAATGAATGATTTACTTAGCATATGGTGCAAAACAACAGATGAGTCAGAAACAAAAAGGGCCTTGAGACATGTAGGCAGAAAAGCCAATGATTATATAATCTCAATTAATAAAATGGTATGCAAATAACCAAATAAGCCAAGGCTAACATGTATAATGAGATGTAGCAATGAAAGAGGAAGTAAAAGGGGCAGGGAAGTAGAATAAGCAAGCCACACATTTACCAAGATGATGCTTGGAATAATTTAGATAAAGCCTATGCCTCAATAGGATATTTAATTTTATTGTGGACCTTATTTTTCTGAAAGAATAGAAAGAAATAAGTGCTCAGGGCTGACCTAGGAGAAAATAAGCTCCCAACAGTCGAGAAATATATTACAGTATTGGACAATATTGTTATGAAGTTTTATTTTGTATCCAAATGGGATACATGATCACTTCATATATTTTTGATAGTTATATTCCAAATATTACAGTGACACCAGAACGACGTGATTTCTTTTTAAAGTATGGCTAGGATACTAAGATGCATAGTGTGATACAGGAGAATGGAAAATAATTTAGGGAAAACTAACAGCAGTAGTTAATGGGAATACAAAGATAGATAACCATTGTGTACAACAGACACAGCAAACAAAATACCAGCTAACATCTTGCTGATAACTGCAGATCTCTTCCAGCTGTTCTGCTGGGTGAACATGTTTCTTCATTCCTGCAAGATCATTCTGCTTGAGCTATTATGTAAACCACCACTCCAAGCATATAGTCCTCTGTCAGGATTAGAGGAGCCTTTGCTTACACACAGTAGCCCTATTCTTAAGGTCTTAACAGAATATTTATGCATGACTGGGAAGGATTACCATGGTTTCTAGCCTTATCAGTTGCCTCTGTCCCTATTAAACATCTTTCTATGTGCATTTAATTGGTGCTGTGCCTACTTGCCAAACTCCATGGAACGTAAGCTTGGACCTTGCAATGCATTCCCAGTATTTTCAGGGGGTTACTCAACTGAAGTTTTTGACCACCATGTTGGATTTGGGGTATGTGGGCACTTGGATCCATGGATCCTCCAAATTATATTTAATTAAAAAAAATAGCTTAACTCTTTTAGCATTTCATTCTATGTTCCTATGTGACATAATGGGAGTGAGATTACTAAAACTTTTGAGGTTTATTTCACAATTTTTCAGGCAGAACAGTTATGCATACAAGTTGCCTAGGGTGTCACAGGACATTCCATATAAAAAGCTGCTGATCCCTGTTATAAACTCTATATGTTCAAAATGCACAGAGCCTCATGACTGCAGAAATAGAGAAAGCCTTCATAGTCAATAGATGCAATCCACTTCACTGATAGACCATCAACAGTAAATTAACCAGAAATTAAGATGCTCACCATTATGTGACATTCCAACTGCAAGACACTTCTGGAATCGGCAATATTGACATTTATTTCTACTTTTTTTATGAATGCGACAGTTGAGATCACATCGATCATAGATTAATTTTAAACGGATTGTTCTGCGAAAGAAACCCTTCAATAAAAATAAAGGAATACAAAAAAAAAACCAAAAAAAAATTAGCCATAAGTAATTTCCCACTATATCAGATTTAATTTGAAAGACAACCATATATCTATTTTTGGCCAGAAATATTTTCATTTAATATGAATTTAACCACAATCTGTAAGATTTTATGAAATCTGATTGCTCAGTGTTCATTCAGAACAGAGCAATATGGTGTGTGTGTGTTTTTTAAAAAAATATTGCATTAGTTTAAAAGGAACTCCTCTTAATCCCAGTGGAATTTACTTTATGGTAAGTTCACTGCTGCTTGGTTAAGACATCTACAAGAATTAAGTATCCTCAATAGAGATTTTGTGTGTGCACGTGTATGGAATAATTTTCTATCTTCTTATTTATAATTCTACAAAAACATTATTTTAATACTAACTTAAGAAATTATTGTATTAAATTATAGCTACTAGGGAAGTGAATTGTTTGTTTAATAAAGGAGGCTTTTTTATAAATTGAAAGGAAGTTGACATGACAAAATGTTAACGCTGAACAAGCTCTGTGGGTCTACAGTGGCATATCCCAAATATTTATCGCACAGGCTTGGAGTGCATGAGAAACACTCTCTTATTTTGGCTTACTTCCTATTTTAAATTTGTCTTGTTAGAATATTACATTTCAGCTTCCATCTGCCCCTTCATTTACTCTGAGTTAGCAAGCAAATAAAAAGTGAGTTCACATTTACCAATTCAACTGCTTTCTTCCAACAAAGATTTGATTTGAATAAAAACCAGAAAGTTAGCTTGTAAAGTAGCTTTTAGAAAAGTATGTGCCTTACTGTCATTTGCCTGTTAGTTAAAAGAGACAAGGAAATTTCAAGTTGAAACTGACTCAGAACAAATGATGTTCTATGCTCTACTAATACAAAATAATCAGAAGCAGCATGTTCTGACATGTCTACTATTAGAAAAGAAATAAACTAGAACTGTGTGGCTCTCCTGCAGTTGCTGAATTGGAATTATCATCTTGGACTATTGATATGATGGTGAGGGATGATAGGATTTTAAATGATAAAGAAATGTATTTTTTAAAAAGAATCATGCATTGCTATAACTACCTACCTTGCAGCCTTCACATGCATGCACTCCGTAATGAAATCCAGAAGCTTTGTCCCCACACACCCTGCATTCAATAGCCATGAGAGAACTAGAGGCTTCTTCGTGAGGTTTACTGTACATCTGAAGTTTTTCTGAGAAATATGGTGGAGATGGAGGTTCCACTTTGATTGCATCTGAATAAGAGGAAGATTTCAAAAGGAGAATTAACTAAACCCCTGATTATTGCAAATTATCTCTAATTAGCATCACCAATCTGAATGCATTCAAGATTTAGAAAGAAAGAAAGAAAGAAAGAAAGAAAGAAAGAAAGAAAGAAAGAATATACATACATACATACATACATATATATATGAGCTAGATATACATAATTACTGGAGATAGAGATTGGGAGTCTGAAGTCTGAATTGTCAGCTAGCATTGCTTGATAGATATCTTAGGTATGAACTCCCAAAAGTTCTTCAACAATTCATTGACTAGATTGTGGTCTGATTCTCATGAATGAGGTTTAGGGTCACCCACCCACCTATCCACCCTTCCTCTTCTCTCTTCCTCAAATGCATTCTGAGTCCATTTTATACTTCTTGATTTGTTGTATGCAGAACTTATTATGCCATTCTAGTGGAAGAAACTAAAGTAAAACATTGGTTGCTACAAATTATATTATATTTCTAAAGCATAATTTGAAATGCAATTCAAACCATATTCTCAAGTATAGTAAACATGGTATGTCCAATTTGCAAACTATAATTTCTGTGAAACAAATACTGAGAAAGCCAGTGTCTGGGGAAGGATGTGCAAGTTAAGATTTAACTACATATCTTGCTGATACTTCTCAGGCTAGCCCCCTTTACTGGAACATGGGAACCATATCTTTTAGAATTTCTATACATTTAAACAGACGTATAGGATTTTTAAAAAAGAATAATTACAGTACATCTATACAACTGGTATAGATTGCTACAAAAATTGCTATGAAATAATTGTCTAGCATAATAAACATACTGCTGTCAAATTAAACATCTCATACATGCCACAATTCATCAAAATCAAGTGTCGTGTTGCCTGAATTGTAATGCCCAATATGCTGCCTTTGAAAACTGGGCGTTCAAAAGGAGGAGCCATTAGCTGTTGGTTTGGGATGCTATTTAAAAATTGCATGGTAAATTCCAAGCCATTATGCCTCCAAATTCTGGATTTCATATTAGAGATTAAGATGCATGTAATACTTTAGAATAGGAAGACTGTGGTGCAGCTGATTCTAGCATCCTCCAATAAAATATTATTCTCTTAAGATTGTGCTCTGAGTGAAAAAAAAAACTTCACAGTTCTACAACTGTGAAGCAGAAACCAGTTTGCTTGGTTCCCCCAATACTGCCTCTTATATTACATGGAGTTGTTACACAATCTTTGCTTTGGTGCACATTAATTCCAAGAATAAAAAGTATTTGTTCTATTCTTTATTATATTTTTATTGCCCTAATTATTTTGAAACTCAATTGATAAACCATAAAAAGTTTTAAAAAATTATAAATCTAATGCTGCTGCTCAGAGTATCTTTCAACAGGCAGTATTAAATTATTTTCCTGTGAATTCTATGCAGATAATGTCAGATCTTCTATATCTCATCTTCTGACTTGCGAGAATTGAATCTGCCCACCCATTCCAGGTATTTGGAGAGGGCCTGCTGAAGATAGCACCACCTCCATTAGAAGTATGTGGGTGACAGGCTTTGTGGCAGCTCCCACTGTTTGCAACATTCACCCCATCAGAGATACACATGGCCTCTACCTTGTTAGCCTTTCCCAAAACAAGGGAATAGGGTGCTCTTTCAGGAGGTTTCAGCCCCAGTTGATTATGGGATGGTGGCTATGATAGGTATTGACTTAAAGACTTGTACTTTTGATTCTCTAACTTTGATTTTTGTATTTGCACCCCATCCACAGTCCTCTGGGATGGGGTGGGATATACTGTAAATATTATCGATCAATTAATCTTAGCTAAGATTACCCACTCTTGAACTAATATCTTTGATATATTTTACAGCCCACTTAATTGGACATAATTTTAGAATAATAAATATGTAGAATCCCTTCCCAACCTTTTATATTGCTTAAGGGGACATGAAGTGATAGTTCTATGTTTTTTTGTTGCAAAGGCCAAGCAACAGATTTTTCATTTAGAAGAAATAACTATAATCGTAAGATATGTACTGATTACTAAAGTGTCTTTTTTGCAGGTCCTACAGGACTCAAATTCATTTTGCTGATATACTATAGCAAACAACAACAAAACAGGAATTTACAATATGATGGAAATTATCATCCATCCATCCATCCATCCATCCATCCATCCATCCATCCATCCATGGTCTTCTATCATGGAAGAATACATAATCCTTTGTATCCCAGGTTGTATAAAGCAAGGTTTTTCAAGCTGTGTTCACTTGATGGGGTTTTGTGAGAGACTTAAGGAAAAAAATGTTTACTTGAATGCAGCCAATTTTCTATCACTTGAGCTTTGCCTCCCGATCAGGGGTCCTGGGAATTTTTTTTTTTTACTAACAGTTTTCACAACCTGAAAAAGTCTGAAAACCCCTGGTCTAAAGCTGTTCATTAGTTAATTTATAAGCTATGGTGTTTGATTTCAATTAAAGCTGAAAATTAAAAAAAATCAGGGAACGTTCCTCCAAGGACTAAAACAATCAAGCCATAAAAAGCTTACATACTTTGACAATCTTGAAATTTCACATCATATTTATAGTCAAGGGCTATCTGGTCAGTTCTTGCAAGAGGAAGATCCTCATAATGTGGAGAAGAAAGGCTGGAAAAATCAACGGTGGTGAAAGGCTTTATGTCAAATGCATGGGAGTGTTCATCCATCGTAGAAAGATCAACTGGGTTAATACCAAAGCTTATGGGCCAAAACGGCATTTCGGTATCAACCATTGTAAAGCCTGAAATTAAGAAGAAAGAATAAAAAGAGTGAGATTCAGTATTGACAAAATAAAAAGTTACATCACTACAATTAAATTTACATCCTGGAAAAATAATGAACAGAGCCACGAATATTAAAAAATGTTGGATTGACACAGTTCTTTATAAAGATTTTCTAAAGCAACAGATACCTATATCAATGTCTGCAAATCTTTTGATTTTTAGTGAAGTTATTTTTTTATTTATACCAGGAGTGGTATGTTATATTTTTTCACTGGGGGAAGGGAATCAAATAAATCTAGGGAGGGAATAAATAATCAGCAAAAAAATAAATCTAGGGAGGGAATGAATAATCAGCAAAACAAGAGGCATAATGTATCAGGAAATTTACCACCACTAGTATGGTAAAATTAATTTTAGTGGGAATTGTGTGGGAGAGCTTCTTGTAGGTTACATTCAATGTGGATATTACTTAATTGCTTCTTTGGAAGTCATACTTTCTGAGCTGGAAAACCAGCCCCTAAAATGAGGTGCAATTATAGCTGATTGTTGCCTGAGGGTGTATACTTTACATATGTTCAGAAACTTTTTCGAATGTCACTTAAATTAATTCTCCTACAAAAGCATTATTGCTGCTGTCACTCTACAAAACATGGTCCCCTTGACCTTTGCTTGAGATCCCCAGTATAACACTTTTGGAGTAAAAGATCAAGTAGCAAGAGGTGTGATAAGATGGTGATAGGTAGTTATGCCAAGACGACAACTATGGAGGATTGGATCTGGTGATTTGTTGGATAGACCACAAATAAATCCCAGGACTGTAGACTAGATTAGAAAGTAGAAACATCCTCACAGAAGGCGGCCATGGCCAACCAATTCTGTACCATTGCCAAGAAAACTACACAGATGTCGCCAGGTACTTACTAGCAGGTGACTTGTTATTGCAAGATTTAAACCATTTTGCTCAGCAGAATTAGGTACAGCCCATAGTACAGTACATAGTACAACTATTCTTTCATACAGGAATTACTTTTTCAGACAGAATGCTGCCTGCCACTGCAAAGAAGGGAAGGCAACTTTGGACTTCATGACAAATGAACAGACTCTACATAATATAGCTTCCCACATCTTGCTACTGGCATGGCAACAACCACTATATTTTTCTATTTGCCTAGCACTGGAAATCCAGTGTCTGGTCTCCAAGCCTGGAATTGTAAAATACTCATATCTGAAGTAGGAACAGACTAGATCTTATTAATAATCCTAAAAAATAAGAATACACACACCATATACTAATTTGAAAACAGGAGAGACAGAGGCAGGAAAGCAAGCCTTTCTAAGGCCACAAGTGAACACTTACTTTTTGGCCATGTATAATACCAGCTTTAAAGTAGGCAACTGCTTAATTAGAACACCAAATATATGATATGATATGATATGCACACACACATATAGGTGTGTGTAAGATTAGAACTACACACACTCACACACACACCCTACATACAAACATAGAAAGCTGACTGTATTTGGCTTGAAATTCCATTTGAACTTGGAGTGCTAGCATGCATGGACTTTACACCTTTATGTAATAAAAACTTGTTTGGCTCTGTTTACTTTGAACCAGCTAGCATTACCCTGTCTTCCTGCCCAAAAGTGGTTTTTAAAATACCAGCAATGGTCTATCAACTGCAATACCATTAGACTCAGGAGGAGAGGCTTGCGTTAACGTTTAATTTCCTTGGTGACATATGCAAACACCTCATTGGCCCTGGGTGTCCCAACTCAGGCAGCAGATGTACCCTGTGCCCTGGGTGAGTCTGAACATGCTTTAAAGCTTGCAATGTTCAGCACACTTCTTTGGAAACCCCACCCCCCCCCGCTCTCCCAACAGTACTTTTTTCTGAGCAAACAACTTTCATCAGGGTAGAAAACCCCCTTTTTAAAAAAGTGATTTCAATACTTTCCATTGAAAAAAATATTAAAACTGTTGATACATGTATCATAAAAAGGAAAAAAAATCTGAAAAGCTGAGGGATATATGGGCAGTCACTCTCTCTCAGCCCAACCTACTTCTATTCACAGGGTTGTTGTGTGGAAAAATGGGAAAAGGGGGTATTAAGTATGCTTCCTGGAGCTCCTGAGGAAAGGGGGGATATAAATATGCCATCTGCAGTACATACATCATACTTCACCAAAATGGTACCTCAGATCCAGTGATTTAACCAAGGGTCCCCAGAAATTCTATGGCTGGGAAATTGCACCACTCTGTCTTTGTGGTGTCAACGTTCAGCAGTGCAATTTCCTGGGGCTCCACAAGAGAGAGATTTGAGGGCTGCATGTGGCCAGTGGACCAAGGACTGCCAACTCCTAGTTGCACGAACATAGCAAGTTTTGCGGAAAGGCATTAAAATGACTAAATTTACATAAAAGCCAGAGGTGCTAAAAGTGACTGGTACTGTCCTTTTGGTTTGCAGGGAATGCTGCATGTGGCACGGCTATGGCCATAAATGGCAGCCTAGCCTATACTTCCATTACCTTACTAAAAAAACATAAGAAAGCTCAGGTGGCCAAAAACATGACAGGCAAAAGTTAATGTAAGTGACAAAGCTAATCTGGTGGCAATTATGGTATAAGGAAGATTGTGACTTTGAATGTAAAATCCATATATGGTAAAGAGCATGAATTAATGAATGATCTAAATGAAGGTATTTGGTACTTGGGGTGTGGAGCTAATGCTCCAGGAAACTCATGAAATTGAGGTGGTAGGCTTAGTTATGAATGGAAATATATGTCAGAAAGTATGAACTGATGTCATCTAGGTTGTTATAGAAGCAAATAAATGTAGAAATCCATAGTTTGGTGGTAATTGTATTGGCACTCACTGAATGGTGATAATGAGAGAGCCAGAGATGAGTTCTGAGGAAAAAATTATTTTGAATGAAGGCAACCCAGGGGGGAAAACTGCTAGGTGGATACGTGCAAATAAGGAAAGATCATTCAGAACAAGTGACTGGGTTGTTCAGAGATCAAAGAATGAATGAGAATGGTGACTGTTTGAGTAAGTAGCTGCTTAGGAAAGGGCCTGTTTCAAATACATAGTTTAAGGATAAGTCTATTCGTATGTACACATGGTAATGGAATGAATATAAATTTAAAAGCATGATTGGACTGGTTATGATGAAAAAATATGGACGTAGGAGAAGAAAAGAAGTGAAAGAAACAAGAGTAAAAGTAGAAGGGTAGGAAGAGAACATATATATCCTGTATTAATGGTTAAGACACCAGGCTAGCAACTGGGAGACTGTGAGTTCTAGTCCCGCCTCAGACACAAAGCCAGCTGGGTGACTTTGGGCCAGTCACTCTCTCTCAGCCCCAGGAAGCAGTCAATGGCAAACCAGTTCCAAAAATCTTGCCAAGAAAGTGTCAGGGACTTGTCCAGGCAGTCACCAGGAATTAAGATTGACTTGAAGGAACACACATGCAAAAAAAGATTAATCTCCCAACGTAATAACTGGACATAAGGAGAGAAGATGTAGAAACGGGAACAGAGTGAAAAGAATGATTTTACAGTGTGTTATAGAAGTGTGTGGAGCTCTATGAAAGACCAGCAAAAATAAGGATGCTCAGTGGAACTGTTGCAGTGAAAGTGGCTCTGGATGAGAACGGACTACATAGCGGAACATAACTGTTGCAAAAAATGCAGATGATTTTGAAAGAAAAAAAATGCTGCGGTAATGGGTGAAGAGGGCGAAACGAAGAGTTCCAGCAGAATGGATGGAATTAAAAACAGTAAAAATGATGAAATTATTTGGGATAAAACTGAAGTGAGGAAATGCTAGAAAGTGTGTATTAGAGATTTTACAAGAATTATAGTGATGTGTTGAAGGGTAGAATGGGAACAAATTGTGTAAATATTAGTGTCCAAGAAAAATGGATGAAAAGGAAGTCATAAATGCTGTGAGAACATTGAAAAATGGTAAGCCTGCAAGAAATACCGAATGGTGCGGATATAAACCAGTTTTAGGTATGTTTCTTTTTCTCATCTCATGCCTTGGCTTATGATTTCTTACTCCTTATCTGTGCTCTGTATAATGTTACTTATCCCAGAAAGGAAGAACACAATCAATAAATATATATGAATTTATGTATGAATTTACCAGCTCCTGCAATTGTATCGAGACTTGACATTGTGTTAATAAATCTAAGCCAAATATTAATGAGATTTGCTCTTGTGCCAAGAATTTATTTAATAATCAATGGACTTTGCCACCCGTTAAAAAAACCCTATTTATTTTTGTATTCCTTCAGTTTTCAGATATTAGAGACAGGCAACTAGAGAGTCAGGTTCAGCGCTTCAGCATTACCCAACTGATCCCATTTGGCTCAGGCACTTTTTAAACTATCCCCCCAGCCGTTGTCTCCCAAGCTGCATCAAAGTGGCTGGATTTATGCACGGTGCTAAGCCACAACTTGTCTTGCTTGGGTTTGGCTTGGCGGGATCAATGAAGTAATCTGTTGTGATTTATTAACCATGTTTTATGGCTTAGGACTGTGTGAACCAGGCCACTATGTCTTATTCAAAAACAAGCCACAGCTTTGCCCGATATCTGAATCCAGCCAGAGACAACTCTTTAATCCCCCTCTCTTTCAGTATACTGTAACTGCATCAGAACTGGTCTTGGTACTACCCAAGAGGCAGGCAAATGGTTGTTGAAGGATATGTCAAAGCCTCTGCTGCTCTTTCTCACACAGAGAAGGATAGGGTTAAGTAGTTATTTGCCTATAGTTTTGCACCAAGGAGAGAACTGGCTGTATGGAGCCAATCTTGCAGATCCTCTAAACCTTGATCAGTTCAAAAAGGACTACTGTTTAAAGTAAATGCCACCTAGAACTTTAGGTTTAATGTTTTCTCAGATCAAAGTGTGAAAACTAAGAATTATCTATGATGGAAGCAAGCATTATTGGAACACCGTGCCCTCTTTGACACATTTTGGGGAAATTGGTTAGAGAATCTTCCTTGATATCTTCTGAATAAGATGTTTCAGTTTACAATTGCAAAGTATTTCAGATTGAAGAAATAATCTTTCTTTAAAAACAACACTGTACTGAAGAAACTGTATTCCTATCTTTTCAGTTCCTCTGGTTTATTTTGTCTGTAACACTCTCTAGTCTGTATGAAAGGCATTATGGAGACATTTATCAATTTTTTTTCAGAAATAAAATCTAACTGTGGCTAGAAGAGGAAAGTGTTGTTGGAGTTTATGTTACAAAAGTGTTCATGTTACGTAGGAGAACCCCACACAAGAATAAGAAACGTCTTTTTGTGTCTGTGATTGTGGCTTTTAAAAAGAAATAATACATAATATTATGGGTAGATGTAGTGCCCTCTAAGACTGGCATAATGCAAAGGTGATCCTGTATGCTGTTGGCAGGAAAAGAGAAAGGGGGGAAAAAAAGCAAAACACCATGATTTAGCGGTCATTCCACTGCCATTTCATTTTTTTGATACTGTACATTAGTAATGACCTAATTACCTCCCCAAAATTAGCCATGCACAGAAAGTATGGGTATGCAAACCATTTCAAAGGAAGATTGTTCCATTTTGAGTTTGAAACCATTTTTCTAATTTGAAACAGATGTTTCAAATTGAGCTGTTCCAATCACTTTGGAAGTGTTTGGATCTTGAAAGAAGCTTTTTGGATTCAGAAAACTTTCAAAAGGACTGAAGTAGCTTGCTTCAAGCACAAAACAACTGCTTCACGCTGGGAAAAAAAACCTGTTTCTAACTTGAAATGAGGCATTTCAAATTCAAAACTTACAGTATTTCCCATCACTCATAGGAAGCATCAGCAATTTACAATGATAGCTGGAATATGCAAATGACAGCATCCTAACCAGTAGATTCACACCTCAGTTGGGTTTGTAAGCCTACAACTTATTATTTCCTGTTCCTCCTCAACTCCAGGGAAAAGGAAATGGGCAAGAAGATCCCAAAGTTTCCTCAGGAGGTTTTAACTCAATTGCAGTACCATTTTTTCCACATGCTCACCATTAATTAAACTACGTTCAGCACATATGAATTGGGAGGGAACAAGTTTCATTTCTTTATTCTTTTTACTTTCAAGGAATAGAGAAAAGGCAATGAAAAGAGCAGCACAATGCACTGCTACCAGCATAGAGGGAACGAGTATGACAAAACATAGGAGATGGGTCTCCAGTGCCCGCCTGAGAAAGTGCAGGTGCGACTGGGCAAGGCAAGCTTACCCTGTTGGCCACAAATAAGGTCACTTCCACACTGCCCTGTTTTCACTTCTGCAGCCCTCAGAAAACAACCCGTAGATTATTATTTGCTTCACTTTGAAATGCTGAGGACAAGGAGTAAAACTCACTGTCCCTACTGCCCCCAAATGATGCAGATCCACAACAAAAAACATCACTCTACGCTAAAGGGAGAGAAGGCAAAGGGGAACTCAACCAACAACTGGAGATGGGTGCTTTACACAGCTGCTCCTGGCCAACATTTGTCAATTTCACCCATGCTCCTTTTAGCTGGGCTTCTGAGGTATCAAGAAAAATATGATAAACAATTCCCTGGGATTTTTCTATATTCTGTCAATGGCAACCTTCTTGAAACTTGTGCTCTCCAGATGTGTGGTCCTATCACTCCTTAATTCTCTGGAAGTGCGGCCAAATTGAAAAGCCAGCTGGGAATTAAGGGAACTGTAGTTCCATATATCTGGTGGGCATTAGTCTGAGAGACGTTATGCTATCGCAATAAATAATAAATAGGCTAACATTTTTGTTCAGAGTTTACCCCATACAATGAAGATGCTTCCCCCTGTTAACCTGATTGGCTTGTTGCACTGCATTCTAGACATAGCTTCTTTTCTCCAAACAGAACATTGTCCCTAGACCTGTGAACACAGGGCAGCCAGATCCCTAATTTCACACTGGTTGTACAAAATCAAGAAAGGAAAAATACACAAAAAGACATTCTCAGACAATTAAGCAAAAATAAACATTAGAATTCTTGGGCATATAATTCTGGATTTTATTCTGATTTAAATTATGAACTGAGAACCCCGCATATGAATCTAACACTTCCTACCAGTCTTCCCCAACCAATGCTGGGAACTTAGGGAGTTGCAGAACTCTGGAGGGTGCTAGGCTGGGAAAGGCTGATCTCTGGCATTGGAGGGAAGAGTGGTAGAATAAGGAAGAGTCTATCAGAGGGGACAGAGGGGCGATTGATCAGTTCTTTGGCCTTTCAAAGGACCACCTATGGATTTGAGTGATGTGCCATGGGCCACACTCCACACAACAGTTAATGATGCCAGGCCAAGCCCTAGTTTTCATCACATTTTAAAAATGCAATTTAAATTAGGCTTTCAATTTGAAGAGGAAAAGGTATTCTGGATCATGCATAGGTTCTCACATAGCACCTGTCAGCAGTTCCTTGAACCAAATGCATCTTTAGCTGTGGAAGGTAACTGCAAGATCCCAGGAAAAGATTTTAGTTTAAGGAGTTTCTGACAGTAACTACATATATAACTGCTCCAAAGCACCTGTTCCTCTTCAAATCCAAACTGCTGCACAGCCATGATAGTTAATATAGTAATGCTTCAGGGTAGGCATCTGCAGCAAACGTAGATCATGTCAAGATGACAACAATACCCAGTGACATCATGACACAAACCAGCCCACAGGTGCTTTCATCCAGGCATCTGATGCAAATAAGTTACGGTTGTTGCACCATGACACATATTTTGTTACTTGTCCACCTGTATGGATGCCGACACTTTTCAGTCAAGTATGTCATCATTTTCATCTCCCATCTTATTAGAAATTACAATTTGGCAACAACTTTTGGAGATCTTTGGGGGCCAAACCCAAGGGCTGCATGTAAGGACCTTAGGTTGTACACCTCCTAACAAATTGCATGCTCTGCATACTTCTGGGCATTCATTTATTTTCCCTTAATACTATTTCAGCAGATTGCAAGACAATTCCCTTCCACAGCTATTCTGTTGTGGTATTGTAAAATCAGCAGAGGGAGCACAACATTACTCAGAGCTTACCTGACCCATTCAATTACACAGGAAAATGAAGGTGGGTTTTTCTTGTTGTTGTTGTTGTCAAAGTTTATTGAAGTTCAAAGGGCAGGTAAAAATCAAATGGTAGCATTTTAAAGTAGTTTCTGGAGTAGTTTTTCCCCTAAGTATAATAAGATTTAGGAAACACGACCCATTTGAGTATGGCTTTGCAGACTCCTATCAGGTGAAAACACTGATTGACATTGCTTGCATTAATAAGCAGCTATAGAATTCCACTACATTGTGTAAAGCTAGATTCACAATCTTCCCATTACCAAAATATAATCTGGACTTGCAATTTTGCATTCCCATTAGCTCATAACTGTAATAAGATATCTTGGACTGTAAGCAATTGTTTCCAATTGGTACAAAAAAACTGAAGTCCCCAGCGGCTCTGGAAGGCCTTGTATAGAGCTTGGGAGGTGTTTAGCTTGATTGATTACAACCGGTCGGTACCGAGAAGACCTCCACTCAGTGACTGGAAAAGGAATGTATCTCAAGGACAGAGCATTTGTTTTGCGTTGAAAAAAGACATTTAAGCTAAATGTGAATCTGGAACAACACTGAAATACCCCAAATTAAGTGCATGCCATTCAGATGACAGCATCTTGTTTTCCGGTTTTTAAGCAAGCTCACAGTCCTTTAAAAAAAAAGTGGAAAACTTGGCCACAAATTTACATAATACAATGACAGACAAAATTTGCCAGTCAGGCCATTCAAGTTCTAACAGGTACTTCCTCTAAAGCCAACACATTTATTTACTTTTGAAATACATACTTTTTCCCCCATTCTTTACAGTCAACATGGAAATCTGCTTCCAGCCAAGCAAATGCTTTAATAGGAAACAGATGTAAGAAAAATATAATCTTGACCCTCTGAGTTAAATTATCGTGTAAATGCAATATTCTGAATCAAAAATAATATAGTATAGAAATTAAGATAGTGCAAGATAGAACTAAATGAAAGCTCTTTTTTTGGCTAAGGGAATACACTTAAATACAGATCTGAAAATAAACTGATTTTTTTTTCATTTAAGCTTACATTTATATTCTTGTTAAACACACACACACACAGGAAACAGAGTAGTATCCATGGAGTTATTGTACCATTGTATGTATGTAAATCTTTTAAAGATAAATTAGGCTGATTTGTAAAGTTTACTCAGTGAGTTTCACTGGTATAAATCACCCTTTGCCAATTTGGACTCCTTTCTGATATGTGGACTTCAAAATTCTCTGAGTATATTGGTACAGGACTGCAGTATTCAAGTAGTTTAAAATCAATCAGCCTTGTTTGGATATGCACTGGATGGTAGTCAGATATCTTGCTATCACTCACCTAAAAGCAGTGAATGCTCAAGATACAACACTCTAGTACTTACAGTTTAGCAGGTCAAATCATGATCTGATTTTAAAAAGCAACAATCCTACAGGCTTATTAGTCCTCCTCTTTTCAAAAACAGAGCTGGGAAAATTTGTGATTTAATCCTATATACCTGAAAGTGAACTAGTAACTAGAGAGGACAGCTTTTCCAATTTTGTTATTAGTTCAGCATGTTAATTTGAGAGAAAGTTTCAGTAAATTCTATGCTGCTTACAGTGGCATTGCTAGTCTTAAGATTCCTACCTCATCCACCCAAAAATACAACATGGGACAACTTTGAAACATAGCACTGGCTTTTGAATAAATACTTTTCAAGTTTTTCCAAGTCAGTGTTATTTATTTCACCATGAAGGTAACCTGTATCAGCTATTTTTACGTGAAGCAGCTCCAATGTACTATCATTTCAACCTTCCTTTCCACCAGATTTCTCTCCTATTTTTATTCCTTTCTATGATTTCTATTTTTTGTATTGTTTCTACTTTTCTAACTACAAGTTGCCCAGCGTGGTCAGGAGTTGGGCAGCTCCTAAATTGTTTAAATAAACAACAGTGTTAAGAGCTATGGTAAAGTAATTTCAAATATGTTCATGTAGCACTACCATAAACCTGTCTTCTCTTTAAATATTTAAACCTCTCTTTTATTTAAATATTCTATTTGAATACCGATACTATAGCAAATATTAAAAATGCCCTATCCAATGTTTAAACCTGTAAATTGAAAACATATGCTGCTAGATAATTATTTCTATAGTCAGAGAATATATTCTGTTCTTTTATATTCTATTGTTCTTTTTTCATAATCACATTAAAGCATTTTTAAAAATACATCATGGTTCAAAATGGCTAGAAATGCATAAGTAACCTTTGGGGCTGGCTTGACTTCTGACTCCCCTTTAAGTGACTGTCTTCCAAATGACTTGTCTTCCAACATGGGACATTTGAGAACTACATGCAAGTCATTGAGAGGGGGTCCTCTCTTGTGATCCTGCTGAAGACAGCAGGAAGGAGAATGTGTATATGAGAGAATGTGTAAGGGACAGAATATAAGTGTTATTCTGAACTTATTTAACCGGAATGTGTTAAATAACACACCCCACACATACACAGATGTAATTCACATTTTTTTCTCTTGGCCCCACACATTTTTAATCCCAGTATGTCTTTAAATCTAGTTGTAGCAGTTGGCTGAAATAGTCACACACGACTTCTGTAATTAGTATAGCACAGACATAAGCTTTAAGTCATAGTAACATATTTGTAAAAGAAAAAAAACCCCTTGTTAACTCCTAGTCAGTCCTTACTGGAAAAGACTTAAAAGGATTTAAACCACACTGTAAATTATTTCACTATCCCAAATTTTATTAGGAAATGAGAGTCATTCATGGTCAAATTAAATGGACTTCCACCTAAAGAAGTGGTGGTGGAAAGGAAACCCAACAATTAACCCCTTTAAGTGAATCATGTGACAGATTTTATTTATTTTTGTACAAGGGCAGAGCAGTAGCCTATAGGACTTTACTTGAGGATGAATTTGGTGTATTGGTAGTCTGATGGATCATCAGGTATAATATACTGTACATTATGTTTATATAGGGCTACAGTATTCTAGTTTTCAGCAGATACTGGTTTGGAATCTGAAAATAGATCCCAGTGGAAGGGGAGATTGATCCTTCCCAAATATTATCTCAATGAAGATAATCTTATCCCCTTATTTGTTGGATTAAGAATACACCACACACATGTATTTTCTTAAAGAAAAGAAGAATCAGAAAACAGATCTTCCTTAGCCCTTGAGTTCTCCTCCCTCTTAATGCACTGGCTTGAAGTCGATATCCACTTGTGTGTTTTGCTCTTAGGGATGTGACTATCGGTTCCCATTTGTTACTCAAGTCATTGCATCGATCCGGCTATTGTATCCAACCTAGGCACAATGTTTTAGGGAGGATGTAGACAAAGTGGAGTATGTTCAGAGGAGAGCAGCCAAGAAGGGGCCTATGAGAAATGTTGGGAGATGATTGGTATGTTTAGCCTAGAAAAGAGAAAAATGTGATGAGACAGGATAGCTGTCTTAAGGTATCTGAAGGGCTGTCATTCAAAGATAGGAAACAATTGTTCACAGTTGTTCCAGAACAGAGGACAAGAAACATGGGTTTAAATCATAAGGAAGTAGACATTGGTTGGACATCAGAATAATGTTGTAACAGTAACAGCTCTTAGAAGTGGGCAGGCTTTTGCTGGAGGTGTTTAAAAAAGGCTGGATGGCCATCTATCAGGGATGCTGCTGTGGTAGATTCTTGTATTGGGCCGGGGGTTGGTTAGCGGATGATCTTCAGCTTTTATGTTCTGTGAATCATAAAATAATATTCATTTATGGAACTGTAAACATGACATTTTTTCATGTTTACAGTTTCTTCCTATTAATATCTATTATGTCACAAAATGGAAATACCTTTTCCCCTTCTGAAGTAAGTATAATACTAACTACTAATCATATAACGATGCAATATATTGGGTAATCATCATGGCTGTGTTTCAGTAGTAACAAAAACATATTATATTCTTTTATCATTAGGAATATCTCAAGATATTTGGAAATGTTTCCATTTATGACCAACTTGCTTTTCCAGAACTCAGTAAAACCTATTTGCCACTGGATACGAACCAGCCAATATCAGATCTCTGATTATTATGAAAGTAGAAGTCCCTGTGTTCAAACATGTTTGTTACATAGTTTAGATAGTATGTTATGAAAAATCAAAATGTGACATGTGAATAGGCTAGGGACAAGTTGGCATATGGGGACTTTCAACCCCAACAACAGGCAATGCTAAACCTTCAAAGCAACGTGATAGAAATTTGATAAGAATTTTAGGATCTAGTGACATTTTTACAGTTTTCCAATGTGTATGGGCGCATCCTGGCCATCCACATGTAAAACTGAATAATGGCATCCAGGTCCAAACAAAGTGCCCAGTTTATAAATCTCAAGAAGGCATCGGTTGAAATATTTACTGTATACTGCCTGCAGATAAAACAAGTGCATGGGCATATTATGGGCATAATTTCTCCACTGTTTTCTCAGCCTGATTTATTAAGAGAGAGAGTTTGGTCTAGGTGCTGGACTAGAAACCAGGAGATTGCAAGTCCTAGGCTTCTCTTAGGCATGGAAGCTGGCTGGGTGACTGGGCCTGTCATTCTTTCAGCCCAACCCACCTTATAGAGCTGTTGTTGTGGGGAAAATAGGAAGAGAGAGTTTTATGCACATTCTGTTGAGCTGCACATAAAGTTGGGATATAAATCTAATAAAATACTTTTCTCTGTTGGGAAAAAAAAGAGTTTAAAATAAATTAGTACAAGAAGAAATCCTAGGTGAAGGTTCAGCTCCTCCATTCCCCTCATCTCACAAAACCTTTAAAGTGGACCCTGTTCTCAATATTACACATGAGCAATGCAAGCATGTTAATGATATCAAAATATTTGCTGTTTTTCCTAATTTGTTTCTAAATTTCTGATACAGGGAGTGAAACCTGCCGTGATACTAATTACAAAGTACATCACATACATCCTTCAAAGACAGGAGGCTGCAATGAAGATTGTTCTGAATACTGTAATATTATGTCTCAAGAAAGAGTATGGTTTTATTTCTTGCAGAGGCAAACTTTGTTTTCCCCCCATTTTTTCTAATGGAGAAAAGGTAGTAACCACAGTCATGGATGTCTGTAAGGGGAAATGACATCACATGCAACTTGACACCATTGTGTCAATAATACAAATAATGTAATTTTTATTATTACTAGATTTAGCAATTATATAATGATCCAGCTGACACAAAATACATTATGTCATTTGCATAATGGTGTCACATTGCCCAGGTTCATTGGCAAGTGGGGAGCCTCAGAAATAAAAATGATAGATTGATAGCTAGATAATGCACATGACATCATGACTTATACCGGACACTAATGGATATCAAAAATGTAAGTAGTTTGGAGCCAGACTTAAAATTCAATTTTGTGGGGGTTGGAGCTCTGTTGGGCATTTTCATTCAAAATAGTATATTCAGCCACAGGCTGGAAAAAAAAACGCACCATCAAAAATGACCATTTTGTTGCTGAATTTCAGAGGTGTGATTCCAGACTCTGGAATCTGCAAAAATATGACCGAGGCTGAATGCAGCCTGTGGATTGGCTATCCTGGTCTAGTCATTAATAAAAAGTATTCCCTGTGAAGTTTTACTGAAGTCACAGAATCAACTTGGTTTGCAATGCAATGCAATGCAATCTTTAGAGATGGGTAACTCAATGCAACAGAGACCTAGTGTCATATTTAATTGCTTGGCATAATGAGTTTTAAGCATTTGCCAGCAGGAGCAAAGGTCTCTGCTAGACAAGGTTTTTTTTCCTGATTACGTAATTGATTGTAGTATAGCAGCCATCTACTAATAGTTAATGAAATGATTCATGGAGAGCAGCACCTACAACTTTTATCCTGAGACAGGTTTTGTTTCAATCTCATCTGATGCAAGATGAAAGCAATGTTGGCTGTCTTCTTCTCTCTGGAACAAATTTACCGAAACAAAACTATGTGCATGTTTCTTCAGAAATAAGACCCACTACATTCAGTGGGCCTCATTCTTCAATAAGAACATTTCAGATTGCAGCTGAAGCATTTATTGGTTTATTAGTAGTTGTCCACATCTGGTGCTTTTAGTGGGTGCTTTCACAAAATGCTGCAAAGGGTGGGCATTTGCTTATTCACAAAATGACAGGCATGGGGGGCTTGACTAATGCCAATACACCCATTTCTCACAAGGCAAATGAATGAGGCTGAAAGTAATTTGCCCAAGAAAGTAAGAACAAATCTAAATCACACATGTCAAATCATATTATTTAACCATTGCATATATACGCAAGAAAAATGCACACAGATACCCAAGTAAAATGCTTCTTCCCATTTGCCTACAGAATCAGAAAAACCCATCCCCTTTCTCCATACAATCCTCTTTAGCTTCCAAGAATGATCTCCGTAATTCTCTAAACCATCACGCTCAGCTTACTTGAGCTTACTTTTAAAACTCTGCTTTTCTTTTATGATGAAAAAATAGAGCACATTTATTTGTAGTTTGCATTTAAAAAGTCCCAAATCAAAAAAAATTTAGGGAAGGATACTAAAGCAGAAATAATCAGCTCACGTTTTCTCCTGTAATTTAAGTTTGTGTATAAGTAGGAACTATGGAAATGGAATAGCTTTTGACACTGCAGGGTTGTTACAAGATTTCAGCAATACATAAAAATATAAAGTTTTAAATTAGTCCCATAAATAGAGTTCCTCAACTGGCAACCCAATATTTGCATTGTACCACAATCCCATAATCCCCAGCTGAAACAACCAGGGAGTGCCAGGATAGTACAGCTGAATTAGCATAAACTGTACATAATTATTTGCTATTTATATAAAGTGTCTTAAATTACTGCAAAACAAGTAGGAAAATGCCAAACAATGCATTATTTGCAAACAGTCCCATTCAAATCAATGGGACATGTCTATAACCATGCTTAGGAATATCATTGATTTTTATTGATGAGCTAGACTTCCAATATTCCAATTATATCCATATCTTTTTTTAGTGGTAGACATTACAGGTAGTCCTTGCTTAATGACGGTAACTGGGATTGGCAACTCTGTCACTAAGTGACATGGTTGTAAAGTGCTACCTCATGTGACCATGCCAACTTACAATGGCAGATGTGGCAGTTCCAGTTACTGTCCTTAAGTGAATCCTGCATGGTCATTAGGTCACCGTTTGTGACTCCTGCTGGCTTCCCCATTGACTTTGGTTGTCGGAGGCCGGAGTGAAGGATGCAAATGGTGATCCCATGACTGCCGGATGCTTTGGCCATCGTAATTGCGAGCTGGTTGGCAAGCACCCGAATTGCGATCACATAACCGCGGGGATGCTGCGATGGCTGCAACTACAAGGACCTGTAGTAAGTCTCCTCATTCAACACTGTTGTAAGTCTATTTATATACCACAAACGTATGGCACTAAAGCAGTTTTCAGAACAGACATTATAAATACAATAACTAGAAATATAATACATTCTGGCACAACACCAGTAATTTATCTACAACCCTTACTTAAAGCATCTAAAAAGTTTGTTGTTGTTTATTTGTTTAGTCGCTTCCGACTCTTCGTGACTTCATGGACCAGCCCACGCCAGAGCTTCCTGTCAGTTGTCACCACCCCCAGCTCCCCCAGGGACAAGTCCGTCACCTCTAGAATATCATCCATCCACCTTGCCCTTGGTCGGCCCCTCTTCCTTTTGCCCTCCACTCTCCCTAGCATCAGCATCTTCTCCAGGGTGTCCTGTCTTCTCATTATGTGGCCAAAGTATTTCAGTTTTGCCTTTAATATCATTCCCTCAAGTGAGCAGTCTGGATTGATTTCCTGGAGTATGGACTGGTTTGATCTTCTGGCAGTCCAAGGCACTCTCAGAATTTTCCTCCAACACCACAGTTCCAAAGCATCTATCTTCCTTCTCTCAGCCTTATGGTCCAGCTCTCACAGCCATATGTTACTACGGGGAACCCCATTGCTTTAACTATGCGGACCTTTGTTGTCAGTGTGATGTCTCTGCTCTTAACTATTTTATTAAGATTTGTCATTGCTCTTCTCCCAAGGATTAAGCGTCTTCTGATTTCCTGACTGCAGTCAGCATCTGCAGTAATCTTCGCACCTAGAAATACAAAGTCTTTCACTGCTTCTACATTTTCTCCCTCTATTTGCCAGTTATCAATCAAGCTGGTTGCCATCATCTTGGTTTTTTGAGGTTTAGCTGCAAGCCAGCTTTTGAACTTTCTTCTTTCACCTTCATCATAAGGCTCCTCAGTTCCTCTTCGCTTTCAGCCATCGATGTGGTATCATCTGCATATCTGAGATTGTTAATGTTTCTTCCAGCAATTTTAACTCCAGCCTTGGATCCCTCAAGCCCAGCATGTCGCATGATGTGTTCTGTGTACGTTGAATAGGTAGGGTGAGAGTATACAGCCCTGCCGTACTCCTTTCCCAATCATAAACCAGTCCGTTGTTCCGTGGTCTGTTCTTACTGTTGCTACTTGGTCGTTATACAGATTCTTCAGGAGGCAGACAAGATGACTTGGTATCCCCATACCACTAAGAACTTGCCACAATTTGTTATGGTCCACAAAGTCAAAGGCTTTAGAATAGTCAATAAAACAGAAATAGATGTTTTTCTGAAACTCCCTGGCTTTTTCCATTATCCAGCCGATATTGGTAATTTGGTCCCGAGTTCCTCTGCCTTTTCTAAACCCAGCTTGTACATCTGGCAATTCTTGCTCCATGAATTGCTGAAGTCTACCTTGCAGGATCTTGAGCATTACCTTACTGGCATGTGAAATGAGTGCCACTGTTCGACAGTTTGAACATTCTTTAGTGTTTCCCTTTTTTGGTATGGGGATATAAGTTGATTTTTTCCAATCTGATGGCCATTCTTGTGTTTTCCAAATTTGCTGGCATATAGCATGCGTTACCTTGACAGCATCATCTTGCAAGATTTTGAACAGTTCAGCTGGGATGCTGTCGTCTCCTGCTGCCTTGTTATTAGCAATGCTTCTTAAGGCCCATTCAACCTCACTCTTCAGGATGTCTGGCTCTAGCTCACTGACCACACCGTCAAAGCTATCCCCGATATTGTTGTCCTTCCTATACAGGTCTTCTGTATATTCTTGCCACCTTTTCTTGATCTCTTCTTCTTCTGGTAGGTCCTTGCCATCTTTGTTTTTGATCATACCCATTTTTGCCTGGAATTTACCTCTGATGTTTCTAATTTTCTGGAAGAGGTCTCTTGTCCTTCCTATTCTGTTGTCTTCTTCCACTTCCGCGCATTGCTTGTTTAAAAATAATTCCTTATCTCTTCTGGCTAACCTCTGGAATTTTGCATTTAATTGGGCATATCTCCCCCTATCACTGTTGCCTCTTGCTTTCCTTCTTTCTTGGGCTACTTCTAATGTCTCAGCACACAGCCATTTTGCCTTCTTGGTTTTCTCTTTCTTTGAGATGTATTTTGTTGCCGCCTCTTGAACAATGTTGCGGACTTCTGTCCATAGTTCTTCCGGGACCCTATCTACTAAGTCCAGTCTCTTAAATCGATTCTTCACCTCCACTGCATATTCCTTAGGAATATTAGTGAGCTCATATCTAGCTGATCTGTGGGTCTTCCGTAATCTCTTTAGTCTGATCCTAAATTGTTCAAGAAGAAGTTCGTGATCGGAACTACAGTCAGCTCCAGGTCTTGTTTTTACTGACTGTATAGATGTCCGCCACCTTTGGCTGCAAAGGATGTAGTCAATCTGATTTCGGTGTTGTCCATCTGGTGACGTCCATGTATAAAGCCGTCTCTTAGGTTGTTGGAAGAGAGTGTTCGTTATGCAGAGTGAGTTGTCTTGGCAAAATTCTATCAGCCTATGTCCTGCTTCGTTTTGTTCTCCCAGGCCATGCTTACCTGTAATTCCAGGTGTCATTTGACTGCCCACCTTAGCATTCCAGTCTCCTGTGATGAAAATAACATCTCTTTTAGGCATGTTGTCCAGCAGGTGCTGCAGATCCTCATAGAACTGATCTACTTCAGCTTCTTCAGCATCTGTGGTTGGGGCGTATATTTGGATCACTGTGATGTTAGATGGCTTGCCCTGAATTCGAATTGAGATCATTCTATCGTTTTTTGGATTGTATCCAAGCACTGCTTTAGCCACTTGACTATTAATTTTGAAGGCTACTCCATTTCTTCTGTGTTCCTCTTGTCCACAGTAGTAGATCTGCTGGTCATTTGATGTGAAGTGGCCCATTGCAGTCCATTTCAGTTCGCTGACGCCCAAAATGTCTATCTTCAATCTTGACATCTCACCAATAACCACATCCAATTTGCCCTGGCTCATAGATCTTACATTCCAGGTTCCAATGGTGTGTTGATCCTTAGAACATCGGATTCGCCGTTCACCACCAGCACCGTCGGCCGCTAGCCGTCCTTTTGGCTTTGAGCTAGCTGCGTCATCACGTCTGGGGCTAGTTGAACTCATCCTCTGTTCCTCCCCAGTAGCATTTTGACCATCTTCCAACCTGGGGGTCTCATCTTCCGATGAGTTTACATGAGATAAAACACACCTAACAATATCCAGCACCAACAATATCAATACTAAGCAATTCATTCAAGAGCTTGTATTGTAACACTATCTGACAGAAAGCAGCAAAAAAACAAATTAGCAGATATGACTAAATAACTACAACAGAAACAACTCCTTTCTTCATTCACAAAAAGTTACTCTCATTGTCATAGCAATTCCTTTCTTCACTGCTTTAAGAGGCAGGAATTAAAAAGCAAGAGGGAGTAAATCATTCTCTTCTTGGGCAGATGATCTAGAAAAAAAGTATATGCTAAGGTTGAGAAATGTCTGGATGATATACTGGTAAATGCCTGCTGTCTAGACCACAGTCACTAAACGCTGAAGCTCAACACTGCCCAACAATCTATGGATGCTCCAGTGTTGCTAAACTAGAATTTGTCAAATTTTGCTACCGCCCATCTCCCCCCAGAATGCCTCCTCACCTAACATTTTTCACCAGTGTTACCTGGAGCTGCTGAGATCTTCAGCAATATTGGAAGGCCTCAAGTTTTCCACCTCTAAAAGTTGGCCTCACATGTCCAAAGTAATCTCCACTACTACTGATAGTAGTAGACCCAATAACTCTCCACAAAGCTAGTTTTATAGCTATACCCAAGAGGCTCCTCAGACCCTGCTAGGGGTGGAACAAGGAACACAGAAATAACTACACCAAGTGGTCTCTCTCTCCTCCATGTAAATGTTTGTACCACTTTATGTGCAACATTTTTCATGTGACTTTCTCTTACTGCCTGGGCAGGAAACACCATCTCTGATCGATGTGTCATCCCTCCATCACCAGACTTGTTTTTGTATAGATATATGTAGGGAATGTGAACTATTCGTCTGCGTAATGCTTAAGGAAGCAATACATATGTGGGAGTCTACTTAACAAATCTGTATTCTCCTACTTGCGCTATTTCAAGAAAATGTAATTTATCAACTTTTTGTTGCTAAGTCTAGCTTTCTTCAGTCAACCACACTTTTGAAGAAATCACATCTAAAAAATGCCAACATGTATTAACATGCATCCGTCTATAACTGAATTTGTTTCAAGAAGCACAATGTATGTGCACTTGTGTATGTGCAATTCAACTGTTTCCACTCAGATTCCTTCTTCAATACAGTGAATCTGAACTGCAACAATCTTTCTCTTGTGCCACTGAATGAAGACAAAAAAGAGACATAGGGTATGTTGGTATAGTTAAGACTAATAAGGTTATTAGGGAATGTGTATAGATTACAGTTCATTTCTTCAGAAGCATGACATGCGATTATTAGTGGGCAAATTTAAATACACAAGTATAAAGATTAAAAACAAACACAAAGGATACTTAGCTGGAAAAACTGTATATTTCATTTGATTAAAACAAGAGCAAACCAACAGCTGACAAATGGTGCTTGCTGAAGATTTATCTGAGGCAAAGCTCATTTTGTTTGCAAATTATTCGTTCTGATCTGTCATTCTGGTATTATTTATTACATTTTTATCCTGCCCCTTGTCAAAAAGAGGGCAAGTTGTAATTTGGACCTAAGGATGGAACGGGGTGGGGGGCATGTGCAGGGGAGTTGACTGTCCATGACAGATTGTACCTTTTTCATGCAAAAAATGTAAGACATGTGAACTTCATTCTATCAGAAATTTTTTAAATTTGTATGCCAGACACTCAAAATTAAATATTTCATATAGACAGAATATTGATTATTTGGTAATTAATTTTTATGAGGATTATATAATAAAGCAATTTGAAGATTTTAGCATATGAATCAAGCAGGATGTAAATGCGTAAGCAAAAGTTAAAATTTCCACTGTCAAGATCTTGAGTCATCTCTTTGATCAGATTTCTCAAACAAGGCAGAAGTTAATGTGTCTTTAAAAAAGCCAAAAGAAGGAAGTCTATGATTCTCTTGCTGTTTTTATTTAGCATGCTGACATCCAATATCTGTTTTATAAGACTAGGATCAGTAATTCAAATGGAATAAGATTTTAGCATAAGTAGTAGCACTGTGTGTACTTTATAGTTCTACAATGCCCCAGGTATTTGAAAAACATTTGAATGTGTATACTGTAAGCTATTTTGTGGTTTGTTCATAGTTACATTTTATGTGCCTAAATTTAGAGTTAACTGACCAGAATTATAAAGAGTCTGACAATCCAATTTTATAATAATAGGTTGTGTGTAACTACTCTGGAGAAGATTAGCGAGATACATGATAATGGCTCTAAATATATGGAGCTGCTATACAGCAGCAGATGCATCTTATATTACAGTTACCCACTGGGAGGGAACTGGATCAGATGGCATCCAAAGTTTTTCACAACTCTTTTATGTTTTTATGTTGTGTGCATGTGGATCTCAGAAATGTCTGCCTCTGCTCAGTTTGTGAATTGATAAGCTGCACAGTGAGTGTAGTTCCAGTGAACTGAGGTACTCATCATCACCCAATACAGGTCATCCTAGTGTCACATACCACTGCCATAAACAACTCAAGTTAACGGCTTCTGTATTACAGATTATACCTCTTCTTTCCGCTACCTAAATTTAATTTGTATTGCTGTTCTAAACTTGAATTGAAATGCTTCTAAAGCCTCAGCTGCTGTAGTTAAATCTTTCATAGTATTTGTTAACGTTTTGAAATATTTCCACATTATTTTGCACATAAACCACTATAGAATTACATTCATTTCAACATACAGGTATGGAATTTTTGAGCTAGATCCCTGTGATCTCTATAATCGAGGGACAATGAAAAATGTAAGGTTCATGTAGGAAGGCATGTGTAAGGGATTGGGACATTCTCACTGTGACCTTCTGTTACTTCTGCAACATGCCAGTCGCTGCTACCAGAAAAGGTCATGTGGTTCTAGTGGGCTGTATTACGTAACTGGAGAGTGACTATGCACTTCTATTATATGAAAGTATTAGATTTTAAAATTACTTCTCTTTGTATCACGTGGCACTTCAGAGAAAAAAGCCTTACTGAAGGACTGAAAACATAGAAAGCACTCACTTTTAAAAGGATGGAGTGATGAGCCCCAATGCATTTAGGAAGTAAAAGCAGATCAGGGCTAATACTCTTCCTGCATTCCTTCCATATACAAATTTCCAACTGGAACCATTTTTATATCCAAGATGGGTCCTTAGAGGCAACATCATTCCACATCCTGCCCTTCCTGTCCTGTGAAGTAAGGCAAATGCAAACATTCTTACATTATTTCCAAGCAGCAAACTGTTTTCAACCATGGCCATCCTTTTTGGAAATGTCAGCTTGGGACAGAAACAGGAAGTTTAGATAGATAGATATCTTGATATCTTTTAAAACCTAGCTTGGAATCTGTAATGTAGACAATGGAACTTATGCCCAGAGAAATTGACATGGAATTGCAGCCTTAACTGACAAATTATGAGTATTATAAATTCTCAGGAGGAACTGAATCTTAACATTCTGAGTAAATTACTATGCACAAACATAGTACTCTTATGTATTATTTAGTATAGTTTGTTTCAGTTTTATTATAATATTTGAATTATATTAAATAAAAATGTGGAGGAAATAAGAACCAGATGTGAGGACATGAGGGATTAGATGTTTAAGGAATAACTAACAGAGCATACAGTCACAGATAAGAAAAATAGTATGGTTCAATCTAGTTACTGAAAACACAATTCAGATATTTTAAAAAGCTTCCTTGCTTTTTGGCACATCTAGATGATTGGCTCATCGTTTTATAATCTGCAATGAAGGTACAGCAGTGATCAACCTCTGGCACGACCTACAATTTCAAGTGATAAAAATAGCGTACTTTCAAATTTGATTATTGAGATTATACCAGAAAGAAAGAGAGTCATATGAATTTATGGACTAATAAATTGCATGCTATATTGTGAAGACATATCGTAATCTTTGTTGAAACTGGAAATTAAATGGAATGACAGTAGCACTATTCCCAAAGAGTACACATTGCATAAAATGATGTATTATGTAAAAATGTATGTCCAGTTTTATTTTATTCATCCTCTTGTGTATCTGTTGTTCAGAAAAAAAAAATGATTCCCATTGGGGTAGGTATGAGGTTTCCTTCAGAATTCACTCTGTATTTCTTATGTAACAATTCATAATAATTTACTAATGACATTATAAGCATAATCTATATCTTTGAAATCTGAAAGTAACAAATACCTAACAAAATACCCACTTAAAAGTAATAATTCCCATAAAAGGCATACATAAGTTTAATCCCTTGTGAACGTGTATAAGATTGTAATATAACTTTCATTCAGCCTACATGATCAATAAATCAATAAAAAAATTAATGTACTACTTTACTAGATATAAGTAGCCACAATCAAACAACTTACAGAGGTATGCAAGTGAAAAAAGTCATTTCCACATCAAGGGAAAAAAGCGAGTGGGAAGAGATGAGTTTGCTTATTTCATGAGCACATGAAGACAGTATGATACGCATTGGAAAGAAATTGCAAAACTGTATGTGGTGGACATAGAGAGACACCACAAAGCATGGGCAGAAACCTTGACAGTGAGCTTACTACAACTAATTTTAGCAGGCTTGAACTTATGGTTTAACAAGTTTCTTCAAGCATGGCTGATTACGGTTTAATAAGTAGCACAGAAAACAAATTAGGCAACCCACTCTTTCCATCTGCAATATGGCGATAATACCACTGATCAACTTGACAGGGCTATTATAAGAATATAGTCCTTATGTGATGCATGCATATACATACTTTAATTACATTAAATTATTATACTTACTATTTTTATTATTTCCAAGACTGAGTTATAAGTATATAGTAAGAATACATTGTGGAGACAGATGTCATTCTAGCTGATGGTCAGCAAGCAAAAACTAGAGAACTTAACTAGAATTCTTCTGGTAATACCTCTCTGCTCCTCCTAGGAGCTTACCATATTATTTAAGCTCAGCATAGTCCTATAATGTAGATGAAACTGAGACAGATTCTTTATCAAACAGCTTCATGTCTGATGGACAAACTAGGTTCTAATGGAATGAGTAAACATAGCTTTTTTGATTATTAAAATATGAGGTGGAAGGGGAGGTGATTTTTATATGCGGGTGCCTATGTTTAAAGTTTCCTTTTCCAGACACAATGAAAATGTCCCTACAGATAAGAGGAACAAGTGCCATTGATTTTAGCAGGAATGTTCAATCTGAGAACAACCCATATAAATTATTTTTCTGTATCTGTAGCCTCTCTGAATGTGTGATACACTGACAGTTCCAGGATTGACTGATTAATTAATTAATAACTTCCTTATTTTTCTGCAAAGGAAAAACAAAAAGAATGTCCACTCCATCCCTATCAGTGATAGAATCCTCTTGCTGTGAACACCTTTGGTTCCTGTTCCCACAAATAAAACATGCTTCTCCTTGACTTTACACCAAATGTTGATGCAAGTCATCAGGAGCTTTGGCCAACGGCACTATCACAAGAGGAGGGAAATGCAAATGTCAATCCAAGAACAAAACTGACCCATTATGTACTGTTTGCTTGCATTCAATTCCACTACTGTAATTCTGCTTTAATGCAGATAACTTTCCTTGGCAGCATTCCAGTAACCTATTACTGGAAAGTTGTCAGTGCAGTAGTCCTGCAGCATCATTCTCAAACTCCCTGGGAATTTAGATTGTCATAGTTATTAGGATATGACCTTTCCCTCAGATTTTTTTTAAGAACTTTATTTTAAGACCAAGCTAGCATAAAATTTCCCCATTGGGAGTAGCTGAGCTTCCTTCACAGATAAGGAAAACAGCAGTGACAAAATTCTGGAAAAAGCAGTTCCATATATTTCTGCAACACATCAACACTGAGATCTTGATAGATATCTAAAGAATGGATCCCTAGGGATCAAGAGGAAAGTCATATGATGTATTGAAAAAAGAAAGCAGAAATGTACTAAGACATTTCTTTTCTAGTCATAGGATGGTGACATAAGTTTTAATTTTTATATAAACCATATAATTTTGTGAATATTTTGTTAACAAACTCAAGAGCCTTAATTTCAATGCAGTAAATTCTATTTAGGTTCCATAATGTTAGCTGTAACTCATTTCAACAGGATGTGAGTATGACTTTGTTTCAAAACTGTTTCAAGCCTAAATCTGAAACCCCATTCACAGAATTAGAGTTCTAATTATTTTTCTTTCCTCACAGCACTCATAGTAATATAATTTTATTTGTACTATCTTACCCTAATTTTATTCTGAATCATCTCTCATAAGGGTTTCTCTCTCAAACAAGACTTAAAAATAACACTTTTCAAAGTAAGACTTTCCTCATAATTGCAGATAAGCAGCTACAAATTAACAGTATTTCTGATGAAGATGACCCAAAATATTCTTTCTATGGATTGGAAGCTGCTTGTTGCAGAAAATAAAGATCAGCCACAAAAGATACACTTTCATGATTGTACGATGCTTTTTTCTATGCAATTCACTTATTCTGATTAGACGTGCTTTGTGAACTAAACAAACACTGCCATTTGCTTTTAAGCACAGATATAGTTGCAGAGAGGGAGCAGTAAAGATCTGCAGGACATGCAAATCAGTACATTCTCTTCAGAGTAGGTGCAACTGGGAGATGGGTTCATTCAAAAGCAGTGAGCCTTTCCTATCCTACAGCCATGTTCCAGTTGATCATATTTCTTTATCCCAGACAGGAAAAGTATTTTCTTTCATGGCATCAAATAGGTAACTCAAATGACTTAGTCCAGTGAACTGTGAGCTGCATGTTCTTCTGCGCTGATTGTCAGTATCTGAAGCTTGAGTGTAAGACCAACACTGGCTTGAGCAGGCCCACAGAGGTTCCCCATAGACTAATGCAAACATCACAACAGTCCTTTTCTTAATAACTACAGGGCTGAACCTCACTAAATTTTATGAGAATCTAGTTTCCTGCATGGCTGCCACCTTACATACAGCTGGGAATATCTAGCTGGCCTTTTTCTCAATAGGCACGAAGTGTAGAATTATACTGCAAATGAATGGAAATGCTGCTGATTTATTATTGTGAGATAACAGGCTAAACATTTTAGGACAGAAGTTTGGTGACAGAAGTTAATTCATGGTAAATTTTAACCTGTTTTGAATAAATAAGGCCACCTGAGCAGAACAAAGAACCTAGGCAATACATGCATATAATTGGATGCAATTCAGCTGCAACATTCTTTGTATCCTCTGCCTCATTAGCACTAATTACTTTGAGGCCTACAGAAGCAAAATGCTCCTAATGCACAATTAAATGCTTCTCTAAAGGAAAAATCAATTGATTTAGTTTACTGTAGTTAAAACTAGGCTTCATATCAGCAGGTAGGTTTGAAAAATGATTCAACCCAAGCCGTATCTGCATTTCCACTGCAGTGGCATTCAGTTTCGGCAGAGGTGCCCAGTGCAGCTGCTAAGAGTTTATTTATGGAAGGCAGGATTGAACTTTGCAGCATATGAATACATACAGAATTTGATAAAGACATTTGTGTCCCATTAATTTACAGATCTGGGATTTGCTGCTCTCAACACACCTATAATTGAATTCCCTGGTCATAAAATCAATGGGATCAAACAGGTTCAGATAGCCCTTATCTAGCCTTCTTTTCTCTTGACTTACTTCTTATGTAACTGTTCTTCTTTTTATAGATTCATTTGTTTTAGTTATAAATTAACTCTAGTACTGACTCTCCCATAGACTAAATACTACAGCAATTTTTAAAGAGAATCCAGTGTAAAAGAATTCAGAACTTTTTGTCCTTAATTTAGAGGAGATTTTAAATGATTTCTAGTACATGAAACACTGATATTAAAAACGACCACTAGTAACTACATTTAGCCCCAGATGCCCCATCAACTGGAGGTAGAAAGATCCCTATATTACTGTATGCAGACAACATGGTACTCATGTCGACAATATTAATTGAAATACTGACAGAATTTGCCAAATACTCTAGGAAAGAATGCTTACAGATAAATTATTCCAAAACCAAGGTAGTAGTATTTGCTAAAAGACCAAAGAGACATAGATGGACACTAGATGGTAAGGAGATAGAACAAGTAAGGACATTTAAGTATTTGGGTATCCAGTTTAGTGAAACACTATCATGAACACATACAGCATCAACAAGAACAATGGCCATGAGATCAATGATACCCATTTGCTCCTTCTACATAAAAGGAGGACTGTTAGTACAGCCTGCACTCAAGATCTTCCAGGAGAAAACAAGCTCACAGTTGATATATAGGCCCCCAATTTGGGGTTTCAGTAAACTAGAAGAATTAGAAGTAGTCCAGAATAAATTCATAAGATCAATCTTAGCCCTACCTCTATGTGTATCAGCAGCAATGTTGAGATCAGAAGTGGGCCTTCCATCAATCAATATAAGGGTAAAGAAAGCAATAATCTTTTATTACAGGAGACTCGTCCTCAAGCCCAATACTTATTCGGCAAAAAAAATGCTTCCACTAAAAATTTAGGGTAATAGATGGATGAATTTGTGTCTAAAACTATTTTTACAATTATCGCTAGGTCAGGAAGTGCTGAATGACATAAATTATCATATATTCTTGAGGGACTATTTATTTTTTAGAGATTTTACACAAAAAAGAGAGCAGGTATGTAAGCTTAAATTGGGCAAGTGGGATGGCCCCGACCCTGTTGGCTTTCCGGAAGGCCTTGAAGACCTGGCTTTGTGCCCGGGCCTGGGGCCCCGAGTGTGGGAAGGGCCCTGTTTCATAGTTATGTTAAATCACAGCTTTTAAGATCGCTCTGCTGTATTTATATTTAATTTTTGTTATTGTTTTTATTGTGTTATGACTGTTTTTACTGTTGTTAGCTGCCTAGAGTCACTAGTTTGAGATGGGCAGCAATATCAATTGAATAAATAAACAAATAAATATTATTTACAGTCTCTTACATCCCATTCCCTGAGAAAATATTTTACAGAACTTAGTTTTCAAACAATGGCAACAGCCTATTTGATGGAAGATATAAAGGATTACCAACTACACACCAATTATGCATTTGTAATAACTCACTGGTGGAAGATTTGAGCCATTACTTACTATTTTGCAAATTGTATCAGGAACCTAGATACTACATCATGCCTTTGTTAATCCAACTGAATCATTCTAGTTTTGAAGAAAAAAATCTATTTTCTGTTGACTGATGTTGATGAACATATAACTAAACAAGCTGCATTGTTTGCAATGGCCGCAAGGAAGATACAAAAGCAGATGTTAACAAATATGCTGTTAATATTAGAGGGGATGTACTGAACTGATATGGATTGTTGTAATTTTATGTGAATTTTGCTAAAACCTATGGTTGCAAATAATGTATATATAATAACATGAAGATTTAAGAAATACCCAGACACATGACAGGAGGAGCAGAATGGGACTTACAAGTTGATGTCATTTTTAATTTGTTTATGAGTAAAAGCAGTAGCAGTTTACTTCCTTACTGATTGCATTTGGAACAGTCCCAGTCCAGAGAAGCACATCTAAAGGCACACCTTTCTTCACATGCTTCAGCTCCTCTCATGGACATTTGCATGACTTTTCCAGGAGGGGTGTGTACGTGTGGGAAACTGCAATATAGGATGTGATTGTTATAATATGGAAAGCTAAAATACCGTTCTTCGCTTTACTCTCGGATATTTTTGGGCTATGCCTCCTTTAACAACAATTTCACATGATCTGCAAAGGACACTCTTTAACCTGCTTGATCATGAGTCTGTTTAGCTCAGTAATGTCTACACTGACTAGCAGCAGCACTGACTAGCACCAGTTTCAGATGAGAATCTTTCTCACTCTTCCTAGAAAGATAAAGGATTAAACCTAAGACTTTCTGCATACAAAGAGGAGGCTCTACCCCAGCACCACAATCTTCCTTTGGTCTTGGGAACACTATAAGCATATTGTAAAGCAGAATTTTCACATGGTGTCTGTAGAACCCCCAGGTTCTGTGAGAATTGGATGGGGGTTCCATGAGAGAGTAAGAGAAAAAAGAATTCACTCAAATGCAGCCAGGAGTATTCACAGCAAGTTTTCTAAGGACAAGCAACCACATTCCAGTCATTGAGCATTGATTTGTTTGGTTAAAACAAGCCTTCCAAATAATTGTGAAATTTATGGTTTAATTTTAGTATACTGGAAATATGATTTTTGCATTTATTTTTATATTTAAAATAAATGCAGGAACTCTCCAGGACAGTAATTGGGCATTTATTTTTGCGAAATTCAAACAATTTTAATATATAAAGTTGCATACATAAATTACAATAAATACAAGTTTTATTTTATTGCAAATTTTCTATTATTAGAGTTTTGCTTCTTGATCAGGGGTTCCAGAAATTATTATTATTTAACTAGCATGTTCCACAGACTGAAAAAGTTTGAAAACCTGTGCTGTGGAGAGTAGCAGTGGAATAAGTGGGAAATGTTTTCTTCAGTGGAGATGTGGAGAAATACTTGCCCAAAGCTTTGGAACTTACTTTATTTCCATAAAATTGCCCAGTTATGAAAAATAACTTTATACTACAAAAATGCTCTTGGAACTCCATAAAGTTAAAGTGAAGAAGCTGGTTGTGCACTAGATAAAATACAGACTGATAACTAGATATGAGGTCTTCCATTTCTAATAGTACTGATAACTGAAGAGCCTAAGCAGCAGGTCTATCAATATATATTGGCCCAACCTTGAAATGTTGGTAGTTCTCCCCTTTCTTTTTCAGTAGATAACCCTGGGATCTAAACATCTTTCTACCTGTGGCTAAAATCATCAAGGGAAAATATCTCAGGACACTGTTCAAGTTCTAAAAACTAGTTTGGTATCTGTCATGATTCACATAAGGAAAACAAATCGATATTTAAACTAGATTTTATGGAGGTACTCCCGATCAATTTAAAAATAGATCAAGAAACTGCTGGTTGCTTTGTCTGCTATTTTGGAAGAAATGGTAAAATGTAAATCTAACAAACAAACAAACCTTCCTTGGCTTCCTTCAACCATGTAATGCTACTTGGTCTAGTCTGTAACCAATCCCCTAGGTTTCAGATTAGAGATTTTTTAAAAATGAAAGCTAGGAATTTGGGCCCTATTGCTCATTGACAGATGATGAAACTGCCTGCCCTCCCAGGCCATTCTCCAGCCCTATCCAATTCATCTCATCTTATCTCAGAGTTGCTGTTAATATAAATTGGTGAGTGTATACTTTCAAATCTGAATTGGATTATATCCACCTCCCTCTGCCCACATAGACTGATCCAAGCTGGAAAGCGGAAGCTGCAAATTTTACCAACAGAAAATGGTGGTTATCATATAAACAAATGGTCATTATGAATGCAGGCAGAAACAGCAGGTTCTTTTTCATTAAGAAAGATAAAATGTTAAATAAAACTTTGTTTTTGTTTATATCTGCTATCCTTGTTACCCATATTGCCTAATTATGTGGCAAGTTTGAAATCTAAACACGGCCATCCATAAAGAATGAAGTGATTTTGAACCCTCAGGAAGACTCTGTTGATATTCAAAATATCACAATTTGCATGTTCAAAAAGTTCAGAAAATCTGTAGAAAAACAGACCCATTTTTATGAACAAAATGAACAGAAAAGTGACTGAGGATGACATCTGCGTAACATCACAATAATCAAAAGTAACTTCAAATGCATCTCCTTGATCATTAACCATACTAGATACAATTAATGGGAGCCACCATTCAACAGCTCCACAGCCTCAGCTTCTCCACTCCTGTGTTAAAGAACAGGAATGAGCCCCAACCATTCTGCAGTTATTTTCGGATGAGCAGTCATCTCAGCTAGTTGCAGCAAAAATTATTACGGCATAAACTGTTATTCTTTAAGGTCTTACTAGACTTTCTGTTGTTTTTATTCTGTCATAGTTTGGATGATTTCAGCATAACCTCACTAGTGTACAGTATGTGGCGTAGGGATTATATTGCAAGTTATCTCATACTGCAAGTCAGTACATGGCTTAACATTTTCCTTATTTAATCTGAGTCCTCTGAATGTTTTGTCTGCCCTTGTAACAGATTGTATCAGGGCCAGTGAGTGTTTGGGTTTATGTAGCACACAGCATAAATTTACAAAAGAAAGAAAGGAAAAAAGGAATAGGTACAAATATCTACAGACTTCTTTAACCTGTAAACCTTGCTTGAGAACGGTCACAAATAAACACAGGTAGAGTCACAGTGCAATCCAGTGTGGAAAATCCTAATTTTGTCTTCTCCAGCTAAGTCCTAATTGGAAAATGTTGACTGAGAATTAAAAATTAACAGCTAACACAACTGTGATGCTACTTTTTAATGAAAAGTCTCTGAATTGATACTGATAGTCACATATCAGCTCAATAGAAGTATGTGCAGTCTTTTGCCAAGGGACGTAGTCTGTTCCCATCTCTTTTACTGTACTGTGAGTAAACAAGGAAAACTACAGCTAATCATAGTTCCAGATTATGTTAGACTAGAAACCTATGACAAATCCCTGGCTTTCATTTTTTAAAAAGATCTAATCTCTAGCCTAGGGGATTGGTTGCAAACTAGACCAAGTTACATGGTTGAAGGAAGTCAAGGAAGATGTCTGTTTGTTAGACTGACATTTTACCTTTTCTTCTGAAACAGCAGACAATAGCAGACAATTTTAACAGATTTTGAACAAGGATATTAAACCAATTTAAAAATATTGTTTAGATGTTCTAGCTTGTTCTAAATATGGTAACCAAAGTTTGCCAAGTAATAGGGAATTATGTAAGATTTCTTTTTGGTGTTGCTTTCACAAATGAGGAGACTGCAAGGAATGCAATGCCAAAACATTTTTTTCTACCATATTAATCTGTATCCTTAACTCACCATTAAATTAGTTTTCTCTGCCCCACTGTGAACCCTTCTCCTAGCAATCTGTTAGAAACTTTTTCAGTTTCTGCTTCTACCGTACCTTTCATTAGGAAATTAGCCCCAAATCCCAGAAACCCTAACTTATCCTTACTTTTTTTTTGCAAAAGCAATTTATATGAAATATCCTGAACCCCACCCCATCCCAGTGTTCCAGAACAAAATACTGTAATTATTCCAAAATACAGTAAATATAGAACATTACTGGTAAAATCCTCAAAGCCACCCTGTGCATTCTTTCATATATAAATAACACTTCCTTTTTTTTGGAAAGCTACATTTTATTTATCTATCTATCAATCAATCAAAGATAATACATTTGAAATGACTTAAGCTTCTACTTGAACTTTTGCCTATCCAGAGTGAGCATCCTGTCAGTCAAAAGGGAATGGAAAGATGTGCCCATGATTTTTACAACCACAACATTACAACACACCAAGGCTGAAATTGTGCATGATGCATAGGGTGAGCTGTTTGGTGTGACTTTGGTGACATTAGAGAAACTGCCTCCGTAGACAAAATAAGGAAACAGAAATAAACAGTCAGAAATGACTTTTCCATTAAGGTTCATCCTAGCAATGCAAATTTAAATTATGTCACATTTAACACAGCAACCTCCAGATGTGCTGGATTCCACCATCCTTGCTAAGCAAGCCATTTGCTTTGTTGGCTGGAGACGATACAGCCCACCCCATAATATCTGGAGGGCACCAGAGCTGCTTTAAAGTATGCCACACAGAAAATCAGTAGCCAAAAGATCACATGATTTAGTTCAGAGATGATTTTTTCTTTAATCCGTTCAATCGTGTCCGATTCTCAGAAACTGCCTGGGCAAGTCCCTGCAGTTTTCTTGGTAAGGTTTTTTGGAAGTGGTTTGCACTGCCTTCTTCCTAGGATGCATTCTAACACATCTTAAAAAGTATAAAAGAATTCAAGATTGTTGATTATAACCTTTCAGATATTCTACATGGGGCTGCCCTTGAAAAGTATCTGGAAGCTTCAGCTGGTGCAGAATGCAGTGACACGGGCAGTTTTGTGTACCCCTAGAGGGATACATGTTACACCTCTGCTCCATGAGCTGCACTGGTGGCCAGTTTGCTTCTGGGTTCAATTCAACCATTAAAGCCCCAGATGGCATGGGGCTGGGTTATTTGGGGGACAGACTCTTCCCAATTACATCTACCTGTCCCATCAGGTCCGGCAGGAGGGGCATGCTGCGGGTCCTGTCTGCGAAAGAATTCCATCTGATGGAACCCAGATGGTGAGCCTTTTCTGCCGTGGCCCCTGCCCTCTGGAACATTATCCCTCCTGAGTGAGGTTAGCCCCAACCCTTAGGCCATCCAGAAAGCCCTCAAAATGTGTTTTTTTTCAGCAAGCCTGGGTAGTAGGGAGCCTGCATGTTGGTTATACCTTATGTAATTTTTGCCCCCTCGCAGTCTTGTTTTATCTTTATTATTTTAATTGTTTTTAACTGGTTCTGTAGAACATTTTTAATCGTGGGCTTTATTGTACGCCACCCAGATTGCAAATAAATAAATAAATAACATTCGACTCCTATTTAATTTTTTTTTCAGGCTCAGCCATTCAAGTCTAAAGTACTGTATAACATTTGCAGCCTGGATTCAGAGAAGGCTAGTTGTCCTTAAATGCCACTGAAAAAACTGGGGAATTAGTTAGCCCCAATTAACTGTTATTCATTGTAATAAGATTTAAACTCCACTAGTTCTCTCATGTTCCCAAGCATAAGTAATTGGAATAATAAATATTAACAAATCAATGTTTCCTTTCCTTAAAAGTCCTGATGAGGGTAATCAAAGTCCCTGCCCTTGGGTGATAAAACCTGTTCTTCTGACCATTACTGCTTAATGATCAGCAAGTTCCCAAACCCTATAATTAACATTTTTCTTTGCATATTAGCTTGTTTGAAGTAACAAATAACACATCCCTGTGACATTAAAACTGGGCCATCTTTTCCTTAATTTAGTTGCAGCAAATTTGCACAAAGTGTTTGAAGTGATAATTTAAAACTCATATGGAATACTAAGAAACTATAAAATATAAACTATGTCTGAAAAGAAAAGAATAATGGTCCTGCCAAGATGCTAAAGGAGGCCTTTACCATACTGAATTCTCCTTCCTAAAATGCTTGTTTTTACTGCTGTTTAAACTGAAAAAAAATTGAAGTTTGCAGCCCCCCTCCCGTAGCTTTGTTATCGTGAAAAAGCCCAGTATTTGCAAGAAGAGGAGTTCACCATCATGTTCAATTTCAGTTGAGTATCAGAGATAAGAACATCACTAGTACCTTGGAGATCTGTGTCAGATGAAAGAAGTAATTATCTGACTGTATTAACCGTTTCCTGATGTTCTTCTTGCACTATTTCTATTTTGTACGTCTTAAAGGTTAACCTAAAGCACTTATATTAAAGTACTTTTACTCAAAAATAAATCCCATTTACATACATTTTATATGCTTTTCTCCTGACTGGAATTCCAGCCTTCAAGGCACATATGTTGTTGTGGGGAAAACAGGAGGAGGAAAGAGCATTAGGTATGTTTGTGCCTTGAGTTATTTCTTAAAAAAATAAAACAAAGGCGGGATAAAAATAAATAAATATTTTCAGCAGAATCAAAAGATACAATCCAAGAAAAATGTTATCATTACAAATAGAGAGATGTGTGTTTGGAATTACGCGTGTCTATATGCTTTCCTATTATTAAAAATAATACAAATCCAACTGCCTACATAGCAAAATAGTAGGGCATGCTGCCATTTTTTTAAATAATTGATTTTAAAGATTAAAAAAAGGAAGAATATTCAACTAGTACGTGATTCTGTTTACAAGACGAAATGAAATAGCTGAAGAAAAAGTTTTATCATGTTTAAACCTGGCCTTGCTTCCTGGAAAAAGAGTTACTCAAATGGTAGCAACTAAAACATATAAGAGAGCTGAATATTTTCTTGTTTAACAGGAATAAAGATCAAGAGGAATCTATAGTTGTTCTAGGCATGGGAAAAGAAAAAAGAATCCTGATTCCTCAGGCTATTTGTTATCATAACTGCTGAGTTGTAAAATGGCATGAAGAAATATATTTTTACTATCTTCAGCAGCTAAGAGTATATTCAACAACTCTGGTGTTGCAGGATGCAATTGGATGACCAACATACAACAGAACCTCTGCTGCAAATACATTATTATATGTTAATTTTGCTCTTTTAAACTTAAGCTAGGAATACTGTAAGCAACACAATGCCTCTGGCCACCAATTCCATTGCAGTCTTGACCCATGTGGGCATCAATCCATCAGTCTATTTCATTTTAACGTTTTTAGATCCTTTTAATTAAAAGCAAGTAAATGAGAAGTTGGTATGTTTTCAAGAAAAGCATTATGGTTGTGGTGGGTGAGGGCGAATGAAAAGGAGCAATCTTGTCAGCCCTGCCTGCTGGAAAATGGGGGTTTCCTGATTGACCATATCTACTACTCGCAGCTATTTTGTACAGAAGGAAGCCTCCCCATGCCTGCTTTTCTGTGAGGGTGCCCACTGCCCTCTTAAAATCCCAAGCGTGTCCACCAGTCAAAAAGTTTCCTTACCTTGTCATAAACTGTGTTCATGCCTCAAATTCCATATTCAAAGAACTTTCAAAGGATGCAATATTTGAATAGTGACATTCCTCACTGAAGGTTTTCATATTATATAAATATGGAAATAACTTCTTAATGTACCCTTGCCTCTAACTTTCTTTCTGTATGTTGCCTTGTGAAGATACCATCTTAAAAAGTAGCCTGAAGTTTTAGTTTTAAAATATATTTTGTGAAGCTTGATGTACATAAGATATTGTAGGAAAGCAATGGACTATATCTACGGTGACCATATTTTCTTGGAAAAAATAAAGGGCAAACCTGAAAAAGGGGCAAATCTGAAAGAGGTTCATAAAGATAAAAAAATGTAATTATTTATGTTTATAACTTTACTTTGCAAAGGAAAATTCAAGAGCAAAACCAAGAAAAACTATACAAAAACACGTATTCTGATAAAAATATCTAAAATCAAACATTATATGTAAATTGTCTTTAAAAACAACTCAATTTCCATATTTTTCACATGAATGTGAAAGACTGTGCATTAAGTGGTACCATTTGTATGGTAAAAGTTAAATAACCAGAATAAAGGATAAAAGTGAGTTTTTGAAAAATAAATAAATCTAAAGGACAGCATTCTGAAATAAAGGTCTGTCCTTTATAATAAAGGACGCATGTCCACTGTAATTATATCAATGTTTTTCAAACTTGGCAACTCTAAGGTGTGTGGAATTCAACTCCCAGAATTCCCTAGCCAGCATGCTAAAGTTGCCAAGTTTGAAAAACACTGGATTATATGAAGTGGGTAAAACACAGACCACAAGAAGCATTTGTTATCTACAAAAATATTTTAAAATGTAGATTATATTGGAAAACTACATGGTCCCTGGTGACTTCTAGGAGTTTAGCAAAATCTAATCACATGTCTTTAGAATTCTATCACTACAAAACAAACTAGAAAAGATAAAAAGTTGTAATATTCTCTCTCTCAATACTGTTTTAAGTGAAGCACAATCATAGCGGGTTGAAATTTGGACAGGCAAAGGAAGAAACACTTCTCTCCTCCTTTTAAAGTATCTCTGCCCAAATCCTCATATCCCAAGCTGCTTTGACTTCTCTTACGAAGAAAAGAACGTTCTCATTTTTAATCCCTCGGGGAAACACTTCAGGCAGACCAAATGCAAGAAAAGCACCTTCTCTCCCTCCCATCCAAACCTCCTGGGAGTTCTAAGATTGCACTGTAATTAAAAACGGTTAACCCTGGTTGTATCCTGAAGCTTGACTTTATGAAACCAAGGTATCCAACATTTGTTATATGCACACATGGGAAGATGTGGCAGGGTAGGGAAAGGCTCCACCCAATCCTGTACTAGAAAACAATATTATGGCAGACACAAGTAATCTCTGAGGGCTGGATCAGAAAGTCAGATAAGCTGCAGGCTACAGCTAATTTGAATTCCTGTTACAGTTTTGTACCCTGAAATTAACACAACTCTCATATCATTGCTGCCATGACTGTAGATGCCAAAGTAAGTCTGATGGGAATGTCTGATTTGAAATATTAAAAAAAAAAGTAGGTGGCTTTTCAAAACTTGGATGCACTACATTAATTAGTGTTTACAGAGTTATGATTCTTTTTCCTACTGAAGCTGAATTCACACCTTCAAATCATTGACTTGATAGTTGCGGTATCCAGTGATGGCTTCCACAACTGAAACAGCCACCGCAGACCAATAATTGCAAATACATATAATCTGAGACACAATAAGTGAAAGCAGAAGTTCAAATAATTCCTTCTTTTACTCAGAATTATCTTTTCAATGTTTAAAGAAAGGAAGAAATGCCTTTCCCCTTCCTTCCTTCCAACCCTACTAATTATCAACCAGTAAAGCTGCAAATAGTTGTTCTTGTTTAGTAAGGCGGGACTTGGGATACACAGTATTAAATCCATAGACTTTGTTCTGGCTATGCAAATAATATGCTTAGTCGTAAGGGAATGAGGTGGCTTTTGTATTTCCGGGCACCATCACCAGCTACTTTATTCCAACAATTCAGGAGGAAGATTTTTAATGTAGCTGCCCTGCCCCTTCATGAACAGTATAACCATTTGACCTATGAGGTAAGCAGTTTTTCAAGGTAATTGGCCTACTAATATCAGCTACACATGTAGAGTCTGCAGCTTCATATAACATAAGCTTGCTGGCAAACATGAGCTGTTACCTATTACTGCTGTATCTTCATTAATGAATTTCATCCACAGCACATTTTATAATGGCACAGTCACATAGCTATACCTGCCAACTTTTGACACATGGACATTTTTTTAAAACAAAACCTGCACTTTCTCAGTAGTGCAAGTGGTTCAAACTGGTGCAAGCCAAGTCAGTGTTAGAAGTTTGGCTTAATTATGAGTCATTAGCATTAACAAAGAAGCAATTACATTATGCCATTTCAGATGAGAAACCCAGCTAATCTAGCATTCTGGTCTGATACAGCCCAACCAGTTGTTTGTGAGAAGGCATTAAGCAGTATATGAATGCAATCTCTCCCTTCTGCTTATATTCTCTAGCCAATAATATGGAAAAGCACACTGACAGTAATTTACAGCCATCTTGACTATTAGCTACTGATGGGTTTATAGTATTTCCCATGACTTTGCCTAAACCTCTTTTAAAGCTGTCTGAGTTCATGGCTCTTGCATCTTGTGTTAGTGAATTACATAATTTAACAGTAGAGTATATGAAGAAGCAAGAGAGCCAGTTTGGTGCAGTGGTTAAGAAAACTGCAGGGATTCGTCCAGGCAGTCTCCGAGAATCGGACACAACTGGATTTATATATATATATATAGACACAGAGAGAGAGAGAGAGAGAATATATATATATGCATTTCCTTTGACTGATCATTTTTCCACCTTTAGGTTAATTCTAACATTTATGACTCTTTCACCATACCATGCATAATTGTATACGTCTTTATGAGATCCCCGTATTCTTTTCCTCATCCAAAAATGTCATGAGTGTTCTGACTTCAGTCATTCCAAGTGTGGTTGTACCATAGATTTTTATAAAGACATTATGATATTGCAACTTAATTTTGAATTTGTACTGATTTCCAATATTAAAGCAGAGCAACAACACAGAGAGCTAAAGTTTTTATCAAGTTATCCATCACAACCCCTATGCTACATGTACATTATTACTCCTGATGCATACTTTCACATTTATGGAATCAAACAGCTAGCAATCAGCTGTTTTTGGGTGGTGTATTATTTGTTACTTCTAGAAGATCATTTAAAATTATAGCAGTACATAATCATCTGCAAGTCTGGCAAGCAAAGCCTTTAAAACATAGGCCACAATCATAAATGAACTTGCCTGGGAGTAAACTAAATGGGATGTTATGAATTTATTTCTTGTCATATTTATTCTATTGTTCTTCTGGGTGCTCAAGGCACTGTCTTTAACAGACTGTGCTCATTTTATTTTCACAACAAACCAGTGGAACAGATTGAGCTGATATGTATAGGATTGAACTATTTTTGACTGTACTGTTATAGATTCTGAACTGGGAGTGTGTGGCATTATTTATAATCACTAATGCCAAAAAGCTTTATATATATATAGTATATGAAAAAGATATCAAGAAGAGGTGTGGAATCTGACAGATACACTGACAAATCCTGTCATTTATATAAAGCATTTCATGTATTGAAAAGTGCTATGTAAAGAGTAATGAAATTACTAGTAGTTTCTCTATCTCCGTTTAATCTATGGCATTGCACTGTTTCCATTGATTTTGGAAATAATCAAGCTACAAACTGCATATCATTCTTTGGATGAATAAAAGAACTAAAGTAACATTTGAGGGATTATGAGGTCAAGGCACATCCATGTATCAACTAGACTTTTACTCCAGTTTAAAAAGTGTAGCTTTAGATTTCAGCTTCTGAAAACCGTAGAATGAAAGTCCTACAACCCCTACTTCTACAAAGTGGTGTAGCCATTTAACAATGTTACCACAGATACCAAGAAATAAGCTTTCACAAAAAAATTAATTTATGCTAAAAAACAAAAACCAATGTAACCGGTGTACAATGTCATGGAACAGCTATCCATATTGATCGTAAGCACCGAGACCCAATTTTAAAGGTAAAGATTTGGGATTAGGATGTGGGGAACATAAAAAATCAAATTTAATTCAAGGTACCTATTTTTGCTGCCCAAAGTGCATACAGATTTTTGTTTCTATGCAAAGCTAACCTAGATATATAGCGAAAAAAATCTAAAACAATGTAGGCCCACGTATAAAAGAATTCACAAAGTTTATTTTGCCATTAATAACTGTGCTTGCCTTAATTACTTTGTACTTACCTTTATTTTATTGCGGACATGTATTTCAAGTTTTTTTAGAATTAAATCTTAGGTTTTGTCAATATGTTAGTTTAGATACAAGGCAACAAACATCTCTGGAAATCAAAATACCTTTAAGCGATACCTCAGAATAATTACTCCACAGAACTTACTTAATAGAAGTGATTTGAAAAGAAGCACCTTAACTGATGGAATGAGAGTCAGAACAAGGGGCATAATAAACCTTTTCGCAGGCAACTTTAATACCCAGATTAAATACCTACAATTTATATTGGCTTTTCCTTAAAAAGGTCACCGTGCAATAAAGCCCTCCAATTTAGTGCCCTGCAGAAGCATTGGGATTTCAGCTCCCTGGGAAGTCCCAATTCAACTGGAGCACACCAGATTGAGGAATCCTGATCTTTAAGATCAAGATAAAAACCTACACAACCTGTAACCACAGTGTGATTTTCCTTTCCCTTTTCCCCTCTTATAGGTAGCATTCCCTCATGGTAAAACACACAGGAAAATGGCTAAACATAATCATTTTCATTTCATAAGTAAAAACTGCCTCTGTGGATTTTATCAACATTTGATACTTACATTAAAGAGGTGGTTCATAGTTCATTATGCAAACGAAGAAGCTCCCCCTGATATCATCACCTAGCCCAATCCCATCTCAGAACATTACACTATACATTTTTAAAAGGAGTTGGGGCTGAATTTCTGAAATAATTATTAGCAAATAATGAGCAAATTAGCTGATTACTAAATCTGCTCTTATGACATCCAGGTGTATTTGGTAAATTATTGTAATTTATCAAATATAGCTGTTCACGGTTTGGGTAGTGGTGGAAATGTTTATTTATTTGCAGGTGGATTTCCTCAACTTATCACCAAAATGCTACCTGAAGAAACCAGTCTCTGCTTCAGCAGTATTAAATTATGACCCTGTTACCACGTTAGATCATAACTTACACACATTGCCTCAAAGTTACGACACTAACAGGAACTTGCAGTCTCTAGTGTTTAATGCCCTAGGAGAAACGAGTGGGAAACTTACAAAACACGCCTGCAGACTTGGGATATGACACCGAGGCATCATATGTATTTCACAATCTATAATCTCTGTTGTGGAATGATTGTACTTGAAACCCCATTTATGCTCCCTGTTGTGATTAGGAAGAAAAAATACGATTTAAAAGAAATGATCAGCCACTTTGGATTAGCAATTAAGTGTAACTCCCTGCCCATCACCTTGTCTTCATTCATAAGGTCCCGTGTGTTTGAGTTTTCATCCTATGAGAACATCCACAGCAGGCAATTTACCTAGGAAAAGCTAAAACCTTAAGGGGATCTAGGAGTACAACAAAGCCTCATATAATTACTTCAGCAAACCCAGAAGGCACCTATTAATGCCCAGGCCTACCCACTGTGTTTTATCAGGAACTCAGATATAACTCCAGTTACTATCAGCTTCTCCTTCCTCAAGATATATTACTCAGACCTGATGCAAAGCAGACTGCACACCCATGCCTAAAGGGGTCGGGAAGTTTATACCCTTTTTTCTTAAGACTTTCAAGACAATATACATAAAAAAAAAATCTGTGTATCACAAAAACCCCTTCGCAACCCATGTCTGCATTCAGGCCTACTGGATTCCTTTCACCTGGGCAGAATTTTCCTCTTCTAGGGTCCAACTCTCCTGACTGACATATCCATTAACTATGAGTTAATAAGTTGTTGCGCGTGTGCTCAGACGGGCATGAATTTCGCACAGATGTCTTTCCTTCTCCCCCACCGCCCCCCGGAGTGTAAGTCTTGTCTTTCCGCAGACTTCGCGTAGGGTGACCCCGTCCGGAAAGACTGCAGCTCCTTCTCCCGATCACTCTCACAGCCCTACCCTGGAGAGGAACTTTCAGAAGGAAACCCAGCGCCCTCGACTCTGCTAGGGAAGGAGTACTGTTCTTGCCTGGCATGGCCCTCCGAGAGGTCCGACCCCAGAAACTAAGTTTCTTCTGCCCTTTTGCGGTCCGCTCCCCCGTCCGATCGCCCTCTGCTCCCGACGCACCCCCCGCAGCCTCCCCACTCCCGCTGGACCCAGGCACGTGCCTCCGCGGACCGAGTTCCCTGAACGCCTCCTAGAGTTGCAGCGACTAGCAGCCGCTACTAAGGCGGGCGGGCGGGCACTCTGGCAACGTAGCCCGTGGCTCTCCCCCGTCCCGACGCGCCGCCAGAGGCTTCCGCTGCCTCTTTGGCTCACGCACTGACCTGACGCTGTCAACGCAGCAGCAGCAGCAGCAGCAGCAACGCTTCGCGTCTAGTGGCATGGGTTCCCCCGCCCGGCCCGTCCTATGGGCAGGCGCCGCCCCGCGGTCCCACTTCCCCGCCCTCCAGCCAACCTCCGCGCCCCACCCACCCGGGAGCGCCCCGGGGGCAGCGGCGGAGACCGCTGGAGCCGCTTTCTGCTTGCCCGCTGGGCCAAGTCCGAGCCCAGGCGCAGGGAAGGGGCCGGAGGGGCAGAAACAGCCGAGGAGGGCGCTGGGAGGGTGCGCGGGCTGGGGAGGTGAGCCGCGGGCAAACGAGGGCATCTGTTCTCCAGCCCTCTGGGTGCGCCAGGCGATTAACAACCGGGGGGAGTCTCTTTTTCCAGAAAGATGGATCCACGCGCCGGCGAGGAATCCAGGAGGAAATGCGCGCAGTTTGAATACAGTCCCGCCAAAGGATATGAAGCGTGTGGGGCGCGCCACGGCTGAGCTCAGCTTTTGTCGGGGCTCAGCATGGAGCCTTCAGGGAGCCAGCCCGCATCTCGCTTTCCCAGGCGCACATTTTCCCCACGGACCAGTTTTCCCAGGGACAATCTTGCTCTCTGCCCCCATAAGTGTCAGGGTCAGTTTTAGGGTGTCCCAGGTAATCTACCCCCTCTTTTTTTCTAGGGTGGGCTTTGGATGACCCATCAATTTTGTCGTTGCTTTCCTTTCAATAGGAAATGAAAAAGAACATAGGAAATGCAACATGTATTTACTTTTCCTTCCTCTGATTGTACTACTTTTATTTCCTTGCCCTTTTGCTGCTTTTCAGTCTATCACCGCTGGTCTCTCTCTCCCTCCTTCCCGCCTTCCCCTCCCTCCCTCCCTCCTTCCCCCTCTCCCTCCCTCTATCTCTTGAAACTTCCAACTTTACCACTCTTAGGGGTTGGACACAAAGATGACTCTTCGTGACTTCATGGACCAGCCCATGCCAGAGCTTCCTGTCGGTTGTTACCACCCCCAGCTCCCCCAAGGACGAGTCTGTCACCTCTAGAATATCATCCATCCATCTTGCCCTTGGTCGGCCCCTCTTCCTTTTGACTTGGCATGCGTGGAACAGTCAGCTGTTTGGGGTTTTGTTACTAGTGGTGTTTTGCTTTTGCAACTTTATAAGAAGGTTTGAAGACTTTAGAAATGACACTTGCTTGCAGCTTTTGTTGTCCCGGTCTCTGTTGCCCTGTAATGGATTTCTGTAGCCCAGATATGGTAGCCTCTTCATGGTTTTCAAGCTCTTCCAATGCTGACTGACCCTGGTGGACTCCCAGGAGGCACTAAGATTTCAGTGCTACTGCTAGGTTGTTTATTCGTTCAGTCACTTCTGACTCTTCGTGACTTCATGGACCAGCCCACGCCAGAGCTTCCTGTTGGTCGTCAACACCCCCAGCTCCCCCAGGTCCGTCACCTCTAGAATATCATCCATCCACCTTGCCCTTGGTCGGCCCCTCTTCCTTTTGCCCTCCACTCTCATCAGCATCAACTCCAGGGTGTCCTGTCTTCTCATTATGTGGCCAAAGTATTTCAGTTTTGCCTTTAATATCATTCCCTCAAGTGAGCAGTCTGGCTTGATTTCCTGGAGGATGGACTGGTTTGATCTTCTAGCAGTCCAAGGCACTCTCAGAATTTTCCTCCAACACCACAGTTCCAAAGCATCTATCTTCCTTCTCTCAGCCTTCCTTATGGTCCAGCTCTTGCAGCCGTATGTTACTACGGGGAACACCATTGCTTTAACTATGTGGACCTTTGTTGTCAGTGTGATGTCTCTGCTCTTAACTATTTTATCGAGATTTGTCACTGCTCTTCTCCCAAGGATTAAGAATCTTCTGATTTCCTGACTGCAGTCAGCATCTGCAGTAATCTTCGCACCTAGAAATACAAAGTCTTTCACTGCCTCTGCGTTTTCTCCCTCTATTTGCCAGTTATCCATCAAGCTGGTTGCCATAATCTTGGTTTTTTGAGGTTTAGCTGCAAGCCAGCTTTTGCACTTTCTTCTCACCTTCATCATAAGGCTCCTCAGTTCCTCTTCGCTTTCAGCCATCAAAGTGGTATCATCTGCATATCTGAGATTGTTAATGTTTCTTCCAGCAATTTTAACTCCAGCCTTGGATTCCTCAAGCCCAGCATGTCGCATGATGTGTTCTGCATACAAGTTGAATAGGTAGGGTGAGAGTATACAGCCCTGCCGTACTCCTTTCCCAATCTTAAACCAGTCCGTTGTTCCGTGGTCTGTTCTTACTGTTGCTACTTGGTCGTTATACAGATTCCTCAGCAGGCAGACAAGATGACTTGGTATCCCCATACCGCTAAGAACTCGCCACAATTTGTTATGGTCCACACAGTCAAAGGCTTTAGAATAGTCAATAAAACAGAAATAGATGTTTTTCTGAAACTCCCTGGCTTTCTCCATTATCCAGCCGATATTGGCAATTTGGTCCCGAGTTCCTCTGCCTTTTCTAAACCCAGCTTGTACATCTGGCAATTCTCGCTCCATGAATTGCTGAAGTCTACCTTGCAGGATCTTGAGCATTACCTTACTGGCATGTGAAATGAATGCCACTGTTCGATAATTTGAACATTTTTAGTGTTTCCCTTTTTTGGTATGGAGAAGTTGATTTTTTCCAGTCTGATGGCCATTCTTGTGTTTTCCAAATTTGCTGGCATATAGCATGCATTACCTTGACAGCATCATCTTGCAAGATTTTGAACAGTTCAGCTGGGATGCTGCCGTCTCCTGCTGCCTTGTTATTAGCAATGCTTCTTAAGGCCCATTCAACCTCACTCTTCAGGATGTCTGGCTCTAGCTCACTGACCACACTGTCAGAGGTATCCCCGATATTGTTATCCTTCCTATACAGGTCTTCTGTATATTCTTGCCACCTTTTCTTGGTCTCTTCTTCTTCTGTTAGGTCCTTGCCATCTTTGTTTTTGATCATACCCATTTTTGCCTGGAATTTACCTCTGATGTTTCTAATTTTCTGGAAGAGGTCTCTTGTCCTTCCTATTCTATTGTCGTCTTCCACTTCCGGGCATTGCTTGTTTAAAAATAATTCCTTATCTCTTCTGGCTAACCTCTGGAATTTTGCTTTTAATTGGGCATATCTCCCCCTATCACTGTTGCCTCTTGCTTTCCTTCTTTCTTGGGCTACTTCTAGTGTCTCAGCAGACAGCCATTTTGCCTTCTTGGTTTTCTCTTTCTTTGGGATGTATTTTGTTGCCGCCTCCTGAACAATGTTGTGAACTTCTGTCCATAGTTCTTCCAGGACCCTATCTACTAAGTCCAGTCCCTTAAATCGATTCTTCACCTCCACTGCATGTTCCTTAGGTATATTAGTGAGCTCATATCTAGCTGATCTGTGGGTCTTCCCTAATCTCTTGAGTCTGATCCTAAATTGTTCAAGAAGAAGTTCGTGATCTGAACTACAGTCAGCTCCATGTCTTGTTTTTACCGACTGTATAGATGTCCGCCACCTTTGGCTGCAAAGGATGTAGTCAATCTGATTTCGGTGTTGTCCATCTGGTGAAGTCCATGTATAAAGCGGTCTCTTCGGTTGTTGGAAGAGAGTGTTTGTTATGCAGAGTGAGTTGTCTTGGCAAAATTCTATCAGCCTATGTCCTGCTTCGTTTTGTTCTCCCAGGCCATGCTTACCTGTAATTCCAGGTGTCATTTGACTGCCCACCTTAGCATTCCAGTCTCCCGTGATGAAAATAACATCTCTTTTAGGCGTGTTGTCCAGTAGGTGCTGCAGATCCTCATAGAACTGCTCTACTTCAGCTTCTTCAGCATCTGTGGTTGGGGCGTATTGTCAGGTAGTCAGATATATTTCTTGGAAAAGTATTTCTAATACAATGATAGATTAGTTTCTTTGTTTAAAATGTAATGGCTTTGCTCCAGCTCAAATTAACCAGGTCTGGCAGCCCAGTCATTTGCAAGCCACTCAATCCTACTGGCTCTGTGGACTTGTTCGTTAGCAATTATGTTACCATTTCAGCTGGAGGAGTTCTAAGTAAATATGGTGACAATTGTTTTTTAACTGCATTAAAATCAGTTGAATTAAATTGGTCAGCCATATCAGTCACTTTGTTCTTTTGGTTTCAATGGGTGATTACACCAAAAGCCTGTTCTTTACTGGGAAGTAACTTCCAGTGAGGGTTACTCCCAGCTTGAGTCAAAATCATATTTCCCTGATTAGAGCTATTTTGTCATGAAGAGAATTTCCAGTGTTCTCTGTTTGCTAGTTAGTAATGTGCAAACTATAGGACTGCACTGTTTAATGAATTAACCATTTAGATTAATTGGTTGAAAAACTTATAAAAATATCCTGCCAATGAATTTATGCAAGAGCTTTTTTTGTTGGCTGTCTCTCTGAAAATCTCTCCTTTTCTACATTCATGTAGGATGAATGGAATTTTCTAAGGTAATATTTTGTATGGCATGTCTAAACTGGTTAAAAACAAATAAAATGCATTTTTTTGCTTCCTAACTATTGGTTTTACAGAAATGCATGTAAACGAGAGCCAGTGTGATATAATGGTTGAGGGGAGTGATCTGTCCACTTATAAGCAAAGAAATTCCCTGGGTGACTCATAATCTCTCAGCCTGACCTATCTCACAACCTATATACCTGTTGTTGGGAAAAATAGGAGGGAGCATTATGAATACTGGAATGAAAGGTGGAATATAAAAATAATATGAAATGAATGAATGGAATATAATAGTTGAGGAATTGCTTCAAAATCATGAGTTAGACTAAGGTTTTTTCATTGGCTGGCATGAACGCAAGTAAAATAATTTTACAAAGTTTGGAAATGTCTATGAGATGTCTCCTGACATGGACCAAAAAGGTCCATTATTTGAAGATCTTTTTCTTACTCAAACCTAAGAGCTTGTTAAAATCCAAATGTTCCTGTAATACGATTTCATGAACCATCTATTTATTTATATATAATTCAAAGTATTGTTTTGTTTTTCTGGAAAGAGTGAAAAAATGGATGGATTGAGATTAGCACTTGTTCTGTAAAACCCTAAGATTAGCACATCAAATTTGGGTAAAATTGTAATTGCTATATACAGTAATAGTGATCACTGATTCCATTTTTTACTTAGATCATGTTTACTTACTTTAATGGGATTTGCTGCCAATTAAGTGAAAAAGGTTACAGATCTGCAGTGCAATCTTATAGATGCAAATGTGGAAGTATGTGGAATGCCTCTGTGTCAAATGGCTAAGGTATTGGCCATTGTTTCCTGGTTTGTCTTTCAATATTTTTTTAAAATCACTTTATCATAATGACCTTCGTTAACAAGAGAACCGGAAAGAAAACTGATTTTCTTTCTTAACTAGGTAAGAGCTTTTAAAAATCAGTTTCAGTGTTATAGATCTTACATCTGAGCTAAACAAACATGAATTTATAAACATACTAATATTTTTAGGAAAAATAAATAAATTTGATCTATATGAAAACAGCCTTATGCCAATAGAAAATAATTTTAATTTCTCATTTACTCCCATAATTCTTGAGAGTGAATAGATATTCTGAAAATTGATTACTGTATTAAAATATACTGTCAATAAATTATGATAGGCAGTGAATTAATAACACATAATTTAAAGACCACAAAAGTAATTTTCATTGAATTAAATGGAATATACACCTAGATAAATGGTGATACCTTTGCAGCCTTTCTTACATTTAGTAAAGATTTTCACTTGATGTAATCAATAAAATGAACTTGCTGTTTACATCTGATGGCACTGTAACTGACTCAAGTGAAATCCTATGCAGAACTGTTTTTAGAAAGACCCATTAAGTTCAGTGGGATTTTCTTTCAGTACTGTACCCACATACCTTGGAATAGGCATGTGTATAGATTGGCATGCATAGGATTGCTCAGGAATCCATTTTATCTTTGAAAATGAACTCTGCATAGTAATGGAAAGGTTTGACACTACCCACAATGGAAGAATGGGTGGTGAAGATGATGGAACTTGTGGAGATGGCTAAATTGACTTCTTTGATCAGAGAAAAAACAATATATTTATGGCTGACTGGAAACCCCTTATATACCTTTTGCAGGGAATGGAAAAAAATGCACATGACGTGTGGTTTTGTTGATTAGAAAAAAAAGGGTAATAGAAAAAAGCGAGCTTTTTTTGTAATCATAAGAGTAAGATGATTTTGTAATTGTACTTAAATTTGCTGCAAAGGAAATCAGAAGCTTCTTTCTATTTCCTTCCTTCCTTCCTTCCATCCATCCATCCATCCATCCATCCATCCATCCATCCATCCTCTCTCTATTAGTCTGTGTTAGTTTGTATGTTCTTTGTAAAACTTTTAATAAAATTTATATATAAAAAAGGAAATCAACTCTGCATAGTGTAACTTAGCAGAGTTATGCTAAGCAGCCACCATCTTCCCAAAGCCAGAGTGGCAGTTGGGGGCTTATGTGCTGTCACTTAAAAGGCACATTTCTTTTGTTGCTTATCTAGTTACTTAGTTTAAAGCAGTGCTTCCCAAACCTGGGTAAATTATCCAAAATTGGGTAAAAGTGGTTTTTCTTTGGGTAATGACACACAAACCCATTAGCCAGTCACAACAGGGACATTTAAATTGACTTTTAAGTGTTTCATCTACATTGGGTAAAAAGGACTTTCTGATAAGCGGTTTTGGGCAATGGAGGAAAAAGTTTGGGAAGCACTGAATTAAAGTAACTATTTGCTGAATCCTGTTTCTTCATGCAGCAAAGATACCATAAGCGGGCTTAGTTAATGGGCTCAACTGAAATTTTATAAAACAGCACACATGAAACAAAATGAACAGAGCATAGAGGAATATACATTTTAAAAGTTATTTTTTTTCACCATTTTCCAGCAACTCATACTTGAGGTATGTTGTTGCTGCTACTCTTCTTGTAGGTTTCAGTAGATTTAATGAAAACTGGCAGAAATTATATTTTTTAGGTCCTATTTTGTTCTTTTGCACTTTTGTTTGTATTGCACATAGATTCTGTGACTGTATTTTGCAGCTAGAAGATTAGGCTTCTCAGAATCACCTAACTTACGAAAGCTTGTTTCTTCTATTAACCATTGGTAATGCTTTATGGAAATTCACCTCAAGAATGTTGAAAAAACTCCTTAATCAATGGGTAATTTCTAGAAACATATTAACTCTTGAATGACAGAATACAGACATGCAAACTGCATCTTTTAATTTGGATTATTTCGTTCTGCTTCTAAAGATACATGAAAGAGTAAATACACTTCTAGGCAAACAGCTAGTAGCACTACTAATAAAGTGACGTTATATAGCTAAACTGCCTTTTTCTTTTGTAATAGATTTGTGTGTAATTTTTAAAAAATGGTGATAGAAAAAATCTGAATTCACTGTAGAATTCCATGAATGAACCATGATGAATCTACAGTAAAACTTCTGAAAATACCCATAGATTAGAGAGAATGTTTATATGGCA